>NC_137635.1:52894097-53604097 GCF_963383615.2 Lipophrys pholis
CACAACAGATTATCTTAGTTAAAAAGACGTTAAAAAACCCCAAAAAACAACTAACATTTTGTTTAAATATGAAGGTGAGACAAAGGATCTCACTAATATGTACAGTATATCTCAAAAGAAAAAAAAATCTGAATGTCATGTTCAAATAGGAGATCAATGAGTTGCAGCTTACATCGTCGTGGTTTTCCCCGCCCCGTTGTGCCCTAAAAAGGACGTGATCTGACCCTCGTAGAAGTTAATGCTGAGGCTGTTGACGGCCGGACGAGAGCCGCTGTCGAACACCTTCACCAGGTCCTGGATTTGAACCCCCAACAGCAGGCCCTCGGGGTCGGGCTCAAAGAACAGCTGACCTGCAGTGGGAACACAACACAAACGATGAACAGTGGTAATATGGGAATTAGATTACGTTTGAAAACTTCTTGTTATTTAACAAATAAAAAAAGTTTTTTTTAAGTTTTTGAAGAAAAATCAGAAAATAACCACGAGTGAGCAAAAGACAGGGATCATATGCAGCATAATACCATCTTGAGTGGTAAAATAGTGTCATAAGAACCTTTAAATTTAAACTTTAAAGATTCTCTTTGTTAGGGCACAGAGTATAAGTGATGAAAATGACAATATTTTCATTAAAACCAAATAATTACAATAGAAAACTACGATAATCTCAACATAAAGCCAACTTTCATAAAAACCTGGTGAAAAAGACATTGAAATATCTCAAAATAAAATCTCCCATAGCTGTTGCATTATGAGTGTATTTACTAACTAACCCTGACCGCATGGAGTTGAGCAACCAGGTAGTTTATCTTCCATGGCAGCATCACTGATATCAGCTCAAGTCTCAGTGTTGTGTCTGTTACTCTTAAGAATAGTTTATTTTTTTAAATCAATGTTTTTTTTTTTTAATTATAACAATTTCCTTGGTGGTTTGGCCGGATTGTCCCACGGGCCTCATGTTTGACACCCCAGGACTACAGTTTCAGCAGATGATGTGATGGACCAGTAGTTGTCAACGTTCAATGGTGGGATTCAAACCAGCAAGACCTTTAGGCAACTGCTGCCCTGAGCAAACAGCCCCAGGTAACGCCCCTAAATCCCACGCTGCTTCTCAAACTCTCCACTAGATGTCCTCAAATATCCTCATCCTCATATGTAGTACTACCTCGGCTGTCATACAGGATTTGGTCTGTGAAGTAAAGTAATCGGTGATTGTATTTTATCCGTCTGTCCCTCTCACCGTCTTTCCCCGAGTCCTGAGGCGTCTCCTCCGGGTTGGGAGTCTCTTCCTGTCGTCTGAGGATCTCCCTCTCTCTCTCCAGTCTCTCTCTCTTGCTCTGGTGTTTGCAGGTTTTCCTGCTGGCCGAGCCGTTACACGTGTACGTCTCCGGCGTGCCTCGACTCTCCACGTCCTTCTCCTGGTTGTCCAGTTCAGGTTTGTCGAGATCTGGAGAGGAGTGGAGGGCGGGAGGTGGTTACAGTCATTCCCTTGGTGTTGGACCACTTTGCTCTTACCAGGTTTACAAGACATTTGATCACAATCAACAATAACGGCCGGAGAGTTATAATCATATATTTCATCGCGAAGGTTTTGGGTGTCGTTACTGGTTTTACCCAGTTAGTGTAGACTTCTTACAAAATTCAGTTTGTGTGTGAATTAATAACCCTAAAAGACCTAAATAAATAAGAATCATGAATTCACTTTTTGGATATAAGGTCTGGAGTTACTATGATTTTCCAACAACATTTAATATTTAAAAACTCTCTCCCCCTGGTGATTATCTAGGAAAAAAAACACATATTCTCTCACTTGTCTCTTACTTCTTTCTACAAAACTGCCGATTCAAATCCTAACTTGTCTATAAATCCAGATTACAGTAGTTGAGTTGGTAATGAAAACACTATGTGCCTCATATCGACCTTGGAGTTCGACTTCCACATGTCACAAGCTGCTCTGTTGAGCTCCACTCCACTTCCATCCCAATGATGAAGGCATGAATTCTTTTCTTTAAGTGGTTTCTCCTCGACTGACTAACCTTGAGCAGCCATTTCTGTGCGTGAGGGCGAAGGTCTCTGCCAGTACGACGGCTGGAACGGGAAGTAGAACGGGCGACCGATGCCGTACTGCCCTGAAGAGGAAAACAAACAACTTTTTTTTTTAAATATCAGCAACCACATGTTTTAGAACCGGGGTGTCAAGCGAAAGGTTTGTGGGACAAAACCGACCGAGGCTCCAATCCGGCCAAACATCCAAGAAAAATGTAGAAATTTTAAAGAATTAAAACAAATTTCTTAAAAATAGAGACAAAACACAACACTGAGACTCGAGCTGAGAGATCAGTTATGCGGCCATGAAAAATAGGTCAGGGTGAGTTTGTAAAAAAAAAAAAAAAAACCCTTTATGCAAGAGCTAAAGGAAAAAAAGATTGGAGGACATTTCACTGCATGGTGCACCAGAAGGGTTCGTTAAAATTGGCTTTATGTTGAGATTGTAGTCATTTATTCTAGTAAATGTTTAGTTTTCATGGATAATCTGCGCCACAACAACAAAGACAAACTTAAATTTAAAGGTTATTACGGCGCTATTTTACAACTGGGCTGCATGTGGCCCCTGAACTAAAACGTGTTGGACACCCCTGGTTCTAACTACACTGTGAAATAAGTAATGCACGTATCAGCAGCCCAACCTGGGAAGACATTATCCAGATACCAGGCCAGGACTCCGTAGGAAACGGCATCGAACACCATCATGAGGATGGAGGTCATGAAGGAGTACGTGTCCTTTTCTAAGGGGCTGCTCTGGATGTTGTTCCACTGCAGACCCAGACCCTGCTCCTCATACCGGGACAGGTACTCCGTCCCGAAGCCAAAAGCCACCGGGGACAACAAGCTCTAGAGAAAGAAACCGTTAAAAAAAAAACTTGATTATCACTTTTGATTACATGAAAGCAAATTGGAATGGTTGCTTCAGTCGACATACTGCAGCCAGCTTCATGTTCTTGGTGATGCGGTCCTGCCAGGCGAAGCAGAGGACGTGAGGCAGGTAGAGGGTGAAGTAGATGATGCCGCTGCAGGCGGCCGCCAGGTTGGCCTTGTTGAAGAAGACGCTCATCAGGAAACACTGCATGATGGTGGCCACGGTGAAGGTCAGCAGGAAGAAGAAGACGAGCACCGGGTCGCTGTAGTTCAGCACCTTCCCACCCTGAGGTCGAAACCCGACGAAGAGGTTATTACAAGGAAAAGCTTGTCCACCAGAGGGAGCCATTGCACCCCCACAAAGCCCCCCCCCCCCCCCCAGTGAACCTTGACCCCAGGTTCTCAGCTCTCACCATCACGATGGCCGTGAGCAGCGCCGTGCTGGCCGTCATCATGATGAAGCTGTCGATGAACCACGTGCACCAGATGACGCCGTTGTCCACCCCCATGGCTTTGAGCGTCTCTTTGAGGCGCAGCTCCTTCTCCAGGACGATGCTCTTCACGGTCATGGACACGGAGTAAATCCAGGCCAGCACCATGAACATCGGGAAGCAGCGGTTCAGAGTGATCATGAAGCTTCGGGAGTACAGGGAAAGGAAAGGAGGCGGCGGCGGGGAGATTAGTGATGGCGTGACGCTTTATCAGCTTTAGAATACATATAATAAAGTAAAAACCTTAGAGAGAAATAAAAGAGGTTCAGGAAAAAGAAAAGAGAACTCTGGGTTCATTCAAGGTTCACTGATAAAAGCAACAGAAAAACCAAACTTAAACTTATAAAATCTTTATAACACCTTTAGTGAATGTAATAATAAACCTCATAATAACAACATCCTCATGAACGCCCATTTCCTTCCCAAACAGACATTTAACTCATAAAATCATCAATAAACTAATTAATAACACAGTTTATCAGTATGATTCAGTACATCTATTCACAATATGCAGCTTGTTACACAATTGGATGTTTTAAAGTAAACACGTTTTAGATGAATCAGTTAACGACTAAAACATGAACAAGTCGGTGTACATTTGGAGATATCGAGAAATGTGAAAATGTTTAGGATGCCATCATTTAAAAAGTGGATCTCAACATTATCGTATCATATCTACCAGATTAAAAGGCGATCACTCAGATTGATGCAGAATCCTGAGTAGAAAAATATTTCGGTTTCATTAAAATTGGATTCATGTTGACATTGTAGTCATTTCCTGTTTTCCCCCCCAATTGTTTGGTTTTTGTGTGAAAATATCAACCTATTTTTCCATCACTTCTACTCTGCGCCACGACAAATAAAAACATTTCATTTTAAGTTTTACAGGTTATTATGACTTTTCGACTCACAGGTCGTCCACGTAACACGGATACGGCATCTGCTGGACGTAGACCCCCAGCGGCCAGTCGGTGCCTGTGTGAAGTTTGATGATCCCGTGTTCGATCATGTCTTGCAGGTAAGCGAATCCCCCCCAGATGTACCTCTGGTCCTCCATGGGGTCCGCTCGGGGACCCGGATCCCAGTACCTGAGAGAGGAAACCAGAGGGAGAGAGGTCAGAGGAGATCCTCCAGAGAGGCTGCCCGGGGGCACGGACGACGACTCGTCCACAAAACTGTGACCCTGGACGACTCGTCCATGTGGTTCCAGACGTCGTCCACGACTATATTTGTTCAGCAATATTGATTTGAAGGATTTCAATGTATATATGACACATTTAGAAGGATTATTAAGTATATTTGACACAAAAACTAGTCTATTAAGGTCGACAATATCGTATATTTCTAGTGTCTTTAATATGGCAAACAGAGGATTTGTTGGAGCAAAATAATAATCAGCTTGATTTATTGTTTGTTTAATAATTATTTTCCCACATTTCCACACTGTAACTCAGATATGGACGAATGGGGGAGTTATATAATGAGTTGAATGAATTTTGATCAGATTTTACACATCATGCCAAAACATTTAGCAAATTTTGACTACAGGGTATTTATATGCGGCAGTATTTCCTAAAGATGTATTTACATAATTTAATTTGTTTACCATTAAGAGAATGGTAAACAAAGACAAACCAAGCCATATACTATACAAAATATATATGAACATATACTAGATATGAAGAATATATTAAATATCAAATAGAAAAAATATGTTAAAGTACATTGTACAGGATTTATTTTCTCAAACAAATTCTGAAATCTCCTCCCGGGACGAGTCGTCCTACAATCCATTCGAAGAATCACCCATCATGTCCACATGTATACAAGCAATTTATCTAAGCTTTTTCCGTTGTATGAAATAATCCCAGCCGCAGCCCATTCTTTTGTTTTTTTGAACAGTCACCCCCGTCCAGACGCCAAAGTCTCTGAAGCGGCGCACACAACATGCACCCTGTTTTTACTTAAGAGGATAAGTCTGAGTCACAGCCCTCATACAATCAGATTATTCAGTTGTATAGAGGCAGGACTCCCACTGGGTCCATTACAGCCTGTTGGGCTGGAAGCAGCAAAAAAAAAAAAAAGTGTTTGTTCACTCCGGGGGGGGTTATTGACATGCCGCCCGCCGATGAATGGGAGATCAAAAGAAAAAGGGAAAAATGCATGTATGAGCTACACATGGGAGGATGAAAGGGCGGGTTACACGTTAATGTGGAATGAACACGTTAACCAGCGTGTTGCAAGACACATTAAAGTCAGCTGGAGCGGTACTTTCTATTCTCCTCATTGAGGAATGTGACAAATCTGCATAAAGTGCTCCATTGTTACAGCTGGAAAAAAAGAGAGACGTTTAGGTTCTTCAGATGTTCTTTGTTAGAACCGAGCTGACTTCAGAGTACACGAGAAGCACTCAGCTGAGATGCAACTTTGAATAGCCTTTTGTTCTCCGCGGAGAATATTTATGCCTGAAATAAAAAAAACTTTTTAAAAAACTTTTATAAACCAGTGGTTTGAAAAAAAAATTACCTTTAAGTGCTGAATATCAAGGTTTCTGGAAGATAAAGTTAAGTGCTACTAATTTTATTTTAATAGAAATTCCATTTTCTGGGTCTCAAACAAGTGGTGAAATGAAAGAATGTGAAGTCACAAAGGCAAAAAGCTCAGTGGAAATACTGTAACGTGGTGTAGGAGGTAGATCAAGTTCCTTATCTTTTAAAAATAGCTGAGTCGGCATTTAATTAATTTCTGTCACAAAAATGAACAATTTTAAGCATTTGCATTAAACGGGTGTCATTTATCTTATTTCTTTATTTGAGATTTACAATGGGAGAAATCTGGCTCCTCCAAAGTTTGGAATCGCTGTTCAAAGAGAGCGAGAAGTCCTCCTGGAAACAACACCAAGCCTCCAACTCACCGGTCTTTGATTTTATTGGTTCGCTCCACTGCGTCGATGTCCATGCGGATCTTGTACTTGACGTGCGGGGGGACGACGGCGGTCCAGGGGTGCATGTCCGTGAAGACGAGGCCGGCCCAGTACTTGTTCTCCTCCAGCAGGTACAGAGCTTGGTGGATCATCTGGGACTCGTCGGTGTAGGGAACGAACTTATCCAGAGAAATGCACTACAAAACAGAGACGGAGAAAAAGGGACAGGTATGGAATTTGGCCGAGAACAAAATAAATAAATAAATAAATGTCAGAGTTTCAGTTTTACACCAAACTGTTTTTCAAATCTTGATGGATGGTTGAACACGACTAATAGTTTTACCCTCCACTGGCCTTTTTTGATCATTTTTTCCCTCTCAAATATTAAGAATACTAGTATTACACTTCTCACTTTAAGCACTGGATTAGAATAAGAAATACAATATTAACCGACTCTTTATTTCACAAAGTATTGTTAATTTCATGAAGTAATGATGATTGAAAAAAAAAAAAAAGTGTAAAATCTGCTGACTGCCAGGATATTACAAAGACGTGGCTTCATACATCTCCACTGGATTACTGGATTGACATCATATATGAAATATATGTGATGGAAGGACTTTTGTTTTCTCTCAGAGACCAAAAGAAAGATTTGACAAAATGGACTATGTGGAATATGTTAAACTTATAAAACCCGATTTGTCTAAATGCAAATGGAAAGAGATTAAAATGGTTGTTTTGGCTTCTTGATTTTCCAGGTATCTTGTACATACGCCACATTAATGTTGAATGTGGAAAAATAAATAAATAGAAGAACTAACTGAGGACCAAACACACTGTAAAGCAGATCTCCACAGTCGCTTTGACATCCAACATCGTATTTTAAAACTTCCCTGATTAAAGAATATTTTCTATTCGCATCATTCATCTCTGCATCGAACGAAGACTGATTCAATGACACTGGGAAATCTGAGCCTCTCGCGTTCACTCAGTCTGACACCTTCACACATACATTGTGATTTTCTCTCTCTCACACACACACACACACACACACACACACACACACACACACACACACACACACACACACACACACACACACACACACACACACACACACACACACACACACACACACACACACACACACACACACCGTGCCTAATGTCTCCATTCACGTTACTGTACAATGGCCCTGAGAGCGCTCAAAGAGAGCGGAGAGAGCGCTTCCCATTCATCCTTCCGCGACCATACATTCACAACCCGGTGGTGTCCAGTCGGAGATGGGCCGGGGGAGAAGGAGCCTCGCCGATACACGTGTTCCAACGGGATTCCAGTGTGAGAAACATGCCCCTGACGGAGACCCCGCTAACTGCAGGAGCGAACCTCAGGCCCCATGCGAACTGACAGCTCGATCTAATTGGCCAAGTCGCCCGGCGTTTGTTTGTCCCCGATGGGTCTGAACTTGGGAGACAAAGGACAGATTGAGACGCCGGCGCTGATAGGGCTCTCTCCAGAATCACGGCCCCCCGCCCCACATTAAATCGGCCCCGAGAGGAGAGAGAGAGGGGGGAGGCGTGGAGGCTGGATGGAGCGCTTTACCCTACGCAGGGGCGGGGGTTTGTTTCAATGCCATACACTAAACAACACCGAGCTCATGAAGGGGGGTGGGGGGGGGGGCACATTCCCACCTCCTCTCTACTTTATCAGCGGCTCCACAATGGGAGCGAGGGAGGGGGGTGACAGCGAGCTTGTTCTCTCCACCTTTCAGCCCACAGGACGTGGAGAGCAGCTCTAAAGCTCTGCTAAGTGGCTGCTTTCATTTCAAAAGGGGGTGGGGGTGGGGTCGGGGGTGGGGGGTGGGGGGGCTGCAATCATCTGGGAGCAGACGTGGAAGAGTGATGCTGCCGTCTGTGGAAGTGAGAGGAAGGACTGAAGAGAAAGTGCTCAGTCCTGGGGACGTGTGAGCTCTGGGAGTCGTTAGACGACCAGGCAGTAGTAATACTTCCATTACCTCGCCGTATTGGTTGAACAGGCGGAGGATCTGGTCGCTGAGGTTAAAAATGTTCCTCCAGTCGAAGTTGGGCATCCCCGTCTGCCTGCCCGCCTCCGGACCGTTGTACAGAAAGTTCAGGATGTCTTTAGTGGTGAAATCTGTTTCCACCAGGCTCTCGTCGATGAAGTGCATCACCGTGGGGTTCTGCAGCGTGTCCTGCAGAGCATCAACTGTAGGTTAGACCCTGCGTTCACTCTACTTGAGGGGCCACATGAGGCAAAACAACCCTGAAGTGCAGATTTCCTCTTACAATCCCCGTTACAATCTCAACGTAAAGCAAATTGTAATGAAACCGTTTGGTGCAGCCTACAGTGAAATATCCAAAAGACTTGCATTGTGGGTGTTTTTACAAACTCGCCGGCCTCATTGTTTGACACTGAACGTATTAGAAAACATAATAATAACATAAACATTCTGCTTCGGACACTTTTCACTTCTGCTGAGTGTTTGAGGAGAGCGGCGTGCGGCGGCGGCGCGTTTCTACCCGGATCATGTTCATCTGGACGCTGCTGTTCAAGAAAGTCCAGAGCTGCGGTCCCACCTCCTCCCAGGCCTTGGCCATGTTCTGGAGCCGCTCCAGCTCCTCAAAGGTCGTGTTGGCCTGGAAAAAACAACAACAACAACACAAATACACATGAAAGTTCACAAATCTCAGGAGTCAAGATTTGATTTGTTTTTTTCTGAGATATAAACAACTGTAATGTGTGGAGAATCGTCACATCACATCCGTTTCCTTCTCTTACTTTTTAATTGAACCCTCCCCTCTTCTCACACTGCAGTAACCCCCCACCCCCCACCCCACCCCACCCCACCCCACTCTCCTTTGCTTCGGTAATCAGCTCATACCACAGAGAGTCTCTCTCTCTCTCTCTCTCTCTTACACTCTTTAATATCTTGTGGACTGCAGGGGAGTCGGGGGTGTACAGGATCTTTCCCATCAGCAGGGGCTTGACAGAACTCCACACTATTTTGGTGACCGGGTTGGACTCCAGGTTTTGCATCAGAGCGTTGCAGAAGGGAGCTGCAAGAAAATCAGAAGTTATAGATAACACAATGTTTAAGTGAATCATCAATAAATTATTTTTTTTTTACTGCTCATTAATAACAATTCTGGTCTGAATTGTGCAGATGTTTTAAGACTAAAACATCTGCATTTCAATGAAAAAACCCAGAAAGGTCTAACAGCAGAGACGTCGTCCCATATGAGTGTGCAGTTTGTCACGACACGACAAACAGATGGGAAAAGGTGAAACGACATGTCACACGAGGACAAAACACATCAGCAAGAAGCACTTTCTTTTCTTCCTTCTATGTGAGGAGCTTTTAAAAGCCACAGTTCATAAGCAGCCGTTTCTTTTCATCTCTTCTTGATGACGACAAGCGAAACACGGCAATGATGATCAAAAGTCAGCTGCTGCTTTGCTCAGATTATAGAGCATCTTCCTCCTCTAACATCCAGATTATAGAACATCTTCCTCCTCGAACATCCAGATTATAGAGCATCTTCCTCCCCTAACATCCAGATTATAGAGCATCTTCCTCCCCTAACACCCAGATTATAGAGCATCTTCCTCCCACTAACATCCAGATTATAGAGCATCTTCCTCCGCGAACATCCAGATTATAGAGCATCTTCCCCCCACTAACATCCAGGTTATAGAGCATCTTCCTCCTCGAACATCCAGATTATAGAGCATCTTCCTCCCACTAACATCCAGATTATAGAGAATCTTCCTCCCACTAACATCCAGGTTATAGAGCATCTTCCTCCGTGAACATCCAGATTATAGGGCATCTTCCTCCCACTAACAGCCAGATTATAGAGCATCTTTCCCCACTAACATCCAGATTATAGAGCATCTTCCTCCGCGAACATCCAGATTATAGAGCATCTTCCTCCCCTAACATCCAGATTATAGAGCATCTTCCTCCCACTAACATCCAGGTTATAGAGCATCTTCCTCCTCGAACATCCAGATTATAGAGCATCTTCCTCCCACTAACATCCAGATTATAGAGAATCTTCCTCCCACTAACATCCAGGTTATAGAGCATCTTCCTCCGCGAACATCCAGATTATAGGGCATCTTCCTCCCACTAACAGCCAGATTATAGAGCATCTCCCCCCACTAACATCCAGATTATAGAGCATCTTCCCCCACTAACATCAAGATTATAGAGCATCTTCCTCCTATTTACTGATGTACCGTCGGTTAAAATCCAGATTACAGAGCATGAGATTGACGGTTGAAGACAGTTTCACTTACAGACGGCGTCGTCGTAGACGTAGTTGTGGCTCTTGGTGCCGTTGACGCCCAGAAACACCTTGTAGTTGTTGTCTTCGTACCAGTTGAAGGACAGGACGCGGGACCCGCCCCCCTCTGGGTATCCACAGAAGAGGCTGGACACGCTGGACATCAGCTGGGTGAAGGAGGACGGCCCTCCGGCTTGAAACAGAGGCGACACCACCTTCAGCAGCTCCCGGGAGCTCGGCTGCTGCATCAGCTGTGAAAGCAGAATGATGAATGTAGAGAAGCGCATGAAAGGAGAATTTACATGTGATAAAGCAAATATTAACTGTAATTTTCATTTGAGTGAGGATTCCCCGGCGACACCCTGAGGGGCCGCATGTGGCCCCCGGGCCTTATGATTCCCACGTCTGGTGTAAACAGTAAGTTTAAAACTATTTGACCTTCATAAGATGATTGTATGCTGGTCAGGGAAGTTTACATTCTTCATTATAATTCCTACCCTGTAATGTTTAGAACATAAACGATCGAGGGAAAACAATAGTTTGCTGGACACACTCGTCTTCGCAGGAGGACTAAATATCCTCCTATTGATGGTCGAAAAACAGCAAAATCGGTTAGTGTAGTTTGATTGGTTCTGCTAGAGGAGACGGTGAATCTCCCTCAGATGTGTGTGTACATATGAAAATAGTATATATAAATAAAATAATAATAATAATCATTATTATAAATATAAATAATTATATCAAAATTATTTATGCAAATTTAAATGTTTGTATATATCTGCATTATGTATGATTGACATAATAATTAATTGACAACTGACCTAATAATAGAAATAAACAAAACACCCATCAAACTCAATCAAGCTCTTACGTGTGAACACGCATGAATGCACGTCACCCCCTCCACCCCCCCCACCCCTACCCCCACTACGTAATCCACACTCACCTTCCCCTTCCAGCATTTCTCACACAGGAGGAAGAGGAAGCAAGAGGTGGGAACGACGCCGTTTGGCTCGCCTCTCTGTCACCACGGTGATGCCGAGGTCCCGCCTACAGGAAGCGTCACCTCAGAGGAATGTCCCTCTCTGTCCCCCCCCCCCCCCCCCCCCCCCCACCCCAGGCTGGGCTGAAGCGATGCACTCCCAGTGAACGTGACCAAACACACACATCTCAGGACAGGTACATGACAGAGGTGGAACTGACTCTATTCTGCTGAGTTTGTATTGAATGTTGGATGGTTTTGTTTATATGGCGAGACGAAAACGCAGCGTCAGTCACTAAAACTTCATCAGGAAGACGTCAAAGTAAGTTCTACAGAGTGAGAGCTTATGTGCCTCGAACTTTAATAGACAATCCCAACTTTGGGAAATTATAAAAAGAGCTGCACTAAGATGTGGAGAGGAAAGGACGATATCTCAGGGCCCGTTTGCACCATTTTAAAGTGAAAATGCAAAACGTTTATGGTGTTTTGGGTGTCCGTCTACATGACACTGAAAACGCAACTTTTTGAAAGAAGCTCCCAAGGTGCAACTTTTAAAAAAAAAAAAAGTTTTAATAAATGCTCAGACTCTGTTTACTATGACTTCGGCCAGACTAATAAAATAGTGAAATATAACCTTTAAATTGTCATTTTTTAGGTTTTCTTTGCTGTGCTGCAGAGTATACATGATGAAAATGTCCATATTTTCACAAAAACAAAACAAATTACTACAAAATACTGCGGCAATTTTAATGAAACATTCGGGTGCAAAATACAGTCAAATGTCCACAAACCTTCTCCTATCACTGTTGCATCATGGGTGTTTTCACAAACTCCCCCTGGCAGCGTGGCTTTGAGGCGAGTTTGATAGCTTCATAGCAGCCGCTCTGATGTCTCAGCTCGGGTCTCACTGTTGTGTTGTGTCGTCACTTTTAAGACATTTGTTAAAGAAAAATCTGTTTTCTTTGAAATGTCATCATTTTCTTGGTGGTTTGTCCAGATTGGAGCCTCTCGTCAGCTGGTTTTGACTCATGGGCCTTATGTTTGACAGTGTAAATACATGTATAGTGAGGTCATGGTTATGTTGAATATTGATTTGATACGAAGGTGAAATGTAATTTCACATTCACAAATGCAGATTAGCAAAGGTAAACCCAAATTTTGGGCCCTCTGCTTCCCTGGTCCCTTTTGTATTTATTTATTTATTTATTTTTGTTATACTATTCTCATTCAGAAAATGTAATTCTCAGCTGTATTTGTTATAGTTGCAAACTTTCTAAGTACCTATCATAAAGCTTCAGATTATTTAAGTGTATTAATTGTGAGCACTGTCTGTTAAAGTTGTTTGTTTCTGTTGTGTTTGATGTTTGTTTGTACCGTTTGGACGTTCTCTATTTGAGCAATAAAGTTCTTTAGACTATTTTCCATCCATCCCTTTTTGCTGATCCCTCATTTATTGTTTTAATCGTCTCGTCCTGCGTCTCAGCTTTCTCCTTCACTCCTCATTCCATTCTTTTTATTTTTTTTTTGAATTTTCTACTGTATCATCTTTGTATATTAGACCTCTTGGATTCTACTGTGATGTGTATTTTACACGTACCCACCGACAATGCATTTGAATGACCACACAAACATCACTCACATGTGACCCTGCACAAGTCCTTCAGTGCTTTCACCGTACTCATGCATGAAGTTACCACACGCATGTGACCCCCGACAAGCACTGAGCCCGTCACTCCGACAGCGATTCCCAAACGGCGAGCAGCGGAAGAGGCGAGTTTCCTGCAGGACTAAAAATACTGATCCTGCAGGACTGAGGAGACCAAGAGAGCGGGAGGGAAGGGGATTGATGGCCTTAAGAGAGCACTTACGACTTGGACCCTCTCAGACGAAGCCTTAAGAACCCGACCCCAGACATGCAGGTCGATCCCCTCGGAGGTGCTGTCCATAACCCGAGGCATCTGAAACAAAGGCAGAAAGGTTTTTTTTTTTTGTTTGTTTGTTTGTTTTTAGACAGAGTGGGACGAGGACAGATAAAAGTGGAGATTTGTTCCTTTGTGTCGCCTGTGTTTTTCTTAAGCGACGTCCTCTAATCCCCTCAGACTGATAAAGGTATTCGTGTCTACCAAGAACCTGCTGGGCAGCATCCTGCAAATACTGAAAACCTCAGAGAAGTCTTTGTTACCGAGGAAGGAATCAGCTAGTTCATTCTTTGCATACTTTATTAAGCAGATTGTACATGAATCTAGATTTGCACCCGGCTTTGCAAAGTATACAACTCATTCTATTCATAGATATCTAGCTTTGGTGTCATCCCAGATAGACGATTCCCATTTAGACGCCTTATTATAATAAGTTAATCGTTTGTAAAATTCCGGTGACCTAGGATGAATAGAAATGTATTTTTAAACAGAAAGACACCAGGCTCCTTTGAAAAATTAACTCATCATTAGTTTAAAATCACAGCCGGGGAAAGAAAAACAAAACAAAACCGCTTTGCCCTTTCCTGATGTCCGATGCAAACCTTCACAGAAAAGACTAAAAACGTATAATTATATATATATGGGAAGCACCTATTATATATGATGAGAAATAGAACTAGAAATAGCTAATATTAACACACACACACACACACACACACACACACACACACACACACACACACACACACACACACACACACACACACACACACACACACACACACACACACACACACACGCACACACACACACACACACACACACACACACACACACACCTGACACACATCTGGGATCAAACCCTGTCTTTAACCCCGTCGACACGGCAATGCTTCAAGTGAGAACGTTTTTGCATTTTCATTTGAGTACATTTTTGTGTATACACTGCAAGGTTTTGAAAACGATGTCCATTGACACGACAATGGCAGGAACACAGAAAAAGGTGTAGGTACCACGTTATGCCACTAGTGGGTGCTGTTGATTGTTTTTGTAATGAAAACACACAAGTGTACAGAGAACAATGGGCTCTAAACATTAACAATGGGAGAACACTGACAGACCACCGAGCTGGATTGTTTTTACGGTGACTGTCAAAATAAAACTATTCGATTCGATTTCCCCGTTTCCACAGTTCTACCTTGGGAGTTATCGTTGTCGTGTAAATGGACGCCAAAAACGCAACAAAAGTTTTTGGGTTTCAGTTGAAAACGTCGTATCAACGCGGCCTACGTCAACCTGGAAGCGGCGAACTTCTGCGAATTGTCGACGTGGCGCCTGGAGGTACCGTCACCCCCTCAACCTCCTTCTCTTTATCTTCTTGAGAAACCATTAACAGTAGGTGTTAGAAAATGCCTGGTCAGGGCAGAGTGCTGCGGGTGAGGAAACCCCGGGCGCCAAGACAAACACACACATGAGATATCCTTCCTCTCACATTCCTTCTGCCTGCATTTCAATGAACGGAGGAAGGAGTGAGGTGGTCCAGTGACGGGGGGGTGGGGTGGGGGGGGGTGTTTGAACGAGAGAAGGCAGAGGAATCGGAAGGGAGGGCGTGAGTGGCTAATGGCCCCAGAAGGAGTCAAGAGCGCAGGGCGGCGAGGAAAGTTGCTGCAAGGCAAAGGTCAGTGTGGTAATGGGCTTTGGACTTGAATGGAGCTAATGGGTTAAAAGACCAGATCACAACTTAAGATGCTACAGTACTACTAATACCAACCAGAGAGCTGAGAGTGAGTCATCAAGATATCCACTAATTAGCTCCAACAGCTTCATTAACCATAATAACAATAACAATAACAATAACAATCTTTTATCTCTTTCTTTCTGTTACATGTTTGAAATAAATAAATAAATAAATACATGTATAAATAAATGGATACATGTATAAATAAAAATAAAAAATAAAATAAAATAAAATAAATAAATAAATAAATAAATAAATAAATGCATGAATAAATACATGTATAAGTAAATAAATGGGTACATGTATAAACAAATAAATAAATAAATAAATAAATAAATACATTTTGTCCAGAAATGTTGACTGCCATGCTGAAGTTTAAAGTGACAATTATTGATTAGAAATCATTCCATTAAGTCTAAGTCTATTGTTTGGAATTTGTTTAATTTAATTTGACCCACTTTAATATTATACAAATGCTAAAATCAAAGAAATGTGAATAGATGCTAAAAAAAAACCCAACAACCTACAAATCATGTTGCACTGAGTAGAAGAAGCAGTACGTAGAAATACATAAAGTTCGTGAACAACATGTGATTTAATTGTCACACTGAAGTCTTGACAGCAGATTCTTCATTATTGTAACTTCATGGAGGCGGTAACTGGATCCAAAGTAACTGTGCCACGCTGCCCACTATCTTTAGCTCTCCAGACCGTTTATAAAAGACCAAACGTTCAGGTGCGCTGGCAGCTTGTTGACACACGGACACTCTTGGAAATGGCACATGTTGGCAAAGCGTCGTGTCTTACAGAAGACCTCACAGGCTGAAGGCGGTCCCGAGCTAAGCCCATTACAGAAACAGGCCAAGAAGGATAATGCCATGTGAACTCCCTGAGCCAGTCACCTGACTCACTGGGGCTTGACCTGAAGCTGTAGTATGGACGCCAGACGGTGCCAAGCAGAAAGGTCTCCATATAGCGTTAAAGTGTGAAGCTGCTGATTCCTCTTCAGGCCACCTTTAATTCTTATCTAAATCTCACTGAGGCTGTCTGATGACATCTATAGATTGTTTTAAACAAATTAGTAAATGGGATTTTTCTTCAGTCTATTAAAAGGATAAATTTGAGTTTCTACCTGTTTTTGTTTTTCTTATTTAAAATATGTGTGAAAATGTGTGAAAACATTTGGCTGTTGCACATTTCAGCTAAATGTTTAAAATCATATCAACTTTTTAAAGGGCAATTCATAGAATATTTAAAATAAGAAAAGATGAATAAACACACATGTGGTATTTATTTATAAATATATATGTAGTAGTAGTAGTCTTTATTTCGAATTTGTACAATGCAAAAAAATAAAAAATAAAAATAAAATGAAAAATAAAAAGAAAGTAATATACTGTACATACAATTCGAAAAGGAGTAGGTTAATTTAATAAGAATGTATTGGATTTATGTAAAAGTTTATGAAAATGCCATTAAGTACCTTTGTCATCTATAAAATATTTTAAAAAGTGCATGAAATATAACTTCATTAAAGGCTTTGAAAAGGGAAAGTTACACTAGTTTTATATCCTCAAACATGTTTTTGTCTTTCATTTGATATAGTTTCTTGAAACATTTTTTTCATTGATATTTTCAAACTGAAAGCTTCAAACAAGTTCACTGACAGAGAGGAAGCTATGCAAAACAAGTTTAGGCTTAAAAGTTTAGTTAAACAACATGAATGGTCAGAATTCGAGCCTCATATCGACATTACACAGACGCAAACACTCATACTGTCATTCATTTAAAGATGTGCTCAAACTTTATTATGCACCAGCAGTGAAATTTACAATAAAGTGTAATATACCAGCTGGCTGATGCAGAATGTAAAGAATCAGAATCAGAATAGCCTTTGTTAAAAACAACAAAAGTGTAAATGCAGTCTGTGGACGTGCCACATTAGAAATAACTTAGAGATAACTTATTAGAAATTAGAAAAACTTCTGCATCGTCTTTGCTGGTTCAATCAGTCGCATTAAAAGGAATTTAATAAACCGGCTGCAGCAATAAGTCGGGATGTGTTTACTGGCAAATCTCCAAACTGCAAATTATTCACAGCGAGCGTGCCTGACACAGTTAAAATATCTATGAAAGAATGTGTGACCTTAAAATGGTGTGGGAGGATAAACAATGGAAAAACTGTGAAGCCACATGTGCGACGACTGACCCCGCCCTGACTTTAGGAATTAATGAATGGATGAACTTCATATAACACAAACCTGGAATTTAAAACCTACTTTGAGTGTACGTTGCTCATCTTTTTGCTTACCCTTGTACACATTTAGAGAATATGGGTGATATTGTTGAATTACAGAGAAGGGATTCCACTTCCATAGCATTTCTTTCCGCTGCTTCGGCAGTGATCACATTCATCCATTCACACGCTGATGCGTGGTGCTTATTTCCACGCACTGGGAGCAGCCCAGTGTCCCGCAACCCCGTGACTAAAAGTCAACCCAAACCGAGCCACTAACCAGTTTAAAGATCTTGAAGAAGTCCAGGTCAGCGTAGAGGACGTCCTCTATCCTCTGCAGCTGCTGCTGGCTGAGGGCACACATGGCGTTGCGGACGCCGTGCAGCCCCATCCGACTGGGGAAGATGATGAAGCGCTCCAGCAGCGCCTGGCTGCAGGCGATGTCTTTCAGCTGCAGGTCCGGGATGCCGAACGCAAACTGGCGAGGGGAGGGGGGGGAATTAGTGTGCAATGTCTTTAAAAATATGTTGGAGAACAACAGATCTGGCCTGGTTTCATTCCAACCTGTTCAAGTCGTATTTGAGCATTGACGAGCTGGTAAACGATGGAGCTGGAGAGGCCGGCATCTCTCAACAGGAAGGCAGTGAGAACCTCATCATCCTTCAGAATATCATCTATCTTCAGCCCACGGCCTGGTGGAAAATCAGAAACAGACGGAGTGAAAGGTCAGAACCACCAAAAACAATATTGCATCTGCCTGGAGAGAGGAGGGGAAAGTACAGCAATTGATTGGCAGGAATTCTGGTATTTTGGAAGAAAATGATGTGGAGTTGTGATGTTAAAAACTTGATAAGAACAATACTGCAGTTTTTATAGTTACAAACAATCCTCTGTTTATTCTTACTAACACCTCTAATATGAAGGGATGTGAAGGGAAAAGAGTGTTCATACGTCACAATGCTGGACAGGATGAAAAAAGAATGAATTAGTCGCAGCACGAGAATAAAAATGAAGATTATGTCGTAGCTTTTTCCCTCCAGGTTAAGAGAAGGAATGATTACATCCTTTGGTGTCACGTGTCCAGAAGACTTCAATCCAAGACCGATTCCCGATTCAACTACCGAGGTGAAAAATGTCTTCATCCAACTATTTTACTCTGGAGAGGTTCCCCACCGGGGCCATCGTTTCTCACGGCTGCCCTTTACCTGCGACCACGTATGGGTTGCCGCGCAGAGTGTCCATGAAGTTGGAGAAAGACGACATCTCTTGCCAGAGTTGTCCGAGCTGCTGAACCTCCGAGTCGTTGAGCAGAAGCTCCTGGACGTCCACGTAGAAACGCGCCAGCCTGGAGTGGGGAAAGAACAGCGATGAATTCATCTAGACGACAGCCAAGAACAAGACTGAAGGAACATCTAAGACTCAGAGGTCACAATAAATCAATCAGGTATTGGACGTGATGACGGGGGACTGTGTTTACACGGAGTTGTTGTAGTTGGACACCACACCCGGGGACTCTCCTCGGGTCGAGTATCTGAAGCAGGGGTTGTTGGCGTTACAGAAGATCCCCTGAATCCAGGGGAGGATCCCTGCTGAGGGCATGGCCTTGTTGGGGAAATGACCTTAAGAAACAAACATTACATTAGTGGATACCATTGTTCATGGAGAGTTAAAAAATACAGAGGGCGAAGAACTGAGGAAGCTGAGCCAGGAGTGTATTCTTACACTCATGTTGTTGGTACAGTGGATTCGCTTTCCTCAGCCACACCAGACCGATGAACAACAACACCGGCCAGAAGATCTCCACCACGAAGCGGATCTGGATTCAAACAGGCGACGTTATAATTCACGCGGCCGCAACAAAGAGAGGCTCGTCTTGGATTACAAGCAGCTGGACAGTATTTCTCAAACCTTCTGTCTCTTGCGCAGGGTCCAGTTCTTCCACAGTAACAGGCGGATTTGAGAGCCTGTACTCATGGCTCTGCAGCTCAACCCCTGGACGGGGTCATCAAGACCGTGAGAAACCTGGAAGGACACAAGTCCATCAAATCATTCTGGGTCTGCAGCGTCGTGGACGGCAGCTGCTGGACCTCATCCTGACGATCCTTCTCTTACCTTCCACCATGTTTAATATTGTTGTTTAGTGATTAAGAAGCATGTTTGACTTTCAGGTAGGCACGTAGACAGGTAGGTAGGTAGGTAGGTAGGTAGGTAGGTAGGTAGGTAGGCACGCAGGTAGACAGGTGGGTATGTAGACAGGTAGGTAGGTAGGTAAGTAGGTAGACAGACAGATAGGTAGGCAGACAGGTAGGCACGTAGACAGGTGGGCAGGTAGGTAGGTAGACAGGTAGGTAGGCAGGTAGGTAGGTAGGTAGGCACGCAGGTAGACAGGTGGGCACGTAGACAGGTAGGTAGGTAGGTAGGTAGGTAGGTAGGTAGGTAGGTAGGCAGGTTGGTAGGTAGGTAGGTAGGTAGGCAGGTTGGTAGGTAGGTAGGCACGCAGGTAGACAGGTAGGTAGGTAAATAGGCAGGTAGGTAGACAGGTAGGCAGGTAGGTAGACAGATAGATAGGCAGACAGGTAGGTAGACAGGTTGGTAGGTAGACAGGTAGGTAGACAGGTAGGCCAGTAGGTAGGCAGGTAGGTAGGTAGCCACACAGGTAGACAAGTGGGTAGGTAGACAGGTAGGTAGGTAGGTAGGTAGGTAGACAGGTAGGTAGACAGGTAGATAGGCAGGTAGGTAGGTAGACAGGTCGGCAGACAGACAACTAACCACCTGATAACTTTTGTTCTGGATTAATAAAGTATTTCTTTTCCCTTCTTAGATAGATTTGACTGAATCTGTTAATTTTACTATATTTTAATCACAGTGATTAAAAATCAATTAAAATATAGTATAAATAGGAGAGGAAGCACAGGAAGCTTAAATGTTGAACACAAATATGTCTATTGAGAAAGACTTCTGTGTTTTTGCAGTACTGTGATGTGCCTGTGTTGTAGTTTTGGCCCGACCTCGAGTCAAACCGAGGCTGTAACTGGCCTTGGCACTGACTTTTGTTTACAGTGGTCTCCACTCCGACTATAGAAAGACCAATCCATCTGCATCTTCTGGGACAAACGTACACCGTTCTGAGAAAATATTTATAAATAAGCACATCCATCTTCCGGACAAGCTGACGAGGTGTGGAGGCAGGTTACACTTTGGACAGGTTCATCATAGACGTCTTGAGCCAGGGATGTTCTCACTTAATACGGGTGCTTCCCACTACATCACAGTGCAGCCTTATCCTTATCATCATCATCATCATCATCATCATCAACATGGGCTAAACTTCCCCACAGGACTTTAATTACAGTGGGAAATTCAATGTGAAATCCTTTTCTAAGCTATAAGAATAAGTGGACGTGTTATTCCAGTGTACACAGAGATCCTGAATGGAACTAAAACCTTGGATTTATTCCAGAGACAAAATTGATTTAGGGCAAAACTGGAACAAAACAAATATCAGTGAAACACACAGGTGATGTGCAGATGGGACATGTGAGCGTGTCGGACATGAAGAGTAATTTGTTCAGTGACATGTTCAGTAGATTACTGCGGACCGACAGACTGGATGCAGGGACATAAACAGTCTGGAAAAACAAGGATTGGGGGGGGGTGAGGCTGAGAAACTACTGTATGAGTCCGACGTCTCTGGCGAAATCTTGATTACGTTAATCGCACACAAACAGGAATTTCCCTCACAAGAAACAAAACATTTATATCAAAACACTTTTAAAATTCTCTCTGGAAACTTCCCATTAAGAACACTTCAGCAGTAATTAGCATTCATCCACCTGACGGCTCTTTAAGGATCTCCAAACACATTTTGAGGAGTGAATTCTGAGGCTTACCTCTTATGGAAGGATGAAGAAGTCGAACGACATGAAGAGAAACAGGTTCTCAAATAAACTGAAGTAATTGGAAGAAGAAAAGAAGCAGTGAGTGAGGTAGAAGAGATCCGTGTGACTCCGAGCTGCCCACTCTCTCTCTCTCTCTCTCCACTGCTCCCTCTCTTTCTCTCCTCTGCCTGCAGGTCAGCAGCACTCCTAATCTGATTGCTCTAATCTCCCAGCTCAACACCGGCAGGCAGGAGAAAAGACAACAGTCATCCATTTTGAGGGAGAATTAGGGGGATATCTGCGGGAGAGGAGAAGAGGGAGAATTCAGGGGGGAGAGGAGGAGAGACAGAACCACGCTGGAGGTGGGGGATCATCATCATCACCATCATCATCATCATCACCATCATCATGTTTGTCATAAGATACATCAGCAACATTTACCTGCACAGTCACCGTAAATCACAGACGAATAAAGTGCTCGCAAAAACAAATGAGAGGCAGGAGGGCTCGTTTTGTGTTGCACACACAATGAAATGAGTCACACCTCTGAGCGCCTCGGCAAGGCGGGTAATTAGCCCTTCGGACAGAGTGTCAATCCCCGACGGGGCAACATCCAGAGGTAAAATGTGTACCCCCCCAGCCCCATCCCCACCCCACCACCAAAAAAAAAAAAAAAAAAAAAAAGATAAAAAAGTTCTACAGGCTATAAAGAGGATAAAATGTCATTAGGAGTAATTAATAGAAAATTCTAATGAAGAGGAAGTTAACGAGTCGAAAAAGATACAAATCAGAGCTTGTGAGATTTTGAGCTTGACAATTAATCCGAACACATCGATTTAGACCCCGTCTTTTGTTCTGTTCTAAATTAAAATCTTTCAGCTTTTTTTTTCCAAATAACCCAAAATAAAGTTACAACAGATCAGACTGGCATTAAAATCCTCAGGTCTTCAGACACTAGATTATTAGCAAAGCATCTGCCTGCAGGTTTGCAGATAAACGAGACAAAAATGTCTCAAATGTCGACATTATTCTCACAGTTAGAATTAAATGTGTAAAAATCACATTCTAATTGTCTGTTTTCATTTGCAACCATTTTTTCCAAATCTTTTAAAAGACCAGTGGGATTTCTTGATGAGTTGATTAAGTGGTTAAACAGGAACCGAGTAAATATTAACAAATCAACTAATCTAAAATAAAAACCCAATGCTCTCTGTTGCACAAATTTGAAAAAAACAACAACTTTTGGAACAGAATAAACAGTTAAAAGTACATTTTTAATTTGCAGCAAGAACTGTTGCATGTCATTTTTCCTCTGTTTGGTCACAAATATGCAGTAATTGTGACACACAGAGTACGTATCAATGGATATAAAAACGTAAACAGATACATAACGTTTACATGCTGAGAAGAGATGTACCAATCACAGGCTACAATGGACACATTAAAAAAAAGAAAAAAAAAAAAAAAAAAAAAAGAAGGTAAAAAGCTTAGAACTTTGTGTTAACAACACTTGCATCCATTCCTTTGTGGAATAAAATAAGGACTTAAGAGACGGTGTAACATTCAATTGAACCTGCATTAAGTGCATCAACAAATCAAACATTACATGGGAAAACTGAGAAAAGGCTTACAGACAGAATCTGAATAAACTTTGACACAAATTCAACAAGTTGGCAGCAATTTTTTCAGGATTTGCTTCAACGACTGAACCGTCGACTTTTAACATGGAAAATAAAATATATTAGTAACTTATAACACTTTTATGGTTTCTTTTCACAGGCGTACATTTCCTCCACTTGGCAGCTTGTTGATAAATGTTTCTCCCAGTATACACTATGGCACAGATATATCAATATGTACAGATAAAATAGGTTTCTATTTGGTGTCAGACGAAGTGAGCCTCTCTGTGTTCGAGCTCCGGCAGCCGCCGGGGTCGCAGTCTTTGGTAAACGGGTTTGGTCTCGCTGGGGCTCAGGTCGTCGGGGCTGCTGGGGGAGGGGGACTGCGGGGGCGAGAGGGTGGAGGAGGTGGACACCCCGGGGTCAATGGCACTGTCGGTGGAGTCTTGAGTCTGGAGCTGTGTGGGGGTGGGGGTGGGGCTGCTGGCGGGGGCGAGCGGCGAGGTGGTGGTGACGGTGGTTACAGTGGTAGTCCAGCTCGGGAGAGTCCTCGCTCGGCTCTTGATGGAAACGGGGGGCTTGTAGAAAGTCCCGGGGGGGGGCTGCAGAGTCCTTGGGGGTCTGAGTGTCAGTGGGAGACGTGGTGAATTGCTGGACTCGCTGCCCGAGTTTTCGGAGTCATTTTCCCTTTTAGAGGTCCAAACGGGCCTGACCGTCATGCTGAACGCGTTGTTGGAGAACACCGTGGTGACCGTGCTCGTGGTCGGGACCACGGAGGCGGTGGTTACCGTGACGGGCGCCGCCGCCTTCACAGGCTGGACCGGAGAGCTGGCAGACGGCAGGTTGGCCACTATCATGGCAGTCCGGGGTGTGACGTCATAGTGCCTGTACTTCCTGTCCCACGTCCTCCTCTGCAGAGTCTGCGTGTCCATGAAAGGCGTGATGTAGTAGGTACTGACCCTGGAGGAGCCACTCTGGCGAGCCTTGTCTGGCTCGGGCACCTCCTGGATTGTGTCCCGCTCAGCAACGCAGCCGTCGACGGCGTCTGCTGCGTTCCGACTGTTCCTCTCGCTGATCTGCGCGGGGGTGGGCAGGCGCTCCAGAGGCATGCTGATGGGCCGAGACACATGTCTGGCACGCTGGCTGCGCAGCTGGACCTTTGGTGCCACGACGGTGGTGGTGGAGGTTGTGGTGCTGGGCCGGCCAAATACCAAGGTCGACCTCTGGACCTCTTCTCCGTTAAGTCCGTCTGATGCCGAGGCCTCCGTTCTGTCTCTTCCTGGCTGGACCTCCTGGACCTCATCAAGGATGTGGGAGGAGGGGATGACTGATGAGTATCTTTTGTACGCTTTGGCACTCTAGAAGAACATAATTAAAAAGCAGATTAGGTTTGCAATCTCATCTTTGATCAGACTAAATTGTATCTAAATATAAACCCAGAAAGAGCAGTTCAGCATAGAGAGAACAAAAAGAAAAGGGTTTGTCCAACATTTGAAAGACAAACCCAGTATTCAAATCAAATCTACTTTACAATAACTACTACTTACTTTAACTGCTTTTCAAATACAAAAGAAACATTTTACATTGAATCGGGAATTTTTTTTTAAACTCCAATCCAAGGAAACACTAAGCTGAATAAAGCCATGTAGATCACACACACACACACACACACACACACACACACACACACACACACACACACACACACACACACACACACACACACACACACACACACACACACACACACACACACACACACACACACACACACACACACACACACACACACACACACACACACACACACACACACACACACACACACACACACACACACACACACACACACACACACAATAAATATAAAATAGTGTAAAAAAATAAATAATTACCAAGTGTATTTCTGGTGTATTTCTAACTAGAGTAATTGTATTCCTGTTAAGATTTGGTTTTATCAACACTCAGCTATATGATCTAATGGTATAGTAATCCCTCCTCACCTCTTTGATGTCCGTCAGAGAGGCGGAGTGTCTGCTGAGTTGCCGCACCTTCTCCTGCGCGGTGAGTTTTGGAGACGCTTGACCCACGGTGAAGTTTTCAGAGGCGTGCAGGTGGGACGCGTCGAACACCGTCTGGAAGTGGCGCACCAGCAGCTCCACCATCAGCGCCTGGTAGGGGTAATCCACCAGGGAGGACAGGGACACCTCGGCGTCCGTCTGCCGCGGCTTCACCAGAGTGGGACCGAAGATGATGCCCAGGTTGCTCGCGGTCATCTTGTTCTCCTCAGCCTGTTCAGTGACCCTGTGGGATTAAGTTGGAATAAGGACTTTAAAATGTACATTCTTTTTTTTTTTTTCTGAAGCACCGTTTGTGAGAACTGTACATTTTATTTGTCTTTTAGTAATAATTCCATCAAAATTAAACATGAAGCTTTATTTTGAAATGATTACAGCTGCTACTAGATTCATAAACCATCCAGCAAAACACACAACTGGTACTCCCTCTCTGCGAAAAGGGAAGTCTGGGCTTCCTTCTGTGTGTTATGAGGAAGTTTTGAAGGTTTGGTGATGAGTGTGAACGTGTCCTCACAGTAAAACGAGTGTGAGCTTCATTTTGCTGCCTGTACCTGTGCAGATGTGCGATAAGGTAGCGCAGAGTTCTGTAGTTGGCCGTGGGCAGCTGGCGGATTACTTCTCTGATCTTGAAAATGACTTTGTTCAGCTGGACGCTCGGGCTTCTTTTCTCTCCCGTCTGGCTGTTATGAGGTTTGTCCGACTCCTCCACGATCACTCTCTGGCACTCTTTGGCCAAGCCGATGAAGTCGTTGTAGTATCGATAGAGAATCAAGGGCTCTGGTAACTGTTGAGAGTTAAACAGGGGATACTACGTCTTTATCCACCCCTCCTGAGAAGTGCTGACTCAGTAAAACATTCTTTAAACCCACCTGTCTCAGGTAGAGTTTGAGCACGTTGCTGATGTCGTGAGGCGAGAGGTCAGACAGCTCCACCAGGTCCTTCCCATTTTCAAACGCTTGACAGAGCTTCTCCACACGCGATTTGGCCCCGTTAACACGATAAATTCCCTGTGAGAATAAAAGAGATATTTTAAAACGCAAAGCACCGGACAGAAATGAGAAGATGGAATCTACAATTATATTTTAAGACAAACATGATTTTGGAGATCCAGAAAGAGTAACGTGAGATGCATCGTTAAAAGAACTGACCTTGATGTTCAGCGCTCGACTCTCGATCTCAGACGTGCACTTTTTGATTATGAAGGGAATTCCATCCGAGCTGTTCTTCGCTGCTTGAGCAAAGTCGATACCAAATAGCTGAAGCCTGCCCTGCAGCTTCTTATGTCCACACTGGATGGCGAGCGTCTCCAGACACTTCTTATGGCAGGCCAAGGAGCACTGAATGGAAAGCGGCGAAAGCACAGTTCCATTATTAAAAAAACACACAGTCGCAGTTACTTCCAGAGCTGATGAAAAGATTCTTGTCCCGTACCTCTTCACACTCCGCTCCGTGGAAAACCACCAAGCTGTCGCACTCTCTGCACTTAGACGGAGCTCGTAGTTTTCTCAGTTTGTGGGTTTGAGCAGCTTTGGACATCTGAGCGTTTCGGAATGGACCCGGAGAACTGGCCGTCTCCGTCACCATCTCTGCCAGACCTGAAAGTAACGGCAGCCGATGAGGAACACGACTAACCACACCGCCGACGTCAGGAGGAATTACTGCCAGTTAGGAGGCGACGCAGAAGCAGGAGTAAAAACAGAACTGGAGTGGAGACAATTACAGAAGTTAGTTGGTTTTGTTGATTGCTGCTTATTACATATGATGAACTGATTCAACCCTTTATTGAGCAACTGACCATGTTTGGCAACTTAAACATTCCTGAAACGGAAATAAATACTGCAATATAGGAGGAAATGCCAGTTAATTTATGAACTGTGAGTTCTTCTTATGTATTTCACAGCTTTTGGCTCTTTTGCTTTAGCAAGTCAGGTGCAAGTAAAAAAATGTTAAAAGCAGCGAGCAAATATCAACACTGCGCCCAGAAAACAACCAACTGCAACTATTTAATACACACACAAGAAGTCTAGTAGGTCCATTTGTAAATAACACATTTTATTGTCTGACACAGAAAAGTGTATAAATAAACTTTAAGGGGATTAAAGCACATTTAAAAAAAATTTCAGGGTTTTGTTTTCTTTTTTTATTCTACACATATTTTAGTAAGTTTCCAATAAAGGGTTAAAGAAGGAGGGTAAAAAAGTGTGTAATGTCAAAAAAAAAAAAAAAAAAAAGAAGATAAAAGATTTGGATTTGCATAAACTGACATTGTCATTATACAGTTGAACACAGCATTAAACGTTGGTTCTAACAGAAGAGGTGTTGGCCCACTTCAGCTCACAATGAGAAAACAAACACACTGACTCAACACAGATGCAGGAAGCGTAAGCTGAGACCGTTTGCCAAAACTAACATGACCTCGATCTGTGCAGATCTGTGGAGTGTAAAAACATTAGATACGAGCAGAATCCACCACAGAATCTGACCTACAATACGCTCCGCGTCGAGCATGAAACGAGAGTTGCACAATGGAGTGTCACCGACTCTACTTCCCTTCGCCGACTTCCCTGCTACACAAATGGACACGCCGACTGGTTTTGCTACAGCGGAGACATTCCGCGCAATAAGCAGACACGTGAGAACACATCTGTCTGGGCGGGGGGAAAAAATGCACAAACAACAACATAATTATAAAGGCTGAAACGCGAGCAGAGATGTCTCACCGTTGTCTGAGGGGGACGGCGGCTCCCTCTCATCCAGATCGTCGGCTGAAGACATCGTCCCCGTGGAGGGAGTTCTGGGCAGTCGGCGCTTGAAGTCACCTGCAAATACAAAAGGCTCAAGCTTGTACTGAACAACAACTTGGAACTAGGAGAAACAGGTTGTGTGTTAAAGCTACACGGAGAACTTACACAACAAAGAAATCATGATGCACAAATCCATCTAACGGTTGATTCAGCTGATATTTGTTCAGTTTTTCAGGCGTTGCAATAAACTTGCTTGAGTTTATTTTATTGCAGCTCAATTTATTCATCATGTCCTGCTTGTGGCATCTTGTTAAATTTCCTTCTCTTGCAGCTTTTCATTATCCCAGTTCAAATATATTTAGAGGGGAGTTTTCCAACATGAATTCAGGATTCTAAACTGCAATCGCATACATTCACACAAGCCTTCATGCAGAATCCTCCTTACCTGGACTGGCGGTCGGGGAGTCCATGGACCTGGACTCACTGCTGCCCCCGGCACTCTCCGAGTCACTGCACATCCCACCCTGGCTGCCCTGGCTGCTGGAGGCCCAGGCTCTCAGTGGGACTTGGTTTCTCAATGCTGCTGAAACATACAGAACGACAGGAGAGTGACAGAGGTAAGTGACAGCTACGCAAGGCGTGACATTGTTGACGTCCAGTTATTTTAGGAAACAAAGATATTCCAGACTTATGATTAATGAGCAACACACAAGCGGAACTATTTTGACTGCAGTTCTGAGAACACTGCTATGACTCAGAACACAGGGCCGGTCCCTGAAGGTGTCACAGAAAGACATGTTTTCATGTTAGACGACTCCTCCAATTGTGACAGTTTCTGTCACTCTGCTTGAACACGTACCCTGTATGTCTGTGCTGCTGTTGGACCTCTGCTCTCTGATCTTTGCATGGCGGTGCAGGGCGTTGTCCACCTCGTCCCCACTTAACACATCACAAGAGGTGATGGATGCCTGCGACAGGTTGCCGTGGGAGGAATGAGTGCTGCCCACTGACCTTTTCTTGAATACAAACCTGGAGAAATAAGGTTGGCATTTAAGGTCCTGTGATGAATTTAGCAGTAGGACACTTTTTTTTTTTTTTTATTGTCCCACAGTTCAACAGGTTTATACTCCATAGTGTACATTTGAGGGGGTTTTGACATTTTCTGAGGTTGAATCGTTTCCACCATTTTACCAGAAACGCAGGCAGATTTAGGATTAATTAATGACAGAGGTTATTTGAATGTGTTTATACTGGGTTAACATATTTTTTTAACTCCACTATAGGTATGCTGGCTAAATTTATGCTTTTTGTTTGTTGGAGGGTTTTATTTCTATTAAATAACTGAAAAAGCATGTAGCTTTCATAAATGAACTAACTTTTCACAGGTTTGTTAGACGTGAAAGTGAGCTGTAGTTCATTCTGAATGATAAGCTTGAAGAGAAAATTTTATTAGACCTCTACAACATATAATGCCAAATTCAAAATTATGTCCAAACTCGGCTCCAGTGCACGTCTGCGGAGAGAAAAACCTTTTCGTTTGGTCTCAACGCCCCCGTAATTTACTCTTTACTGTACCTAACAGATCCACGACAGCACCAGTAATCTTACCATCGGCTTTATACGACAAGACAAAAGTTATGGAGTATTGCTTGTTTTCCTAGCGGTAACGAGTGTGTGCTTGTGTGCGGCGTAGGAAGCTGGCTCTGACAAAGCTCTGACAGCTTAAGTAGTGTGTTGGGGACAGCTTCAAATCAGAGCCAAACTCTCACGCTAGCAATCTTCCCCGGTGCGCTGAGCCTGCGCCACAGATATTTCCTGAGGAAGGGCAAGAAATTCAACACGCGCTCCGACTCTCCTACATTCCCCTCTCTCTTTCCCTCTCTTCCTCCCACTCTGACTCACTGTAACCTTTGCTGAAAGAAGAACTGAGCGACTCTGAATGGAGTGGGAGGAACTACTTTAACTCCTTCATCCTCTAATGGTCACATGTAAGCCAAAATACACAAAAAACTACCAAACTGCCGCAGCAGTAAAGTTATATGCGTGGCTCAGCTCACTTCACCTCGCTCCCATTATTGGCAGTATGTGAGACAATTATTTCCTTTGTGACTAATTCTGAACTGGAATGAATCTTTGGGAAAGTGTGTAACAAGTAATAGGACACAAACTCATCACCAGAAATAACTATAATCTGAGAGTTCCCTGTCAACAGAACTCTTCCTGGGTACCTGGTATTGTCAGAGGATATGGAGTCGGAGTGAAGACGCTCTTTGGGCAGATGTCTGGGCAGGTTTCGGACAAACTCGGCGTAAGCTTCGCCTGGTTCGTACAGCTTGGCACTCTCGCCGAGGGCCTGGAAGTGAGCGGGGAGTGGCAGAGTCTGTTCCTGCTGCATCTGAAACCAGTTCACTGTCACCTAACAAAAGAGGAAATCACAGTAAGACACTAAACTCCTTATAGCACTACGGTAAACTACTTGTAATATTTAACCTACAAGGGCTTCATGCACGGTGTGCATTAGATAATATATAAGAAAAGAGTGATTGTTCGGTGTAGTTTTCCCTCATATTCACGGGTGTATTACATAACAAAATAAAAAGCTTCTCACAGCTTTGAGTGTGAGGTCACACTGGAAGACCGTCTCTCTGATTTGAGTGAGGATGGTGCTCTTAGCGTTGGCCAGATCCAGTCTTCTGACGCCTGCGTCAGCCATACAGGTCTGGTACTGATCCTGGGCCTCCTCCGCCTGCTCAGCAAAACATACAGAGAATAATGTAAGCGTGTAAAAAGAAACAAGTCCTTCAGTGGGTGATTCAGTCCTTGTTCACAGTAAATACACACAGTGATCGTAACGAATGGACCCCCCCCCCCACTCACCTTCTGCAGAGCCTCCTCCTCGAGCCTCCTCTTCTTCTCCAGCTGTTTGTTCCCAGCATTGGACTGCTCCTCCTGGGAGCGGTTCGTAGATGACTGAGCTTTCTGGTACTCCTCTCTCCTCTGGGCCTTCAGCGCTCGTGCCTTACGTAAGGTTGCATCTGCCTCTTGCTACCAGAAGCACACAGATAAATATGAAACAGTTCAGTTTGATGGACACACCTTGTTTGATTATCAACCTTGACATTTTGTCAGTGGGACTCTACTCATAAAATCTACTTATTTTCAATCTAATGAGGCTGATTATGCACAACATTTTCTTATCTGATGTACTAGTGGCACTGTGAAATACCGAATACTCTGTGATACCAGGAGATTGGCAGCACTGCCACTGAGCAAAGTATTGAACGTGTATCTACACAGGGACTCACTGCTTTACCATTTTCTTTTGCTCCCGCTGCCACTGCTCCTTTATGTCCTTCCTCAGCTTATCCAGTTCATTCTTGCGAGCCAGAAGGGGCTGAGAAAAAAGTAAATGTCTACAGTCAGACCAGGGTGCTTCAGTGTCGACTGAACAGGTTCACATGAAATACAAGACATGTACATTTAGTCTAAATTCCCCAGAGGGGATCAAATCAGTTGTTTAAATTGAAAAACAAAAAAAAGCTCACTACATCAGAATAATAATGTCGATTAAACGGTATTAATGAAAACAGAAAACTAAAAAGTCTTGTTTTGTCTGACAACTTCATCATAGCAGATAATCTACTTTCAGCATGTTATCTTGAGAACAATGTCGGCTCATAAGAATTTTCATACACTGACGATTTGAAGTGAACTGAGCAAAAAGGTCATTTTTGTTAGGTCTTAGATTCTTTATTTAGCCAGTGTCTGCTTCTTCATGCAGCTCTTACCTGGATGAATTTATTGGTTTGAAGAGCGACTGCAGTCTGAATAAGCAGCTGGTTGTATTCAATGTCATTCTTGAATGTGGAAACATAAAGATCGCTGAATGGCATGTAGTCCTTGGAAAAAGAAAGGATAATGATGAGGGAATATAAACTCCAATCGGTTTTGTTTCCAAAAATGATACGGAGGGTCTTCAGTTACCTGTTGACTGGCCAGTGTCTTTGCAGATTCAGCCATTTTGGCATAGCTTTTAGCATACTCGATATCTGAAAGAGAATCAAGATTATACGAATTACTTACGTCGGTAACAACTGTGGAAGGTCTACACCAACTAAGTGTGTAAGTTAATATAATCGATTAGAAATAAGCATAATATTGTCACAACAGGTATCCTTCCAATTTGAATGAAGCATGCTAACCGCAGTTGATAGTTTAAAGTGTTTACACGTTAACATGAAGCGTAAACTCTATTGATCTAGTTCAACTTGATAAAATGAGATCATAGTATAGCCATCACCATATTTCCCTGAAGTATAAGGTGCTCATGCAGTGATGGTTTCGGAGGTGAGTCAGTGGTCTGAATGTCTCACCCATGGCCAGACGTTTCTCCATCCAGGCGAGCAGATCTTTGATGTATTTGGACCAGGCCTTTGCATAGAGTAGAGCAGATTCCACCCCACTGTCATTCTTCAGCAGGGCCAGGTCTACTTCTTCCTCCCGTGACAGCGGCACGTCAGGACCTGTGAAGCCAAAACAAGTGACGCACAGTTTAATCGATGTCCGACTAACATACTGGTTCATCTCAGTTCCACTATCCCAGCCAGCATGCGCGGAATAAAAAAAATAAATAACAATGAGGTCATCGATGTTTTCTGAGTGGGAGGATATGAGAGCACAACGCATCTTTTAAAATAGTCCAACAGCATTTTTTCTTTTTTCCAAGTTTTACTGTACAACTGCTGAGCTGGACGGCCATCTGATTCAACACAAACCCCATGTGTTTCTCATCCCACAAGGAACTACTCTTCAACAGGCAAGGAATGCCAGATATGTGGATGGCGAGGGAGAAAACGAGCCGCTAGTATGAAAAAAGCAGCAGAAATAACAGGGGTGGAAGCAGAGGTTTAAGGCGGGTCTACCTCAGGCATTCAGCAGTCCAAAGCCTGAATCACTCGGCTCACTTACAAGCTCACACTTAAGGGCTGCAAAGCAACCGTTAAATGCTCGGCAGTGAAGTCAATAATAGCGATTACGTTTCACGTTCGCTATATTTTACACACGCGTGAGATAAACGATGTAATATGAAGGAAACGTACCCACAAGGTCGCTTTTCTCTGAAACATACTCCTCTGGATCCACAGCGAGGTTGTCAAAAGACTGTGGAAAAGACAAGAAGGAAAAACAGACATCCAATCAACTCCAGACATCAAAAGTGGCTTCTTTTTTTTTTAACACCACAATTAAGTACAGTAAGCTAGTCTTTGAAGTACTTTTAATTGAAGGCGCTTTAAATAAACCCTCTTTAAACTGTCACATTTCCAAACCTCGACAGAAACAAATAAAACAGCCTGAGAGCTGAGGAAAAAAAAGAAAAGAGGTATCTCACCCTGCTTCTTCTGGTCTGGGGGATCCCCAACCCTGAGCTGCTGTCCACATCTCCCATAAGGAAGTCAGAAACTCTAAAAAAAAACAAACAACAACAACAAAAAAAAAAACAATCCAAGCAAGTCTAGTTAGAAGCATAGAAAACTCTGAAGTACAGTACTTTTAAATAGAAAGAGTCAGCTATTCAAAACCCAGACACTGAACAGGGATGGTGATGATGACAGGTTTTACAAGAGCAGCAGTATGTTAACCAAAGTCAGCCCAATTGTTTTTTTGGCTGGAACATAAACAGTCATAAAAAATCTTGTAGTGTTGAAAGGGTCAACAAGCATTGTACTCACACATTGCCGAATGTGAATGCCAAAGTGTCAATGGATCTGTGCAGCTCGCCAAATATAGCTGTTCTGTTTTCTGGGTTCACTTCCTTGAAGTTAACGCCTGCGAGAAGTGATTAAAAAAAACAACAAAAAAAAAAACTTTAGCCAACATGGAGCAAATGAGCTTTTTAAACTCAATCATTCAACAGAAGTATTAACACAGTCGGGCCAGTCGTTGGCAGGTTTTAACTGCCATACCGAGGCGGTACAATGGTCGTAGATGTAACACACAGCTGAATTACATTTTACAGAGTTACTTCTGCAGTCGTGCAATCAAACTTGTGGTTGAAAGAAGTAAATATTTGCTTGTAAAAAGAATTTTGCGGATTTTGAGTAACTGCTGACATGGCATATAAACATCTCTCAGTGTCAATAGAAGAGAGAAAAAAAATCTACTTCAAAAAAAAATAATAAAAAAGCTGAGTTTGGACAAACTCAAAGGCATTGACGTGCAGCCCGAGTGTCTCCTTACCCCACCAACATTTCTTCTTGGAAAAACTTCAAAGATCTTCAAGGGTGGGACATTAAAGAAAAAATCAGAAAGAATCCCAAATTCGGTCTCCTTTGTTCAAGCGCATTAGAATCCTCCGGGCCATCATCCATGCTTATCATGCACAGAAAAAGCAACTGATTGTGCACATTCTTTGAGATCTATCAACAGTGAGACGTCTGGCTGTTTCAGAAGGCCGTCCAAGCTTGACGACTCTCGGTGAGGCGCACAGACCTTTCCATTCTCACCCAAAAAAAAACAAAAAAAAAACAGAAAACCATAAGAAGACTTTGCAGAGAGCAATCGGAGAAACCAAAGACAAGTCAGTGAAAACCGACTAAACAGAGTACTTCCTGTCTGCTCCGCAACAGGAAACACTCGCACAGCTTGAGTTCTGTAACATGCAAGACTACCAACAGCCATGACAACGCTTACCTTTTCCCTCTGCCGCCTGGCGTCATCGTCCAGCAAACTCACACCTGAAAACCGATTAGTCTGCTTGAAGTGACTAAACTGTTCCAGTGCGCAACGCTGCTTCCTCGCTTTTGTGCTTCCATTTTTTCTTCATGAGACTCATTTCGATCCTTGTCAGCGGCGGAGGGGTGATAATGAATTCCCAACCAATGAAAAAGCATAGAAAGGTCATGGCATCCTGAGTTAGGGAGGCAGTTCTGCGTTCCAGGGAGACTCTTGAGGACAGCAGAAGAAAGGAGGCGCGGTGCGAGCTTCCCCGCCGCGCACCTCCCCGGCCCTGAATGCTAACGTAGAACTCTGCGCTGACTTCTTCCTCAGGACATCCTGTGGGTCTCATAACAATGATTCCAGAGCTCTGCCCCCCCCTGTCATGACTGAAATATGGAAACTGCATCATTTGAGTGCGGAGCCCATTGTTTTCTCACGGCTGAGCTGTAACTGTGACAATTGGGCTCTGAAAAATGTCTTCAGCGTGTATGCATCTTTCCATCTGACATAACGATTTCTCTGACATACTGACATACAACTCTTTTGGATGATGCGTATTTCTGAAAAAAATCCTCAGACAATGTAAAAAATGCCCTATGAGCTGCATAGGAACATAAGAATGCTTTACCTGTGTATACAAGACTGACACAGAGAGTAAGGGAAGAATTTTAATACATTTCTCTTTTTCCAATATCCTGCAGTTTTTCCAGCAGGGACAAAGAAAAAGAATGAGTTTCCATGTCTGCTTCTGTTTTGGGGCAATAAGTGGGGGAAAAAAACCCATCTATGTCGACATGCAAACAGCAACAGAAGCTTTGGCTATTTGCAATAAAAGTTTGTGTATTACACAGCTAAGCGGAGCTGAAAAGGTTCCTCACATTTTCAGGTTTATGAAAATTCATTGACGGTGTACAATGAAAAAACACAACTATTTGGTCATAGTTTAAATGCATAGTGTGACATTTGAAAACTGGTTAGGCAGCCATGTGTTTGGAAAGGCAGGGAGGAAGACTGTTTTTTTCCCCCTCAGCTCATTCTGGCGGCAGTCCAAACGCCCCAGGTGTCGTGACCAGGCTTCAAAGAGGAACACAGGTGAAGAGACGACACGCTCTGAAGACAGTGAGGCGCACAAGGCCTGTTATCATCCAAAGCTTTGAGTTTTCATCTCTGATGTCTCACTCATTCATCCCTCTTTCAGCCCCTCCTTTTCATTGCCCCTCTGGCTCGCTGTCTGTGTCAGTTTTGTGTTACCTGCGTGCCATCAGGGACGCTCCACCAGGGGTGTGAGCTGATGCGAGGCACCCCCTTGTGGACAGGCAAAATTCTTTGTCATCAAGGCTGAAGAGGCTGCTGCAATGCGCAAAGACACGTCTTTTTCATAAAAACCATGTCATATACAGCATTACCATCATCCAGATTTTTATTTTACTAAAGTGTGGCTGATGATTAATTTCTTTTTTTGTTTTCAAGAGAATTTTACTTTTAAAGAATGTTAACATTTTCTGCCTTGATGCTGACAGATCACTATAAATTAGCATTTTTAACCAGTTCACACTGATTTGTGACTCTACTGATGAAAAACACTGAGGATCTTCCTTCACCAAATGTGTTCAAAATGTGCAGGATCAGCAGCTCCACTAATAATTAATATCAAATTGATCCATGACAAAAGAGATTTCAGCACCCAATTGAGATGATATTTTTGAACGCTTCAGAACTATTACCTGAATTTGACAGTGTGATATAAATAAATGGCTCATACAAAACATGAATGATAGTATTGTGTGACGTTTCAATGATGAGTCAAGTCATCAAGGGGCCTGTTAAAGTTCTTTTGGTCGTCTTTAATGCCTTTTTGTTTCCTGTCTCACGTTCTAATCATTGTTGAAGTGCCACTGTGCAGCCAGACGAACGCAGACGTGCATTCTTACGGAGTTGTTCACGACTCAGATGTTGACGCGAGGCAGGTGACCCGTCAGACAAGCAGACACTGAACAACACCAGGAAAAGAATGAAGAAACACGGATGGGCTTGAATGAAAACCTGCTTGCTAACGAGTCTCTGCAGTCCAACAAACGCCTGATGCAGTGTCGTCTTCCTTTAAAGATACTTGTGTGCACATAAAGTGAAAAACTGGCATCGCTAACAGATGAACTCATGAGATGAGATTATCTTTGTTTGAGTTCATTGAGGAGGCAGGAAATGGATCTCTTGCTTCTCACTGTGTGACCTTTCAAAACATTTCTCCGAGCCAACTCACTAAGCACGGATCAATGAAATATTCCTGCCGGGTCTTTCCCACACCGGCCTCCTATCCTGAGCCAGTGATTCAGCCAACATGCGAGCACCATCTGGGCGCCGCTGCATGGTCACCTGCTTGTCTGTGTGCACCCATGTATACAGGTGAGTGATTACTGACCTTTGACCTTAGCAATGACCGTGCCAGCTGCTCCCAAGATGTCGGCCGAGTTAAGGGTCTGGTGTTTGCCGATGACAGCCTTGAGGACTCGCAGCAACTCGGCCAAACGTTCCTGCACCACCTCCTGAAGACCCTCCAGGTTCGCTGACAAGAGAAAAGCACAGACAGAATAAGTTAAAAATGCTTTGCAGTTAAAGATTTGCTATCACATTTTCTTTTTATCTATTAGTCACAGTCACCACCATCGCAGTGTATTGTGAGTCACTGGTGTCAAACCACTTCCTTACATTCCTTTTGTCTTTGACACACACATCACATCATAAATACTATGATTAGAATGAAGCATCGTCACCGTCTTTGTCCAATTCTTATCATTCCCCTCCGGGCAAATGTTATAATGCATGTTTGGTTGTCTGTGTATGTGTCTCCACATTACAAAGAGAAAAAAAAAAAAAAGGAGAGAGAGAAAAAAAGAAAAAGCATTTGTGGTTGAGAAACCGTGACAAACTGAGCCGTACGAACGTACTGTGACGCAACCGGGTTTTCTGCTTCCTCCAGGCAGAGCGGCACCGTGCACAATGAAGAGGTAAACTGTAAACATGTTGAACGGTCTCAGTCACAGTAATAACATCCACACAGAAGAGATTACGACATGCCACTTGCCATTTCATAAAGAAGAATTTTATCTGAGCAACATACTTCACATGTGTTCTAACATCAGCCGAATAAAACTGTGAGCGTAAATCTGTGCTTCGTACAACGTCCATGTAATTAGATCAAAGAGTTCTCGTGAGTTTTAAAGGGGGGAAAAAAAAACTTAAAGGTGATTTTATGTGACACACATGGCAGCAATTATGCAATCACATGTTTTATACTAGCCTATGGAGACTGTTAGAGCAGCACAAAAAGTCGATGTCTGTGCCAGTGAGGTTCCTGAAGATGGCAGGAGAAAGAAAAGAATGTACAAAATGCATACAGTTCACTCCTCTGTCCTTATTTTTTCATCCATATCACATTCTATCAATCATTCTGCTATGAGAGGCATCTCTTTCCTGTAGAACTGGGCCAAGCTGTGATGAGGAGCAGCCTTTTTGTTCATTTTGAATTTCATAGGACCCTTCCCCTCCCCCCCAGTCTCATTTTCACAGATCTTTCCTGAAGACTTTCCGAGTCTGTTTACAGGCTGCAAAGCTTCTCGGGTCAAAATAAAAGCCGAAGTGACAGAGAAAAACAAACTGTGACAATCACGTTGTGTCTGTCTGCAGCTGTGATCCGGGCTAATCAGCAGAGCCTCCAGAAGTTGGCACCAGACAATAGGTGAGTTCATGTCTAAGTCACTGTTTTGGAAGAAGCAGGGGCACCGACTGGAAACAGAGAAGTCATCTGTTTTTCATCAAGCAGCAGGGGTGAGATGAGAGGCTGAATTTATTGCAACGTTAAAAGGAATTACAGAGGGAGTGAAAATGAAAGCCTGTGGGTGCACATGTATGCATGTGTGTGATCCCGTCTATTCCTCTCTCATTTACAAACACTCTCTCCACACCGGTTGATGTAAAACATTGTGAAACACAAAGAATCTACTGAGGGGAACCAACCGGCCATCTGCTGCGCGATATTACGAACGGTAAGAAAGAGTCGACGTCGAAACATAGTAAACATGAAGGAACTGCAAGACAACGTCACAAAGAAAACAAAGAAGGTTCATTTGGTTGAGAAAGGCATTCTGCTCAAAGCGAGCACTATGCATGCGTGATTGTTTACTTGCACATTATAACTGTTTTCCAGATTATGACAAAGTTATAAACATCCAAAAACTTCAACAGCTGAAAGATCTATTGGCCTCTTTTGGTCAGTTTGAGGAGTTATAGTTGTTGTAGTTGATCCAATCTTGAGGGTACTTTACAAACAACTGTTCGTTCACAATGCATTTGGGAATCACTTTGAAATTTTCTCGCAGTCAGCTAAGACCTTCTCGCTCTTGTGTGTGAGAGAATTGCTTCATTTCCAGTCATTTGTGAAGACATATTGGCTGGCACTGTCTGCGAGTTAAGAAACAGCTCTCTGCTGGACTGCAATGCTTTTGATTGAAGACACAATCACTTCAAGTCAAGACATTCTGCGAACCAATACTGTACCTGTTGTGCTGCAGCGTCAGTCACTAATACATACAAGACAACGTCTCAAGAGAAAAAGCATAATTTTTGCATTTTCGTTTCAGGAAAGTTTCACGTTTACATGGCAACGCTTTGAAAAAGATGTTCATTTACACAGCTACAGTAGAAGCGCTGTAGTTTTCATGTTGGGCCAATTTTTGCATGTTTACTTGAAAACATTGTGTATATTTGGCCTTAGAAATGATGATCATACATGGACCAGTTTCTGCACTTAACTTGTGACCCGTATTGAAAGAAAAGGTTCCTCTTTACAGCGCGTGGAGGGGGGGGGGGTTACCTGCCAACTTGCCCCAAGGTGAGAGGTCCCTGACCCTGCAGTGTACTCTTTGAAGTCTGCTTCCCTACAAGCGCTGATAATGGATCTTCATTGGGCTGACTCCCTTCTTTTTAACCCTCCTCCTCAGCTGTAGTAGGTGGGGTATTAGTGGTTAGCTTACTGGCTTTTGAAGATTTCTTTATCAAAGATGTGTGTGGGTGGTTATTAGCATATGAGAGCCGGACATAATGAGATGCACACCTTTTCTACTTAACGTGACAGAAGCTGAGCATGACTGTGAAGGTGCTGTTATGGGAACACAATAGCAACATTGGTTAGAATTTCCTCTTCCTCTATAAAAAAAAAAAGAAAAAAAAAAGAGGGCCTTTAATTAATACTAATTTATTCTTTAGAGAAGCAAGGAGGGCACAAGTTGAGGAAATAACATGAGCCGTGATGTGGCCACAAGGACGGATGTCCTGGGCACAAGAGTTGAATCCAAAAATGGTGTTTCTTCTTCCTTTGTTTACCGACGCTCACTGCCAGCTGTCATTGCGCCGTGCGGAGCTGAAACACTGCAACCGACTGGCACCAACAAATAAACAGCAACCGAGCAATTTCGATAAATGATAAACACACTGACAGCGACCTTCAGCAACTAAAGACCATGACCATACTCATGAGAGCAGAGCGCGATGAATCTATACAAGCAACATTTTCTTTTTCAACCCACCTCAGAGTCTTCATTGGTTCCAGACTATGAAATATAAATACTGTACATATAGGGAAGATTGTAAATTGGGGTTTTCTAATTCAAATAACAACATACACAACAAAGCAGAACAACTTCACTACAGCGCGTCTCTGTTGGCATCATCGGTGTGAAATTAGGCTACTTAGATCACCTTAAAAATCCAGATAAAAAAAAAAATCTAACAAAAGAATGCCATTAAAATATTGGAGTTGAGAATAAAGTTATCAATACAAGGTCAAATTTTATGTGACAGCTCACAGCAATCAGCCCCATTGTATGTGTGCTCAGTGCAGCATGAGACAGCCGAAGCGAAAGCTGGTAAAAATCAGTGGTGAGTGGTTTTGTCACAACAATGGCATCAAAAAGCGCACTGGAAATTTGCTGGCGATTGTGGAGGCCGGCCCATTGTTTTGGTAGAGATAACAGGCACTGAGGCCATATTGTTTAAAGGAAGACCCCCTGCTAATGCCATTGCAGCTCAAATTTGCCTGGTCTTTCTTTTTCGGCGGCGGGATGAGCTGGGGTTCCAGCCACGCTTCACGCTCGGTCTGCTTCATTTTGTTTTCCACAAGATCAGGACCTCCTCTCCTTTTAGAAAAGTAAATTCACTATGAAAAATGACTCGACAAGTTACAACTGTAGACATTTTGCAATTCCGGCAAAACAAGGAGAAGCAAAGAAAACACAGCAAGGGCTTCTCTGTGTCACTCTCACTAAGTGCCGGGCATATTTGCCTGAAAGGCAAGAGTTGAAAACAAAATTATTTATAAACTAATTTTCTTTTAATTTGATTAATTGCTTCCAATCTGTGTCACCGTATAGTGCAGGTTAAAATCAGGTCATCCCCTTGGTCAGGGGTGCGAAAAATAAAGTCTGTGGGCCAAAACTTCCCTGCAAGGCGGCTCCAATCCAGCCAAAACACCAAGCAAATTGTAAAAATTTCAAAGAAAACTTTTAATCTTTCAACGCATTTCTGAAGAGTAGCAGACACGACACAACACTGAGACCCGATCTGAGATATCAGTGCAAACTCGTATTCGCCTGAAAGCCATGCTGTCAGGGTGAGTTTGTAAAAACGTGCATAACGCAACTGCAACTACACGAGAAGTGTTTGGGACATTAAGCAGTATTTTGCACCAGAGGGTTCTTTTAAAACTGGCTTCATGTTGGCACTGTAGTCATTTTCGGTAGTAATCGTTTTTGTGTGCAAAAATATAGATGTTTTCATTATGTATTCTCTGCGCCACCACAAGTAAAGCAGGTTCTATTATGCAGGTGGCAGTGGATTAATTCACAAGCTGAACACATTGCATTTTGCACTGCATTTTCCTGTCTTCCCGTCACAGACCCTCAAACACCACTCAAATTATTCCTCAGTAAAACTCAGGTTAATGTGAAAAGTGGCACTGGAACTGTTGATGCTTCGAGCCACGTCGGTTACACTGGCTTCTACTTGTAACCAGTTTTCACGGAAAAAGAAGAGTTTTAATCCTCAAACATCCAGAATAACCCACTTCTGTCAGTTAGTGTCAGTCTGTACAATAAGCATGTCGCAAGCACTCGTGTGTCACGTCATAATACGGTTGAACACACAAAAACACATATTGTGTGTGCAGTATCACGTTTAAGCGGGTTTAAGTGGTGACTCAACTTTTAAGGCAACACAGCAGCTCAAGCGTTTGCCTCTTAAATTGTTGTGCGCGGGGGTCCTATTGTAACTGACAAGGCTCATTGAGAGCGTGGTACCGAGAGAGACCAATCTAATCCCAATCTTCAGGTGGCCTGACAGAGGTTACAGCCTCTGCTCCCCCCACTGATAACAACAAGCCATCAACTGGCCCGTCTGGACACGCGATCTGTTTGACATGAAACAAGCCTCGGCAGCTCCGGTGACACAGTCATTCTTGGGAAACTGCCGCAGGGCCTTACTGAAAGACCACGTCTCTCCTTCAGCATCCCTCCTCCTCCTGGAGGGTGGCAGGATGACACATTTACCCCCGTAGCTACAGTCAATTTTCAGATTTTCCTTGAGATGTGCATCTCTCAACCACATACCAGGTTGGTGACACACTCCTCGCTCTTGTGTCTCAGTCTTACATTGACAAGCTCCCCTACTTTGTGTGTTTTATATAGCTTAAGTCAACTTATCCCCAAATCCCAGCGATCACGAACCACAAGGGTGGAAAACATAGAACTACCTCTGTAACAAACTTTGGTTGCATTGCTGAGCGTGCCTGCAACAGGTGGAATTGTTTGGTCAGATTCCATGTCCAAACACTAATTTTCCCCTCTATCCAAACAAACGCTGCATTGCTGGGTGCCTCTCCGTCTTTCCTATGCCTTGTTTGGAGACGGAGTGGGTCCCAGACATCACACAGACAGTAAACAGCAGGCACTCCATAAACAGCTACCTGCTCTTGGACTATTAGTGAACGACACTCTGTGAGGTCTGGGCATCACAGAGGGGCTCAGAACTTGACACTTCATTACATGTTTGAGACTTTACATCAGCTGCAATATGACAACATTCTTGGGCAAACACACAATCTGTCTACGCTTGGACGTTTTGCGTCACTTCTCAGCCATTACAGGGGTTTAACCTGACTTCTTTTCATTGCCATTTTTTTAATATCTTTTTTCCACATTACTCAATTTGCAATGCCCAGTTGTTTAGGGTTGTATACATGATGCACGCAACGCAATACAACTACTTTTTTTTATGAAAAATAAAATAGATCATTGTGTTCAATGACTCCCATTTGAATCACAATTACCAACACCTACACCCAAAAAAAAGAACGAGAGCAGGGACAGTAGCTCAACAACACCTTCGTTATTAAGAGGTGTTTTTGAACTGTGCAGAACTGAAGTCAGCTGAGGGCTTGACCCTTCTCAGCAGTCCTAGCTGTTCATGTGACCCCTCAGAAAAATTAAATGCCCACCCTTGGTCTAGGTGATTCCAGAGGAATGCACTTTAGTGCTTAAAGAATGACAGATAAACAGTCCAAATCAGAAAATGTCCCATGCTCCAATCAAACCAATTGAGAGATTTGTTAAGAGACTGATGTATTGGGAAATACTAATGACTAATTTCTTCATATTTAACGGAGAGTAGTTCAACAAAGAAACACTTGTGCACCCCAACAGCAAAAACACACTTTTCACAGACACGAGCGTCGCACACAACTGTAAATTGAGGCGGTTCTAGCCGATCGCCAGCGGTTAACGTCCCCTACTAGCTGGAGCTTCGGTCGCCAATCCACTCCTTGCCATGACCAATGTCCTACACAAACATCCAGGGCCCATAACCATAAATCCCACCCCGGGAAACACACCCCAACCACAAGCCAGCACAAAAACATCCTTCAGCATCACACAGAAGAAAGTTACAGCCCAACAAATCTCTCCTTTCTTTCTCCTAAGAGCAGCAGGCCATTAAACCATTATGTGCTAAATTTCGACTTTACTCTCAATTGAAGACACCACCTGCAAGTGGCCACTTCAGCTGGCACAGGGCACTTGTGTGAGACGGGAAGGTATCCCTGCGAGCCACGGCTGGCTCTATTTTGTCTTGACTAAGGGTGGTGGACTTTACGACCAGTAAACAAGGCCCTAAACTAATTAAATTGTTGGAAACAGGTATAATTCTGCAATAAACTCCACAAAGACGTATAAATACACAGACAGTTAGTCTAACAAGCCCACTAAATGACATCGATTCAACCTTTTTCAAGTGACTTCACAGAGCACAAGCTTTTTAACTGTCTTGCAGTTCCCATTTAAACACTTGTGATCTTAAAAGAAAGTGAATATTTTATAAAAAAGATTTACATTGAGCTTTAAGGTGAAGAAGTTATGTACAACCAAACACTATATAAGCGTTTTCATAGTAAACAAGTTATTCCGATGACCGCTCCATCACAGGCTGGTACTGTGAAACACAGAACAATGTGGTTCGACTGGAATACAGCCAGATCTTATCCGCATCGTGATGACACCCACACTTGGGTTGGTGGGGGGAGTCACCGTTTTCATAATGGAACAAGGAGTCATGAGTCAGCTCCATGTGTTTTTCCTCATTTAAAAGACATTTAATGACTGTGCTCAGATAACTGAAGGTCCGGTGAGTTTATCTGCGGCCAAACACACTGTACAATGAGCACCATACATTGAGTAAATAAAGTTTTTAACCTCGTGTTCTGCAACTCTGCTCTGAGATATTTGTTCTTCCCTGAAGTGGAACTGTACGAGAAAGAACTGTTTTAAACCCGAGGCTAAAGGAATCAAACAAGAAGTCCGGGCGCCTTGGAGCAGAGAAATGTTAAAAGGGAAAAGAATGTCAGATCGGCTGTTGTAAGATCAGCTATTTAGAGTTAAAACCTCACCCCGTCCAGCCCTTTTGGTGTGTAAACTATAACTTCCATTGCATATTTCTCAACAACACATTCCTACTTTTTTTTTTTTCCGTTTTTGGCCTGATGAAGGGCAAACCACAGAGCTTGAGGAATTTCAACACATATTTCAAAGTTGATATTTTGGGGGGAAATTTGTATTTGCATGACTAAAACAAAAGCAAAACTAAGATGTCGAATGGACACGAGTTTCTGCTCACACAGTTTTGTCCTGTAATTTCCCATGAAAACGCTACCCAACTGTCTAAGGTCTCAGCCACTGTTGTGGCTTCACTGAATCATTTCTTTTTGTTCCTTAAAAGAAGCTATTGTATTTCCTCTTTTTCGTAACTTGAAATTTCCAAACGACAGGCGACCTCGCCTCTCGTGAACTGCCGACTCCGAACAGAAATTTCAATTGAACTCATTTGAAGAGTTTTCATAGTTAATGTTCCTCACACCTACCATCAGTCTATTGAAGGCACTATAGCCACAAGTGAACATTTGTTCTAAAGGAATGCAGGGTATGCAGGAGAGCGGGGGGATGGGAGGGGGACAGCCGCTCGGCTCTGTGCAGAGGACTCCTTTTTCATGCCGATTAAAACCATTAACTAAGCAGACTTCTGCAACAGACCGCAGACTCAAATGAAAACTTCAGAACGAGGGCAAATGTCCTGACATTTACGGTGCATGTCGACTTTTTATATTGGCCCTGGAGCAAGGCACAACAATAAACTGCACCATAAGACTTAAAAGCTTGTACTGTTGACTTCACAGGGATTCAAACTGTGGGTCTTAGGACTTCTTTACAAGAAAACAGTTACTAAAAATATGCTGGAAAAAAAAAAATTAATGATGTGATGAGCTCAGTGTGCAATGAACATGAGCAGCGGCGTCTTTTAGGTTGTGATGGAGGTGAAGCGGGACGCGGTTCAGTAAGCACCGGTGTGTGTTGACGGGTCATGTGAGAGGATAAAGATAATTTTGGGACAACAGGAGCAGGGCGGCACAGGGTCACTCCCTCAGTCACAACTCAAACAGCCCCACATTGTTTCCTTCAGATACATTTTTTTTTTTTTTTAAACACCTCGATTGTTGGGCAACAATTCCTGTGAGAAATGTGACCGAGGTCTCAGTTATGACAGAAAGTGTAAATCGACACCACAATCTGACCTTGGGGAATCTACGGGCGTGAAGCTGTGGGTGTGAATGTGGAGGGTCGAGTTAACTCAAGCTCACGGTCAACGATAGGATTCCCCAGTGGGTTTCCATCAACCCAACATGCTGCGTGCATGCCTTTCCTCCGGCTAAAAGCTGGTGGGAGATGTGAGAGGAAAAATAAGCATCTTCCAACATAAGCGCTCTGTAAAGTTTACTCTGTGTGAGGAGCTCTGAGGAGTGCACTGACTCAAGTCGGTGTCGGTGCAGCGGGAATGAAAAGCCTGTGAGATCGCAACAGGGTGCATGCCTTTCAGCAATAAAAACACTGTATCGGTTTCACACAGTACTCCAGTGACAGGCCTTTCCAAATATGAAAAGAATAACAAGAGGAGCCGACATGTGCCTCGCTAACCTCGTCCCCCCACCTACAACCTTCAACCCTTCAACCACACAGGCTTGTTGCTTTCTGCCTGTCTGTCGTTTCAAGCAAAGATGCATGCTGCTCATCACGCAGGTTCTAGGTTCAACTAGATCTTAAAGCAGAGAACACAGTGCAATGATGATAAAAAATGGGGATGTTGTTTCCAAAAATAAAACAGAAGTTATTTAACAGCGTCATCTTTGTCATGTTTTTTTTTTTTTTCCCCAACACACAATTTAAAACTCATATAATTGGTCACATGGTGTACTCGGTAAGAATTTCTCACGGAATCAAATAAAACACAGTCTAAGTTTAACAATTTCAAAAGAGACTTCGGACTGTTAGTGCTGCTGACCTGTAACACCACAGACAAAAACACGCCCTCGTATCCGCTTTGAGACAAAAACAAGTCATGGGATCACGCAGCACATCGATCATGCACTACATTGATGCGATCAGAGTTAAAGTTGTTCATTATCAACAAAGTGTCATGTATAAATAAAACGGTTTGAACACCGAGATCAAAATGAGTACAAACAAACACCTAAACTCTGCGTCTACTGTTACAAGATGGTCGTCACTCCAAAATGTGGCATGCACATGTTTCTAAGTCACAAAATCCAGGTGCGTGCTACCTTTCAAAAAGAGCGATTCGTGTTGGTTGTCTGAACATTTCTAAATTATGGCCTACAAGAAGTGCTGACTTATTCCGTCTGTGTGAGAATCTTCCCTCACTTTTGCTGCCACTTAGTAATAGAAATGACTCAATGTTTACTTGCGAGCAGACTGAAAACCACACGGGAGTAGCAGCCTGGTTATTTTGCCATTCTGCTTGCGTGTGCGTGTGCATGCGTCTCCGAGAAAAGGACGACAGACGGAAAATCCGAATGATATGGGCTCATAGTGCGCGATTTGATCCCACCTGCTGAATAAGGGCCATTGTTTATGGGGAGGCGAATACCCCAAATGTTTTTCTGACGGCTCGGAGCAACACTCAGCACGACGCAAGCCAAAGCTCTCTCACAGAGGCCTCACTCCTCCAGCCAGAGGAATGGCTAAACAACTCACTCCCACTGCCAGACCTGCAGTTGGAAGCCTGTGTGTGCGTGTGTGTGTACATACAGAAGGAGTAGCAAGAGCTGCAAGTCCGGTGAATGCTGGTTGATTCCATAGAAGGACATTACTTGACAATGGACATCGAAAAGCAAAAGACATGAGTCAGATCAATTGTTTGTGCACTCTCCACCTCAACAATTAGGACAGATCAATAATTTAAAAACCTCTTTTGCAGCCCTTGCCAGAAAGTACGGCGATTGATTGTTAGTATTTACAGGACTGTGAGGTAATGTGCACACTGTGTGGGTGAAATACTGTGTGGGCAGAGTGCTCGTCTGTGTCTGCAAACAAGTGCAAGCCATCAAAGCCGCCAAGTGATAAAAATGGAAAGTCGGTTCGCTGCATTTGCCCGGGTGTCTGCTCCTTGGGTTCCTGTGTGTACAGTAAGTAGCGGTGTGTGGGTGAGTGCAGTTGATGTCAAAGCACGAACAGCACAGCAAGTGTTCCAACACATTAGCAATAAGGCCATTTTCAGTCCACAGGTGGTTCTCATTGGCTGTCTGTGGTGACAGCACACTTTAAGCACACTGCAGCAATCACAGTGAAAAACAATTATATCAATTGATTTTTATTTTTTTTAAAGAGCTGCACTGGTGTTATAAACTGCCAATAGCTTAAAGACAATTATCTGCTCAATGTCAAGTTTTTAACATTTCTGTTCAAAGAATAAATGTTTTCTTTTATTTGGATCACTGATTGGTAGTTACACTGGAATAAGTGAAATAAAGAACAAGCACTTTACACAAAGATGCAATGCATCAATCCAAAGAAATTACTCACTCTGATTGTAAACTTAGGCCACATTTACAGGCTGTTTAGGTAAAAACACAAACATTTAATTGCGCTTTGGGGTTCATTTAACACAATGACAGTTCTCAGTCACTGAAAATGCAACTTTTTAAAACGCTCCATGTAAATGGGGGGAAAATGATCGGGCTTGTCTCCGTGTAGACGGCAGAAATGCCACTACTGCGCATGTTCACCACAACCCTAGTGAACAGTTCCTTTGAACATGCGCCAGTAAATGGACAATAACAACAATGTTTGCCTTCAGAGTGTCATGACTCACCGTCCATATTGTCCTGGGACTGGGTAGTTTTTTTAATAATAGCAATCCAACTTGGTCATCTGTCTATACAAATGTCCGAATACGCCCATTGTTATTGTGTATAGCGTATTGTCCTCTGTGCACATGTGTGGTTTCACTACAAAAACTAACATAATGATGATCATCTGGCATTACTGGCACAGTGGGCAACTTTCTTTAGCTGTCAGTTTCACATCTCCTAACGAAGCCAATGCCGTCCAGCGTCTTCTGAACTCACCTTTATCCTCGAAAGCATCTTTGAGGTTGAGCAGCACATCAGCAAACCACCGCACGTCATTCACCAGCTGCATGACGTACTCTGGGTCCACTCCTGGAGCACCCATCAGGCCAGACGTGAGTCCCATACTGCTCAGGGGGTTGACTTTCTTGGAGCTGCGGCCCATGTCCCAGGTCTTCGTGGATCCTGGAGACAGAGAGCCGGAGTGGGGCTTGTGGAGGTGCCGGGGCAGTCCCTGGGTTTGCTTTGTCCCACCAGCACCACCACTGCTGCTCTTTCTCAGCATCTCAGCAGCCAGGGCAGCTGACACCCTTCACAGGGTGTGCAGCAGGGCAACTAGCCCCTGAACGCACCACGATGCCCTGGTGTCCGGATACCTGCAAGACACGAGAGGAGAGATCGTAAAGGACAGTATCGAGGAAAAACTGTCTTAACCCTGAAGTTATAATTTTATGTAACAATGTCAGTCATTGTTTATGTTTTGTATATATATTTCTGTAACTTTAAGCGAGATTTAAAAGTTAGCTAGCACAACCGTTAGGTACCTGTCAAAACTTGGACACATTTTCACTTCAGCAATCAACATAAAACAGACCAAAACAAAGGATTTTTCACGGGAGTTATTTAAACAGAATTTTACCACCTTAACTTTTCTTACTTTCCGGACTTTTTACATTTAATTGGGAAAAAAATGAAAAGAAAATATGCCCCCCCCCCGAAGAAAAAAGCACCCGGGTCATAAACTGCTGTGCTGGCAGAGCCTAAAATATCGATTTAAAACTCACCTGCTTGGTAGTTTGCGGACATAATGGCCACGGTGTTGAAACAAAACTTGGAGGCAGCGAAAAGTCCAGAAGTAGTTTTTTTTCCCCCGTTAAAAAGCGATAAAATCCCCACAAAGAAACGGAGGAGTGAGGTTTGACTCACTGTACATCGAGAAGTGGCTGACTATCGCCAACTCTCAAGTCAATCCTAATTTACTAGTCGGCTGGACACGTGACCCGTCAGACGCAATCTGATTGGCTGCAGTTTTCAGCGAGGACACGGTGGTGATGCCTTCATGGGTTATGGGATGTTTTCTTATTCCAGTAAATACCCAAAAGGACTTCGTTAGTTTTATGATGACTGCACGGAAAATATCATCACTTTACACAGTTTGTTTTATAATCCGATGCAAAGTAATTATCTTTATATTTTTTCCCCTGCGTAACTAAAAATATTTTTCCACATTACCATGCGGAGAACACAGCGGGTCGTCCGTCCCTAGAATTTACAGATGAGACATGAATGCGTCTTTTTCAGGCTTTTAAACTGGTGGTTCGAAATATGCAGCACGCGGACCAGAAACGGCCGCCAGAGAATCAAATCCGGCCAGCAAGATTACATTTTCCAGATATTTTGACATTAACTGCAATATTTATAATGGATCTAACCACTTTAGTTTGTATCTAGACAAATGTAGAAATGTCTAAACATTAAAGATAATTCCCAGATTTCAGGTTATTCTGATCAATATCAACTACCCTATTATATTTTTGAGTTCAAGCATAGCATCAAATGTTTCATGCCTATGAAGATCTAAATAGCGTAATAAAAATCCACTGTGTTTTGTGAATGATAAAATACATGGTGAACTGACGCATAATATTGTTGAAAATGCAGTTCTTTTATTCAGATTCCAGGTTTGTCATGTGTTATAAAAGGACAGGCCATTAAACACAACACAACATTTTTTTATTTATTTTTTTATTTGTTGCACGTAAACAAAGACAGAGATTTAGTGTTCTCGTTATTTATAGATCGCAATGCTATTATTTATTGGTCCAGCCCACTTGAGATCAAATTGTGCTGCATATGACCCCTGAAGTAAACTGAATTTGACACCTGAGCCTTAAAAACTCTTGTAGAAACATTCAGAAACACATGAGTGGAAATTCATGTTTATTATTGCTTGGCGTGCATACGTCTGGAGCGTTTACATTTTTAAATCTTTAGAACCCTGAATTAAATTCCAGTGTTTTGTTTTTATTCAAATGAAGGTTTGTATTTACTGCTTCGTCTCATCAAATATTAGCTGTATTTGATGAATTCAGACATAACTGAATTGGAATTTCCAAATAAACATGCAAAAAACAACAACCTAACTTATTGTGGTAAACGCACATCAAATTAAAATACTTTAGCTATCCTATCCTAAAAACACAGTTCGGAGTGCTTGTATTACTTATATCAATGAACTTATTTCTTCCCAGATCAGGCAGGCAAGGAAACTTAAATCACAATGAGGATTATTTTAAATGAAGCAATAAGCCAAGCCAAGGGAATGACACCACTGCTGCCATCTAGTGGACATAAACGGACCAAAAAAGTCAGCTTTACTTCTTTCCCAAAGAGTGTAAAGAGAATACACATTCATAGGGGACTTTAATCTTCTTTAGAAAAACAGAAGTGTCTCTTTTGCACATATGGAGATTCACAATGCAAAACAATGTAAACAAACAAAATAAAAAATCATATTTGAGGTTAATCAGTGTTTCTAAATTGCCTGCAGGGAAGAATTTGAGTGACTTCAGTGCCTTTCTTATGGTTTACTCCCAGTGCAAAAAAACAGAAGCATTTGAAGTTTATTGGTGTCTTTTTATTTACCGGTCGGTATGGATGGATGGACTTTGTGAAAACACAAAAAAGAAACAGACACAATCAGAACCATTTCTATGGTTAATCAGGATTTGTCTTTATTTTCATATACAAAAGATGGATGTATTCTCATCTACTTTATATTTCTAAGCATTTCAACTCACAGATAAAGTTACCATTCATACCGTTTTAGTGAAACCAGCCAACATACACCACCCACACACACACATACACACGCCCTCGCATCCACACACAGTTCACATAAACAGGGAAGGTCACACAATTCAGTCAAATATCCATTCATACGACGAATAATGAACAATATGCTGACTGTAAATAAAAAAAGATTTTTCTTTCACAGGATCCACACATGAAAAGGAAGAAACCCTTTACATTTGTCAAGTAAATATATACACAATAATCGATAAGGTTGTTTTTTTTTAGGTTTTTTTTTTTTTTTTTGTTGAAGATGAGACCGACTATGTTAGTGTTACTAACGAGGTACTGCATGAGGTAAGTGGTTTTTCTGTTCAGAAGAGCTGGGTCTAAGACAGCGTTTGGAGGTAACAACCAATCACGGCAGGTTTTTTTTTTTCGAAACGCGACAGTTGTCTCATTTTCTGGCACAATTCGTGAAAGCACCTGGGCCACGTTAAGCTCACACACAAGGTTTCAAACCCACTGCATTTTGATCCTTTTGTTGTTGTTGTTGTTTTCTGTCCCGTCTTGGGAGACTTGCGTCCGTCCGAGCCTCATCCCGGTGTGATGAGATGTACTTTGATGATGTGCAGAAGAAAAACTGCTCAAGTCACAGCTGAGTTCAGTGACTTCAAACTGTGATACTCAAATGACTATTGCTGCATAATAAATATTGCTGGACCGTCGGACCATGCACATGCCACTGTTCACATGAATCCTAATGCTGCTGCGTCATCAGTCAATCCTGTGGTTACAAACACAATGACTTCCACACACTGAAAATATTCTTCCATTTTGACCGATGCATTTTTTTTCTTTTTTCTTTTTTTTTTTTAAATGTCCTTTTACCAAAACTGCACATCAGCAAGCGTTACAGTCCACTGTTAAAAGTCACCATCTTTCCACAGCACTAATCAAAGCACAACAGTTGAGCCTGTGTGTTGTCCAACGTGGCTAAAACTATCACTAAAACAGGTCTGGACATCACATCGGCAGGTTAATATTGAGGCAATACTGTTCAAACAGGCATGTCAAACAAGTGGCCAATCACAAAAAGCCATCCGCACCAAACTAGGAGTTTTTGTTGAGTTTTTTTTTTTTTCTGTTGCTGCTGTTGTTGTTCTGAATGATATACACACTAAGCTTTCTAATGCAAGTACTATCCACACAGCTTCTGATCCGGACGAACTGAGACCATTTTTTTTGTACTGAAATCAGTAAATACCACTACTACTCTTGGAAGAGGAAAAAAACAAAAAAAGAAACAATCACAGGGCTGTTTTTATATATATATATATATATACATACATACATATATATATATATATATATATATATATATGTTGAGAGGGAACTGAGAAATCCCTTTCCTTTTCTGTAAAATGAGAACTGTAATGCCCTGATTCGTATTTAAAAAAAAAATATATAGATCAGTGTTCGGCAACTGTGTGTACACGTATATTTACATGAATCCGCTCATCTTCTTTTAAGTTTCTCGAGCATTAACACCGTGGGGGAAAAAAAACAAAACAAAACTGTGCGGGCTTCCTTTTTTGAAGAAAAAAAAATTAAAAATCTCCACAGACAAAGAGCAATAGAATATCTCAACTACTAAAACACAATAAAATACATAACACAACTTGATATACATGTAGAAAAAAGCCTGAGGTACTTGTCAGAATATCTGAGGTCAGTCTGGAGGAGTAAGCAGCTGAGGGCTTACCCAGTCAAAAAAAAAACAAAACAGCACAAAAAGAAAAGAAAACCAAATAAAAAAAAAACAACAGAATATTAGATTCACATAATATCATGGATAGTTATCACATGTTAGCGTTATATCGACAGAGAAAAACATGTACACCTACAAATCCTTGAGTATCCTGGAATAGTCACAGCAGCATAACGGACATTCAATGTATGGTATTCATGTTATGGTACAACTATGGCATTGCATTTGAGACAAAGGCAACCATTCGAGCTCTCCTTGCATGACATACAGTGACTGAGGTATCTGGGGACTGGTGTCCGACTGAGTCTATTGAACAAACACCCATGGAAATTAAAAAAAAAACAAAAAAAAAAAAACACAGACATGTTGCTTACTCAAGTATGGCCCACACAAGGAACCCCCCCTCCCCCCTGCCCCCGACTATCGATCCCATCCTCTCACATCATTTAGACTTCAAATTCTCACCACACACACGCACACACACGCACACACACGCACACACACACACACACACAGTTAAAATTAAGAATGTGTAACATTGCAACTCCAGACAGCATCCGTCAATGCCCCTGGCACTGGCAAAAGGAGTAACTCTGAATTTCAACATTTAAAAAAAAAAAAAAAAAAAATGAAAAAGAATCCAGGAATATGTCCATGATAGCTAGCTGGATGAGCTTGGCTCTCAACTTAGAGAAAATGTTCCAAAGAAGCCTACTTGGATACCTGAGAGGTAGTTCCCCGAGGACGAGAAAACACTCGTCCCAAATCTTCAAAAAAGTCCAAACGGTCCAATAAAACTGCTCAGCTCCCATTTAGCTCCCTCCCTCACGATAAAACCGCTGTGCTCCGTCTCTTTTTTCTCTCTCTCTTTTTTTTTGTTTGTTTTGTTGTTTTTTTTTTAATCTGAGGAATTCACAGGTTTAAAATAAGGGAGCACGCTCCAAGTTTTAAAAAAATCGAGAAGCTTCGACCCCTGAGGAAGATGAATATATTTAGTTTTTAACAGTCTCAAAATGGTTCCTCCGAGGTGTGCAGCACGTCGTCTGAGGTTTGGAGCAAAAAAAAAAAAAATGAAAAAAAAAAATAATAATAAATTTAATTTGGCCACAGACGATCATGACCACGACAGGAAAATAAAAATAGAACAACTCATGAGGTAATAAAAAAAAAAAAAGAAAATACATGAGGTAATGACAACTTTTTTAGGATTTGACACACGGGTGCTATCAGATGTGCCCATCGCATAGCTTATTACTACTTTAACTACAGCAGATGGATGTGTTAGTAAGATCCAACTTCGAACACAGGGAAACATAAAAAAAAAAAAAAAAAAAACCCAAACAGAGAAAAAAAGAAAGAAATACCAGTATTGGGATAAAATAGCAGCTGCATTTAAGTTGCTGGATGTTCATGTATGTCTTTAAATATTCACGGAGATCCACTGAGTTTGGATTTGAAGAAAGGAAAGAAGAAAATGTCAGGAGCTCAGGTGAAAGGATGGCGCCGCCCGCTCAGGTGCTGGACTCTTTGGGAGGTAGGTCCTCGTTGATGAGAGACGTCACGATGGAGACGGGGCTGTCTGAGGTAGTGCTGCTTATCGTCCTGGCGATCTGACTGATGCGCTCTTCCACGCAGCCGGCCGACAACCGCGCCTCCGCGTCGTGATCCCAACATTCCTCGATGGTCTCGCTCATCTGGCTCAGACCCTGCGGACATGGAACGGCTCCGTTTGTCACAAAACTCCAACAACATGGAAATCACTTGCTCCATCAAGGATGTGGGATAAAATAAATAAAATAGAAATAGAATTCACAGAGGAGGCCGAAGAAACTACAAAAGCATGGCGGAGACCTCGAAGTGCATTCAGGGAAGAAAAAAAAGGAGGCAGACATCCTGGCTATTGAAACCGCAGTAGTTATTCTCTCGGCCGTTACTCACAGGATGCTTGAGCCAGACGTCCTTGATGGCTGGGCGCATCTTCTTGTGAACGACCACATCCTGCAGATCCTCCAGGGAGGGATGCTGGCCGATCTCCTCCTCAAATGGCAGCATGTACTCGCCGACTGTACCTGACGAGACAGGTTGAAATGATTCAACTTCGCTCGGGTGACGTCTGCGGCGTCGTGGCGTACGGAGCAACCAGGCCACGTTTACTTTACGTTTACGCCAAAATTACTTTCAAAGCATTTCTTTCCCGGGGGGTTGTTTACAGGAGTCACTGAAAATGCTACTTTTTGAAAACTCTTTGACCCCGTTTCCATGGAAACGAGGGAAAACACAACTTTTCTGAACTCCCAGGCCACGCTCTCCTGGGACTTGGTAGTTTTACAGTCGACAGTCACCGTAGCAACAATCTCTCTTTTCCCGTGTACTCCCATTGTTAATGTTTATAGTGTATTGCTCTCTGTGCGCATGTGTGTGTGTGGGATTTCAGTACAAAGGCAAACCACAGCGCCAATTGGTGGCCTGGCATACCAACTACATCATTTCAAGCACTTCCACTAACCTCAAACAAGCATAATATATATAATATATATAATATTCCATTGTATTTTGCACCAGGTTTAGGTAAAAAAAATTGGCTTTATTTTGAGATTGAGGTCATTTTCAGTAGTAATCATTTGGTTTTTGTGAAAATAGACATTTTCATCATGTATACTTCGCACCACAACAAAGAAAAAAGGTTTAAATTTAAAGAAATTTATTATGGCGCTAGTTTACCAGTCCGGCCCACTCAAGATGAAATTCGATTTCAGCTCGATTCCCCATCATGTCTTTAACGTTTGAGCTCTTTGCATGGCAGCATTGGTGTGTGTGTGTGTGTGTGTGTGTGTGTGTGTGTGTGTGTGTGTGTGTGTGTGTGTGTGTGTGTGTGTGTGTGTGTGTGTGTGTGTGTGGGTGTGGGTGTGTGAAAACATTGAACTAGAGCAAGTCTCCACATTACTACTTTTCCTCATTGTCAAACTAATCCTTTGTTTATTAGGCCAGCCTGAAGCAGAGTGACCTTTCACCCGTGGGAGAAGCAGCATTCCTGTAGACTGACTCACCGTCCATCTCCGAGCAGCGGGACACCAGCTCCCACAGCACCAGGCCCATAGCGTACATGTCTATCCTCAGGAAGGAGTCGCGCTGGAAGTTGATGGCTCCTTCTAGCACCTCTGGAGCCATGTACCGCCTCGTACCCACCTGGAAGGAAAAACAAAACAGAATATGAGGGCTGAACTCAAGTGTATGAATGTATATATACAGCGTCACCGTAGTGTTGCCTGTTAGTAGAAGTGACTACCACTAAAATACACGTTAGCTTTAACGAAACTGTAACTAACTGAGTGGACAAAGATTCACAGAAGAATAACTACGTAATGTATGGATTATAAATTAGGAATAAAGCAGTTTTCAGTGTAAACTGACATCCAAAACGCAATGAACGTTTTGTGTTTCCACTTGAAGACATTATTATGTAAATGGAGCATGAGGCCCTGCCCACATGCCGTTTTAAAAGTAACTGTGTCGTTTTAGGAGCCAGAAAAAAAGAATTTTTAATTAACGCTGCCTCGGCTTTGACACGTGGACGGACATTAGCTGAAAAATGATGAGGTTATCCTCCGCCTCTGGACTACATGCTGCAGAAGCTTCGGATGCTATTTGGTTAAATAAGGCGAGATGTTGGATTTGTTGATTTCTCAGTTTTTGCAAGCTCCGTGCTTTCTACTCCGTTCTTAATGCATTTCTGTGGCAGTGTTACAGCGCCACCTGTAGGAACAGAACATGTGCGTAGAGTTGCGAAGACGGAGATGTTTCTAATCCGACCCAATTTTTTTTTTTAACCAATTCCTAAAGAGAAGCGGAAACAACACCAAGGCCCAAACTAGCATTAGCCTCAAAGCCCTGAGTTCGTTAAAACATGAACAACACTTTCTTGGGGAATTTCACAGCATTCTGCACAAGTAGATTTCATTAAAATTAGCTTTATGTGGAGATTTTAGTAATTTTTGGTACCAACTGTTTGGTTTTTATAGACATAGAGACATTTTCAACACGGACATTTACCAGTCTGGTCCACTGGAGATGAAATTGGCCTCTGAACTAAAATGTGTCTGAAACCTCTGAGATAAAGCCAGCGTAAGATGTTGAGGACAAATTAGCAAAATAACAGTTGAATTAAAAGATATTTGGTGCCATGAGATTTCTTACCTGACCGTGAGTATCACCTGGAGGTTTTCCTGGTTCAAATCTCACAGCAAGCCCAAAGTCCCCAATGACTGCAGTTAAATCATCCCGGAGCATCACATTCTTACTCTTGAAGTCCCTGGAAAATTAATTTCACTGGGGTGATTATACTGCCACCATTAGAGACGTGTTCAGTCACACAAATTATCAGGGACAAAATGACTCAATCAGATTTTTTTATTTTTTTTCCCCCTTAAAAGTCTAAAAAGGCAAAAGTAGCGGTAATTCCGGTAAACGGACTAAATCTGAGCGTTCCGTTCCGTTACCTGTGTGCAATAGTAGGTTTGGGCCCCTCTCCCTTGTAGCTGGGAATGTCCTCATGGAGGTAGGCCAAGCCGCGGGACATGGTCTCTGCTAAGTGACACAGCTCAGTCCAGGTCACAGTGTTACCCTTCAGGTGGTCCGTCAGGGAGCCCTGCTCACACACACACACACACACACACACAAGCATGCAGCAGGTTAAAGTACGAAGGCTACCGACAACACTAATCCTTAATCATTTCTCAGAAGCTCTGCGGTGAGCTTGTCCGAGGAGGGGAGCGACACAGAAATGCAACTATAGAGCCAGAGAGAGGAAACCAGACGTCACAGTCTCTCGTCACTGGATAAATCTACCTCCATGGATCAAAAACAGGAGGGGGGAAAAAACTAAAACAATATGAACCCCATATACCTTAAATAAAAATGATGCATTCGCCGATTTAACTGTTACTAAACACGTCTGTTTTACTGCCAAGAACACGGGAAAAGGTGCCACGAGGACACGTCTCGAAAATCAGCACACAAACATAATGCCACATAAATGTGGTCATGGTAATTAATGCTTAATCCCGGGATTAATGAGGCAAATGTTTTGGCAGCCTGAAGGTATTTTGCCAAGGCAGTATTCGTACAGGAAGGTGTACGATATTTTGCTGTAGCTGGAAATCAGCTGTGTGAATTTAGGCAGTGCACCTCGATTGCTTTTAGATATAGTGTGAAGTCCAGATCATATATATATATATATATATATATATCCCTTTTTAATAAAGCTGTGATTCTCTTCTTTTATTTGAGGTAAATAAAAGGCTCAGCCAATATTGGAAAATGTCCAGCCGCCGCAGTCGACATAGAGAGCCTATACCTCCTCCATGTGTAGACAGTATATGGGCGGATGTGCTCTCACCCGCTCGTGAAACTCCGTGATGAGCCACAGCTCCGATTCCAGGTTGGTTCCGTGTTTCTCTGCAGCGATGTAACGCAGAATATTTTCATGTCTCATCCCCGGAGTCAGGAATATGTCTCGCTCATTTTGCCACGACTGCTTATCCTGTGAGCACAGACAAAAAAAAAAAAGCGAGCCATGCTTTAGCCTTGATGATTTATAGAAAACCTTTTAAGAGCAGTGGCACTCTCTGAAAGGGCTTGAGGAAGACCAAGACGTGTTAATTAACAACACTCAGGATTTTTTCAAAGATTGAAGGACAGGCTTTTTTTTTTTAGAACATCAGCTCTTTGGTGTATAAAGCAGAGAACAACAAGACAGGAAGCTCCATCTTGAATTGATACGGATGACTCACCTGAACGGGGAAGATCTTGACAGCGACATATTCGCTCATTAACTGGGCCTTCCAAACACAACCAAAGCGTCCCCGGGCCTTGATTTCCAGCAGCTGAAGTGGTTTCAGACCCACTAGAGGGGATGGAGGAGTTGGACCAGGATCCTTGAGGAAAAAAAAGAAAAGAAATACATTAAGTTTACCGTTAAATCTTCAAAAAAAAAAAAAAAAAAAAAAAAAAAAAGAGTCAGAGTGGCCCATCTCACCTCGCTCAGGTCAACGTGGCCATAGGGAGGCTTCCTGTGCCGGTACATCCACAAGGCCAACACGAGGGCCAGGGACAGCACGCAGAGCGGCAGCAGGGAGTACACCAGCACGTTGAGCAGCGACGGCACTCTGGGCGGCGGCCGGATTTTCACTGTCAAGGAAGAACGGACTGATTATGACACGTCAGTCTCTGGGGTCCGTTCGCACGACAACGATCTCTGGTGAAAAGGCAAAACTTAGTACATGATTTCGGGGGGTCTGTTTGGAAAAGGCTTTGTGGAAAAGGCTTGGGGCTACATCACCATGTAAACGGGCAAAAACGACACTTTCACATCGTCGCATAATTCACGTGGCGAGACTCACGTAATAACAATCCAACTTATGAATGTCTGTGTACTCCCACTGTTGATGTTTACAACGTATTGTTCTCTGCATGCAAATGTATGTGTGTGTGTGTGTGTGTGGTCTCGTTACAAAAACAACCAACAGCGCCAACTCGTGGCATGGCATGCAAAACCTTATCGTTTTCAGGGTTTATGACGTTTCCGTGTAAAAGATGCTGTGGAAACGCAAAAACGATGCGTTTTAACATGAAACGCTGTCGTGTGAACAAGGTCTTAGATGTGTAGCTTTATGGCAACCTGCCCCGCAGAGACCGTCAGGATGACGCCGCATGCGGACGGTTAAACCTCGATCATCGAGCGACAACAAAACGATGACGAAGACACTCGGCTACAAACATTCAAATTCAATCAACTCCGTCACCTCGGACAATCAATACTGGGCGGTGCACATGAAGGTACTGAACACCTCCTGATCCTTTGACCATGAGAGTCGTTGCAGTCCTTGGCGCTCAAGACTCTCAAATGGAATAATCTGGAGAGCATATAAAAACATCCGTTCTCAACTGTTTTAATTATAAAAATTATAAAAAAACTCTCAGACATTCTCCATCTACAGCTTTTCTGTTGATCCGATTTTGAAGTGACAAAAGAACTGAAAAAAACATCTGAATGGAGCAAACCGACAAAGACCTGAGAAGAAAGCCAAGAGATGCTGTTTCACACAAACAAAGGACCAGAAAACATGTAGATCCACTATATAAAAGAAATAATGAGCGACTGTAAACGTCCGATGCAGTGGTTAGCTCCGTCACCTCACAGCAAGAAGACACAGGGTTGATTCCAGGCAGGACAGAGGCCACGTGAAGCTGACATGTTTGTGTGCACACACAGGTTTTCAATAGCAACACTTGCGTTTTGCCACCGTACAAACACGCGTTAATCCAGGGTCAAACACGTTTTAGCTCAGGGGTCACATTCAGCCCAATTTAATCTTGGGCGGGCCGGACCGGTAAAACAGTGCCATAATAACCTTTACATTTAAACATGGGGCAGAGTACACGTGATGAACATGTCTATGTTTTCAAAAGCCAAATAATTACGAGCCAAAACGAAATACAATCTTAACATAAAGCCCACTTCTGGTGCAAAACAGCGAAATGTCCAGAAAACCGTCCCATTTTCTAACAACACAGTACAAATACCAAACAGAAAGGACACAATGAGCCACGATGTTTTTCTTCAACTGTACCAAATCAAATCATGTTGAAAATCCATATATTCTACATTTCTAGAATAAACTGACTTATATATGCACATTGTGGGTGCGTAAGCTGTCGTCCATACAATGGACACGTCCATTAAATTTCTCTGAAGGAAGGATTGTACACGGCAGTACTGTGGCGAATCCTTGAAATCTGAAACTTTGAAACGTGATGACATAGCGTCACAATGCAGCCTTGCTGAGATGCACTTTCTTTGCACCCGAAACGGCCACAGAATGATGCAACGCCTTTTAAATTCAGTAAATCCCAACGTAATTGCCACAGCTGTATTCTTAAATATTCCACTATTCAAAGTAATACACCACCTCCGGTTTGACATTTGACTTGGAGAAACAACTGGAAGCCACTGGGAATGATGAGGGCTAAGAATAAAGAGCCAGCACTTATGTTCACCAGTACACAGATTCACTCCCACAGTGGGCGGTAAGAGAGCACAGTGGTGTGTTCATGCGTTTGTCGCTCACCTCGGTTGCCACTGCCAATCAAGTCAGGAAGGTGGGTGAATCGTTCATTGCAGTAGTTTCCCTCGCAGCAGCAGAAGAAGACCTGAGGGTTTTCCTCCATGGAGACGCACTCTTGCCTAAAACGACGGAGAACACACCAACGTCAGGCAGTGAAGACAAACCATTTCACGACAGAGAAAATAGCATTTGTTGCATCTTGTATTTGAGAAATTCAAGTTCAAACACAGAAAGATTCTTGTCGCTCTGTAACTTTCTACAGCGTTTACTCGATGCACCTCTCGGCTTCAATGGTCAGTAGTCTAGAGCCGGGGTGACAAACAGAAGCTAAAATTGGTTCGCAAAAGGCTCCAGTCCGACCAAACCGCCAAGCAAATTGTAGATATTGGTGTTATCTACCCATTGGGATTAGCCTCAAAGCCTTGCTGTCAGGGTGGGTTTGTAGAAACATCGATAATGCAACAGCGACAGGAAACGTTTTTGGGACATTTCACTGCATTTTGCATCGGAAGGTTTCATTCAAACTGACTTGATGTTGGGATTGTAGTCATTTCCCATAGTAACTGTTTGGTTTTGTGAAAATATGGACATTTTCATCACGTATACTCTGCAGCAAAACAAAGACAAACTTTAAAGTTTAAATTTAAAGGTTATTATGACAGTGTTTCACCGGCCCGGCCGAGATGAAACTGGGCTGTGTGTGGCCTCTGGACTAAAATGTGTTTGCCAGCGCTGATCTAGAGGCTACGAGTTAATGGATTACTTCAATTCTGCATGATGGGAGTCTTTTAACCTGCCATTGTCTTATCAAGTCAGCACGGGTTCTAAATTGAGTGGAATAAATGGATTTCTCACACTATGTGGATCTGCAACTGGGGATACCACAATTAATCTGCGTTCCAGAGCTCTTAATATCCCACCTGCCTCTCTGCAACTATTATCCAGATTGAACTCTTCAGCGACAACATCGTTAACAAATTATATTATTATATTGTTGCGAAAGAAGAATATTATATAATTATATTTCCTCTGTCGCTTTGGTCAATGTAATAGCTCTTGTCACCTTATTTAGGTCTTAAACCATAGTTTAAATACACCTAAAGGAGAATTATTAACCTGGTCACATGGCAACGAAGCTCAACCGGTTTTTTTATTTTTAAATCTGATATTTCTCAACCAATTTCTGATAGAATCGAGAAGGCTAAAAAAAAAACAGTGCAAGAAGGACGCGTTAAGATCCACGGCGGTGTCAAAGATCAATTACTGTGGTTCTCCTTTTCTCCACGTCGCTTTCTGGAGCCACCAGAGATCTCCAGCATGTTCAGGCTGCTGTGGAGGGACTATCAACAAGCTGCGATGGGTTCACATGGCTCTGCCGCCCGACTGCTGATAAAGACGAGTTTAAAATTCTCCTCCCGACTTCCCAAATCCTGAGTGGCCAAGTGCCATCCTATCTACCTACCATCATCACTCTGTGGACACTAAGCTGTACTCTGCACTGTTGGTGCAGGCTATCAGCCTATTTGCAGAATGAATAAATGGGAGTTGTGCTGGTTGCAGAGCGTTTTCACCCCCCACCCACCCCACCCCCCAACCCCCGCAACACAAATCCCACTTTTGGAAACGTTTGCTGGCATCGTCCTCTCAGTATACTGAATGTTTCTTCCAACTGTCTGATTTATATGATTGGAAACGGGTCATATTTGGGCTTTTAACCACTGATCAAACAAAGCAGGCAAACTCAGGAGGACCGTTTGAAAATATCTTTGGCTCTGGGAGCTTGTATCTCTATGTGTTTGTTGCCTTCTATGCAATATGTGATGAGACTAATGATGGGGATAAATCCTGCCCATACCTTAGTATGTAGTTAATGTGCTTCCTGCTTTTCTTTGTGTCGTGTCAAATTTATTGTGGCACTTGTCTTTACAGCTTGAAATAAACATCTTTAAATCACTTTTGTTGTCAGGCCACTTGGACAAAACCCGAAGATATTCATTCATCAGTGATGTGACGAGGGGAAAAAAAAGAATCTTGAGTTGTTATCATATTAACAACAAATAAGGCAAATGCTTTCCACTTTTTCAGCAGCCTGGCTAATGGACAAACTATTTCGACATGGAATCAGAAGAGGGAAACAGAGACACGCCACACATTTAGCCCGTCGCTCTGGTGCGAGTCGGACGCCAAACACATAGGCGTGGCGACGACCCCACTCGGCCAACTGACCTGTCGTAGCAGTTGAAGTCGTCCAGCCAGCAGCCTTTCTTCACCAGCTTGATGGTCCCTGAGGAGTTGAGCCAGGAGGCATAACAGTGCAGTCGCTTGTCCTTCTCCCCCTCGCAGCGCTCGAAGCCGCTCTGGTTGGTCCTCTCCGTACGCCAGTTGTCATTGTAGTACACACACTCCCGGGTCTCTGCCTCGCCAAGACTGTACCCTGAGATGGACAGAAGGCCTCAGTCAGCTCGCGCCGTAAATGAATTGAGAAACTCCACGGCGGAAGAGGAGACATATGGCGCAGGATCCGCTCTGTGCCACCAAGAAGCATCTCTGAGCAGAGCCTCTATCATCACTCTGGCACAAAGCCAAGTTTGGGAGCTCTCTGTAGTGAAGGGGAGTTCCTCTGGGCTAAGAAAATTGTTGCTGAATACTAGTTCGGCATAATCCCATTAACTAAAAGATCTTTTCAGGGAGTGAAAAGTTGAAAGGATGGGAAAGAAAAATGACTGGATTTAATTAGCAATGAAACAATAACATGCCCTGCCGTGGTATAGAAACCGAGCCTACACGCACCGGTATATTACTTCTATAGATAAGGACTCGTGTATTCCTGTTCTTTGGACGCATCTGGGAAGACAGATAAGACCTATTTCTTTCGCAGGAAATACTTTCTTGAGCTCAGATGAAATGTAACAATAGCCGTCAGTGTCCAAACGTTTCATTCATTTTTCCTTCATTGGATTTAAAACTGGGAACACGTAGATGATGAACATTGCAGCGGATAAGCTTCTGTACGTGTCATTTAAAACACAGCCTGGACATTCCTGCCTAATCTTTGTTCACGGAGGTAAAAAAAAACAAAATAGTGCCTGTCTCTTTAAATCCCTGCCTATAGGAGTCTGCCCATCCCCCAGCGTTACCCCCTCCAACCCAATACACACACACACACACACACACTCACACTTATAACTGTCCAGCAGCATACAATGGGCTTCATTATAACATACGGGGATGCATGTAATGACCAAACATCACGCTCATTATGAAGGATGGAGAGAAGAAAAGGTAGTAAGGATAACACACACACACACACACACACACACACACACACACACACACACACACACACACACACACACACACACACACACACACACACACACACACACACACACACACACACACACACACACACACACACACACACACACACACACACACACACACACATCCATCCACACACACATCCATCCACACAAAGCAGGGATGCTCAATGCTTCACTGGGCCGAGATGGCATTTCTGATATCTGTGGTCACATGATCCGGGAGGACTTTTACTACAAGATCATTCCCCAACCCCCCTCTCTGTGTCACTTACTGAGCCTTTTACACCACAACAACATGAATTGTGGAGAAGCAGCTTACTGTACACTCCCGAGCCCTAATCTATAAACCATAAAGGCATTAGCCACACAGGACACAGCTGTGTCTCAATAAACATTTTATTACAGTTATAGGAAGAAGAAATAAAAACTATTATTGTTGTAAAAATCTGCATTCACTCATGGACTAACAACCTTTTGGGATAGGTGCGTGTTTTTAAAGCCTGGGGACGATGTCAAATTCCCCCACAAGAGTTGCAAACGCGTGCAAAACAAAACAAAACACACAAAACAGGGCAAACAAAAGAAAAACAAGGCTCACGCTCAATTTCACGTGGAAAGCAACTGAACGGCTCTGCAATGCGAGCTGTGTGTGTGTGTGTGGGTGTGTGTGTGTGTGTGTGTGTGTGTGTGTGTGTGTGTGTGTGTGTGTGTGTGTGTGTGTGTGTAACGGTAACCTCCTTTCAGGATAAAGAGCAGACTTCAGAGAGGCTGAGATCCCTGCAAATCAAACGCCATTGATTTATGAAAATCCTACCAGTGTGTGTGTTTTCCAAAAGGTTCCTGTTCTGTTCAGGCCACACACACACACACACACACACACACACACACACACACACACACACACACACACACACACACACACACACACACACACACACACACACACACACACACACACACACACACACACACACACACACACACACACACACACACACACACACACACACACACACACACACACACACACACACACACACGGCTGAGATGGAGCCTCTAAGGTTTCAGGATGTTGATGCAGCTGCTGCCTTCTATTCCTGCCACTGTTCAGGACAAGGACGCAACAGTTTTAAATTTGGACACATATTTCGGAAATTTAATCGCGTAGTAATTCAAACGTTTTAAAAAAAGAAAAGAAAGGAAAAAAAGAGGGGGAAGGAAGGTGGGGAGGAAATGCGAGTCTTTAAAGGCTAAACGGAGAAAAGGCGATTAGTGTTTGGAGATTTCTGAAGGATAGTATTCCACTTGCCAACAAAAGTTTAAACAACCAGCACACCACAACTCGTCGAGATTTCCACACACACACAAACACAAAAACACACACACATAAATGCAAGATAATACATATTAAACGTTGTCCCACTTCGGGGAAAAACTGTTGCGAATTATTTTTTTTTTCTTCCGCTCCGTCGGCTTACCTGCGCATAAAGTTCCCAGAAGAAGTGAACAAGTCAGCCATGAAAAAGACATGTTCCGCTTTGAATACAGGACAGAGATTTCCCCCCGCTTTCCGCCGCGAACATTTAAGAAAAAACAACTCGGAGGGCGTCCAAAGCATGAGATTCCCCGGGATCGAGGCGAGCTCAGGACCGCAGGCCTCCGGTCCCTCCAGCAGCCTCCACCACCACCACCACCACCACCAACCACCAACCACCACCGCGGCGCGTGTCAATAGCCGCGACGCTGCAACAATGTTGCAAGAGGAGCTCGCGAGCGATTTCGATTGATGTTTTAGTCCGCCGACGGGCGCCGCATTTCGCGTCGGAAGCGGGTTCCAAAAGGCGAAACGGGGGGTTGCCGTCGAAAAAGGCGTCCGAGGCGGGCAGCCGTGCGCTCTTTTTCCGAGGTTATTCACTTGGATAGTAGCAGCGCCGCGTCGGGAGGTCGGTCGGGGTTTACATGCATGTTACTGATCTGTGTCCAAAATGGCTTCTAAATGGGGGAATGGGCTGCAAACAGGGAAACCCGGATGTGTAAACACAAAGAGGGGAATTCAGGCAGCCAGCGAGTGACCTTAACACGACACCGCGGATAGACGCCTCAAATGACTTTTTTTCCCGCTCCGACCTCGACGATTCTCACATTTTTTTTTTTTTGCGCAGGAATTTTAAAAGAAATGTCGCGGTTAGTTGGAGATGTGCGCTTCTCTTCTCCCGATTCCGTGCGATATATTACACTTACACTTTCTCTAACCGGAGCTTGTATTTCGTGGATTACGCTTCAGTTTGAATAATAATATCGCACAGATAATTTCTGTTATTTTTGAAAAATCGTCACGCTTTGTATTTATCCTACATCTACATCTAGGAAAATAATCAACGTGTGTCCATATTTCGGAGCTCGTCTGCCTCAATGTGGCAAAAGAAATACCTCCCACAAGTAGTATGATAAAGTCTCAGGGTGTCTTTTTTTTTTCTATCGGAATGATCTTTTATGCATAAGTGGAAGTGCTAAAAATAGTTGACCCAATTTGGAGTAACATCATACAATAAATGCTATTTAAAATTTATTCATTCTAATTACTCATATCACCACCACAATTTATATCCTACACAGAACAGCTCAAAACCATGGAATATAATCTATGCCATGTTTATTTTCTATTTCAAAATAAGAATGACCGAATTATTTCTATATATGCAACCATATATTGACCAAAATAATTGGTGAGATTATGTTAAAAGTGTCTTTTTGTATTGTGTCTGTATTGTATATTGCACATTTTAGGGGTATATTGTATTATATGTTGCACATTTCAGGGTATATTGTATTATGTAGTGCACATTCACACTGTATTGTATATCACCCAATGGGTGATATACAATACATGGGTGACACCCATTAATATGGGAAAATCACATTATATATTGTGGATTTAGGGATACATTATGTTAACTATTGTACATTCAGGGGCATATTGTAACATGTATTGTACATTTCAAGGGTATATAGTATTATATATTGCACATCCAGAAGTAAAGTCTATTATATATTGCACAACCAGGAGTATATCATATATTGCACATTCAGAGGTATGTATTATTTTGAATATTGCACATTTCAAGGTATATTGTATTATATACTGCACATTTCAGTTTTTTGGCTTCTATTTGAAGTTCTTGTTACACTCCTTTTCTTGCCTATATGCTCGATTTTCTTATTTTTATTCTATTTTGGGTGATATATTTTGTCTATATTCTCTATTTTTTTCATTCTGGGGGATATGTCTACACTGGATAGGATGGCAAGCGAGACGTGTGTGTGTCTTGTATGTACAGCAGAACTGACAATAAAGCTCACTCTGACACTTTCTTGTTTAGGTAGTGGTCCAACAACCCACACGTGAAGTTACCCAGGGAACAGACAGTGTCTGTCACAATTATTTCCCTCAAAGAAAGAAAAGTTCAAGTTATTTTCCTCTGACTAATTGAGCCTATCGGTCTCTTTTCTCATAGGAGCTCAGTTGAAGCGACCGATCCATGTGCATTTGTGACACAAAGTGTTTAGTTATGATCAGAAAACATCCCACTAAGTATTTCGCTTCCAAGCATTCGAGACACCAAATTTCATAAGTGAAGTCGTTTGTGCAAAACAATGCATCACATCATCACAGAAGATCAGCAATGACATTGTTAAAATGCCATTAAGGTTTGCTCACAGGTCCCTCTCTCTTTCTCCTCTTTGACATCCAGACTAATGACATGTTGGTGACACTCCAGACAATTCATGCAGCAAATGGCCCAGGAATAGGGTTAGCCGTAGGTAATCGCCGTTAAACTAGTGCCGTTGAGTGTAACTCAAGACAAAGCATTTCCTCATTAAGCTATCCCGTATTGACCCTGTAACTCAATAGAGGCCGTGAGCGAAACCCTGTAAAGATAGACGTTGTGTTGTCATGACGGTTGGAGGAGAAAGCACACACGAGTGCTCATTAGAGGTCTGGGCAGCCACAACACTGGTGTGACATTCCTAGAAGAACGAGAGAATGTTGGGAAATGATGCGGAGGCACATGACAAATCTTCAAACCATGAGACGATAGAGCTAAAAGGTTGAGAGACACAAATCATACTGGCGTCTCGGGACGCTGTTGCTGTTTTCAGCATTTAAAAAAACTATTAATTTAATAATACGTAAACTAGATATGAGCTAAAGCTGATTACAAGTGAGAATGTAGATATGTTCTTTTGTTTTGTTTTTTTTGACTTTTGTGCTTTCTTCATTTGTCATGTATTTGTTCAAAGAAGTCCATTGTGATCACTTTTGAGAACCCCGAGGTCAGTGTCACAGTAAAAGAGATAAATGACACTAGGTGGTAGCAGAGCTCCCTGGGGCGATGCACTTACTCTGTCTACCTGTGCTGCAGCTGTGTTTCATTCTTGATTTACACACCCCATAGGGAGGACACATATTTTCCATTTTTCACAACCTTTCTCTGTATAGGTGCTAAAACACGTGAACGTTTCAATTTGAGCTTTTTCGCTGTCGCGGATGAAACAAGTTAATCTGTGTCATAGTGGCATTCAAACTATCTTCATATGACGTGGTAATGGATCCATTAGTGTGAGGCAACACACTGCACTTCAAGGTTTTGTAGTTACGGTGTATAATAAAAAACCAATCGTTCCCACAATTAAATGTGACGGTTAAATTAGCAGGCAGACACCAAATGAGCATGAATTACCCCCCCCCTAAACAGGAAGAAAGAAATAGAAATAAGATTAATCATGCTATAGAATCACTACTTCACTATCACTATTCCAACCTTTGAATTATTCAGTACAAAGAAATAAAACAACAAGCACTGTCAAACATTTTCTCCATCTTTTATTAAATCCCCAGCTCCACAGAGTCAGTGTGTGAGGATCAGGCAGTGTCGAGTGTGTTTGTTTTGTGCCTGTGACAGCGAGGCAGCTTTAAAAGTAGTTGGCCACCCTGCGAACGGACTGGATGGTGGCGTTCTCGGCCTGCCACTCCTTGTGGGTGCAGTAGTTTCCTCTCTCCACGATGTACATGCGGCCGCGGTAGTTCGGCTCTTCATACATCACCCAGCTATTTAGAGAGTGAAGAGAAAACACAAACAAATGCAGTAAATGTGACTTGTAACATCAACAGAGAAAAAAAGAAGTGAACGTTAAGTAACTTAATATGTCATATTTGGGATTAGAAGGATTGATCACACAGCATATGCATATAAAATCTAAATTTCCCCTCTCACGTCTGTTGTTTTTGGACCATTCACAGCTCATTCAGTACTTACGTTGAGGTGGAGAGATGTCAGTAAATTAGGCGAAAGACAGACACACCTGTAGAACGCTTGTGAATGATTGTGGTGTTGATGCTCTGTACAGTAAATCTCCAAACTGAGCCCACCTCTGGCATTGTGAACATTTTCGTGGTGACAGCAAAAGCTGTGAAAAATGATATGTGCCCCTGTGGTTTTTCAGTAGAGTTTACTCTCTTTTCTCATTCTCACCCTATGTATAGCTGTTGTTTTTTTGTTTTTTTTATTCCTTGTAAACTATGTCAATATTCAGTGATAGCTGTGTGTATATATAACCTCTGCTTTAATAATTTCAGAATTTCCATCACGCTTTATCTTACTCAGGGGCTGGAGCCAATTTCAGCTGACTATGGTGGAAAGCCTATCAATTTCACAGAGTGTTCAATCCCATGTTTAAAAGCTGCTTAAATCTGTAGAGATACGTACGCTCCGTCCCCGTACACCTTCATGGAGTTGACACAGCTCTTGGAGAGGCCGCGAGCTTGCAGGAACGGACAGTCGTCGCACAGCTCCACACACTGGCCGCTGAAGTTGTCTCCCTCGAACAGCTCCGTCCTGTAGTGTTCTCCATGCTGGCGAGGATAATGACATTCACACCGGCTGAGTCATAGCGACAAAGCTCGGCTGCACCTCTCCGCAAATGGCCAAGGCTTTTCTCCTTTCTGTGACAGAGGCTGCGCCGCTTGTGTGTGTGTGGAAACATGTATAGAAATCTGAAGGTTAAACGCACATATGGAGGTTGATATGTGTATGCCTCAGGTTGAAGTCTCAAGTACACTTATCCTTTGGATGTCTTGCATCCGATGGTGTTATATAGTATTTATAACACCATTATATGATGACTGGAGTTGCCTACATGTGCCTGCGTAAGACTATTTAAAAAAAAAAAGAAATCATAAGTTTATCTGATCAACAGATGGATAAATGAGACCCCATATATGCCAGTCTGCCAGGCAAGGCTTTTTTTTTTTTTTTTACCCTTTGACCATCCAAATATTTGCCTGTCCCCAGGGTCTAACACACACACTCCTACCATTCTGATTGGCCTGCAGGAGCCCATGTGATCATTATGGGCATTCCAACGCTGGAATTCAGGGTACTCTCCATGCTCCAGAATGTACTGCTGGCCCTTAAAGTCTGGGTGGTCGAAGCACACGAAGGCGCCGCTCTCCACACGGACAGAGTTGACCCTGTTCAGGAAACCTCTGTCCTGGAAGTTGTCGCAGTCGCTGCAGATCTCCAGCTTCCTGCCAGTGAAGCACTTCCCCTCATAGAACACAATCTGTTTTCACCACAACAGAAATGATTAGGATGTTTGTCTCCTCGCTGTGAAAAATGATGAAAAGCCATTTTGTCTTGCAGCCAAAAGGTAGAAACACGACACAGATGAGATTGGACAAATTGTCATGGTTAATGTATTTTTTGGTGATTCACTTTCTCTGGTACTCACCTTTCCTGAGTACTGAGACATTTTCCACTCTTAGTTGTTCCAAACTACTCACACAGTCAAAGAGTGGAAAAATTTGGGACCGCCAGATATATATGACCAACACAGAGAGTGGTGGTATCGCGAGACGGTGGGGACAAAAGCCCAACAATAGGGGGTTTAGACGTTTTGCCACATGGACAGTTTCCCTATGTGCCACTGCTGATATTGGAGTTTGGGCTCAGGAGGACCACACAATGGAGTAAGAGTTATTTTGCTTTGATTGAGCTTTGAGAGTCAGGGGTTTGTAATATTTGGGTTGAATCCAGAAGAGGGGAGGCGAGAAACAAAATAACCACACCGAGACGAAGTTTAGGGACCAAACGGACCCAGTGGAACCAATAAATCAATCTCGTGGCAAGCCTCAGCCCCGAGGAGTGGTCCAGCTTTCATCCTCTTTTTATCTCCACTAACAGTGGCAGAGTCAGACTAAACGTCTTACATCGAAGCAACTTGCTGTTTTTGTTTCTCTACTGCAGATCCAGAAAAGGATCCTTGCATTGATTTAGACCTTGGCCAGTAGAAATCGGATTGAAGGCTGATAATCGTGTCAATAAAGCAGCAACATGTGAGGGTCAGGCGACAGAGCAGGTCAAAAAAATAAATCAAACTTGTTTTCAAGGTAGCGCATGAACTCAGTCGCCTATTTTTTACCCCCCACTTGTTGCAGATAAGACACACAGGGTGGAATGACCAATGAGCTTTTACACTCGAATGGATTTTACGAGTATAATCTGACATCTATATTGAAGTCTTGTTTCATAAAAAACAATTAACACATAAAAAAAAAAAGTGTCTGTCTGACTGCTTTTCATTCAAGTCTCCTCATAACAATAGAGTATTTTACAATAACCACACTACACACTTAGTGTAAGCATAACAGGATTTAGGGGAGAAAGATATTGTTTGTAGCTGGGTCACTTCTTAATGAATTGGAGAGCAGTGCTCGGCTTTTATCTCCAAGCAAACATGGAGTCCTTTTCTGCCCTGAATGAATCATCTGAGCTTTCATGTTGTGCACCACTCTCAGGTATTTACTTCAAATGTCTGCCAGTGGTTGAGCGTTGCGGCTCGATTCTTTTCTTTCATCAGTTCGAGTCGATACAGATGTATGCTTTGATATCAGCCGGGTCACGTCTGCTGCTTATGCTGCTTAAAGAGCACAAAGCCAAATGTTTTACACCTCAAATGGGGCCATATATATATATATATATATATATATATATATATTTATATATACATAACCCACCTACTGCAAACAACCTGAACCTTTAGCTAACAATATGTGTGTTTAAGATATGAGGCACGCATTCAGTATTAGTTAGAAAAGTCTCATAAATTATACAATGCAGCGGACAAAGGGTGGACAGATCTTGCATAATGCAGCAATAAGAGCATTGGGAAACTGTGATCGTTGCACACAGTGTACCCAGGGCGAGTAGAGTGTTAAGTATATATGCCCAACAGAGATACAACACTTGGGGAGGGGTGTTACTAAGACAGGACAAAGTATGAAGGGGTATAAAAAGAAGAGAAGCTGAGAGGGTCGTTCAGTCGTTGCAGCCATTGTTTGAAACCGAGGCAGGGGAAGCAGCAAGGTAGGTGCACATCTAAACGCAGCTCTTATTTTGTGCGTTTAAGCCCGTATGCAAATACTGTATGTTTAGGCATATCAACTGAAAATCAATATAAGGACAACTTGTTTTGCGGTCATGCTGCGGCGTGGGAACATGCGCTGCACTGTTTGTTTTAAAGTATCTGAAACTGTATACTTGTGGGAACGTGTCAGTTCAAGAATCTAATATTTAACTATAATCAGCAGGACGAGTCGTCTCTGTCATCTGAAATATAAAAGTTGAAAACACCATTCATGTTGTCAACTGTGTGTGTGTGTGTGTGTGTTTGTGTGTGTGTGTGTGTGTGTGTGTGTGTGTGTGTGTGTGTGTGTGTGTGTGTGTGTGTGTGTGTGTGTGTGTGTGTGTGTGTGTGTGTGTGTGTGTGTGTGTGTGTTTCTTTTCTTACATGGACTGCAGCACTAAACAAAAACGATGAAGTTGTTGATCTTGGCCTTAACCGTCGCCCTGCTGTTTACAGCTGGTGAGTCTGTCACTGATTCTCTACTGAATAAACACAAAACCTGCTGCTGCTGTGCAACAGGGGAATCTGTTCGCTCTTCGTCTCCACTGGCTCATGAGCTCAGCTCAGCTGCTCACGAGCAGAGATGCATAATTTTCACATCACAACAGATTGGAGGCATCAGATATGATTTGACATGTGAAAAACACTCGTCTTACTTCCAGCAGACAATAAAGGTTATCATCTCCCCCCAAAAAAAAACAACCCTCGTGAATAACTTGTTACTTTTGTCCAAAATGGATCTAGAAGGATCATACCATGAGGGAATTAATATGACAGAATAACAACAACATAACAATGCCTGAAATGTTCTTTGTTGTTTTTTTCTGATTTTTATTGTTTGTAGGTGAAGCCCTGAACTGCCATCGCTGTATCCCAAAAGCTGCAGCAGAAAAAAACTGTGAGCACTCTGTGGAGACATGCCCACCGGAGAAGAGCGGCTGTGCCGCCATCAGCTTCACCAGAGCGCCATGTGAGTCCGCCACAGCGTCACAAAGACAACAAATTCAACCACGCTCAGTGTCAGGCTTATAATTTCTATAATATTTCACCAGTTGGCCGCTTCCAGAAGTGCATGGCTGTGGAAGACTGTGAGCTGCTGCAGATGAACGCCTATATCAAAGCCACCTGCTGTGCAGAAGACATGTGCAACACCTTGTGAAATTCACCTTTAAAATGAAGACGAGACGACAATGTTCTGCAGTGGAGTTTGAGTGAGGCTCTTCAACCACAGTGAATCCAGTGCAGCAGCAGCAGTAGCAGCAGCAAGCAGCTCCCAGGTGTGAACACATAAAAACGCAGCTATTTTTAGAAAAAAACATATACCGTTAGTGGCTTGCCCTCACAAATAAAGGAGCTCGAAAAAGAGCGTTTGACTCTTCTCATTCTCCCGTGTTAAAAACGTCTTGTTACCTTGTGGTTTTCACATCCACAGCCAATTTGTAGCACCTTCAATGTGCATGCTTCACGTTGCCTATAAACACCAACATCTATCTCTGATTATCTTTAAAATATGGAATTTAATACTATTTGACTGATGAATAACATAAAGGTGGCATTTATTCCTCTACTGGAAGAGAGCTGCAGTACACCTCTTTTACTGCTTTCCACTCACAGCATCCCTGAACCCGACGCTTGTACATTTTTCAGGTTATTTTTTCCTTTATTCAGATATTCAAAGGATGAAATAACTTGGAAATTGCACATCCTCTTTACCTATTGCTGTCCTTTTAAAAACTACTTCAAATTATGATAGGGAACAAAAAAATACCCTCTTCCACATGTTCCTCTAACAATCATTAAAATTATCAAGTGCTTTACTCAAGATAGCCAGAAATTGGAGCCGGTCTTGGCTGATTTGCCATCACAGGACGAATGATGAAAAATATACATTCAGACACGTTGTAGTATTCACCCGTCCATCTCCTCCACCACCCGGCTGAGGGTCACGGGGCGCTGCAGCTGATTCCAGCTGAATATGGGTGTACACACAGGGTTAACACAGAAATACTCACACACACTACAGGTACTTTAAAGCCACCACTTTACCTCAAACACATATTTTTGGACTGTAGGAACAAAAACTGGGGTACTTGGAAAAAAAAAATGCATGATCACAATCCATCAGTGATGAACCTCAATATTTCATACTTTTATGCAACCAGCAGATTATATCAAGTAGTATCTGAATCCACAGATAAATATACTCATTCTCATGAAAGTCCACGCAAAAAAGGCTATAACTTGACTCAGATCAGGTATAGTCTCGCTGTGAGGCGAGCACGCCGACCACGATTCCACCGTGCATTAACACTAAACTCCCGGCTTCGCTGGCAAAACGTGCTGATGACTACACCTGCTCCGACTGTGACACGACAACATCTACAGATTTTATCCTCTCATTTCCTGCCGAGATTCCAGCAGGTGGCTGCAGCCAATCCCGGTTCACAATGTGCGAAGGCATAGATCTCTCTGGACGGGCTGCCAGCCCATCACTGGGAAAATTCACACACGCTTTCGCATCGACAGGGAGAACATGCAAACTCCACAGCCTCAGTGCAAACCACCATTCACTGCCAGTGCAATAACTCACAAACCAGAATGCATACATAACCACTTTTTGCTTTAATGATTACAATCAAAAACATTTGTACAACATTTTCAACATTAGAAAATGGATCCAGATTTTTTTTTTCTTTTTTTTTTGGCTGACAGTAACCGCTAATAAACAAACCGAGGGACAGAGAAGAAGGGTTCTGCGAGGTGCTGAAGTAGAAAAAGAGCTTTATATTGGAAGGAACAAACAGCTGGCGATGTATCAGAAGAAACGTGTGTGCGCGCGCGTGTGTGTGTGTGTGTGTGTGTGTGTGTGTGTGTGTGTGTGTGTGTGTGTGTGTGTGTGTGTGTGTGTGTGTGTGTTTGTGTGTCCGCCGAACCATTTCCCAGGGCGTATGCATGGTGGGCAGGACGATTCTCGTGTCTCGGCGTCATTTCATCAAAACAAGGGCCTGAAAAGCCTAAATGGAAGCTGCATAATGAGAAGCTAAGATGCATCAAGCCACTACTATCTCTGCTCTTAGTTACAGTTGCTGTCGTTTCTGAGAAGGGAAAACATTTTTTCTGATACATCACTACAGAGTTCTGTGTTTTGCATCAGTGCCGAGCACAGAGATGGATGGAGACATGGCGGGAAATATCAGACAAGGGAACCATCACTCATCCTCTTTTTTTTTTTTTAAACTTCTTTTTTTATCTTTTTTTTATCAGACACGCAAATAAAAACAAGGATGACAAAAGGGGGATAGGAAATACTGATAAATAACAGTGGAATCAGAGCCATAAATAGACAGTATTGGATATTTAGGACCCTGTGGGTGGAGTCAGCTGAGGTGGAGGAGAACTGGCAGCTAGCCTTCAAGTAACGGGATATCCCAGTGCAGTGTCCTGTGTGTTGATTGGGCGGCTCTACATCATGGAGCAGGATGTTTTTCCTGGCTGCACGCCGCCGTCCATCTTCTCTGCCTCCAGGATCATCCTTCGAAAAACCTCCACGGCCGTCTGAGGGGAGGTGAGAGACACACACAGGACGCTTGTAAATATCCACTATTACGGTGTCCCAATAACTGCTTAAAAAGAGTCTTCCATTGATTCAAAGTGTTGCAGTGAGCGTCCTGGACAGAAACCAGCGGGAGAGATCACATCACTCCAATATTAACTTCTCTTCATTGGCTTCCTGTTAAATCTAAAAATGAATTTAAAATATGTCTTAACAACCAGGCTCCATCGTAAGGAGCTGTTAGTCCCGTATCGCCCCAGAACAACACTTGGTTCTTAAGAGTGCTGCTTACTGGAGGTTCATAGGTTTTCTAAAAGTAGAACGGGAGGCTGACAAAGCCTCTGCTTTTGAGGTCAGGATTAAGACTTTTCTATTTTAATAAATCTTACAGGGCTGCTTCAGGCCACCTTGGACCGCTTTCTAGTCAAGCTGCTGCAGGTTTAGACTGCCGGAGGAGCGACGCTGAGCTTCTTCCCCTTCTCACTCACCATGTAGTCTGTGTTCTCGCTCTACCTGCCTGCAGGATCTCTGAAAGAGGAACTGGAAGTTCATATTCTAAGCCTCCGTCACGTCTGCAGCGAGCGGATCGACGGCAATCTCTTTGTTCCTCTTTCCTCTCCTTCTATCAACTAACCACAACTGGAACAGCAGAAAATCCCTAATAAATCTGAGTCTGGTTCTGCAGGTTTCTTCCTTGTAAAGTGGAGGAAACACTTTTTGTCTCTTTCTGATCCGATTCTGAACATTAGTAAGAAGAAATCCATTTTCCTACTGGCAGGTTTGGATGCATCTACACACGTGACAGAGCAAAGCATTGTGGGATTGATCCACTGACTGAATAGTATCATGTTATTGTTGGAAAATAAACCCGTACATCACCTCGACGACTTCATTCGGCCTTCGTGTCAAAGGGACAATCTGAGCTCTCAAACGGGAAGACTAACAGAGAGCTGGAAACGCAGCTGAACGTAGGAACAGCGTGACGTGAGCAAAGGTGCAGTGGAACCGACTGCGTGGGAGACGCCGAGCACACCTGCTATTTCCGTTTACCTGGATGCGGCCGGCGCGAATGTGCCGGAGGGTGGCTGCAAAAGTGGGAATATATCCCCTGCGTGGAACGATCGGGGAAGAGGCTCCTGAGAAAGGTATCGTGTCATTGCTGGTGAGAGTGCGAGTTTATTCTCGTGTGCGTGTGTGACGCTAAAATGCTGCTTTAGCAAAAGAGAAATGGTTGAGGAGGCACAGGAGGCAGCCCGATGATCTGCCGTGATCTCCCACCAATACAATTAACTTTCCACCAGTCTGATGCGTGTCCCATCGATTGGTTGTTACCTCGTAGCGGCCGCCTGTCGTTTAGCGTGATTTAATAAACATAAACGTGGTGGATGGCCGCGCGTAATGGCACCGGCGCCCCGGGTTAGCAACACATGTTTCCTAATGCCTTCAGAAGACTGCGGCCATTTAATGCACCAAAGGAGAAGCTTTTTCATGCTGCATTAAGCAGCAGTGGACAACAGGAAATGTAATAACCACTTACGCTGATTTATAAATCAATGCAGACTACTTCAACGATGCTCCTGCTTCAAACACAATAAACCCTTTTTTTTTCTTTCTTTTTTTTCTTCACAGACTGATTAATTAGTACAGCTTATTTACTTTGAAAGCCTTTTATTCTGTCATTCTCGGTGGCAGCAGATTGATATTGCTCCAGAAACAAAAACCAACACCTCGCTTTGCTCTGCCTCATTCAAATGAACCTCCCACTGTTTTCCGCTCCCGCCTACCGGAGAGTGAATTTCAGGTTTGTCACATCGTCGGTACGGCAGAGTTCTGCTTTAAAAAACAAAACAAAACAAGGACCTTTAGCCTTTTCCTGATGCACATCACTGCTGCTTGTGAGCAAACAAATTGCCAACCGCAAGAGGAAATGTCAAACAGACCCCAGAAAAGTAAGTGAATTATTGTTGGAATGAGAGATCAGATAAATAAAGAATTCTCATTGATGTGTGGGTTCATGTGCACGACGAATACCACGTGATTCAGACGATCAATCCCATAATGCTTTGCACACAGCTTTACTCAGAAACCCTCCAGGATTGAAAATGGATTTGTTCGACTAATCAAAGAGTTTTGAAACTACAATATCGTCTTTGTTCGGAGTGTCATCGGGAAGCATTGGGTGCACCGATTCTTTTTTTGTCCTTAAAACACTGCATGAAGCTTCATGGTGACGTGGTGGAGCTCTGATATGGAGCAGTGGCTTCGCGCGCTGCGCCGGAGATGCGTCTGGATGCAGCTTTATCGATTATTTGGAAAATCGTGAGAGAAAAGTCCGATAACAGGACCAACAAACTGAGATCAGTCTTTCTTTTTAGCCCGGGTCGAGATAAATTAGTTTCTGGAGCCTTTTCCCGTTTCTGGAGCCTTTTCCCGTTTCTGGTTCATTTTTGTACAATAGTTTCAGACTGTTTTAATTTATGATTTTCTCTTGGTTCAGAGTGGCTTCTGACTGATTTCCTACAATCCTTTTGACCTGGTTTCAGGCTGCTTTGTGTGTGGTTTGAGACTTGGGTTTAGATTAGTTTTAAACGTTTCATTTCAGGACTACTTATGAAAAGTGTCCTGGATTAGGTCTGAATCACACACTGGCAAAAAGCAAAAAAAATATCTGCCACTTGTACCTGCCATAGACAATAAATTGGATCAATATCTATCTATCTATCTATCTATCTATCTATCTATCTATCTATCTACTTATCTATCTATCTATCCATCTATCTATCTATATAGAAACACATATAAATGCAGGGTCCTACATTTTCCATAATGCAGAAAAAAATCAAATAAAATAAGATTATGAAACAAAATGAGCCAAATTAATTTACATTTACTGTTTTTTTTTGGTTTATTTACAGGATGTCCTCTGTAAGCGCATGAAAGAGCTCAGATTGTTAAAGTTTGTTTTCTAACTCTCCAGCCACGAATCACTAATTTATCGTTATTTCTGTCCAATTATCCTCTCCAGGACCGAGGAGGCCGGCGCTGCTTCCAGAGTGAGAGGCGGACGCGCCGCACACGGGTTGCCACTTAATAGCAGGGCTGACACGTTGAGACGGGCAAGATTTCACACTCACATTCACCCATGTGGGCAATTTGGAGTTGTCATTCAACCAAACCTTAATGTGTTGTTTTTTTTTTAACTGTAGGAGGAAGTCCACAAGGAAACAGTGATACCTCTTCCTTCTATTGACAATATATTAATATAAATGCATAGACGGGCTTTGATATCAGACCTGGTTCTCTTTAGCTGAGGACTCCATGAAGGCGGCGTTCCAGGAATCAGCTAAAGCTTTTCCCTCTTCACAACTGATTACTCTGAGGAGAAACAACAACAACAAGAACAACAAAAATCACGGTAGGAACAAAACATATAAATATTTTAAAGTCTGGCTGCATTTGTTGGCTTTGACTCGCCCACAGAGTGCAATTCCTATGAAATGTGCTCCTCTAAATGATCCCACGGCGTTTTGGGTGCAGGGTTACACAGAAACATATCGAATGAGGCCGACGCCTGAACTAAATATCAACATCTCCTCTAGAGTTCAGTTCGTGTGTCACGTAAGAAGAACATCCAGGTTTGGATTTCTGCTGCAGTATTAAAAACTGATCTGTGTATCTGCAAATGAGAAGCGGTTGAGGTGTACATTTTTAAGTAATTTAGTTTTCTAACACAAAAATTGTATTTCTAAAACCTTCTTAACGTCTGTGATTCATCATGTTTTCCCTCATTAGATCAACAACATAAAGACACATAATAAGTCACACATGGTCATACTTACTGTTTCCTTCTTAAATTATACTTTAAAATGGAATTCATTGTGTTTTATAGAAGGTCCAGCCCAAGTATTAACACTTTTATTTAGTTTTACGTTGTGATTTGGACTCAAGTTGAATCACGATCTCTGTGTTTAATTCTTTAATGAGTGATAGTGTGTGTGCTTATCATTCTTTGGACCCACAATGTGAAAGAAATCAAGGTTTAGGTCAGACTCGCTGAAGGTTAAAGAGGAACTACTTCCATCTGAGTTTGCAAACTGAAACAAGGTCGTGATTTGATGAGGAAAAACAAAAACAAAACACAACCTGTGTGTATCCTGGTTATATTTACTTTGTGGCTTCTGACGGTTCACCCTGAATGATGATCAACATCAGAGTCTCTATTATTAATAATTTAACACTGTAGAAAACACTTAAATTGAAACATTCAACCTTTTTTTCTTTTCTGTTCCTCTCAAGTTTTTAACAATAGTTGAATCTGTAACTCCTTTCCTTCGTGATGGTGAAGACTGAATGTGCACATTATTTGAATTTTGCTCCCGTTTTGTACAGGGAAAAAAAATAAAAAAATCACTTTGGTGAAATTTTATTAGGAAGACATTAACCCTCACATTTACAAATAAACTACTCACAAGGCGACACGTTGTTTAATCTATTAAGTTCACACACGACTTTACTACAACAAACCAGCTTAAAGGATAGATTTTGTTTTATAAATTATTTTAAATATTTTTACTTTTGTAACTTGCACTTTTCTTTTTTCTTTTACTTTCGCTTAAGAAAAAACATTGAATCTGTACGTCTTTGTGTGTGTGTGTGTATGTGTGTGTGTGTGTGTGTGTGTGTGTATACACATACCGCTCCATATGTAGGTCATTCTTGTTTCCGACGAGCATAATTGGGACCCTGCATCACGGAGAAAAAGGATAAATCACAAATGTCACATCTGCACATCTCATTGCACCACGGCTGTTAACGGCGGGCAAAATTAAAGAGGAAAGAAAAGGAACTTACTGAACTTTCCCCACCATGTCCAACAGTTTTTCATGGATAACTTGTACGACTTCAAAGCTGGAAGACAGAGAGGGGAACGTTTCAACCACAACTCACGTTGGCTTCCCCTTTGAGGCCGTCCATTTACCTTTTATTAGACGTGACTGAGTAGACCAGAATGTAGCCGTTGATATCTATGGAGTAGGTCTGCGGGAAGATGGAGTACTCATCCTAAAGAAAAGAAAAAAAAAAAGAAACATATATAAAGAGACGTTATTGTAATGTTAGAGGAGATATTTACATAAATCAATAAAACGACTGGCGGTCAAATGAAAAGCGAGCCATACCTGCCCTGCTGTGTCTACAAGCTGAAGATGGTAATCTTGTCCGTTTATTGTAATCATCTTAGTGAATGCTGCAAATAGAGGAATAAGCAAGATATAAATCAACAAAATCCTAAATAAACACGTCAACAAAAGCAGAGAGCAGTGAAGCAGATGGGACAAAATATCATGGTCTTCGTCACTGAAAGCTTGCGGACTGCAGATCTCAACACCGCCCAGTTAAGGCTCCATTTCAGTAGCAGCCGAGTTCATTCAGTGCAGCGCTGTCGATATCCGCCCGCAGATGGGTCGTATTATCTATAGCGAGACAGCGGGAACGTACAGCCCGCAGCATCTCGCTGATGCCGACGCTGACACTTCACTTTATGTTAACCATCCCGCGGTTATTTATAGACACAGACCATACATTGGGAAGGAGGAGAAAAAACAAAAAAAACAAAACATTGGCTGGTATGTGAGCGAACATGTCAGGAAATAGAGACACAGCCTGGAGGTGAAGTTTAGACTCAAATCTCCTGAGCGTCTGGGATGATGTGTGTTTAGGAGGTTGATGATTTACTGTACATTCTCTCATCCTGCAAAAAAAAAACCAAACAAACTTTCCAAATGCCTCGAAGCGAAGTTCTCCTTGTAAAGCAGCCGTGTCCGAGCAAATACAAATCAGCGAAAAGAGGTTTCTTTCAACCGAACACCACCGCAGTCGATTTCTCAAAGGTTCCCCGGAAGAGGGTTTTTCCCTCTTTGGTGGAAACGGTTGAAATCAGCTGCGGTGCCGTCTGAACATCGGTTTAGAGGGAACGTTGGCTAAAAACTCAATCTGGAAAAATTCCGCCTCATGACATCAAATTCACATATGAGGAGATTCTACTGATTTTACTCTCCCACTCTTTCATAAGATATGTGAAAGAAGAAAAAGTCACACAGTTGCGTACATTTGCTGTCAAATGAATACGAAACAGATAGCATCATGCTACGGGATGCTTGGTCGATTAGTCTAATTAACCTGAAATCACCACATTTCTCATCAATTATTTACTTTACTTATATCCTGAAATGTAGGCTGGTGCATCCAGATTATGTTTAAGTCAAAGTCAAAGTGGCTTTATTTGTCAGTTCAGCTACACATTTTCACATAAATAGAGAACCGAAATAGTTTTTCACATGACATTTAAAAAAAAAAAAAAATTTAATTACACGCGCTAAAACATACAGGCTGAAATATAATGATAGGCGTAAGCAAGTCAGAAAAGAAGAGGCAAATGGAAGATTTAAACAACCAAAAACAAAGTGATTTAACACATGTTTGACATTTTTTTCCATGAAGGTTACCGATGTTTGGTTCTAAATATTTCAAAACCGAACAAAAAGACGTCCGATGCAACATGTGAACGAATTCCACTCAAGCGTCCATCCATCTTCTTCAGTGCTTCATCCCACCGAGTGTTGCACAGGGCTGGACCCAGTCCCAGAGGATGATGAATATGATGATGACGATGATGAAGGGGGGGGGGGGGGGAGGATACATCCTGAACGCACTCCTCGTCCATCAGAGGCCAAACACAAACAGACAAACGACGACGCCGAGGGGTGATTTAGAGTCGCCAACAGCTTCAAATGAATGTTTCTGAGCAGTGGGAGGAGGAACTGGAGTGAATCCAAGCAGACTGGAACCTGGAACCTGGAACCTGGAACCTGGAACCTTATGGCCTTGAGGTGAGAGTTGGCCAATAAAACACTCTTAACGTCAATTTGGATTTGGACGGCGGTCGATTGATTGATATGGATTTTTTATATATTTTTTATTTGCAGGACATGACTGTATTTTGCAGGAGAAACTTAAAGGTGCCAAACATAAGGCCCGTGGGCCAAAACCGGCCCGCAAGAGGCTCCAATCAGACCAAGAAAATAGTAAAAAAAAATTTTTTTTAAAAGAACACATTGACTTTTTTTAACAAATTCCCTACGAGTACCAACACAACACCACACTGCTGCCATGGAGGATAACTCCCTCGTTCCTGCTTCAGAGCCATGCTGTCAGAGTGAGTTTGTAAAAAAAACAAAAACATAATGCAACAGTTATAGAAGATATTTTTTGGGGGGGACATTTGAATGTATTTTCCACTAGAAGATTTAATTAAAATTGGCTTTATTATATTGACATCGTAGTCACTTTCCGTAGTAATTGCTTGTCTTATGCCAAAATATAGACAATTCTATTATGTTTACTCTGCGCCACGACAAAGAAAATCTTTAAAGTTCAAATTTAAAGGTTATCGTGGGACTATTTTACTGATCCGGTAAAAGAGCCCCTGAACTAAAATGTGTTTGATTTTGATATTAGCGCCTCCACATACTGCAACAGACTAGTAAAATTCATCTATTGCTTCAATATCATCGTTATTTACACCACATGCCAGTAAAAGATGAAACTAAAAAAGATTTTTGAATTACGATTACATAACAATATTAATACAATATACAAACCACAAGTTTGAATGACTGTGAATATTGTCAAGCGGTCTTCTAACAATAGAGATTTTCAGAGACAATGGGGTGGCTTATCACCACAGTTTAACACGGATTGATGGAGCCACTTACTGTTTTCTATTGTTGGGTCATAGGAGTCGACAAACTGGCCTTCCACAAACTGAATGGTCAGGGAGGACTTTCCTGTCGAACACAAATGAGAAGAGGGAGACAGCTTGAGCTGGAGGAAACGCCGACATTCACACGCGTTTAATATCAACATTTATAGCACATCTGACTATGAAATGGATCAGAACAAAAAAGTGAAGGGAAGCCCATACGGCGCAAACAAGAGGACATTTTTGTCTAGTGTCAAGTGTCTACCAAGACACTGTCAAACTGAGGAGAAATGAGATATTGCATGTGCTCCACCATCATTAGAACAATGAAGAACTTCTGAACCATCATCCAGGACAGTTGAGAAAGTCAAATTTTATAAGGCCAAAGAACAGATTCACTCAAACTCTCATCTCACGTCCAATACGTTTGCAGTTCGCCGTCGCATCAAGAAGAGACCATACACACCTTCGTTACCTCAACTTATATGTAACACGTGGTCGTTATCTGCTTTAAAACAGGCAAATAATTTGATTTTAAATTGTAAAAAAAATGTCACTTTCTGATACTGAGTGTGTGTCATATGTCAATTGTGGGTGAAATGTTGATTAATGAGAATTACTATCATTTTATTATGTGTTTATTTACATTTTTCATGGGCTTCATCATTTATGGGGCAGGTAACAATGTGTGGGCCCTTTCAGTTTTATTTCTCATTCTATTTTAAAGCTCACTATTGCGATTTGAAATGACAGAAATCATCCCTTTTCTGCAAAAAGAAATTAAAAATCTATATATATATTATATGGTGTGAGTCAAAATGATTGTGAAACCTCTGTGAAAACATCCAATGTTCTATATACGATTAGGTATATGGTGTAATTTTGGTTGTGTTGTTTAAGACTGTTTAATAAATCACAAATGTAAAAAAATAAAAAAAGTAGGTCATACCGTATTCTTCCAAATATTTCTAACTATGGTCACTCATGCTTGTTCATGTGGAATTGTTTGGTTTTGAAAAGTGCCCAGAGATGACTTGTGTTGTATTTTGCAGTATATAAATAGAATTTCAATGAGAGCCGTGTAAAGGGTTAAAATTAATAAATGCGGGATTATAGTGACTATGTCCATGTGTATCCTCTTGTCAATGGTGTTTTGTTGTGGATTACACGAGACACTGTTCAGTTTTAGCATTTCATTTCTATTCTATACGCGAAAGAAAGATGTGATAAGAAAGAAATTTAACACCAATAGTGTATAAAGTGTAAGTGGCTATTCCAGCTCAGAAAAGCACATCAGGTTCCTATAAGCGCTCGTGCGGTGCGTCAGTCCTCTGTGGGGATGTCACAGGGTTTATCGGTGCTGCTGACACGCTCGGGCCTCCAAGTCCTGCTGCCTGTGTGCCATTTTCCTCCACATCACCATCACCATCACCATCTTCTCCGCAACGAGCTGCGCCTCTCCGGTTCCAGAGGCGCGCAGTTCTGCGTCAAATCGGACGGCACCGGCTTTAAACGGGTTCACCGACTTAACGATCGACGGGAGTCGTGAAATTATCGACGTTGTTTATTATGAGAGGCCTCGCGCGCTCGAAGGCCACGGCTCACCTGGTGGCGCTCGCGCGCGGATCCCACTCCCTAGAATTAAGTCTATCATAAACGGGCGCCTCGCCGACTGGAACCGACCCGACAGGCGGCTGGAATCGCGTCCCGACCTCGGCGTGTCATTCGCTCGCGCGCACACACACACACGCGTCCGAACTCACCAACGGATCTGTACCCCAGGATGGCGATCTTTCGTGATTTCGGCTGCGGCATGTCTCCTCCTGGTTATCGCATCCAGTCCTCGGGTTTCACCGCAACCTCCAACCGGAATGGCATCCAAATTCAAGGCGCGCACGGATCCCTCATACAGCCCCCGTTTCACTGCGGGAATCCCTCTTCTGCTGCGCCGCTCGTGCCGGATGGTGATTCCAAGACGCCTGAAAAAAATATTATAATTTCAGGTCATATGAGAAAAGCATGGAGTATCAATAGATCTACAATAACTGCGTCACTCCCCTTTGCAATGTAATGAATTAGTAATTACTTGCAGTCGCTGATTGGCTACGCGCGAAGCGAAGGCGGGCACTGCTGCCGCTTCTAGAGCTCTGATTGGCTGAGGCGGATGTTCGTCAAGCAGCAAGCGTCTTTTCCCGAATTCTGATTGGCTGTGTGTCGCTTCGTGACGCGCTGGGTGGCCGGGTGCGTTGTCGTTCACATGTTTGGGGTCAGGGAGCAGAGATACGGCCATCATTATTATTTCTAATGTACAGACACGATGCACTGATTCTACAAGGCCACCGCAATGACACTCTGCAAATTCAGATGTTTACAATCGAGATCAAACTGTAAAAAAATGGAAAAACGCAAGAATAGAATAGAATAGAATAGAACAGAATACAGAAGAATAGAATATAAATACAAGAGAGAGATTCTTTTAAATGTTGCTCAACATAGAATAAATAGAAAAGATAGTTGAATATAATGTAAGACAGGATCAAATTTAAATGAGTATTTTTGAATATTGACAGGTACAAGGCTTTAAGGTGACCAATATAAAGAACAGAAAAGATGAAATTAACCAAAACACAACAAAGACTATTTAGAAGAGGAGTTAGCGAGTCTTCTGGACACAGGAGGGACTTCCTGCTGATGACCAGCAGGCCATGGAGGTGCCGAGACACTTTGTTCTGGCTGGACCTCCAGGACAGCATCACTGCTGAGGAGTTTGCTGGAATCAGCCACGATCAGCTTGTTGACCCCATGTGACAACACAGAGGGAAGTGTTCGCCGCCACGGACTCGCAGAAGACTTTCAGCATAGAGTAATAGATGTTGAAGGACCTCAGCTGCTTCAAAGAATAGAGCCTCCTCCCCCTATCCATTTTATTCTCTATGTGTACCCCCAGATACTTCTACTCCTCCTCCATAACGTCCACACTGGCCTCCTGGATGGAGACGGGGGGAGGCATGGGCACTCTGTTCCTCCTCAGCTTTAGGGTCAGAGCACTCTTTACAGCACATTCATTTCATTGAATGTTCGTTCATCACCTTCAAAATACTAAAAGATTAAGACAAATGATCAAACCAGCCAATATTGATGGTTCAAGGCCCATTTACATGAGCTTATCTTAGTCTTCTGTAGCACAATTAAGACACAAGGACATCCACAGTGCTTTTAGAACAAGGCGATTAAGAATCTTAATCTTGAGTGATTGATTTTATGAATATCAAACAAAGTGATTAAGAAAGGCATAAAGAGGATAATAAACAAAGTTAAACATTTATTAAGCGAGTGTGTCAGCAGGAAGTGTGTTCCCCATGTGAGGAGGTAGGAACTAAAATATGCTTCACCTTGTTTCCTCTGACTCTGGGAACACTCTTCCTGAATCTGAGGACCTCAGGGGTCTGGATGTTTAATATTCTGCTGGTAAATCTGAGATATATTCAGGCGTGAGGCCGTTTAAAGCTTTTACAGACCAGAAGTTTGAAGTGGATGCTTTGACGCTCACTGGCAGCCAGAGCTGAGATCTCACTGCAGCTGTCCAATATGTTTTTTTTAATTTAATTTACTTTAAACACGGTCAAACTCTGTGATGTTTAAATTATGTACCACAGTCACAAGGTATTATATGTATACAAAGTGCAATGATCAGAGATTGACCCAGTAGTTAATATACTTAATGCAACCGTTTGAATCGTAAATTTTTCATCACCAACTGTATTATATTGTTCAATACTTTTATTTAAAAGTCTTTTTTAAGTAGTATTCAAGTCTCCAAGAAATTATGTCATGTAGGTATTTTGTTTCATTATCTTTTATTCTTAATTCATCTTTATCTTAATATATTTCATCCATTTATTTGCTTTTCATTCTGTATTTACTTTGATATTTAAAAAAATAAATAAAACGTGTCATACGATCTTAATATTTTATATAATTACCGTTTTATTTAAGGGCAGTGACAGATACACACATTGGCCAGCAGGTGTCCCCATAGTATCATTTATAGCTCACGCGGGCACCTCGAGGAGCACCACAGAGCTATCTGTAAGTGCCAAGTAAAAGATTTATATTTCCCAGGAAACATCACCTTCTAATTATTGTTTATTGCCATCTCTTTTCATTCGCTGCTGTTGTTCAAGCTGAAACTGAAACCGTTGACAACGCTGCACCTCGAAAACCTCGCACCTAAATCAGAACACACACGCCTCTGATTATCCGAGTATAGTACTGTATTCCATTAAGGGCACTAAAATAACCAGATCCTAATATAAGTTAGACTTTAGATAAACCACAGGCATGCAACGACAGCGTAGGGAACACAATTAGTGGCTTAAGCACATATGCAGACGCTGGAATTCAAAGCAGGCGTGGTGAAGGTGGTGAGACGATGACAGCCTCATTTGATTTTCAGCTCTGATGTGACTTTTGTATGCCAATCACTCCTCTATACAAACATGCTGCCAGCTGTAAAGCGACATTTTATAGACTGAGGCTGTTAAAAAAAAACCCACTTTTTGTGAGTTTGGTGAGCAAACCTCTTGAAATAATTATATTTCCTCAACCAAAAATAGCAGACAAGCTCCAGGCTGTGCAGTTTTTCTTGCCCTGCGGACCGATGAAATCCCCTGTTTCCCTGTCACGTCCCGGGCCATTACTACTTAATCACAGAAATGTCCAAGTCCCCGTCAGTAAGACCCAACTGTTTTGCCTCCACACACACTTCTCAGCGGCAGAGACAAGAAATCACTGGTGTCAGCAATAGGCGATTTGTTCTGCATGACATTGGGTGTTGGAGAAACTGGTGCCTGCAATCACTGGACACACACACACACACACACACACACACACACACACACACACACACACACACACACACACACACACACACACACACACACACACACACACACACACACACACACACACACACACTCAGGAAATTATGATGACCAAGAATAGGTCACAGTGGTAATGCAGCCATGTTCTGGCCAGGGATTACAGTGTGCTGACTTAGGCCAACAATAAATACCCCCAGCATGAACAACAGGTGTCTGACAAGATTGTTTCACGTTAATAAAGGGCTTACACACGCCTGAGAGAAGTAATACATTAAGCTGTTTTAGACATGTTGGCCCTTTTACTGCTTCATCCCCAGTGATCTGAAAATTTCTCTTTTCGCGCCCGCATTTAATCTCAGGGAGTTTCGCACGCGGCGAGAGGGAGAGTGGAGGTGCCGTGTTGGAGCTGTTGATGTCACGATATCAGCATCCCTCCATCACAGGCAGCGAGGCGGAGACTGCGCTTCCAAAGTGCGAAAAAAAACGGAAAACAAAAACGTATATACGACTTTAGATTTAGCAGTGTGAGCGAGTGGACATGCAGCTGGAGTTTGTGTTTCTGAACCCTGGGTGTGCCGGGCTCTTTCAACTCGCTGTGAAAGCACCCCTGGCTCTGTTAGTATGCCAGCCTGAGCGCCAGTCAGCCACATCCTCCAGCTGGGTCTGTGCCACCGACGGGCACCTGGACCCTCTCGCTAAAAAAACCCCCCCAATGCATATTTAAGTCAGAGCAGTGCATTTGTGTTGCATTCCTCGCCATATAGCCGCACGGCGTCCGGACCAAGGTGAACTTTTACTTTGTCCATTTTTATGCAGACATTTATCAAGCTTTTGGATGCAGCGGGGGCTTTTTTCAGACTTCAGGCTGTGCCTCAGCTGTTGGACTGTGTCCAGAGTCACACAGGCCTGAAAGACAGCCATCGTTATCCAACTCTCACAAGGTGTCATTGTAGGGATCCAATGATTACCATATCAGCACCACATGAAACATTTATGGCTTGCTGGCAATGACGGTCTGGCAGGCATCCTAATTTCTAGAACAGAGCTTGTCAGATCCTATTGTTTCAAGTTCTGGTGGCGTGAACAGGAAAATCATCAGCTCTGGGACCTTTGTGCTGTCGCTTGTGGTCAAAACAAGAACTTTGTATGATGAGTTTTTCTCCACTGTAGCAAAGCCTGGACGAAGAGGACGGCGTACTCGCCGCAGTCACGCCAAGCTCTGCACGAGAAATAAGACATTTTTAAACCCTCCGCCTCTGTCCTCTCCTGTCTTTCTGCTCCAATTTGCTCTCATGTCACAAACACATGCCACAGCCACTGCAGCTGGTATCATTTTATAGCTTCAGCCTGACTGTGGCACCAAGATCAGCTTGAAATATTATTAAAAATTGATGTCAAATGTGCTCTGAAATAGATTTGAAGTTCAAAAGTAATAACAATGATTGATTTTTTTTTTTTTTGTCTGTGCTCATTGGCGATGTGTGTTCGCTGTCATAATAACTGTTCAAACTCACTATGTGAAACAGCTGAAGCTCACTTTGAGGTTGTTTTTTCTATTTTATTTTAATTTTACTTTAATGTCAACCTTCTATTATTTGAATCAAGTAAAAAAAAAAAAAAACACTAAAATATTATTGTAGTGTTGTAGTGTCTGTGTAAATTTCACTGTATTATTATTTTGAACACTAGGTTTATTACGAGGTTTATTGTTGTGGTTCATGCACACAAAGAAAGATGTATGTATGTATGTATGTATGTATGTATGTATGTATGTATGTATGTATGTATGTATGTATGTATGTATGTATGTATGTATGTATGTATGTATCCCCTCTGAGCTCAGTTTGCAACAGTTTTTCTCTTGTTTCGACACACATTTGAAGAAAGACATGCATGTTTTTTTAATTGACAACTATAAATTGGCAGTATGTGTAGATAGGTGTTAATGATTGTAGATCAGGAGTATCAAACATAAGGCCCGGGGGCCAAAACCGGCCAAAAGAGGCTCCAATCCGGCCAAACCACCGAGCAAGTTGTGAGAACATAGATTTAATAAAAAAGGTTTTGTAAAAACATGTTTTATGCAGCAGCTGTAGGAGAAGTTTTGGACTTGTCACTGTATTTTGCGCTATAAAAATTGGTTTTATGTTGAGATTGTAGTCAATTGTTTGTTTGTTTTTTGCTAAAATAGACATTTTCATCACCTATACTCTGCGCCACAGCCGAGAAAAAGCTTTTAGATTTAAAATGTGTCTGTATGTGGCCCCTGAACTAAAATGTGCTCGACGCTCCTGTTGTACAGTGTTACCTTGATTTGATTCCAATGTCACATGGGATTGGCTCCAGCTGTGTGTGAAGAGCAAGTCAGATAAAATGGGTTGAAAAAAAGGGATTTGGTTCGTCGATATAATCAGATGTAACATTTTCCACAATGGTCGGAGGTGCTTTGCTGAGGATGTACCACAAGGTGGCCTCTGAATTGCATCACTAGATGACTGAGTCGGTCTCATGCAACCTGATGTATAAGAAGTTGTTAGAAACAGCATAGAGTAGATGAGTGCTGCAGTCACTCACTTTGGCTTGGCTGAGCTTAAAGGAAGTTAGGACAGAGTCATCATTTGGACTTCAAACTGTACTGTTTCTATCTTTAGTTTAGCACTCTGTGGCCAATAGCAGTGAGCAGGTGAGACCCAGAAAAGGCTCTTCCGCGGTGCTTCATCACCTCACTTGTTCTTGTCACAGCCACAATTGGTTTGTACCCCTCATCTGCTGCATCAGCAAAGTTACACAACTGATTTGGTCACTTTGGAGCCCTGGTTGGCTTGGCTTCCCCCGTTGATTCCAGCCGTCATTACAAATGCTATCTTTATGTGGTGGAAGTTAACCCGGATAGCGCTCTCCCCCTGGGTGCCTTTATTATCTATTCATCATATTGTCCCAGTTTATCTCAAGATAAATCTGGCTGCTTCACTACATATCTAACCACACATACCTGGCATGTGGCCTGGGGAGGGAGATTACACGATCACACGATTACGAGACACTCGGCGGAGACGTCTGACTTAAGAGCTGATAAGGAGGTGAAAAATATTCTAAGGAGATGCAGAGAAGCTGTGGAGTGGGATTGCTCTCGTTTTAGCACCAACATGACTTCAAAAGTACACGTGAATATGTTAAATCCAGCTTTCTTCTCGTGTTGACAATTCGCACGTCGAGCCGGGGGCAAAGCGAGCGTGTCCAACCTCGAAACACTGAAATAAAAATGTTTGTGGCTCCCGTGTTCGGCCTCCGAGCTCGGCAGACTCGTCGGACACTCCCTCGAATTTCCTCCTTGTTAATTTGTTGAGTGGATTCTTTGTGTCACCTGGAGGTTTGGGCAAAGTGGCGTGGAAGCCAATTTCCAGATGGCAATTCCAACGTGTGACATATTCCTCAATTTTCGACAAAAATGCACGGCCACCTCCACAGACTCCATTATCTGAGGGGGGCGATGGAGGGAGGGAGTGATGGAGGGATGGAGGGTAGGGTGGTGTACATGTGCTCAAATGGAAAGTGTCCATTGGTGTGAATATTCACATCTGCACCTGCTGAATAATAGACGATTATCAGCTCAGGTGGCTCGGCATCCACTCCTGTTCCTGTGCTCTCTTCCATTTCATGGTGCTAATTCTTTTTTTTTACTGGAAAAGGCTCGCAGAATGCACATCTCTTGTCTCTCAGTCTCGAGCTCTTCTTGTATTCCGTCTAAAGAGGGAACATATTCTTCAGTAAGAGTGCTGGCTTTGGGGAATTGTGTGTCTGCAATATAGACTGTAAAAAGCCTCAGGTCTTGGCAGGTGCTCCGTACAATTCAACAGGACAGAGACACCGACGGCAGATTCTGGAGCAGTGGGGGCCCATACATCATCTGTCATCGCCAGAAGCCTCCACAGTAATGAACAAGTAATAATGGTATATATCTTGAACTGGAGTCTCTAAAGGTAGCTCATCCAGAGTCATTATTGTGCCACATAACCAGATGAGCTTTCTCAAATGAGATCATTTTTGTCACCCCGAGGACTGGGGGGGGGGGGGGGGGGGGTGTAACTGTTCTCAGAGTGAATAACTCATCCTCATTTGGTGCTAATGGGACTCCGTATTAAGGTGTTGTGTGAATGCAACAGCAATGGTAAATCCCATTTTCGTGTAATTTAAATCTCGAGCTGTTTCCACACATCTGTTCCTCTGGTACAAAGGACCGATTTGTTTGGGGACAAAAAAAAAAAAAAAAAAGAAGAAGAAGCTTTTAATGAAGATATGTCCCAACAGAATGTGATGAAGTGTTCAGTGATGGAGAGGTATGTCATGATGACATTTCTCTGTGGCAGAAACGAGCTCTGTTCCCTCTGTCCATTCACCATCCATCGAAGCCACCCCCTCCTTCCATCTGTACATCCATTACAGCTCTTTCCACGTATTGCGACGCCACAGTTAACCCATAATGAGCGATATGCATATGAAGCCAAGCTTTTACTGCATATTTGACAGCATGTGTTCTGAGCCCCATGTTGCCACTCTGGGATGTTGTTTGCACATGGGGGAGTGATGCTCCGACGGTTACAGCTGAGGTGTCATTTTTCATGTAAATAGAGGATGGCGGGATAAAGCGATCCTGCTGTTTTGTGAAATTAGCCGTGGTGCACATATACACAAGATCAGCAGTGTGAGCCTCCTCAGAACAACTGAGGGCTGTTTAAAGACTTTGTGATGAAGTGTTTGGCTGCAAGCGTGCACGCACAAGAAATCCACCAGTCAGCCGGTTTCTGTAAAAGTTATCAGGATGACAAAATATTAACGCTTCCTTTGGAAAAAGTTAGATAAAATATAATCCTCCAGATGAGACGTGCTGCACAAGCAGCTGTCTGAATGGCCAATCCACCTCAACAGCTCCGTTGTCCAATTCAGCAAACACATGGTTGAGCCTGTCAGTCATAAGTGCTGATGTAGCCGCGCTGAGCAGAGCCAGCGAGTCCCCGAGTCCCCGAGCTGGAGATCACTGCTAACTGTCATCCTGGTACCTTGATTACTGGACTGGGAGAAGAATGATGACTAAGGACGCTTCAAGTACCGGTCAGACTCTGCAAGGCTGTCGAGGAGAGTCGATGGAGTTCAAGCTCACGTTAGCACCTCTGACATTTATATAACCTGTTCAGGGCTGGTGTGACGCTTCCTTACGAATGTACGAGACAAGACGGCTCTTCAGTTAAGATGGCCCCTACCGAGCATTTATAAAGGGTCAGCCATTGTTGACTGAAGGTCAGTGTCAAGCACTTAGAGATGCCGTGTCAACAACTTGCATTATATTCAACAGATAGATAGATAGATAGATAGATAGATAGATAGATAGATAGATAGATAGATAGATAGATAGATAGATAGATAGATAGATAGATAGATAGATAGATAGATAGATAGATAGATAGATAGATAGATAGATAGATAGATAGATAGATAGATAGATAGATGTCTCAAACTAATAATAATGTCAAGATTCAATTTAATGTAATTAAAATGTAGTAAAAAACAAGAGATTCAGCAATAACTAACGCATTTCATCTGATGGTGCAACATTCAACTTCACTACAACGCATAAATGCACCACATCACAAATGAAAGCCCTGCATTAAAAACAAACTTTACTTTGTCCGTAAAACGTCATTCCCTCCATCTTTTAGGTTAAAATCAGTGTTTGAGGGACAAGTTGATTCAAAACAGAAAAGTTATTCAACTACCGTCAAAGGCAAGCGAGAAATCGAACTACAACAACAAATCTGTGGCCGCAGACGTATAAATACTGAGTGACATGCAGATTCCGGAAAGCTCTGCTGAAGTGCAACAACAATGAACTGTATCTACTCGTCATTTACTCCCACCACAGCAGCTTTGTGATGGACGGGACGCTTTCACAGTGCAGGCGGCGCACCGTCAGTGTCACCAAAGGCATGTTGGGACAGCAGCGCGGCTCCATGACTTAGAGCTGATTCGGCACACGCAGACGCTATTCACACAAATCAAAGTAAATAAAGAGACATTGTAATGGAAGGGATTTTGTTTGACGTTTGGAAAAAAGAAGTGGAACAAATGGCTTTATGAGGCTTTATGTCAGGAAGTTGCTTAAAAAGCTCATTGGGGTTAAAAAAAAAAAGAAAAGCATTAGAAACTTTCTACATCGGTGTGTTAGTAGCTTCGGGGAAAGACAAATTCAAAAATGTAAATGCGCTACAGTATATTGTTCCTCATGAAGACATCTCCCCTCCAGGGCATGAATGGAAGTTCGAGCAGCGGTGGAGTTTTCTAGGAACTCGCGGGAATGTTCCGTGTCCTTTTGCACTTGAGACTAAACCAGTTCGTATCATCGCATAATACCTCTAAGAACTGTTACTTTTTTGAGAGATGATTCAGTGTTTGTTTTTTTTTTCCACGGCTGCCAGCTCGGTGCCATATTTAAGTTGCGACTGGGGAACGAGCTTGAAACCGGCTTCGACCAGACGGAAGGTATGTTAAATCAGAATCATGTAAAAAAGACAGCAGCTGTAGCCGTAACAAGACGAAACGTGCGCGGAGCATGTGCCGCAGCAGGCGCGGGCATTTATTTCCCTTGTGTTGTGTGTGAGATCATGGCAGTGACCTCAGCTGATTGAGCTCGCACAGCATCCTATCCCCGGTCCCGGCCTTCGGCGGTGGGTGGGGAGCACGGTGCTATCTGTGGACGTGAAAAGTGACAGGACCAGCTGGGGAATGAAATCCAGTAAGACAGGCAGTTGGTCTGTGAGGCGCACAACACGAGCCCCCCCAAAGTGCTCTCTTATAGCAGCCGGCGGCTCGGAGAGAGAAACCGAGCCAGGATTCAGCGTGACCGCTGCCAAACATCAGGAGTTTTAGCAACAGCCAAACTCCGGAATGCCACTGGAACTGACCATGTCCTGTGTGGCTCATTGGAGAAACTCAGAGATCCATCAGAAGCCACTATCCCTGTCAATCCCCTCAATGCTGCAAGAGTTGGTGATTCAGCTAATCACATGCTGACATCTTGTTATAAGTGATACAACCGGCGGCGCTGCAAGGACAATGGGTGGGAAGCAATCTCGCAGTTTGTCCAACAAGGAGTTGAATGAGGTGAGTGTGAGTCACGGGAGGAAGAGTGCGATTCGAGACGACCAGCCCAATGTGTCCTCCGCCGCCGAGCGGATCCGCAAGCATGCCACGGTGCACTTTGGTTACAGCACCCTCAGCCTGGCCATGCGGGGGCTGGATGAAACCCCCTCCGAGCTGTGGGAGCTGCGGGAGCTCCAGAAGTTAAACTTGTCCATGAACTGCCTGTGCTCCTTACCCCCTGCCCTCGGCACCCTGGACAACCTGGTGATTCTCAATCTGTGGGGCAACAACTTGTCCAGCTTGCCGCCCGAGATCGGCCTCCTGAAGAAGCTGCGTGTGCTCTTCGCCTGCCGCAACCGGCTGAGCGAGGTCCCGGAGGAGCTGGGCTCCTGCAGCGGCCTGGAGGTGCTCAGCCTGGCCAACAATCAGATCACCGGCTTGCCCGGCAGCTTGGCCGCCATGCACAACCTGACCAAACTCAACCTCAGCCACAACCACATCGTCCACATCCCCACCTGCGTGTACAGCATGAAGGGCCTGGTCTTCCTCCACCTGGCCTGCAACCGGCTGGAGACCATCGCCGACCAGATCCAGGACTTGGTGAACTTAAAGATCCTGATCGTGGAGGGAAACAGCATCCACACGCTGCCCAAGACCCTGTGCTTCCTGGAGTCTCTGGAGCTCCTGAATGTCGATTTCAACGACCTGCAGAACGTGCCGGTGGAGATGTACCTCCTGAGCGGACTGAGGCGGTTGGCCTGCCACCCGATGGACAAAGGACTACACATCATTAACAACCCCCTCCTGAAGCCGATTCAGGAGGTCCTGCAAGGAGGACTCAGCGCTCTTTACAACTACCTCAAGCCCACATGAGGAGCGAGCTACCGCCGCGCGTCTGTATGCTGGAGTGTGTTTCGAGAGTGTGTGTGTGTGTGTGTGTGTGTGTGTGTGTGTGTGTGTGTGTGTGTGTGTGTGTGTGTGTGTGCGTTTATATGCTGCGAGGGGATGTTTTGGCACAAATCTGACCCTTGGCACGTGGCAGTCATGCTGCATGTCTGACGTTACCTCAAACTGCCTGCCAAAGACTGTGACTCAAGACGAAGGATGCTTTAATCACACTCGGGTTTCTTTGGCTTGACAAATACATTTCCTTTTATTTTTATTTTTTTTAATGTCATGTAATAGTTTGGATATAAATAAACAGCTGGTGAGCGCTGTGTCATGTCTCAACTTTTGTTGAGGTGTCAGGACAAGCGGGTTGCTCAGCTCATGCAAATATTCACAGGTCTACATTTGAGTGTGAGGGTGAGTTCGGCCTCGGATCACCACCGTCTGTGTCACACTCGGGTCATAGAGATCAGCAGGGGAGGAGATTCAACATCTGCAAATGAATCAAATGAAATCGAACAGGGAGCGAATCTTTGATTGAAAGTCGTTCCGCTTCATCAGATCAGAGCGGCTCGTCCTCAGAGGTTGCTTTGTGGTGTTCTGAAGCAAAAACAACCCAGAGTACATGATGTGTTTGGTGTTATCCAGAGAAATTATATTATATGATTGAGTGAAATGATGAATAAACATACGCTTTCAGAGCTCATGGTAACTAGTTTGTTTTGTGGAAGTAGTTCAGAGCAGAAACATAGGGGGGGGAAAAAAACAAGAATTTAAATTTGATCGACTTTACAAATCTGAAAACAGACTTCAGTATTTCCTTCTTATTACAGTCTTCAGACTGGCTTGCACCTTGTTTTAACCTCTACGAGCCAAATTCAGTGTCAGAGTGAAGTGTTAAAGCAGATTTACCAATACTGAAGGTGACCAATTCACGAGTTGCATCGATAAACACTATATTGCCAAAAGTATTTGCTCAAGTGTCCAAATCATTGAATCCAGGTGTTCCAATCACTTCTATGGCCACAGGTGTAAAAAAAAAACAAGCACTTCGGCAGGCAGACAATTTCTACAAGCATTAATGACAGAATATGTTGCTCTTTAAGATTTACATTTTGCAAAAGCGCAGTTTTGAGTCAGTCACTTGGCAGTGTAAACGTGACTGTCTTTTGTGGGAATAAAAGATCTGAAGCGTTACAGTTTCTCTCCTCCGCTCGCAGCAACGTGCTGATTTAATCTGGATTCCAAGTGATCCCGGCTGCTTTTTAATCATGTTATTGAAGATAGCGTTTCCCCAACTAATCCTACAACTATCATTAAGTTGCTCGTAAAGAATCGTTGTAATGTTGAAGATCAATAATGTGGCACTTTTATGACCTGATGAGTATCGAGTTATACGACGAGGGCTTAATTTCTCACAGCCAAGTTGACACAAAGGTCAGATTTCAGCAGTGACGGAGAGAATGGAAAAGGTTTTAGATAAAGACAAAACAAGCGACCTCTGTTGGTTAGTAAAAGTCACTACATCAGTTCACATTAACCACTGACACTCCACAAACCATGCATTCATGATCCAAGTGAATGACTCTCTGTCCTAGATCGTGATCATGGGATGTGTTGTGAAATAAAGCACCATGAAAGATGTTGCTTTTATGTAACTCAGCTGAAATGTGGTTTTCTCTTCGGGTGATGGTGGAATATAAAAATATATAAATATGTAAACGCAGCCGTACGCTGTTAGAAGTGTGTGAGCGAGTGCATAAAGTACAATGAAGGACCCTCTTATGAATTGCAAACCAAAGCGCACAATGCCACTGTGACAACAAATTAAAGTCAATCTTTGCAGTTTGGCAATCAGCTTCACAGCAGTCAGCGACACTAAGTTGGTGGCGAGCGGCACACGGGGGATCACACATGACTGCAGTCGCTGGGCTTCGTAGGATTTTCTGATCCTATTTAATTGCTATGTGCTCCAATAACTTCACTTTATAATGAGACAACGGTGCAAAAAATATAACAACGGGGCGAGGGCAGATTGGCGCCTGTGTTCTTCAGTCAAAGGTGTTTTGCATTCATAAGCCGGAGCTTCGGAAACAGTTTAGCGTCGCCGGCAGCCAGTGACTTCCCATAATGAAGGACAGCTAATCAATCTCGTATTGAGCTTTTGACAATCAAGGCACGGGATAATCACAATGGAATTAAATGACAAAACCCACCGTTGTCTGGCAGCCACATGAGGAGCGGCTTAATAAGTATTTCTTTGGAGTGCAGTTTAAGTTCTGTGATTTATTCAGTCACACTGAGACTCCGCACACAGGGTGAGGTGATTGGCATTTATTGACAAAGCATTATACTGCCACTTATGTCAATTACAAAGTGTCATTTAGCTCATCATTGCAACATTTAACTGATATAAACCGTCTCTGCAGGAGAAGATATGAAGGAAAATGGATTTGCTGAAGGCCAGCAAGTTTTTTTTTTTTTTCTTTCTCCCTCCGCTGGTGGTGCTCAGCCACAATGAAATGTCAATATCGCCTCTCCGGTAACTCAGGATATTGTTCAAAATTCAGCAGCAGTGATTCACTGAAACACCAGATGACTGTCACAACCTTTGAGGCCTAAATATGGAGTCTTTTGATCCTGCGCTGGCATCAATTTGGTGCCACTTCCTGTCAACCAATCAGTGTAATGTCACGGCTTTTGTGAGCCTTCCTTTGAGACCGTGTGATAAAAGTGAGCCGGTGAAAGGTTACAGGATATAAAAAAAGAAAAGGCCAACATGCCAGATTATTAGGTGCAATGGCATGTGTTTTGTTAGCGGCTGACTTTGGGAGGCAGCTGTTACATCCGAAACAAATTATATCACTTTTTAAAAGAACTGAATGAAAAGAGAGAGAAAGGAGGTGACATAGGTGACAATCATGACTAAATTATCAAAAAAATAACTAAACTGAGGTGCAGGTACAGGTAAAAGTCATTATACTACAGTCGAATGATCCTAGTACTTCACCAAGCTCTCAGTTAAGGTTTTTCTTTTATTGTAAAATTGACTGAAATACATCAGTAACAAGTGAATAAGGTGAAAAGTAACTAAAGTACTTGAACAAAGGGTTTCTGTCAGTAAAAGGGCAAGTTTGAGGAAGGAAATTCATTCATTCATCCATCCATCCATCCATCCATCCATCATTTCAACAAGACCAGCCAATCTACACCCATACACACCCATGGAGAACATGCACACTCCACGCATAAAGGCCCAACCTGGACTCCAACACGAGTCCTCCTTTGAGGGGAAAGTGTGAACCACAACACTGCTCTAATCACTCTAACGTTCAAAATAATAGCACAGTGAATTTTACAGCCAATCGACGCTTGAAAAAGGCTAAAAAAGGTACATTTTGCAGAGTTTTGTCGGTTCATTAAAAGTTGGTAGAAGTAAACAGAACAGTTTCGGCTTCTGTGAATGTGGCGTTTCAATAACACTGTAAAATAACATCTGGTCAAAAGTCATTTCACAGAAACAGATCTGGGACTGATTCTGTCTCGAAATCAGAGATGTCAAGCACATTTTATCTCAGGGGAGATTCAGTGGGCCGGACCGGTACAACAGTGCCATTATAACCTTTAGATTTAAACTCTAAAGTTGTTGCATAAAGTATACATGATGAAAAATCCTATATTTTCTACAAAATCGAACAATTAGTATTAAAAAATTACTACAATCTCAACTTGAAGTCAATTTGAATAACAACTTCTGGTGCAAAATACAGTGAAATGTCCAGAAAACCTCTCCTATAGCTGCTGCATTATGGGAATTTTTATAACCTCATTCTGATGACTGAGGCATGACTTTGAGGCGAGTGTGATAGCAACAAGGGAACTGGCAGCGATATCCCAGCTTGGGTCTCAGTGTTTCGTTGTGTTCACTATTGTTATGAAGTTTGTTTAGAATACTCAATGTTTTCTTTGAGATTTGTACAGTTTTCTTGGTGGATTGGAGGCAGTTTTGTCCCACGGCCTTCATGTTTGACACCACCTGATCTAACCGGTTCGTTCTGTCTGAGAGGAGGACATGAGACCAAACTGGGCCCTGAACATAACTTCAGACTGTTTATGGCGAACCACCAGAACACAGCCCTAAATCACACATGCACAAACACACACTCTCTCCGTTCCCGCACGCATGTGTAAGTGTAAACAATGACTCTTCCCATTCAATCCCCCCATCCAATCACAGGCGGCTCTATTCTTACCGATTCCCATGGCGGCGCTGCTTCACGCTGGTATTCATGAATTCCTGGCAACATAACTGTTGCAGCCAAGACAATGCTAAAACACAACAAAGAAGACTGTTTTTTTTTTTTTTATGGAAAACCATTGTTTGTGCACTTACGCAGAACAACAACCGTGTGGCCACATATCCTTGACAACAGGAGGTCATTTTGGAACTGAAAGTGGAGCCATGTCAATCCGGCTGCATTTTAATTAGCCATGAAAAGTGCTGGTACAAGTGAAATCGCCTCGTGTGTTTATGCATGCAAAAACAATAAGGGAGTGACATTGGCTGACTTTGTCTTTGGCGGCTTTTTCATCACAGCGCTTGTAAATACAGTGTAGCATTGTTTGTGCAAGACAAGATTAATTTTCAACAAATATTTGCATATGCAAACATAAAGCACTATTATTGATTCGTCATAGCAGGGAAGGAAATTAAAAAATAAAAAAAAGATGTGTGCGATGGCGTGGCTTTGACTTTGCAGGTCAAGGGATGATGTCCTCTGGAATGTCAGCCCGTGTTTCCCTTTAATGGGATAATCAGAAGGTGAGCTATGATTAGGAATCCATCTGGGAAGTTAATGAATTAGTCTTTCAGGCTGAGTTTGCAAATGTCTCTAAGAGTTCATTATTTTTAGTTAAGATAATAAAAACTGCCCAAATTCGTCATATGAAAGTTAACCATCGGTGATCAATAACGTCTATAAATAGCTGAACTCTCATCTTCACATATGAGCACAAGAATAAATTCTGACACGTCACCATGTAGTTTATTGATTAACTGGGAAACTCTTTATATCAGGGGTGTCAGACATCAGGCTGCAAGAGGCTCCAACCCGGTCAAACCACCGAGCAAAAAATACATTTTCATTACATATATTCTGCACCACAACAACGAAGAATTTAATTTAAAGGTTAATGTGGCACTGTTTCACTGATTAGACTCACTATAGATGAAATTGGGCTGCTTGTGGCTCCTAAACTAAAATGTGTTTGATGCTCCTGATTAATATCAACCATTGCTGTTGAATATTAAGAAACTTAAATAGCAAATAGTTTTCTCAGTATAACACCATTTTGATAATGCCACAGTTTACTGTTGCTGATCTATGAAGCGCTTAATAACCCTAATAATTAGAGATTATTTATTAATGTTAATGCTTAATAGTGACAGAATCGTGGTTATAAATAGTTGTATTTGTTTGCTGCCTTCAGCAGAAACAGCTTATGATTTATATTTCCTTATATAATGTATGGTTTTCTGGAAATATCTGATTAATTGTGGCAATTAGGTCATCAACAGGAGCTATGATTAAATATATAGTTGGTTTCTTTAATAAATCCACACCAGAGGTGCTTTCACTGCCTTATTGTGGCGGCATTACTGGAGAGTAATGTGATATTTTGTTTTGGGGCACCCAGGTCTTCTGTTAAAATGTGAAACTTTATCAGCTTAATGCTTCAAGGATTTTCATATTTTCATCATGAGCATATCAGGGTACAGTGTGTCACCAGGTAGCAACCCTCCAACTGTTCCGATTGATTGGCAGTAACTTCTTTCTGACCACACTCCTCTAATTCTCTCCTGCTTTTGGGTGCTGTTCCAGTTTGTCCATGATTGGCCTAATGAGGAGGATACAACTGTAGGGTAGAACTTCTATCTAGGACAGAGTTTCCCAATCCTGGTCCTGTGGGACGGCTGCCCCGCATGTTTTAGATGTTTCCCTGCTCCAAAGCATCTCCTTCAAATGAATGGGTCCAGCTTGATTACAACACACTCACTTAAGTCAGATGTTGTAAACATCCTAAGCATGCAGGGCAGGGGGGGTCCCCGGGGACCCGGGTAGAGAACCAGCTACTGATCTTGGATAACAAACTGTAGCTCCATTTTCAAGGCAAAAACAAAAACTAAAGAAAAAACAAACCACTCGTGCATGCATATAACAACCAGAGAAACGCATTTGATGATGATTTCAGTTATTGTTCTCTTAACTCTACAGCACAGTTCTGCCTAAACAGGTAACACAAATTGTATAAATATATTATTAAAATGATGAAAAACAACTGCAATACTCAAAAAACGAGGTGCGGGTGTCACTATGATGCATCACTTGAGCACAAGAGTCTCCTTTCTAGCATGTAGACACCAGAATATATAATCTGAGAATGATTATTTGCACCACCACACCTTTTAACAACTGACATATTTGTGTGCGTAAAGGCGCAAATTCGGTACGCATTAGTGCGCACGCACTCAAATGCATAATCTAACACACATAAAGAGAGAATGAATGATGTGCATAAGTTTTTGGAGTAATGTTTACCCCAAAACAATGCGGAATTAAAGGCAGTATTAACGTGGTGTCTGGCTGGATAAACCACCCACAGGTGCTCCTGCATCGACTGCTTCACTCACCAGGGCTGATTCTCCGCAGCTGTTCTGCATGAAGGCCAATCAGAGTCCAAAAACGGAGGAGGAGGAGGCAGAGGAGAGAGACCACCAAGTGTCCTCCCTCTCACAGACGGGACTCACGCACGCCCTCTACCGGCCAGACGGCGCGCGCACAGCCGCTGCTCTCGTGGAGCTGCCGGACCACTCAATCCAAGCGCAATTCAGGAATACGGACTCACTCACACATTCCTCCTCCAAGTGTGGAGCAAGCCGGGCAAAGGAGCAGCCGTAACGGCGACAGTCTCCCCTTCACTCCCCCGACAGCACGCCAGAGGGACGGAGGGCTGGGCGAGCTCAAATTAGGTTTAAATTCCCCCTGAAAGAAAGTGTAGGTCGGGTTCAAGTTCCTGCGAAGACTGAAGAGTTGCCTGTTAACCCCGCGCCCGGGGGTTAACGCCACGACGCTGCCGCCGACATGGATAAAGTTATCAATTGCTTGTTTGCCGCGATAACGCTGTTATTGTCCGCCCGAGGGGAAGTTTATAAAGGTAAGGACGATCACCTGGGGATGTCTGTCGGTACCGAGCAGCATCGTGTCGAAGCCGGAGCATGAAGTAGAGGGAAGGTGCATGTAAAATGACTTGTTCTTGACTTGGTTTAATTGCACTTTCGCATGTGCGATTAGTCTTTATTTTGGCCTAAATTCGCTGTTTGATAAATGCGTAAAAGTAACATTGCAGACTGGATGAATGCCGGAGTAAAACGCGGGTTTTAATTGCATTTCCTTGGAGTAATTGAATGACACAGTTGTCCTCTGCAAACACTTGGGTTCGTTTGTTCCTCTCACCTTTTGGCGCTGTTGCGCGCGGCGGGCAGGTGCGCCACGGAGCCACTTCGCGGGTTTCTGTGCGCCCATTGCGGCTACAGGAGCCCAAGTTTAAGGAGTCCGGTGTTTGTGTCTAACTTTATCTTGATAAGTTGCTGTCTAATGTGATTAACCTTGAGGGATTCACACACCACTTGTGTCACCTCGCGCTGTTGTTTGTTGCGGCGCGACGTTAAGCCAAATGAGACCTCCTGTCATTATTTCTCACTGAACTCGAGGTGAACTTAAGTAATAAAGTCAAAGTGCTCGTCTGGAAACAGATTTCAAGGTGCATTTCCTAAAGCATAGAGTGCGTGCCATAACTATTTGATGCGTAAAGCTTTTCTCACTTCGACTTGACGTTATCAGCTTAAGTGCAAAACACATTTCAACTTCTGTGCGTAATGTTAAATCCCATCTGTAATCCCCCTCTATTGTTGTTTTTACTCGTACGTGTTTAAAAAGGGGTCTTAAGCTTTCATTATCATACATATTTCAAATTGTAACGTGCGTAAAATGTCTTCAAAACGGCGTTTTGAATGAAGATGACTGATTTTAAAAAGTTGATTTGTGCTCTTTTCACGGAGGTATGTTATTTTGTGGATGAAAGTGTTTGCATTGTCTTTTATTTGGAGTTTGACAGCACTGGAAAAAAAAAATGTATTTCACAGATTTCCAATGCAAACTTTCCCATTCAGACAAACGTCTCATTCAAAGCTACACAGAGAGGTAATATCTCCATTTAGTCACTTTATTGGCGATGCTCAATGGCAGTGCAGACTTTAACCTTCAATATAATGACCGTAAGTTGCTCCGGGGGATTTAGCATTCAGTCTAAATGAGCCCCTTTAGGGTTTATTTCTGCCTCCTCCTCAATGGCATTATCTATGTGGAAAAAGACGCATTAACCCGGATTCATCCTAATCAATGTATGAACAATGAATATCCAGTGAGAGGCTGATCCATACTGCCAGTTGCATTTACAAATCAAATAAAAAATGGGCTGTACCTTTCTGTGTGTTCAACTACATGTAGCAGTGCGCGCGCGTGTGTGTGCGGTGAAGTTATTCTGTGACGTGCGGTTTCAGTTCCAGTTGGATGCTGAGGGATTCAACAGACAGTCGATGTGTTCTTCGGGGAGCCTGTTGGGGGCAGCATGGCACACACATACTATGATACCCAGATGATGAAGTTAACCTGCAGAGTGGAAGATTCACACACACACAGATCAGGATTCAGATAGACTTGGGGAAACTATTCGCTTTAGCATTTGTCTCATTTGTTTTGGATTGATTAAAACACGCAAGTTGCCAAATAATTACAGTGCATTATTATTTTTTTTACTATTATCCCCAAACTTTACAGAGGTTTCTGTTTTTCTAAAGGGGATCTGATGCACTCGGAGCTCTACAGAAGTCCGAGTGAGCATTTTGAAGTAAACAAACAGTTTATATCTCCATGTTTCAACACCATCAGTCAATTCTAGTGATTGAGAACTCTCGTACCCTGCAGCTCAAAGTATTCCCAGTGCCTTTTTGTGTGAGGTTTATCAGTCTTGCCTGCTGGCAGCTTCTGGAATGGGAGATTTATTGGAGTGGGCTGCACTGCGGGGCTCCCAGCGGTGCTGAAACCATCGATAAATGTGCTCCTAATTGCATGAGTGTGTGTGTAAATATGTAAACCAGGAAGAAATCAATTGGGTGTATTTTACTCTCTCCGGCTAGGTGACGGATTAGCCACACACGAATGGCGAAGTAGAGGCTAAACACGAGCCCCCCTGCATGCGGCAGGAGGCATTTGTTACGGAGCGCATGTGATAACGGCCCAACGCGATAATTAGATCAGCGAAGTAACCGGAGCGCCAGTTTTACCTCGGCACCTTGTGACTGTGCAGCCTCAATCCGATCACAGCGCAGGGTTCCCTCTGGAAGTCTTTTAATTTGCCCCTAAAGGAACAAAAGCAGCTCTGTGATCAGAATCACGCCGTATCGGTTGCATTTCCCTTTTTGTGAACTTGTTTATGCACCTGCTTATCTGCTCTCAGTGGCATGGCGGACATGAACTGCTCTTTTGTTTTATTCCCTCTCTGTTGCCTTCACTGAATGCTGAAGTCCCCCCCCCCCCCCCCCCCCCAACACTATAAATCACTTGTTGTGTATGGCCAGTGCATTTGTTTTCTGCGTTATGAGGACAGATTTTCGTTTCTCTAGAAGGCCCGGCCCTTTGATATCTATACTCCGTCTTTTGACCAAGCACATTAAATTCCAGGGAGCTGTGTGCTTTGTTATGTTGACCACCGTTTCCAGCAGCCATAAAAACCTGCCTTGTTTTCTGATAGGAGTGTGTGTGTGGAGAATAATGCCCGTGCCGGAGTGCAGAGCTGCAGTTTGTCACTGCGGAGTGACTGCTGCTGATAGTGTCCTGCTTGACCGATCCTGATTGCCATCCAAGCTGTGACTAAGGAGTAAAACAACACATTGGCTGCTTGAGAAGATAAACAGCACTTCATTTGAAGCCTGGCAATAATGCAGCTGGTTTTTCACTCATGAAATGTTTCTCGTTCTCGTCCCCCCCCCCCCCCCCCCCCCCCCTTCTTCAAGCTGACTCAGATTTAATAGAGACTTTTCCGAAAGGTGTCCTGAAGGGTGGCAGTTTCCTTTGTGTGAGCCAGTGGAGAATGAAATTAAATATGCATGTGATTTTTTTTTTTTTTTTTTAAGCGATGGCTTCAACCAATGTTTGGGGGGGGGGGGGGGGGGGGGAGAGCTCAGTGGTGATTGATGATAGTACAAAGCAGAAAGTGAGGTGTCTACATTCTTCTGTAACTTTGCTTTTCAGACACTTTTTTATTATGATGATAATGAAGGCAGCGGAAACACATGGATTTACTGAAGCTGTTCAAACACTGCGGGTACATGTGCGACTTCCTCGAAGAGGGTCTGCTGCGTTTGTCAGCAGAGCTGTCTTCACCCTGATCATGGTTGGTAGACATGGGGAGGTTTGTGTGTGTGTGTGTGTGTGTGTGTGTGTGTGTGTGTGTGTGTGGTGTCACTTTAAATGACTAAACTTTAAGAACTGGGAAATATTATGTGCTGCTGTATAGAGATAGAAAATTCTTAAACTACCATTTGAAGTGACGAGTGCGACAGTATTATCTGTATTTTTACAGGAAGTCTGGTCCAACATGCTCCATTGTTTCCTTTTGATTTACATTATGTCTTCAGTATGACAGCTACTGACAAAATAATTCATTCTTAAGAGTATATTTAGTCTTTAAACGGGTAACTCTGCCAGATTTGATGATGCCACCTCAAGTGTGTAAAAAAAAATTCAGAAAATGTCCAAATCAATTGTCAGTGTTGCTGAACCAAAGATCAAAATTGAGGGTTTTTTTGGAAGCCAAACCAGGAGGCTGCCAGGTAGCAATTATTTTTTCTATTCTCATTAGACCTACTGAATCAGCATAACAAAAAGTTTTCACTCTGTAGGAAAAAAAACGCAGTTTGACTCATTATGCGGCTTTGTAAGCGTGCATCTGTTCTCTGGAAGCGATTTGTAGGAAACGTATGAAATCAGTCACGGAAGTTGGAGTCGGTACTCCGAAAAATAAATAATTTCACTGCGTCTAAGATCAGATTGATGATGCACCGCACCGCATGGCCAGCCAAGGGTGGAGATTTCCAATAATTCAACTAATAAAACACATTTAATATGAACTGAGCTATTTTAATGGGAAGTGCAGATTTTGTTCAGACATATAAGACGTGACTCAGTGTTGATTTGATTGTAATACAAAAAAAAAAAAAGGCAGACCAGAGAGTAACTGAATAACATTGAAACAGTCTTTATGTAGTTATCCTCTAATTGAAAAATGCATTTTTTTCAATCTGATTTTCTTGAAATCTAAGAAACCTGGAAGTGGTTTTGATGGTTTCAGGATGTGAAGGGATGTAGAGTCCGGTTTAATGGATCTGATGTGATAGTTTCTGCACTGATCTGAGATTCTCTCTTTTTTTAAACTTAGTTTTATTCGATTTTGAAGTTTTCATGAATGTGTTCGACAAATCGAAATACATGTACATTCAATAAGGTCAATAGGTTATCCGAGTTATTTATTTCTATTTTCTAGGAGTCGGGTGTCGGATACATTTATTTCCTTTTTTAGTATATGTTGTAGTCTGTTACAGAATCTTTTACATTATTGATCTGAGGCTTCCAAAACCTTCTGCAGCCGGGGTGTCAAACATGCATGATGCTCCAATCCGGCCAAACCTCTGAGCAAATTGTAAAAGTTTCACAGAAAACAGGTTTTATTTTTAGGATGCATTTCTTAAAAGTAGCGGACACAACGCCGAGACCCAAGTTGAGATATCGCCATGAAGCCGAGCTACGTCGTTGCTCAAAGTCACGAGTTTGTAAAAACACCCATAATGCAACAGCTACAATAAGGTTTTTTTTTTTCTTAGGGACATTTCACTGCATTTTTCATTCAAAATGGCTTCATGTTGAGATTCTAGTCATTTTCCATAGAAATTGTTTGGTTTTGTGAAAATATACATTTTCATCTCGTATAGTCTGCGTCACAACAAAGAAAAACTTAAAATTTCAATGTTGTTATTGCACTTTCTTTACTGGTCCGGACCACTCGGAATGAACATGAACTGTATGAGCTAAAATATGTTTGACACCTCTGATATAAAAAAACTCGGTTAATCACTTTAGATTTTATGTGAAATTCTGTAAACGTCAGCAGAGTTCTCTCTCTTGCCTAATGTGGACTTTATGATAACTGTATGATAATTTGACCTGATGACCAGTTAGGAAATCCTCTTCTGGAAGCTTTTTTTAACTTCATGGTCATCGTCTTAAAACTGGACCATTGTCTGCAAAACACGACTGATTTATCCAAAATGAGTATGAAAGTGTCCGTCCAATGAGAGCTGACAAGTGTCCGGAAAAACAAATATTTTCAAGTTTAATTACTGCGAAACGACACAACAAACTCGTGACCGTCCAAGTACTTGTTGACTGAACTGTAAATTGTCTTTCATGACGCTTTGAAACAAACAAACCTCAGTTGGAGCGCAGAGCCTACCAATATGGCTCATCATTCTTCATATCCCTGGAGTGCCACTCCACATTCAATCATTAGCTGTTGATTTGCAAGTGATTTTATTTACATTCTTGAGAGGCGGTAATAGTTTGAAGTCCATCCTCGAAGGCGGCTGATGTGGCGGCGTTATCCGGGAGCTCTGCGCCGGAATGATAATGCCTGGAGACGCCACTGTGTGTGAAGGATGCCGGACAAACAGAGATGCTCTAATTATACACGGCTCCTTCTTCAAATGAAGAGGATAAAAGCTAATGAATCGCACACAGGCCAGCACAGGGGCTGCCTAATGAAGAGCGAGCGAGAGAAGGGAAGTGTGTGTGTGTGTGTGTGTGTGTCTGTGTCTGTGTGAGGCATGCTCGAACAATTCTGTGATCTCATCACCGTGTCTAAAGAGGGAAAAAAAAATCCCTTGTAGGAAAAACAACAACTTACTATGCAGTGGCTCATGTTTACAGAAGTCTGCACTCGTAGGTGGCTCGGAGACGCTGGAAGTTTTCACTAATTAATGCTCCAAGGGTCTCAACTGTTATTAATGGTGACGAAGAAGAGGAGGAGGAGGAGGAGGAGGAGGGAGGAGGGAGGAGCAGTTTTAATCAGGACATTAGCCTGCCTGCTCAATTGATTGTTCGGCCTCCTCCTCATAACTCAACGTGCGTGTCACATCACTTTTACTCGTCTTTTACTCAAAAAAATAGTCGGTTCAGAAGTAAATCTGTGTCGGTGACAAACGACTTGACAGTTGCAGGAGCCGTTTTCACTGTCAAGATTGGATTGACCTCGACCCCGGCGCGTTCGCTGTTCATCTTCACTGGCTGCCGTTCAATCGGCTGGATGCATTCAGCAACCCCCCCCCCCCCCCCCCCACCCACCCCCCCGGGGGTTATTATGTGAATTGAAATTGATTCTGATAGCGCACACTTTGATATTTGCTTCAGGTGAGAGTACAGCCTTGACCCCGGGCGTGAGGCTTAATTCCAAGTCTGTCAAACAAAAAAATAAAAAATAAAACTCCCTCTTCGCCCACAGGAGTCCCGCACAGCTGAAAAGGTGCAAAGTTTCTCCTGTAATTTCATGAATAACTCAAGTTGCCTCCTTCGCGGGACAAGAGCCCTCGCTAACTTGGAGGAGAGTCGGTTTGGTGCCAGGAAGCTGTCTGCGTGGGCCGCTGCCGCCGCCGCCTCTCGCACACATGGTGGTGGAGGGAGGCGGCGGCGGTGGGGGGGTGGGGGGGGTGGGGGCTGCTGCTGCTGCTGCTGCTGTTTCACCTTGTCTCCTGTTATTTATTAGGCTTCTGTCAAGGCTCAGGCAGCCGGCAGGTGTACATCCCTCCTCCTTTTTTTTTTTTTTTTTTTTCCCCTCTCTCCCCATCCGGACCTTACGAGTATAACCAGGGGCAAAATCCTCCATTACTGTCAGTCTGAATCTGCTGGCGTCACATTAGCACACGTCACGCAGTCATTAATGCATTAGGCCTTGTTTGAGTGCCAGTTATTTGCATTAGCTCTTGCGCTGCCTATCTGCCCCCGTGCTAAAAGCCGTCTGGGCCGAACCTATTGACCATTTAACTGTTCAATAATGAAGCGTTCCCCGAGGACGTGTTTGGCCCCAGCGGTTCTGTTGGAACGGCGGTTATTAGCAAACTACATTGACGTTTGTATACATTCTTGCGACGTTTTCAGCAAAAATTGGAGTGTAATTTGTCTGTTTGACCCAATGTTTTGAAAGCTGAGGCGTCCCTCGGGCACACGATCGCGTAGCCAACAGTCAAGTACAATATTACCCGCTCTTATCCGCCGCTTCTTCTTCCCAAAGCAGAATGTACCTGATTATACTCCTATCGGTCACACTCCGGTGCCTATTTGCAGGCTGTTATCTGTTTGCGGTGGAGACTCCTCGGGGAAGCGTACAGCCGATAAGGGAGCGTTGTTCTGTAAACAGCCCTCTGACCTCCTCAGGCTGGGCTGGGCTCCTTTTTAAATGGGGCTCTTTTGTATCGGCCCAGAGCTCAAACCTCCGCATGACTGATTCCCGGGGGCGGGCGGGGGGGGGGGGGTTAATGGCGTTACTGTCACTCTCCGCAACAGATAGGGGGCATCGGTCCAGAGATGTCTGAGCACAGCAAAGTACAGGGGAGATGTACGGTTCACAAAAAGCTCCTGAACTCAACGGAACTTGTCAGAATGGATCGTCAAATTAAACTGAGGTGTTTTCCTTTACTGCCAAACCGAATTTGAGGTCCAGTTTACGAGACATGTCAAGAAAACGGATCGTTTTTCGTTTCAGTCAAATTTAACATGGCAGAAACACTGAAACGATGTAGTTTTCATGTTGGGCCACCAGTGGGTGCTGTTTTCTTCTTTTTTTTGTAATGATTCCTCTCGCATTCACACAGAACAAAACCGTACAAACATTAACAAATACATTGCAAGTGTATTATTGCAAGTTTGGATATTTATACAGTATATGGGATAGGAAATACCTTGATTACGGTAAATATAAATGATTTGTAATTTTCTTTTGTTAATTCATTTAAGTTAATTTCACTTTTTCTTATATACTTTATGACTGTAAAACAAAACGGAACACTGCGGCAGGTGACAAACATTATTTGCGTCCCCCTCTTCACATATAGGGGTGTGACCAAAATATGTATATTGCAATCAAATACATGGATATGAACATACATACACAGATATCCCATGTACACTTAAAAGGAAAAAAAAAAAAATGAAATCCCCAGAAAAAACAAAAACAAACGCCTGCCTGCAATGTAGTCAAGGAAAGGTTGCCATATCAGTTCATGCTTCTTTGCGTTCCCCTTATTTCACTTATTTTTATTCTATTTCATTCAGGTTGAGTGTTAAAGACATAAGCACAAAATTGTGAACAGCATGTATAATCAGTTTATTTTTCTTCAAATAAAGAGTTCAATAACAAATAACAATGTTCGTACACAGACATTTATATGGACAGACGACCAAGTTGGATTATTATGGTGACTGTCAAAATAAAAGTCCCAGGAGAATATGGACTGGGAGTCATGGCTCTATGGAGGAAAACAGTTCTGATGGTTCATCTACTGAGCATGTGCAGTAGCAGCGTTTCAGAAAGCGGCGTTTCTCCTTGTTTCCATGACGACGGAGCGCTTTCAAAGAGTTTTCACTGTCTTTACAAACAAACGCTCCCAAAAAACATTATTTTTTTTTTTTTTGCATTTTCACCTGAAATCGTTGCCGCGTGAGCGCGCCCCGACTTTTCAATCGTGTGGCAGAACGACCTAGAATTCTCGTCCTTGTGATGAATCTGTTTGCTCACTGGAATCTGACAGGAGTGGAGTGTGTTAACGGCCCTTCTGGGGGCCACCGGGTTAACCGCGGCGCCGTCCACTACTGCAGACGATCAGCCCGAAGGTCGGCGGCTCAGTTTTCCGGCGCATTCCCCGCTCAATTTGCCGCCGCGGCCGAGCGACTGTTGGCCTGAGCGCCGGCGGCACACTGCGAGCCTCTCCGCTGCTCGGCACCGCCTCGCCGGGAAACGGCTCTTGGGCCTCAACAGCTGCAGGAGCTGCTGAAGACGGCGCAAACGCAAAACAATAACTGGAAAAGATGATGCTCAGCTCGAAGCTTGACTCCACACCCTGTAATCACAGTTTTTCCACGCGCAAGAAATTACAGGGCACGGGAGTCATTAGAAGTGTGGCTGCATCCCCACATCGCCGAACGGAAACAAAGTTGAAAACACATGTTTTTGGAATAATGCACATCTGAATAAACAAACCGGTGGAAATCTGACAAGTTGATGGTAATGATAGGACGCCGCCAGCCGGGAGGATAAATTGGAAGCGATGATCTCACACACACACACACACACACACACACATACACACATATTGGTATTTGAGTAAAAGAGGGAGTAATTAATGTGGAAAGACCCGGAGCATCGGTTGGTTTTTCTCAGCCACCTTATCATCAATCCCACTGTTCCACCGCCACGTATTATTAAGCTTAAATGGGTAGGAACAGAATTAGTATGTTTATTTGAGGATTCACAATGTTATCTTTTTTCATTGTGAGGATTGAGAAATCGGACGTCATGCAGATGAAACGGTTTCACCATTTGGAGCCTGAAGGAAATCGGCTAAAATGGACATTAAATCACGGTTTTCTTCAGCGGGAACGTTTCTGATGCTAAAAACCTTTTTCTTCCCGGTCTTCCGAGTCCTTGAGCGAGTCCCCGAGCTAACTCCTCGACGTCGCTCCTGGATCTCTAGATGGGACGTTATTCGTAACGGGAACCCGGCTGAAGGTGGAAAACAGCGACTTAAAAGAAACTGAAAGAAGGCACAAGATTTGCGTCGTTGAATTAATTTTCATAGTTTCATTTTGCTGTTTTTATTTTTCCTCGCAACTCTGTAGATGCAAGCAAACTGGCATAAAGTAATATTACATTTTATTTTTCAGTGACTTTCAGGAAGTTCACTGTACACGATGAACACGTTAGAACACATAGAAAACCCACACGGGAAAAATGCAAACATCCAGGACCCAGTTTTAATTGTTGATCTCGTCTCGTACCAAAACCTTTCTGAAGGAAATTCATCATTACACTCTTATGAATGTGTATTTAAATGTCGTGGAACACGCCTGGTTTGTTAACGTCTCAGCATCGCGGAATCTCCAGAAGATTCCCGGAGCAAGATCCCGATTCGCACTGAAGAAATGATCAACAACATTCAGGACCATCCTCGTGGCTTGAAGACTCTTTCTTTGACAAAGTCTGGCGCTCTTTTTTTTTTTTTTTTTTTTTTTCTTCTTCGGGCCGAATCGGTCAAATCTTGATATTTTCACTTGAGCCGCTGCGACGCCATCTTTGATTACCCAGAAACCCTTGCGGCAGGTTTCCCAAGCAAAACGTAAACGGTTTGATGGCGACAAAGTTTGTTTGTAAACAAATGGACTTTGATGAGATCGACTTGAGGAACTGCAGGTTGGAAACTTGTGGTTTTCCTGTGTTGGTTTATTCTCTGTGCAGAAATGAGACTTTTTATGTGAAGTAGATTTTAAAGATTTTTTTTATTTTTCTGGTGAAGTATCTTTAAACAACCTTCAAGGATCTGCAGTAGAACAACATTGTTGAACCTGTTTAAGCAGTGCTTTAAAAAAAACAAAAAAAAAACCCAGCTTTTTTTTGTTTTTCACTGCATGTAATGTATTTTTTCACCATTAATGGCTCATTGAAATGCTTAATTTTAACCCCACAGTTTGGTTAAATGTTGACTTCCGAGACTTGTGACTGCGGCCTTGTTTACATGGCAACGTTTCACATGATAACGTGAAACCATGCAGCAACAAATTGATCTTGAAAAACTTGTTTTAAAATCTTTTGGTATATTTGCGCCTAACAGAAGTAGAAAACCCCTTTCTTCCTGTTAGAAATTGTTCGTATGCGCCGACTCTTTACACAGATAAAATATTCTAAGTATTAGAAATCTTGTTGAATTGTTTCTTTCTTTGCAAATGAAGTCAAACTGACCTTGTCGAGAAAGTAGATGTTTCTCTTCATTGCCACTGACATGTTTTGCATATTTTAATTTCACAAATATTTTGTTTCGTTTTTCTCAGCATCCTTTTGCTTCAGTGTATTTGAAGCCCAAATTTTCCAAATCTTACATTAGTCCCACTCCGGTGCTTGTCGGCCTTGAGACTTGATTGAAAGAAGCTTTTGGTTAAAAATATCTCTCCTGGAGTCGGGAGAATGTTGAATTAAATGCCTTGGGGAAACGGCGTGAGGAGGCCGCAGCGCGGCGTTTATCACACAGTGTGAATGTCCCGTGTTCGATTCCAGAGGTCAGTGTTTGTATGTTCTCCCTTTGCACATGTTTTTAATAAACAAAACGCAACTTTTCAAAAACGGCCCGAATCTGTCGTCGTGAAAACGGGCAAAGACGCGACTTTCTGGAGATGCTCAGCGTCCGTCACCGAATAGACGGCGGTCCTCCTGCACATGCTCAGTAGAGACAATGGGAACAATGTTTCCTCTTTGGCGTCATGACTCCAAGTCCATCTTCTCCTGGGACTTGGTACTTTTATTTTGACAGTCACCGTAATAACGATCCAACTTGATCGTCTGTCCACTAGAATGTCCGTGTTCTCCCGTTGTTGATGTTTATATCGTATTGTTCTTTGCGTGCGTGTGTGTGAGTGGTTCCATTACAAAAATGAAAATACAGCATCAAATAGTGGCCGTACATGCTTAATTCTTTTTTTACATCTTTTTTGTGGCAGAAATGAAGTTGTTTCCCCCTCACAGTCAAAAACCATGTAATTAAGGCTTATTGGTGACCTTTGCCTCATGGGATCGTTGACGGATGACAGGATTTATCCTGCATATAGTTCCCAAAAAACCCCAAACTTTAAACTTGAGCAGAATGCAGAGTCGATACCAGTAAATTTTCGACATAACGTTCGCGTGTCGGTGTCACAGGCCGGCGTGTCTCACCTGTGGAGCAGCTCCACAGCCCTTTTCCTCGCTCGTGGAAAGTTCCAGCAGCATCAGGCGGTGTCCTGGCAGGGTAGAAGTGCTCTGGCTGGGTGAAGAGGATGAATAATTCACTCCCTAGAGCCCGGGCTGCTCTGCCGTGAGACTAATATTCAACAGCACCTGTGTATCTGAAAATCTCACCCCCCCCAACCCGCCAGGTTCCTCTCCCCGGGGAAAGCCTCACCCCGGCATCACCCCAGCTGTGCTTCCTCCAAATTGTCAGCATCGCATTGGCGTGGCTGGAAACGTACGGAGGAAATATAGATCAGTGCACAGCAGACCGAGTGTGACTGGACTTGGAAATGCTAAGAACATAATAAGGACTGGATCCTGGACTTTTTTTTGTTTTTGGTTTGAGGACATGTAATATATCTGGTCTCATTTGAAATCTTGAAATCTTTCGAAAACATATCTCCATGTTGTTGTTGTGTGCCAGCCCCGAAACTGCATAAAATAATACACCTACAGTCTTTAGTCAATTTTTGTAAATTTTTACTTTTCCATAGAGTACAAAATTAAAATTATAAAAAAAAACAAACAAACGTGTTATTCATCTTTATTCGTACAAATTAAAAAAAATTTTTTTTCAAAAAAGATATTTGAACCTTTTTTGTCGGGATCATATTCACATATTGACGATATACACATGCGGTCATATTTCCGCATCATCCTTAAGGATAAAAAACCCGTGAGTCAATTTGTATCATAGATTTGAGTCAAACTGTAAAATATTGGTAATAATCTCACACGTCTCCATGGAAAAACACAGTAAAGGACGTTTGTTTAAATCTTTCCATTCAACAATTATTGATGTGATTTGATCACTCTTAAATTCATCGCTTCTTACCATTACCTGACTCCGAATCGTACTTCCAAAGATTCAAAGCAATAACAAGCAACTTTTATTAATATAAGAAGTATGTTTGTATTCATATTGGGGAGTAAAAATAAAAAAATCGTCAGAATATTAAATACTCAAGTGAAGCACAGACACCTGAAATCTACTTAAGTACTTTATTACTTACCATCTCTTCCTCATGTTAAGCTTATTTTATTTCTAAGCTCAACATTTCGATGCAAAAATCAGCTTCTACATCATTTAAATATCCTGAATATATATTATATTACACTTAATATTTGGTATCTTCAGCATTTTTTTTTAACTGCAGCTTTAAAACTGAGTTTGATTAGTGAATAATATCTGAAGCAGTGTTTTTTTCCCCAAGTCTGCTCATTCATCAAAGTTCTCACGATAACAAACAGTATTTTTCCCTCTCTGACACTATTTTTGAGGATCTAGACTGTGCACAATAGAAATGGTGAAAGTTAGTTTAACTTCAAATGAGCCCAATGCTTCCAAAAAGTCATATTTAGGTTAATTTTTCAAAAAAGGATGCATGTAGAAGTAGTTGATCGCACATTTAATAAGGATTATTTTGCTGATCTAACCTTAGATCATCTAAGGTAATCAAAAATAAGAGATTTTCAAACACAACAGGGCTGAATGCTCTTTTAAGGGTTAACACTTGTATTAAACTCATACCTGTAACTAAACCACGGCAGCTTAAGTCTTTAATTTAGTTTACTTTATTTCCTGTCAGGTTCTAAGCCTTCACCTTTCAACGGTGGCGTGGTGAGGCTGACGGGACTCCGGCCGAGATCAACCCCGTTAAATTTTCTAGATCATTCTACTTCATTTCTGTGATTGTCCGAACAAAACGACTGTGAAAACAAGTCGCGTAGCATCGCAGGTTGTTTACGGCGCAGCGCCTGCCCTGTGTGTTGTTGTGGGGAGCCAGTCGGGGTCTCGTGCACCGGTTTTCCTTCCTCGTGTTTCCCCTCCTTTGTCAGGTAGTCGCCCCCGATCTCGGGCTTATTATCCGCCGAGTGACAGAAGGTGGCGGCGGCGGCGGCGCCTTGATGAAAGCGAGGCCCCGGCTAATTGGTGACACCGCGGCGCGAGGGAACGCGCGAGGCAGGAAGCAGACTGGCAGGAGGAAGAGGAGAGGACAGCAGCTCCGACCCTCGCGCCACTGAATTAAACCTGTCATGTTGGTTTGTAGAACACAGAGGGAGAGAACACCTCCACCCTCCTCATCAAAATCCTGCAAATGCAACAGCACTTCCTGACCAGAGATGGACCCGGTAACCGGGTCACCACGAGAGTAACCCCCCCCCCCCCATTTCTCTTCAGTCCACACTTGTATTGGCAGATTTGTCTTAGTTGAACCATGGTTTCCGGCGTTTGTAGGCAACATGAACAAGTGAAGGCCTGATAGCGAACATGTCAAAGACACATGTTTTTCTTTACTCGGTGCAAAGTAGAAAGAAGTGTTATTTAAACAGTTGTAACTAAAGATACCGAGTACACAGCGTGCAGTTTGACGACAGCAGAAGTTGGAATTATTTACATTTGAAATTGTAATATTAGTGATTTTATAAGACCTTTACAATTGGTTGCTTTTATTAAAGATTCTCAGCAAAAATCACAGGCTAATCTGTTTTATAGCTTTTGCTTTAAAGAAAAACAACCTGTCAATTAAAGTAATTTATTTTAAGTGAAAACACAAAACTTTCATTGCATTGTGTGTCTGTTTACATGACTGCGGTGTTCGGAGCTTATTGAAAAAGGGTCACAAGACTTTTTCTCCACGGCAACAAGGGAAAACGTAACTTTTTGAAAATGCTCCTTTGGAAACGAGGGAAAACGAGACTCCTCTGCAACCCTGCTCCTGGTCGTGTGCGCCATGATAAAGGATTCTTCTGCACATGCTCAGTAGATGGACAGTAAGAACAATGTTTTCCTCCAGTGTCGTGACTCCCAGTCCATAGTCTCCTGCGACTTGGTGCTTTTATTTTGACAGTCGCCAAAAATAACGATCCAACTTGGTCGTCTGTCCACTAGAATGTCCACGTTCTCCTAGTTTTAATGTTTATTTTATTTCTTTAATTATAGTGAAACGCACACGTTTCACTACAAAAACAGACACTCCATCGTCTTCAACATTTATGCTGTTTCCGTGTAAAATCGATTTCAAAAGTTGCAGTGAAAACACGAAACCGTTCTGAAACAAAAATGCAGAAACGATTTGTTTTTACTTTGAAACATTGTCGTGTAAATGGGCCTTAGAACTGACAAAACTACTGTATGTCACAAAATGTGTTTGAAATCTGTTGGTTAAGTTGCTGCAGGATATATTTAATCCCCTTCGTCGTGTGTGAAACTACTTCCAACACAAGGAATTGCTGTAGAATAAATGTAATCTTTCATCTGTACTTATTCCACTTGTTACCAAACATACCTGCTGTACATCAGATTTTCTCACACCTCGTCTACAAAGTGTCGCTTATTGACTGCAGATATTCCTTTAGTCTCCCTCTCTTGAGATTGTTTTCCTGCCACAACAATCCAGTAGACACAAATTAAACCTAATGTGCAGTTGCTTACAGCTGAAAATGGCATTTTAAAAAACTGAGCAGCCAGTGATCTATCCAGAATCAATCACATGATTAATCCACGCAATATTTCCTCTGATGAATTGTTATTAAAACAACTCAGAACTTGCACACTGAGTAGAATTTGCACGGTTGGCTGCAACGGAATCAAAATGTTTTCCCTGTGATTTGGGTTAACCGGCGCTTCAAGCTCGGACTGCATGGAAAGCGCCAGTTGTTGCCTGAAGCTCTTCCTGCTTCGCTCCGAGGGGGGGGGGGGGGGGGAACCGTCTGACCCCCGCCCGCCTCGGAAAGCTGCTTTGGCTCCCTGATGTCCGTCAGAGCTTCAGGGCTTCTTCCAGGGTGTCGGCGCTGACCTTTTCCCGTTGGTCCGAGGAGTATCGTACAGCCGGCCTCTATCTGTCATGCCCCCAGTTGTGTTTATGCCTCACAGAAGACCACAGGGGTCGGCTCTAATGTTACGTTGCTGTAAAAAAGAAACGAGGTCCAGCTCCGTCCGCTGAAGTCTGTGTTCATTTTGTGTGTTATCTCGGTGAAATTCAGAATTATACAAGTCCTCTAAAAGTTCATTATGGAGGATGACTCCTCTAACATATAGGCGGGAGTTCATTAACTTAAAGAATTGGTGTATGGAAGCAATTTCGTTGCGGCTCAGGAAAGATTAATCCGGAAACTAAAAGGTGTTCAAATCCCCGTCTATCTTCACTGGTTCACATCTGAGGCTAAGCCCATTTGTTCCTAAAAGCCGTGGGTGGGCGGGTTGACCATGTTGTTTTTAGACGTTACACGTAATGACCTGATCAAACATCCTTCTGCGCTCACGGGCTGACAAGCATCACAACAAATCAGATTTCCTTCCACTTCACTTCTCCTCTTCTGACTCAAGTGACAGATCTAGCCCAAGTCTGTGATCTGGCTGTCCCCGGCTACACGTGGAGATCAAAGAAGGCGCAAACATTTCCATAAAAGATTATGTACGACTTGTAATTAGAGAGACTGACTCCACAGCGACAACAAGAAAATATGTGAGTTTTGGCCGGGAGATGAAAGGAAGGTGGGGTGAGAATTATAATAACCAGGTTTGAGCTTTCGTGTCACACTTTTTAATTGAAGAAATCCCCGAAGATTGTCCAGCTTTTTCCTGGAGCACCTGACTCAGAAAAGATAGGTTAGGATTAGTCCTATTAATTTTTTGTTAATGCATTCATGCACATTCATTTTCTTCCATGTAATTAACTTTTTTTTTTTTTTTTTTTTTATACACACTTTGATGGCTGGCCTCCTAATTTCATAAGCCCCAGTGTACCACTGCAACCCTGGCAATGCATTTCTTTAAACAGCCCTCAAACTCAATCATATAAAATTAGGTTATTTCATCCTCCAGATTCTATTCAAAATTGTGTGTAGTTGTCATATTACATCAAGGTACTACATTATGATGTGGAGTGAGTGATGCAAGATTGTTCCTTCAGGCTAAAACTGATTTTTTTTTTTCTTTCTTTCTTTCCCTCACACTCTGGTACATCGGGTTGTCGTATTTATTGCATGTGGAGGATTTTTTCTGAGGACGTGTCAATTGGCGAGGCTGCAGAAGAAGTCTTTTTAATGTGTCTGCGCTGCAGCATGTCATTAGAGGCAATTTCCCTGCCACAAAGAGGGTCAGTAGAGGGGGGTCACATTGTTTTGTGTGCTCATTGGACTATTATCTCGGATTGTGGGAGACAATTTTTGAAATTTCATTTTAATCGTTGTCAGTAGCTCGGCGAGGTGGAAGTTCATCTCACGCACTTGTACAAGGCGACTATTTTTCCTATATTAAGTAGGATGCCCTCGGATGTGTGCACCTTATCGCGTACGAAGGTACTTGCAGTGGCAATGTATGTGGAGGGGTTTAATCTCCTGTGGGAGGGGCTGACATTTACTCCTAAAACTCACCTTTGGTTTCTGCCACTAGGTTTAAATCAGTCTTACCTAAAGCCAGTCAGTTTTTCATTACTGTTTTCTGTCGGAGTGAGACTTCCTGTCATGGTTTCTTAGATTTGCTCTCAAGAGTTCAGATCTAGTCGTGTAAATGTCTTTGTTTCTAACGCAGTCCAGCTCATTATTATTGGCTCCCGTGAAGTTTTAATAATGCAGAATATCTCTTGATATAAAACATAGTACAGTGAAAGAACTGCTTTCTGTAGAGAACTTTGTGATAAACAGTTTAAAACAAAACACAATTATTTTGGTTTGTGATGCACAATAACATTTTTTTTTCCTACCGATAACCAATTTAATGCCTCTTATAGCCGAAGCTGGAACGATAACTGATAATATTTTCAATAGTTTATATGCACACACGAGGTAAAGAAAGGCAAAGATATAGGTTGGATGGGTTGAAACTGGTAGATTTTTCTTGGCACTTTGGCCAAACATTAACTGCAATGATGTCTTTTTCAGAAATTGTGAAAAATGGCCGCACCGGTGATGAAACATGTTTATGTTTGAGGTGCAATATGACAACAGCAGCAATGGAGCAAACAAACGGACTGAAAACGAGTGAAATCAAGGCAATTGTCCTATTTAGAATTGGACCTAGTTATCCGAAAAAAACATTTATCAGACTTACCTGTTAGACGTCATTTAAAAAAAAATATCGGGCCGATAATCATCTGTACCGATAGTTTTCATGCGTCCAAAATTTTGGCTATGCACACTGACAGTTTTTTTTTTTTTAAATACGCAATAAATGAATGACTTGACCATATCACAGGAATCATGAAGTCAGAGAATTATCAAGATTTTACAGCGAAATGTCCTAACCAGTGTAAGAAAAGCTGGTTTGAGTCGATGATCATGGATCCTCCAGCAAGACAAAGACCTAATGTTACCGTTTTTAACCGAGTCCTCATCAGTCCGATTAACCTTTTGTGGTGAGCCGAAATCTGCCATCAGGGGGAAAAAAATCCTGCAAATGAAGAGATTAAACAAAACTGCAAAGGAAGAAAATACCATCTGAGAAGTTCAGGTTTTTTGTAGACGGTTACCAGAAACGTTTGGAGGCCGTCGTCACTGCCAAAGAGTGTCGTTGTTGTTGCAACTGTTTTCTTTAAGTAACTATGAACCTCCAATCAAAATATCCTCATTATAAAAAAATGGCACGTTTCCATGTATTCCTGAAGAAATGAAGGATATGCCAATAATGGTGAGCAGGACTACATGTCAGTGTTTTACCACCATGGATCCAGTCTTCATTGGACCTGATTGAGGCGTCTCACGACGCGCCGGACTGGATTGGACGCCATCAGTTGGCTGAAGTGATTGAACCCTTCAACTTAATTAATGTTTCACCCGAGTTGCTCCAATTCCGTCAGTCCCTAATTCCTGGAGGGATATTATCCTTTTGCCCGTTAATAAGTTTTAAAACATCTTTTCAAATTACTTGGGAGTATGTAGAGATTTGCTCATCATGTTTAACATATCTACACTATTAACTCTCGGAGGAGAAAGTCAACAGCAGCAGTCTCGAATTTTTCTAGGAAATATTTCTGAGCTGTGCTGCCCTTTTTATACATATATTTTTCTCATTCCTATGAATCTGGCACACTTAAGAGAGTCGTCCTTCGATATAAGTGGTGTGAAAAAAAACAAAACAAAGGAAGAACTGAGAGTCTTCAGTGCCGCCAATCACCTGAACTAGCCTTAATTTCTTGAAATGAATGTCATGTAAAATAGCTCCCAGTTTGATTCCAGACACACGCTGAGTTCCACCCCAGTGGGCACACATGATGTTAATGCTCCCTAATATCTGGCAACACACACTCTACTACTCGCTATCGGTAGTAATGAGGAAAACACTGAAAGTACAAATGATTCCTTCCAAAAATGCACGCTTTATTAGACAGATCGCATTCTCTTGTTGCTCGGCGTGCGGTCTGGGCTGAGCAAGTGCTTTTTGGTGCCAACAAACCATCGACAAATTAACCAGAAAGCCCTCCGATTATACCAGGGGAGGCACAAAGGCAACAATATTGTCTTCTCCCTACTTAAGTACAGTACGAAAGGTTAAAACCATAACAATCGCTGTGATTAAATCTGATTACTCAACTCGTTGTTTTTTTGCAGTTAACACGGGTTTCACTTTAACTTTTAAAAACAGATTAAACAGATAAACTGACATTTGGTCGTGAATTTGGGTGAATCCACTGTTCACTTCCTAAACCACCGTCATTTGTTTGAATATCGTACATTTATATGCTTCACATTATAAAACAGAAAGCGTGCACCGGTTTGGCCTGACCATGAAGGGCTTTGAATGTTAAAACAAGGATTTTCAACGGGATCTTTAGATATAATTGGAAGCCATGAACTTGAACTGCACTTGATGCACTAAATAAAACACGGCCCAGAAAACTCTGCAGCCCCAATTTGAAATGTGTTGACGGTGTGATGATTGTTGCTTTAAAGGCCGGTTTTGGACGAGTTGAATTCTTCACAAAACACTTTGAGATGATGGTGAAAGTTTAAATCTGCAGCCTGTTTTTTTTTTTTTGTAGACTTGCAAACGACAAAGTAATTACTCATTTGGAAAGTCGTGATCCTGCCGTTTGATATCGGCACGGCTGAGGAAAGCAGCTGCATCCCCCCCCCCCCCGTGTTGCTTGCGTGTTTTCCTCAGACCGACGCTGCCGTAGCCTCGGGACGCCGCCCGGCCCTCTGGAGGCAAGGTATCTCCGGTGCTGAGACAGATCTGCGGAGACAGGGAACACTTGGGAAGACGGATACCTCAGCCAGGCGCCTGCTGCCATTTAACAGTCTCACCCTGCTTTGAACTGACATTTCTGCTTTACCCTCACCCAGCTGACTCCCCCGAGCCCCCCCGCCGTTGCTGTCGTTGTCAACTTGTACAGAGGGAAACACGAGGGGGTCTGGATGTGATGGCGGTGAGGGGAAAGCACAAACGGGAACCTGGATCCTCGCTATATCTGCTGCATGTCTTTGAATTGTCCTACTGGAGGCCAACGCTGGGATTTAGTGGAAAAGTGTGATGCGGTCCCCCCCCCCCCCCCCCAAGGGGGAGCGGTGAGCCTGATGAGCTCCCCCGTGGCCCGGCCAGGTGCTTCTCCTGCGAGTCGTGGGGGCAAGCGCGGATCTGTGGTATCACGGGAGGAAGGATTGACACGATAACAAAGCCTTCCCGCTCCCCGCGCCACCAAGCAGCACGACCACACAGCTTAATCCTCCCTCCACCAGGGCAGAGCCGAAACACTCATTCCCCTCCTCGCTCAATCCTCTGTCAAAACAAGGGGGTTTTGTCGGCCGTGGGGGGTGTTGCATCCCGCTCGCTCCCTGCCAACGGAAGCACTATAACTGCCTGCCAATGCCCCGGGGAGCAAAAAAAAAGGAATACCCAATATGCATATTATTCTAATACCAGCCGTCAGTGCCTGGAATTACTCGGCATGATAGCATAATGAATGTGGTGCCTTGTAGGTTTCTACGTAAAGCTGTTTTTGCCACTTGGATGAATAATTCATATTGGCCTGGAGGCAGTGAATCAACCAGGCAAGAACTAAGAAAATTAGCTACCAATTAGTGTTTATTTATGGGGACAGTGTGTTTTACTCCTAATCCTGGTGCCAGAAGTGCACATATGCAGAGTGAAGTTGTGATGACCGGTATGACTTTGGTAATAAATGAGCAGGAGGGAAGACGGATGAACGGCCTGACTGTTGAATGAATCAGATGACCCCTGCGCCCCCACCCCCCCCACCCCACCCTCACGCCATCCCTCAGATGGGTTTATTGGACTCTCTGACTCCTGTCTCCGCCGGCCTCCAGACATACAGTATCCCAGTCAGCTTCTCAAAGCAGATTGATTTCATCTCTCGCCACATGATGTGTAAGGGACTTTGTTGACTGAAGGGATGTGATGTGAGGTTTTGATGCTGCCACCAGTGAGCTAAACCTCTGTCTCCTTGGAGCGTGCATCACCCCCCCCCCACCCTCCCCCACCCCCGCCCTCACCACCCCCTGGCTGTTCCTAGCCCAGCTCACTGGCAGCCTGCCCGGATACATTGGTAGTCGTTACTTGTCACTGGAACGATGTGACACTCCGCTCTGATTCGCGGGGACTGTTGTTGAAAGTGATCGTTCCTGCCAAGGAGGAGCCCTCGCCATGGATAAATGGACACCGAACAGCATGCGAACGGAGAGATAAAAAATGGCAGGGAGAAAATAAACTAGTCAACCTCGAAGTCTCGCCCAGCTCTACCTTACGCCGCATCTTCCTTTTTCGCCCCCATCGACAAATATTGATTTATTTTCTCTTTCTGTGCTAAAACATAACGATTTACCTCAAGTCGACCGCTCCATTCTTGGAAATTATGAAAAACGATTTTCTCAAGGTCAGTGAGTGGAGAAGATATCTTCAGCCAATTCAGTGAGACAGACATGAGTGTAGGCTGTGTTTTATAAGAATCAGACAAGCTGTCGACAGGCAGACAAAAAAAAGAAAACCCGTCAGAGATTCATGAGGATAACTCTTTAGAGCGTCTCCGCGCTCTTTTTCTCCCTTTGTAAAGCTTTGATTGTGAGGAAATATGCTGCTGCTGCTGCTGACGTCTTGTCTAAAGCGCTTTTCGTGAGCTCCGAATGTGGAGTTTGTGAGCTGCAGCGAGTCCGACATTGTGCCGGCCACAAGATAAGGGAGGCCAGGTGACAGACAAGGCCTCAGCTGCCTCTGATCTGTGGGGAAAAGCTCTCTTCAGGTTCTGCATTTGTTTAGTTTCTTTCACAAGAGCACAATGCGAAGGGGAGGGACTTTGCACAACCTGCATGTATCAAATAGTGTTGATTTGTTCTATATTACCTGGGTATTGTCTTCTGTGCCGTAAGTTTATTGTAACTTGTGATTGCTGCTCGTTCTTCAGTTTGCGTTTGTCCTGTCTGTTACCTTCGTATTTTATGTGCCACGATACTCCATTAGCTCCAGAGTCGTATGGCCTGGTTACAGTAACCTACTTAAGCTCCATTTGTGACCTCAAAGATTGCCTGCGACACTGTTGCCGTTCCCCCGGTGGAAGAGGGAAGTTCAGTGGACCAGGTTCAGCGGCGTGGTTCATGGGTGCAGAGGAATGTGGCGTTCAAATCACAATCTGTATTTTGTGTTTAGTACTTAACGTTAATTTGGTTTAAATCATATTAGGCAACGTTTTTATGTTCACAATGGAGGACGTGTGGCTGCTGCGGCTCAGGTGGCAGAGTGGTCCTCTCGCAATCAGAAGGTTGCAGGTTCGATACCCTATCCCAAGACGCTGAACCGCGGCTGGATTGTGCGCCACAATCCATTGGCTTAGGACAGTGGTGGCATAGAGGTTGGCGAAGCACACTTGGGGTTGGGCGTTGGCAGGTTCGAATCCCACAACGTGAGCCCTTAAGCAAGGCTTTCCTGGAGCAATGTAATGACTCATAGAAATGGCATGGTTAAATGCAGAAATAGGGGATTAATAGTATTATTAGTCTGGTAAATTTTAATTCATACATATGAGAAATCGGATAGAAATCACATAGTTCACAAGAACAGATTTAGGAAAAGAAATTCAAGAGGTGCTTCAGACATCATACTCCTTTTCTCCTGTCCAGTATTTATTTAACACTTGTATACAGTAATATATACGTTTCCTGCATATGTGCTGCCATAATCCCCACATTTCTATATGTCCATTGTCTGTCTAAGATATCAGATTGCTCTCCAATGTTTCCTTGGATTTAAGATTTAAGATCTTTCCTCGATCTTGGTTCATTTTATTTACTGAATTTGGTGATTTTTGTGTACTCTTTGATAAGTCATATATATATATATATATATATATATATATATGCACACACAAACACACGTGTGTGTGTGTGTATAGCTTTTAATTTATATATAAGGGAAGGAGGTGGGTGGGTGTCACTCTTATTTATTTAATTACCCTGTAAAGCACTTTTTGCTGCATTTTCTTGTACAAAAATGCAAATATATGTTAAGTAAAGTTTGATTAATGTAAACATTTCACGTCCACCTTTGCTTTTAAAAACAAGATATTTTTTCTGTAATTAACGGTGGGGCTTTTTCTCTGTGTACGTCGAGGTGGTTTACAACAAACATTCTGGTAAGAAGACCTGGTGTATCAAACGCTTGACTAAACGGCTTAATTCACACAACACCATACCAGCTCTGTGGCCTCCAGCCAAATAACTACAGGCATGCCAGTGGAACCGCTGCGCCAATATCGCCGCGACAAATTGCTCAGGATTTCTTGAAGGTTGCCGATTACTCGTCTAAATTTTGACTTTTTGTAAAACGTCCTTCCCGTTTTAGCCGGCTGCTGTCAGATCTGCTCCTCCAGACGGGCAATATTAAAACTTGTTGACTTATTTCAGTGTCCCCGTGTCATCTCTCATGCTATGGAGATGATGTGATTCTGTTATGAGTCATGAATTACTGTGCTATCATGTCTTCTCCTGAAATTTCAGAGAAGACAGCTCTTGTCACAAGCCATTGTGGTCTGTTCCATCAGACTGATGTCTAAGTGCCTGCGTTGTGTTCTCAGCCAGTAATTAGCCGCAGCCCCGCAACCCCAATAACGCAATTATATCTGTGGCTGCTACTTTCCTCCACACCCCACAGCAATAATGAATGAACTACAGGTTAATGAAATGTGTGTGTGGAATGGAAGGAGCCTCTTGAAAAGTTCCACACATCTAATTCATTACGAGCTGAACCCAGAGGCACAATCCGCGAAAAAATGATTCAGTACTAGATTTACAGCTTACTTTGCAACTTCCCACCTTAATCATTAGAAAATTAGGCCCGTGAATGTCAAAAAATGAGGCACAGCTTGTTAAATTTATGCACAGGACGGATAATGCATTTATGCACGTATCGTTTTGCAAATACAGCCGAATGCTCATCCTGTTCTTTTCAGGATCAAATGCTTCCCAGGCTCCACGTATCATCATATTCAGATTCGGCAGTTTGAAGTTTGGGATGTTTGCCAACTCTCATTCTGTGGAGCAACTTTATGTTTTTGTGCATTGTTTGTTTATACATGCATATGGTATATCCCCCCCCCCCCCCCCCCCCCCAAAGTGCCAGAAGGGTAGTTAAAAGTTTCCCCATGTTTGAGCTTCAGAGCCCATGTTCGTATTTGGAATAAGAACAGTTTTAATTGCTGGAGATGCAATTTTCCAGGCTCTCATCGCTGCAGTGTCAGGTCAGCACCACAGATGGTCGTAGTGTAAAAGTCCTCTTTGGTGTTCCACCTTAACATCTGGGCGTTGGGGTAATATCCACTGCAAGGCTTGCTGACCATATTTTGTGTAATTACACCATGTACTTTCTCACATTCAGTTTGCCATATGGAAGTGGGCAACTCGAGGTTGAATTAAAAGTGGGTTTTGTTTTCTTTTTGCTCGAAACTTTCAGTAGTCACCAGTTGGAAACAAGGTCTTGGTTTTCTTCCAGTCTCCATCTGATGAGACAAAATCATTGTTAAAAAAAAACTCTTCACAGCTATGCACAACAAACAAATGGGTGTAAAACATTTGTTATGCTACATGCTGTCATGTTATACTTCTCTACTTTTTTCCCTTTTCACTCAGACCATCTAATGAACACCACACAGCTTTTTGCCTATAAAATGAATATCATCCTCATTTGTAGAGTGGACTTTTTGCTGCGTTTGTGTCCACGTACTTCCATCCAGGGAGGGAACCAACCTGCTTAAACACTGACCTATGGGCACAGAAATGGAGATGTCTGTAATCAAAATCCCAAAAATGCTTGAAGGTTGGTTGTTATGCTGGCTGGGGTTAGGTTAATGTAACTGTTGGGGTCAGACAGCTAGTAGTTAGGACTGTGTTCAGAGTGCGTCTACATGATATGAATGCAAATCAATGCAATATTCCCAGAACACACACGGGGAAAATAGCGCTTGTGCAGCATGCGTGTGTATGAGCAAGTGTGACTGTCTGGCATTCTTCACTGATGAGAAAGAAGACTAAAAAGGTACAAATAACATGCAATTAAATGAAAACAAACCACACTTCTTTGATTTACACATGAACCTTGGTGAGCAAGCCGCTGCCTGCTTTATGTTTACATGCACGCTCAGACCATGCAGGAAGCCCACACTCACTAAACCTACTGTAACCCAGGTAGCATTTGTTTTGATTTTAGTGTTTTGTAAACGTTTTTTAAGCGGAGGATGTCGGTACGATTGCATACGAACACGCCCGTCTCCCAGTGGCGAGCTTGGATGGCAGCAGCCGCCATTATTGTTATGTGGGATTCAAACTATCATGCATACACACACATGTAAAGGTGCAAAGATACCGCTAAAGCTCTAACATGAAGGACAATTTAAGTTTCAGCAGATTAGATCAGGGTTTGTTTGTTTGCTTTTCAACTGCATGATAAAACCTGGAGTCACTCTCCCAAAATCTAACTTGCACTCTTCTTTGAGGTAACTTTTTCTATGCCACTCGTGTGTGTGTGTGTGTGTGTGTGTGTGTGTGTGCCTGCGTGTGCGCCTGCGTGTGTGTGTGTGTGCCTGCGTGTGTGTGTGTCTTTGTCCTGTCTATACTTCACTGCAATTGAATGCGGCCCCCTGCAACACGTTCGCCCCATTTACACGGCAGCGTTTCAAGCGACAACACAGGGTTTTTGCATTTTCGTTTCAGAAAAGTTTTTGAAAACGATGTCCGTTTCCACAGAAACGGCAGAAATAACAAAGACGATATAGTTTTCATGATGTGCCACGAGTGGGGGCTGTTTGTTTGAGTAATGACGCCACACACAAATGTGCACAGAAACAACAACATAAACATTAGCAATGGCGAGAACACAGACGTTCGTATGGACAGTTTCCATGGAGAGAGAGCGTTTTCAAAAAGCTCCACCTTGGGAACCTTTTTATTTTCCAGTGGCTCAAGGAGTCGTTTTGTAAACAAACACCCAAAATGCAACAAAAGTTTTCCATTGGCTCTTAAATGCCGTCACGTGTACGGGGGCCTCAATCAGATAAAACTGGATAGAAGATGAATGGATTCAAAGATCAGTGACTTTAAGTTTACCGAGGCAGGAGGCGGGTCCACGGACGGTCTGAGTGCGTCCCGACCAGCAGCTGCACGGCTCCTTGGAATAGCTCTGAGCAACACGGTCTGTCATTTTGTGGCTTGATAATAACAACCGAGAGCACACTCTTAACATGCTTGTCCAAAATTTCCTCGAGGCGGTTAGTAGGTCAAGATGCAGCGCATGACGTGCCTCTGCTGAACTCGCCACACCGTCAAGTGACATGAATGGATGCAATAAAGTTCCTTCCACATCAGGTTAATCAGGATGAGTGGAATTTCGTTTTATTCAAGCTTTAATGCAAACTACACGGAATCTTGCTTTGTGAAATCAATTAGACCGGTTTCTGGTTTATGAACCGCAACAACATTTTCATTGAATATTTCATCATCTGAGTTCTTTCACCCTCCATTGTCTCTTGTTTTTGTGATCATCGCCTGCTTAAATTCACGACGGCTACAAGCCCTGCAGCATTTGCATCTTGTCCCCCTTGATGTCCGTGACATTTCTGAGACCACGTCAAAATCGCCTGAACGTGGCAGCGCGCCGCAGCGTCGGGGTGTGAAAGAGGATTTGGCAGCTCTGCTTGTTTTATGATTGATTTTGCTCTCCTGGCCAAACCGATATAGGCCGAGAGGCCCGCAGGACGCTGGAGCCGAGCGGACGGCTCAAAGTGATGTTTGACTGGATGAGACATTTTCCGTTAATGTGGGAGTATTGAGAGTATCATGACCTTTTGTGGTCATTCAGATGGCAGCACTTCTGTGCTTCTTTTTATTTATTTTTTTATTTCAGAATGACCCGAGGGTTGAGATTGACAGATGCCACGAGTTTCATGACCGATTAGCCTCCAAGTTCTGCACATAAAAGTTGATCACAAAGTTTTCTTGCAACACTCAAGTTTATAAAGACTCTTTATTATAGAAAGTGTATACATCTCAAGTCACACTTGACGCTTGTAAGTATATAAGTTTCTTTCACTTTGGAAATTTGTAAGTGTGGCTTGATGCTTTCATGAAGCTGCAAACTTTTGTGGAAAAAGGTGTAGTTTTTATGTTGGGCCACTAGTGGGTGCTGCAGCGAGCAACACGCTATAAACATTAACAATGAGAGAACACGGACCTTCTAGTGGACAGACGACCAAGTTGGATTGTTATTACAGTGACTGTCAAAATAAAAGTACCAGGAGAATATGGACTGGGACTCATGACACCACGGAAACATTGTTCTTATTGTCTACCTACTGAGCATGTGCAGACTATTTACCCCGGCCATGGCGTACATGTGCAGTAGCAACATTTCCGCCGTTCACACGGAGGCGGAGCCAGAGCATTTCCAAAAAGTCGCATTTTCTCTATTCATCCATCCTCTTGAGGGTGGAGCTGATCCATCATGTCTGGACGTTGCAACTCTTCACAAGGAAAACAAACATTCATCTCTTCGGGAACTTTGGAATCACCAGTTGACCTCATGTTTTGGACTGTTGGAGGAAACTTCACTCACAGACATGGAAAACATAAAATATCACACAGAATCTGAAGACTTGAACAAGGAATCTTCTCATTGTGAGGCGAGAGTGCTTGTCACTACTAACTTTAGGTAGACACTTTTTCATCAAGTGAAATTAGTCTTACTAATCTGCACAATGCTCATCCCCTATTGTAAAATTCCTTTTCTGTCCAGCTAGGATGTATGAATCTATATATCACATATTAATGATTCAAACATTTTTTTAAAAACTGCAGCGTAACAAGAGAAGTGTGCAAGTTTCCCTGCTCGGGCCCGATACCCACAATCCTTCACCTGGACGCTACAGCTGCTGTATCATAATGACTTCCTGCGAGGTTCTCGACAGAAGGAGGCCAAGATTGAATCTCCAAACTGTCCCAAAGGAAATCCCTGCAGGGGCGCCAGATCCATCTGAAACATTAAAGGTTTCTTTACACTCTGTGATGTGTCGGGGTTTGATAGGGCACTTAAATCAGAAAATGGGTCACGAGCAGTCATACAATAATTGGATTTAAAATTTAATATTATTAATGAGACTCTGGGAATTCCTTTGTTTCCGTGACTTATTCATACCACTTGACTGTCTCAACTGATAAGCAGTTGAAAAGTCTTTTCTCTTTTATATTATTCTGTCACTCACAGCATAGAGGTGACCCGTGCATGTATTAATGTTGATGGCCTGACTGTGCAGAAGTCGATATTTGTAATTTATCTGACCTTTTTAGATTTTAGATCGGAGTCATTTATAATGCAGTGTTGTTATTTCGTCATTGTGAGAATTAAAGGAAAAGTTCTGTTGTGCTTTGGGTGTTTGGTTTTCAGTGGCTCCAAGCGCAGTTGTTGTGTAAACAAACTCCGGAAACGGTGGAAGTTTTCGAAAACACTTGACTCCGCCCTCATGTAATGGGGGGGAAATGAAAGTATCTCCAATTGTTAATGTTTATAACATATCGTTCTCTGCTGCATGTATGTGTGTGACTTCATTACAAAAGCAAACAGCACCCACTAGTGGCCCGACATGACATCATTTTTCGATGTATGATGGTTATGATTATTATTATTATTATTATTATTAATGGGTCTGTACAATATTTAGTTATTCACTACTTTATTTTTTGCTTTGTTAATACGATTAATAAATGAGATAGAAACTAAGAGCATCATGTTATTGTTGCAATCTTTTGGACCATCTACTACTTTAGAAACTGATACGAGTCGGAAGATAGACTGGAAAAGTTTCCCGTCTCCATGATTTACCTGCAGGCTTATCACTACATCACAGTGAGATGCTGGAAATCTTCCCCAGGAATCTATGTAACCCTATGAAGTTATATTTGTTCATAATCTAAATAGAAGCGTTGGTCCTGCTCTCACTTGTATACCTATCTGCTTATGAAGCTACAACCAGCAGCATATTGATGATTTAATGGACTCCATGAGTTTGTGAGGTCGAATATTGGCTATTGAGAGCTTCTGGAAATTCTTAATTTTTGCATTAAACAGCTCATTTAACAGGTAACTAATCCACCAACTGAAGATTTGCATTTGTGTCTTCGATCTGTGCAAAACCATAGGGACGAGGCTGTGCAGCCTGCAGTACATCTGTCCCCAGCCAAGGTTTTATTTGGCCGTTTTCCTCTTATTTCTGGACGTTAAGCGAAGTGGCTTCTTGCCTCAGCTTCACATGCAAATGATATGATGATACAATAACTACAGTGGTATGAATGTTCCCGTCTCACACGACTGAACATTCATGAATCGGTGAACAAAGCTGGACATTGTGTGTTAAATAGTTAAACCTGGGGTGTCAAACATAAGGCCCGTGGGTCAAAAGTGGTCCACAAGAAGCTGCAATCCGGCCAAACCACAGAGCCAATTGTGTAGAGATTTATTTTTTAAAACAAACATCTTAAGAGTAGCAGCTGAGATATCGGTGATTCTGCTAAGAAAAATAAAATACTGTAGCATTAGCCTCAAAGCCATGCTGTCAGGGCGACTTTGGGAAAACACCCATAATGCAACAGTGATAGAAGTTCTCTGGACATTTCACTGTATTTTGCAATGAATGTGTTTCATTAAAATTGGCTTTATGTCGAGATTGGAGTAATTTTTTGAGGAATTGTTCGGTTTTTTTGAAAATAGACATTTTCCTTTCATATACTCTGCGCCACAATAAAGAAAAGTGGAAATTTAAATGTTATGGCACTATTTTACGGAACTGGGCTGTATGCTTCGCCTGAACTAAAATGTGTTTCACACCGTGACTAAAATACACCGTGACTTTCTATTGTATGGACATGAGGCCTGTTATTAAACCACATCAAGCACCACCGATGAAATCTGAGGCTTGTAATGCGTGTTAACTGCAGAGTGGAAATCAAACACTGTAGCCAAAAGGAATAAACACGTTACCTTAATTTAAAATATGCAATAATATAGTGTCACCTGGCAGGAATGAAATCTAACGCAAACTTCAGCAAGGAGGCACTTAGTTTACTTACAACTCTTGACTTGGATGATTACGCTGGTCTCCTTAATTAAGGCGGGCCTCGCTGCCAGATAACGGGCAGCATTTTGACACAGTGGAAACGGCTTCGGGCTACCAGGATGAAATCATACGGAGGATATATTATTAGCTGCTTCCCAACGCAGGAGAAATGTCACGGTAAATGCTGTTGGTGATCTTTATTGGTCCAATTATCCACATTGTCTCAGAATGTCAAAGCTACAAGAAGCGAGGCTGTTGTTAATCACCCGCCCACATGCTGTGAGCTCCACGCCGCAGACGTCGCTCTGGTCGAAGCACAACAAGCCGCTCGGCACCTGCAGTTAAAATTTTGAAAGCTGCCCGCGTACGCCTCACACCTTCCGCACCGGCTGCCCTCCCGACCCAGGAGGATTAAGCCGGGCCGTGTGGCTTTGCTTTCAGGTGGCTGATTTATGGGGCCTCGGCGCAGAGACAAAGGGTCTGGATGTGTTTGAAGCGAGCAGGTGAAGACCCCAAGATGGTGCTTTGAAAAAGCTTCCAGTGGGATTGAAATCTCTCCGGCCACACCTGCCACAGATCCTCAGGACGACCTCCGCCCTGGGAAAGCATCCACCCTGCAGCTGTGCCCGGTCCGTCCACGTGACGACCGAAGGTGGCCGCGTGGCGGGGGATTAAATGCGCCGCGTGCGTGATTGACGACGTGTCATTTCACACAGGAAAAGTTTAGATATTTCATCCGATAATGCTGCATGAACGCGTGAGCGTTGCCTCGTGGCCTAGATTTTCTCTCATTCTCAAGAGGAATTGATTCAACCTTTCTTCTATTCTACTACATTTTCTAATTAGCCTTAGTGATTTTCTAATTCTTTGACATTCAGCCTTGAATGATTCCCTCCTCCACACATAGAAAACAAAACAAACCCAGTGCATTTGTTCCAGTTCTGGAAAAAAAAACCCAACAAAGCATGTTAATGTTTTTGTTTATTCTGTGATCAAACATAATCATCCTCTCCTCTGGAGGAAATCTCCCTTTGGGCTAATTTCTAGCATTGTTACTTGCATGTTTGACAAATTAGACTCTGGGAAAGTGTGTGTGAGAACGGGAGGGGGGAACTGGGCCACTGATACTGACATTAGCATTTCATCCCCTCTTTGTCTCACTGTTCAGGCAGAATTCAAAGGTTTGTTGACTTAGCAGGTTTTGGGGGGGGATTGAAGTAGTTCAGTTTAAAGGGTCATCCACTGAGGGATCCCAGTGTTGTTTTCTTATTGAAGTGAGCCAGGGGCTTTTTAGCACCGAGCACAGGTTGGGATCTTCTTTGTCTTCCAAAGGGCTCCCTGTGCAGATGCAAATCTATTTAATTTTTTTCTTCAGCATTTTCTCTGCGTATATTGTGTTTTATTGATTTGAGCTGGGAGGCCCATCACACCTGGATCAAAAGAAGAAACCCACCTGGAGCCCAAACAGAGTTCTGAATCAATGCAGAGGGTTTCACGTTTACACAGCAATGTTCTGAAGACGATGTTTTCCTGTACGGCCACTAGTTGGCACTGTTCTTTTTTTGGGAGAACACAGATATTCTAGTGGACAGAAGACCAAGTTAGATCAATATTACGGTGACTGTCAAAATAAAACTACCAAGTCCCAAGAGAATATAGACTGACATGACGGAGGCAAACATTGTTATTGTTAATCTACTGAGCATGTGGAGAAGAACTATTTACTACGGCAGTGGTGCACGTGTGCAGTAGCAGCGTTTCTGCCATGAAGCCAGAGTGTTGACTGTGACTGAGGGCCTGTCCACACCAGAACGCTGTTTCTTGTGAATGCATCGTTTTTGGCCCATCATCCACATGGTGAGACCTTTTAGGAGCCCGAAAATTTAAAAAAATATTTTAACACTGGTTCCAGAGTGGGGACATTTTAAAACACCGGCTCGGCTTTGAGGAGTCGATGCAAGACACCCATTTGTGGAAAGCGTTGGATTTCTAGAGTACGAGGAGGAGCAGGAGTATTCTCAGTGTCTTCTTTTCATTTTGTTCCCAGTGCCTTCTTCTGCATTTCAAGTGTATTTGAGTTACAGCGCCCCTAAAGGCCTGGCATATGTACTACAACATGGTGAGCCGTGTGCATAGTGGCGTGTGGACCGATTTTTATTTAGTTTTATTGTTTAAGAACGCGGAGCAGAAAACAAATAGTTTTGGCTCATGTTGGTCTGAGTCGGAGCATTGTCAAATAGTTGCACCATGAGAGCTGAACACCGTTGTTGTGTAAAGTGGGCCTTATTTACACTATAGAATGATCTCCACTGGTAGTTTCTCCTGCAGTGGAAATGAACCAGAGGAAGCAGTTATATTCCTTTACTTGTTAGCGATCCTAAATTGGAAGGTGAAGTCTTTAAGTTTTTCACAGCTCCTCTGCAGTTTTAACTTGCGCAACAAATAGAGTGAATTTAATCGAGCGTCTTTTCTGTTCAGTCTCCATAATGTTTCCGAGGGCAAGTTGAAGACCAGAAAATGGAATGCCAGACAAGCCTATTTCTCTCTGTCATTCAGTGAATCAACAGGCACTAAGCTGAATGGGAAACAGCCTTATTTTCTCTGATCTCTGTGTCTGTCTGTCTGGATGGCACTGGAACAGACAGACTGTAGCTCTCCATGTTTATAGACATGAGGATGCTGTGAACAATGGGGGGAGAAGCCATTGTTACCCAGCATCCTTGCTGTCAAGCCGGAGCCAGGTTGCACCAAAAGCCGCCCTCAGTGTTAAATAAACAGTGTGTCCAGCAGGTGGTCTTCACAGAAAAAGAAAAAAATGATTATATGTGATTACAAAGACCTGAGGGCTGTTCATTTGTTCTCTTTCTCGTTGAACTCGGCCCCTCCAGAGCATTCTGGCAGCTTGTGGTCGAGGAGTTTGCAGGATTTCTTAAATTTTCCGGTGTTATCCGTGTAGGATATTTTCATACAGACGCAACTGAACTCATTTTTTTTATTACTCGGGGAAAAATGACAATAAGGATCTCCCATGTCTCCGAGTTAGACTCCATATTCATCTTAATTGGTGCCTGGCAGGTTCTACAGAATGGAGATGGATTTGAAGTCATTTACTGGAAGTTCTTGACAGGCGCAGTGGAAGAGAACGTGGAGCCCTGCGCCGGCATACATGGCTCTGAAATCATCTGTCAGGATTTAGCATATCCAAGGAGAAGGCTGCCTGTCATCTTCAATGTACATCTAACCGTGCACAAGGCTGGATTTGATCAGGAACTATGTTGTACCCCTGATGTAAAGCACATTCATCAAGTTGATAGTTGGTTGACAAGACCCCCCCCCCCCCCCCCCCCCCCCCCCAAAAAAAAAACCTCACCTTGCCAAGGCAGCCAGGTTTTCCTAATGAGAAGTTTTTGAGCTAAATATAGTGTAAGAGGTTGTTTTTTTTTTTTTTGAATAATGATTTTGCAACGGTCTGTTTTTAAAATGATATTCGTAGCCTGTTTCCACTTAAAATCTATTTGTCTAGATATTCGTCTGTCACGCGCGGTGAGATTTGTAGGTTTTGTTTTGCAAAACAGCGCTGACAAGTACAAGGCTAAGCCAGCTTGATTATCAGTGGAAATCTCCACTCCCAACTTCTTTATTTCCCGTTGAATCAATGTGGCGAACAGCAAGACGTGATTGATAATGATATTGAGATTGATTGTCTAAATCCCTTCCCACAGTTCAAAGTCCCCAAACAGATAGTATATATACATGCAATTCAGTGCAGGGATAGAACTTGGCAGGAGCTGCCAATAGATAAGTGAAATAGGGCCAGAGTGAAAAGGCCTATCAGTCCCTAAGGGGCTTAGCTGCAGGATTCAGAAGCTCTAAACTGGCCGTAGTGAAGGGAGATAGTCGACATTGGTTTTAAATTACCCAAGATTGCCTTGTGGTTTCAGTCTGCAGGGACACGCCAGCAGACAAGATGTTTGCTAAAACAAGTGCAGACATTGAGGCAGATTGGGGCGAAGGGCAGGCCTGCGATTTCCGAGCCCCACAGAACCGGTTGGAAGGCTGGTAATTGCAGAATTGGCAGAGGGGCTAAGGAGGTCTTGTAGCAATGATATCTGCCGCTGGGACTGAAGCAGTGGCGTTGCTTGGAAAGGGCTCAGTATTCTCTCCGGGAGGATATTCTATCAGATGTCATACTAACCACAGCAGGCCATTTTAATGGCCCTGCAGCTCGGATGCTGCCTGGGTGACATAGCATATGTAACTTGAAATTACTGGCCGGGATAAGATCAATATTTATGTGGTGGTTCTGCTAAAAACCTCCAAATCATGTCTCTCTCTCTGCATCACGTCATCTCATGCTTGTAGAATTCACAAATGAGGTTAAAGAAATTATATTTTTGGAGGAATTTGTGTTGTTTTCAGTCATTGTTGACGAGGGATGTCAAACACATTTTAGTTGAGGGGCCACATGCAGTCATACAACCATTTGCTTGGTTGTTTGGCCGAATTGGAGCCTGTTGTAGACTGTTGAACAACATCCAGGATATTATTGATAATTGATCACTGTCTGACTTCATGTCATTTGCCTTGATTCTGTTAATCGTTGCAGAATCTTTCTCCCTTTTTCTACCTTATCTTGATATCGACTGTCTATTATCTACTATTGCTTGATAGATTGAGTGGATCTCACCACTGCTCACCAAATGAAGTTTATTAATCAAAACTATAGTTATTTTGTTCTTCATTTCCTGGGCTCCTTCATATGGTTTCCATTGCGACCTCTCCCTTCCTCTATGCTCTGACCTTGCTTTGTGTCTATATGTTTATGGGTGTAGTAACTCAGACCTGACATAGAGCAGCAGTATCATAAATTACCCTGAAAGGAGAGAGAGTGCCATGTAGAAAAACTGCTGGTGGTGCTGATCAATATTTTGGTATTTAAAAATGTTGCCATGGAGCTTATTTGTCTGTAGAGATGTCGAGATGTTGTTTAGGAAAACAATAATGGTATAAATGAGTTGATCAGGATGAGGGTGTTGGCTTTTGGTACATTCAAACAGAGCCACCCATTAGTACTTGTCTCATAAAGCGTTCAATCCAAAGAAAGCATTTGTTGCTAAATATTCTCTTTTTTTTTTTTTTGAGGATGCTACAAAAGCAATCCGAGTTTCACCAATATCTCTGGGAATTCACAGTTGTAATCCAGAGTGGAGCAATGCACAGCCTTCCAGTGGAGCTGTATTCAAAAACATATTTTTCTTTCATTGCTGTAGCGCACATCTCCTTATTCCTTTTTTTTTTTTGTTGTTGCTCTCACGGTTCTTTCACCGGCATTGAGAGTGGACGACGTGCGTGTAGCACTACAGTACCAAACTTTCACACACACGGCTTTTAATGCCGAAAGTTTACTTTTGTTGCAGGTGCAGTAACAAAAGGCCTTTTAAGTCTGACTTGAAAATCTTTAGGAGAAATTGGCTCCAGCATTGAGGGGTTGGGGTATTGATTCTGGCCTCTGGCTCAGTCCAGGAAAAGATGGATAGATTTCTTTGAAATGCACTCTGCGTGAGAATATAAAGACTATTGTGTGTTCTCGCTCAGGAATAAATTGTTTCATGACATATCTAGGGCCACCTTTTTAGCTTCAAGCTGCTTGCTTCTCTTGAAAGGGGAATGTTGACAGGGTGGAGCACATTCATCTGTACTCCCAGACTACCCACACCTCATAGAAGCTTTTATTGAAAGTTAAATCTCCTTCGGAGAGTTGGCAGCGTCTCGTTGGGATATCTATTTCAGCAGCTGTCGTGCCTGATTATATGGGGGTTGTGCCACACGCTGGCAGCGATATAAACCTCCCGCGGAGACGAGCACTATTATGATGGTATTGACTGATGCTTTCATCTGCATGAACGTGTACAATCTCTTGTATTGATGACGTGCAACATGTGATCAGCGATACATTTCGCTTGTGATTTATGACTCTCGCCGTGGTGCAGCCACACATTTGAGAAAGCTTGTGGTGTTTCGTAATTTCTGTAGAACAAGACGCTGTAATGTTTACCTCGGGACCGAGCGGCTTCACAGCGGGTCAATAACAAGTTGCAGGCGTTATAGGAAAATAACTCCGATGCCGAAGTCTAATGCCAGGGGCCTTGTGTAGCAATCAAAGCAATGCAAATTGATTTATTGCTTGTTCACACCTTGTTACCCTCTTTTAATGATACCCTGTCCTCTTAGCAATGTGTGTTGTCAATGAAAAGGTGCTACAGGTTAGTTTCTCCCTCTCAATGCCACGTCCATGTACAGGGAGTCAGAATATCTACCTGCTAACATTTTCACCTGAAAGCGGTGCGTTTTGGGGGTCTGTTTACAAGACAACGGTGCTCGGGGACCTCGGCTCCCAAGTTGAAATTTTTCGGGAAAATGCTCCAAGTCCATCGTCGTGTCAACATGGGGAATTGCAATTATTTGAAAACGCTCCTTCTCCGCGTAGATGGCGGGAACGCTGCTACTGCACATGCCTACTACTACCACAGTGAAGTTATTCTGCACTTGTGCGAGTCGATGGACAATAAGCACAATGTTTGACTTCAGAGCTTCATGACGCTCAGTCCATATTCTCCTGGGACTTTAATTTTGACAGTCACCATAATAACAATGCAACTTCTGTCTATAACAATGTCCGTCTACTCCCATTGTTAAAGTTCATAGCGTATTGTTCTCTGCGCGTATGTGTGTGTGGTTTCATCGCAGAAACAAACAGCACCCACTAGTGGCCCAACGTGTAAACAACGCTGTTTTCAGCATCTCTATCGTTTCCGTGTAAACACGAAACCTTTCTGAAACGACAAAGTCAAAACGATGTATTTTTACTTGAAATGTTGTTGTGTAAACAGGCCTAAGAGACTATAACCACACAATTTGTTTGGGCTCACCATATTTTAAATGGTAAATGAACTTCTATTTTTCATGATCACCAACCTGCACTCTGTCAGTTCAGGAATGTTTTGATCGGATACTTTGACATGTGGAGAGACTGAGATGATGGTCGAACCACCAACATATTGAGAGTCACAATTACTGCACTAAAATTTGCTCCGATTGTTGTTTGGAAGGGTGAATTGGATGATATTTAGATGTGTGTAGTTAATTTATTGTTTTCAGGTAATATTTCATTACTTCCAGTTAAATTGTGTGCAATCAGACCTGAAGGGCTTTCAATTGTCTTTTGTTTTCAAATAAACTGAAAATCATTCAAAGGAAAGGAGTTTCACAGCGAGTCCTTACCCCTGTCATTTTCCTGATTTATTATTAAAACATAGTGACATTTAGAAGTATAAACTCGAAATGAATCGGGAAATAGGCTCTACTTTCTGCAGTGGAAAGAATCTCCACTCCCACTGACTCGAAATACATTTTGCTCCTCGCCAGTGCCATCGATTTGAATATCAAACACCAATAAAAGTCACCTCTTTGGGTTTTGTTTGAGCCGCGCCATGCTGTGAGAGGAAGGTGGGCGGCACAGGGCGAAGGACCTTGGAACTATTGAGTCAAAATATTGATGGAACGGAGCCAGTTCCCGTGACGCTGCAGCCAAAGACTCAAGTAAATGTTCTCCAAGTTACAACTTGGCAACGCAGACGTTTCTATTTGTTTAGAAAGCAAATTGACTGAGCATGAAGTGCATGCTCTTTTTTTTTTTTTTTCTTTTTTTTTTTTTTTCTTAATAGCAGCCTCCAGTTCTGCACAGTCACTCCGGGGAGGCGGAGGACGACCACAGCCTTCCGGCGATGGACACCGAACAGCTTCAAGTGAAGCATCGGGGAGTTAAGAGTCTTACTCAGGAGCACGTCAGCGGTGCTGAGCTTGTCTTTGGTGTAACGTGTTCAGCCACCTGTTACTGCCGCTTCACATTTAATCAACGCTTGGCGTGACAGGTTGTACGAGGCGGCGCACTCTGCCTTCTATACACTAGGCCGGACTCATTATGAAAACCGCTTCTCCCGAATGGCGGACTGACTCTCACCCAATTATACAGTGGCAATTAACAGCTGTTAACGAATGCTAATGAGCTCGGCATAATAGCCTGAGGGGGAAATGATTGTATGCAAAGTTGAGCGTTTTGTGTGAAGAAAATTATCACATTTTGACACGTTTTTCTTTGATTTGACAAAATAGAGACTCTGAGAATACTGGCTCTACACTGTACCTAAGAGTAGTAAACACTAATAGAAACAATTAGTTGGTAAAATTATGGCCGCATTACTGTGCTATGATTGCGTTAACAGCAGAGCTGGTCAAGACTGGGCCAATCTACAGAAGCACTTAACATACTGCTGGGTTTTACTTTGGGAAACTCATTGTGTTTAATTCTTTTATCGTTTTCCGTAGCAATTAAAATCCGGAAAACTATTAACTACAAAGGATATGGCAACTTCAGACTACATTGAAGTTTTTTTTCTGTTTGTATAAATTAATTTCACTTATATAAGTTTTCCACAGCCCCCAAACTTAATCACATTCACCCATCAACTCAGCAATGGAGGTGCTCAGTCCATCCATTGGGAGCAGTTTGGGGTTTAGTGGAGCTGTGGAATCGAACCTGCAACCTTCCGATTGAGCCAACCAAGCCACAGTCACCATGTTTATATAATGGAGATAGTCAGCAGTGTGGTAATTGCAAAAACTAAAACAAACCGAAACCAAAGCCCTGTTTACACAACATTTTCAAGTGAAAACTTGCATACGTGTGGTTTAATACAAAAACAAACAGCGCCCACTAGTGGCCACACATGAAGACATCATGTTCAGCTTTTCTGACATTTTCGTGGAAACAGACTAATGTTGCTGCGTAACCATGAAACCTTTGTGGAAAAGAAAAGCAAAAACGATGCGTTTTCACTTGAAACTTTGTCGCCGAAATGAGGCCCAAGTAGTGCAAATCTTATAAAATACTAATTTAGGAATTGCAATATAACCACAACTTCCAATATGATAAGTTGAGATAAATCGCTCTCGCTCTCTCTGGCACATGCTAAAAGTTAGGCAATGGAACTGTTTAAGATAAAACTTGAAGAAAAAAAACCTCCAGCAAACATTAAAAAGGATTTATTCATAATAATGGTTCCATGTGTTACTATCGTCAATTTTAATTTTTTGTTGTGCTTTATCTACCTGTTTACTAATTGGTCTGGTTCCAGCTGACCAGATGAGAACAAACTTACCCTTAATATATGTATACAATATTTAATTGAAGTCAAACCACCTGAAGATGCAGTAAAAGCAGGATTGGGTAGTTTGACCACAGAAACATTTGAGTTTTCTTTCCCACACATTAGCAAAAGACCGTCCTGTGTAGTCTATATTTCTTTTTATCCTCTCAGAAGCAAGTCTTGTTTCTTATCTTCCATATTGACAATATATCACTATCCTCTTGTGTGTCTGTGCGTATTGATGTCTAACATACAGGAAGAGCACGGGTGTTGGCTCGACCTCGATAATCTGATTTGACAATATATTTCTGTCCAACAATGCCCCAACATTTGTTTTTATTATTTTTATACACCCTGGAAGGCACTCCCCCCTCAAAAAAACAAACAAAGCAACAAATCTATCATCCACCGTTGGCCTGTGGAGCCAGGTATTAATTATGCTGTGTTCTCCTCATTTGGCCACTCATTTGCACATGTACTGTAAATGTCAGCGGAGAGATAAATGAGAAAACAAAAACCCCGGCTCATAGCCTTTATGCAGCAGAATGTCAGGGGGAGCTTGTAAGAGATGAGATATTAGTTTTGGCCTGGCATGGATCCTGGCTCACAGGACATTCCCCGATCGCAATGAAAACTGTACGTCATCCGTGTTTAGAAACTTATTAGCAGCGTGCCAGCAAACATTCTCAGATTCGGATTCACTTCTGGCAACAAGCGGGATAATATAATGTACATCTGCTCTCAATCGCGGCGTCGTGTAATCGTGTATCTGAAGCATCGTCTCTCGACTTCATGATCTGCCTTCCCTGAAAACAACCAGCCTAAGTGGAAAAGCTATCTTTTTATTTTGCCCTTCTTTACCCAGCAGGAACTCCTTTCCACCACATATTGTTCTAGCATTTTTTATTTTTTATTTTGGTAGATTTATGACTGAATTGAAAAGCACTTCAGGGGGAAAAAAAAATCTTAACTCTCACATTCTCTGTGTGGCCTTTAAGGTGCGAGGAATAAAGGGGTATTTGTATTAATCGATGACATGCCAAGCCTGGTTGAAGCCTGGCCCTAATGGTTGCTTGCTGTCATTTTGCAAGCAGCTTGTAAAAAGGATTAGAGTGGCTCTGCGGAGTGAGGGCGCATGAACAGCAAAGTTCTGTGGTCTGCACAGGAAAATAAATCAATTTATCCCTGATGGTGGTGCAGTTTGGGAACATAATGCCTAACGATGATGGAGTTTGGACACTTCATACTTGTCATTGTGAAATTGGACTGCCGTGTTGCTAATGATGGTAATGTATGTTGTGCCTCGCCTACTACAGTAATCCTTCACTCTGTCTCACTTAAATGCATCTCATTGTCTGGCATATTGCATTATGAATACCGCCAGGACAAAAAGGGGAGAATTTAATTTATACGTTCATTCATTTGAGCAGCAAGTTAATGGAAAACCTGTATAACCGTATGAATTTCTTCCTTCTGTCGCAGGCGATTGTAACTTCGAGAAGCCGCTGGCGGCGTGCGGATACAGCCAGGGCCGAGACGACGACCTTGACTGGGAGCAGGCCAGCGCGCGAGAGAAGTCGTCATCAGATCCGTGGATGCCCTCAGGTAAGGGTGGCCAAGATGAGAAACGATGGTCTCTCCTCCGCGGACCCGTGGCAGGAATACGTCGCGTCGCTCCACATTTTGACACTGTCTGCTTTCCGTCTGGAGCCTCGTCTCCCCTGAACAATGGGTCCACTTACGTAAAGGATTATTTATTTTTTTATCGACAGTGATTAACCTCTCTCTTTTCAAATATTGACCATGGCCTCGTTTGCAGGAGTAATTCAATTTAATATCCACTGAATGTACATTCAAATCGAGAACATTTGGGGGAAAAAAAGATCAAAAGACAGAAGAACTAATGCTAATGACATGAAAATAGTGGATGCTATTCACCTCAGATGTACGCTACATGGTGATTAGGAATATTCCACAGATGCAGCTAATTTGACAGCATATTTAGATGAAGAATTCTTATCCGTTTTGTTTTTGTTTTTTTTCACTTCAGATGAAATTTATCACCGACTGGCCGGTTTTAGTCCGATACTTCAGGCAAAACATTTTTGTGATTAAGCTTCAAGTCTGACTCTAATTGGAATATAGTGCTTAGTGTTGCCTTCTTATGAATAATTTCATTACTAGAATCTCGTAAACATGTATATCGGCTACCATTTTAAGGAGAAAACACGTTTCCCACATAGATTCAGTGGTAGTTTCATGACCTGATACAGATCTTTGGGTCATTTACATGAGCTCAATTTTGTTTACACAACATCTCCCAAGGTTTTTTGATTGATTGATCTATTTATTTATTTGGAACAAGTAAAAAAAAAAAAAAAAAACCAACATAACTAACAGAATAAAAACAGAAAATAAAAACATCAAAATTTTCAGCATTGAACGTGTCTCTGCACACCCACCCACGTTGGAACGTGGTGAATGCTGAGGTTTTGTGCACGTCACAGGGCGATGCAAATGTGGGCTAAAAATATGACAGGAAAACTTTGGGATACGCTGTCCGTCAAAAGTCACCGTTTTCTTCATGACTCATTGTACATGTGTCAAGGTGTATGTCACCACTTTTGAACCTAATGTGGGCAACGAGCAATCAATAATACATCGGTCTCAAAAACGTTGAAATACCTGCTATGATTGTGAATGGACATGAGCATATGGATGTGTTCAGCGCAGCTCTGTAAAGACACACGTGAAGTTTCGAGCAGATTGCAGCATGTAGAGCAGAGTTACGCATCACTTCCTGTTTCATGGTGAACCATCAGATATTCATTGGACCACCAAGGCCACGCCCTTTGCGATTATAGTCACATTTCCATACGTTTTCATGAGGAAGGCCTGTTGTATATACTGACCAGAGTTCAGGTCTCCAGGGTTTACCAGCTAGGAGGATTGTCTTTCACGCGTTTCACAAAATGGTGGACTTCCTGTTGGCGTCAGAGCATGGGTGTCAGTGACATTTTATTGCGGCCCGAAGTGCTGCATATGCCTACCAAATTTCTTGGACAAAGACGAAATGTGTTCAACGTGTTGTCCATTTTAGATGTCACAAATATGAAAACAGTGTCGGAGGCGCCATGGAGCCAGCTTTTCACCACTTCATGAATGACGTAATCCATCTGTGGTATGTGCTAATCTGTGTTTACGTGATCAAAAAGGAGCAGGACGAAGTACAAACTGAAGTGGAACTCTTTGAAAACACAGCGGTGGAAACGAGCGACAACAGAACTTTCTAGAAGCGCAGAAATGTGATTTCATTACACAAACCAACGGCACCCACTAGTGGCCCCCACAGGAAAACATCGGTTTCAGTATTTCCGCTGTTGTCATGTAAACGGACATCGTTTTCAAAACGTTGCGGTTTAAACCTGAAACCTTTCTGAAATGAAAATCCGAAAACAATTTTATCATTTGAAACATTTTCGGGTAAACGCGGCCTTATTGGGTTTTATTTTTTTTGTTTTTAACCCAAGTACTCTGATCCATTTTAAATTAGGAGGCCTATCTGTCAGCCACATATTGAAATTCATTAAAATGCTTTCCCTGCATTTTGTGTCTGTCGCACACAATTTGTCTCTTTAATGTTCCATTGATCGCTTTTCATTTGATTTGAAATGCAGAGATATCACCGCCACTGAACAGAAGGCACCTAAGGAATTAGACTAATGGAATGACGCTTTCTTTCTTTCTATCTTTTTTTCTTTTTCTTATAACAGAGGTAGCGTTGCAGACTAATGGATATTGTTTTCCTTCCCTATCTGACGCCTAATCTCACAAAGGCTGCATCACAGATAGATTGCACCGGGACCCCCGGTGACAGAGGGGGGAATTAATTAGCGAGCCCTCACTAATTTTAAGCAGCCAGCGCCCAGACCTGTTTGTGTGTACATCAGGGTGATGTGTGTTGAACTGCCCCGGAGAAATTAGTTACCGGGGGGGGGTGGGGGTGAATGTCTCCTTTATTCATTGCAATTGATTAATGTAGGGACACGCGGAGGCTGGGCTAAAGGTTACAGTGAAATCCAGAAAAGACTTGACCCACAAATTAACACCTTGCGCTCGGTCTAAATTTAACATATCTGATTAAAATCCCATGTCTGCTTAAGAGGCGTCGCTGATTGTGCTTTTCCGGGCCTGAGCACACTTCAGACGGGCTTGTTGTCGGTCTGTGCGTCTTGGGTTGTGCGTAATTAACAGGTTGCAGCACTTTCTCCATTTCACCACGTGAGCACTCAACCTGCTGTGTGAAATTGTAATCTCCCCTCTTTGACCACACTGAAAGGGATGTGAAATGTAGTGTGCTTGACGGGTGAAATTGTTTTACGGCTGTACGAGAGGGGGGTTGATGGGTAAAAAAAAAAAATGCATTTAGGTGAAAGGCACACTGGTGGAAAAGCTATCTCACCTCTGATTGCTGTCGTACACTCAACCCGCACTTATGAATCTTCACAAAACGACCTTATCATACTCATGGAACAGATTGTTATCCTACCTGGTGTGCCAGGATGGAAATGAAATTGAAGTAGGCTCAGCTCGGAGAACAGAAGGCATTACTACCTCAAACACTGTTAGAATTGCTTGTAGACAGTATTTGTCTAAAACGGTGCGTCCTTAATGTCACTGCGATTTAAACGGTGATTGAAGTCTTCCCGACCCTGGAAGAGTTTTCCAATAGAATCCGCCTACATGTTTAAATATCCAGCTCTCGTATAAACTCTGTATGCAGTCCATCGCTTCACAAACTGAACTATATCTAGATGATAGTAAAAAAAAAAAGAAAAAACACTTATTCAGAAGTGTATTTTTCCTCACAGTCTTGGAATTGAAGTTGAGCTGTTAGGCAACACGTTTTACAGCGTTTATCATCATCGATGCCGTATCGCAGTTATGGCGAACAGGTGTTGTGCGAGCACAGGATGTAAAAACAATCGCAGCGTTGTTCCTTTCAGTACTATATTTATAATATAAATCTATAGGTATGTAGCTATCCATCAATCCAGCCTCAATACTCACATTAAAGTGAAGTTTTAACTGGAAACCGGCCAAACCAAGGAAATTGTAAAAATTTCAAAGAAAACATTCCATTTTCATATGAATTTCTGAAGAGTAGCGAACAAAAAAACCCGAGCTGAGACATCAGTGACGCTGCCATGAAAGCCAGTGACCTTGTTGCTCTCAAACTGGCCTCCAAGCCGTGCTGTCAGGGTGAGTTTGTAAAAACCTCCATAAATTAACAGCTATAGGGGAAGTTTTTTGGACATTTGACATTATTTTGCACCAGAAGGTTTGATTTAAAATTGGCTTCATGTTGAGATTGTAGTCATTTTCCGCAGTAAGTGTTTGGTTTTGTGAAAAATATAGGCATAGACATTCAACAAAGAAAAGCGTTGAAGTTTAAATTTATTTCACTAGTCCAGTCCCTTTCGGATGAAAATGAATAGTATGTGGCCTCTGAACTAAAATATGACACAAACGCCACATCTTCACACAGAACATGCAAACTCAAGTCTGGAATGGAAGGATCACTCCATTATATTCATGCGTCACAACATAAGGGAAATCAAAAGCAGACATTTAATGTAAGTGCATCGTCAGTGTGGTAAGTGAAGGATTCACACATGTGGACATTCCCACGAAGCTCCTGCTCCAGTCAAAGAGTGAATACCCAATCCCACAAAGCCTGTAAATAAGGAATACCAAAAGGGGAAAATGTAATGAAGCGCAATGTGAAAAACAAGCCCTTTGGTCGCCCGACGGAGAGACGCACATCGCCTGATACTCTTTGTTGTTTCATGACGATGCGCTCCCTTCCTAATTGCCACGTCTGGATGGAGAGTGGCCTTGTTTATCCCGCCGCGCTGCACTGATTGCATGCTTTGGCTCCTTTTAGGACGGTTCAGCCCAGTTCTGAGGCTCCGCGTGTCTGCTTGGCCACTCCCCAGCGTGTCCCTCTCCCAAGCCAACTGGAGAAACCCCAGGCAGAAGTGTCACTGTCCTTCCTGTTATTACAACAGCAACAACAAAAAAAACCCAGTCTCATCTGGCCTGGCTGGCGATGATAAAACCATCTCAGCCAATACTCCATCAGCTTTGGAGGAAGGGGTTGGATTCGCTTCTGAAATAATGAGGGACTGGCTTGTTTCAATTTTTTTTTTTTTTAATGAAAATTACATGATAAAATCTTAAGATTTTATGTTTTAGATATTTTTTAATTGTCAGAATAATTGATAAAGCTGGTTGGTGATGTGGTGCTGTGGAAGTGTCCATATGCTGTTTTAAGTGAGAGCCCCAGCTGCTGCAGAGGCCGCCTCTCCTCTCGCGGTGTCACGACGCTGCCAATGTGAGGCTGCCGCTCCCCCGAGACTCATTCTGGGGAATAATGGCAAGAGGAGGAGAAAGAAGGTCCTCTAACTGAGATTAATTAGGCTTTTTGTGTTTTGCGAGATACAATAGGAAATGCAGCTCCGGCTAAATGACTTATTGTTTCATACTCAATGTCTGCATTAAATATGTTGCGGGAGTGAAATTGAATGTTTTGTCTTGTGTTGTACGAGGCCTTTGTGTTGGTGGCGCGTCCTTGGACGATAATGACACCTAAACAATGGTGAAGGATTGGCAGGATGCGGCTTCTTCACAGGGTAACGGCGATCCTCTCTCATTTTGGTTCTTTTGATCCGGGTTCATACTCGGTATTAAACCCGGAGGGGGGTGTCTTTTTTGGAGAAGTTGGCTGCTGCGTGTCGATAAGACCGATCACCTTAAAAGACAAACCGTTGACCCTCTTGACCATTTGATTCGGGAGGTACTGAACTGACCGGTGGACAACAAGCATCCGGTCCTCTGTGCTGTGGAGATGAAAGGGGAGAAAGCAAACCACTTAAAATATGAGAGCACCCACTGACTGAAGGACGTCAGAAATTTAATCAGAATTTAAATCACATCAGCAAAAGATGGGATTTAGTGTTGTGGGGAGGGAGGTGGGTGGTGGTGGTGGGGGTGGGGGGGGCACACCACATTGTGAAAATAAGCTAATTGCTTTTGAGCCATTCACGACTACGCGTGAAAATCGCGCCTTGCGCAGCTCTGGCAAGGTTGCGGGGTTAAGGAGAAGCTCCATTATACGATTAGGGGTCAGAACGGAACAACAAATTGCGGCGCCTGATCAATCATGAATAAATTCCTGGATGCCAGAGTGTGAGATTACCGATTCACTCATGTTTGTGGAGGTTAGAAAATGTCCTGCGGTCGGTAAAAACAGGTTAGCCATTATGATAAACGGCATTGAGACGACACACTTTACCCGTCATCATGGATGACGGACTGTATTTGCATATAGTGTCTTTTCCGTATCTTGAGCGTGGCGGCTAAGAACAATTAAGCCGATGACTGGTGACTCACGCCAAGATTCTTTGTTGTCTAATGGGTTTGTATCAGGCAAGCGGGCCATTAAGTGACCCATTGATTGCAGCGAAGCGGCGGTACCTTGCGCTGCATATGAAGATGACATATTAAGCCATTAAGATGTGCTTTTGATTGACGCGCCGAAACAAAAGGAGCCGCCAGGGGAACATAATAAGGGTCAGTTGCTCCACCTGACTAAAGTGACGGGGCCGAGACGTGTGCGGCATGACGGATTGGTTTTGGGTGAGTCTGCTTGACTCCGTCAAAGAAACCTGCCAAGTCCGTCACGTGGCGAGCCCAAACTTATTCAGTGTTATTTTTATCGGCCGCCTTTCATGTTTCAAAGGACACAGGGAAAGTTCCTGAAAATTGAGCGGGGGCCACGGCTGCTCACATTAACAGCCTAACCCTCACAGCGAGAGCATTTTTGATTGGTAGCAGACAGTGAGAATAGCCCTGTCTTCATTGACATTTCCGAAGCGGCAGCGGTGCTTTTCTGCGGTGGTGACCTCTGTGAATTTTATTAGCAAATGAGACCTGGAGGGTTTGGGTTTAAAGAGCGGCCCTTCATTCTGATTTCCCCCCACATAATGATTTTCACAGAGTTCAGGACCTGAATGGAGGAGAAATAATGAGCGCTAGTCATTATTGCAAATTATATCCTCTGCTCAGTCCATCACTCACCTCCTAATTAATCTAAATACCTTCAGCCTTATAGACTTTGATGATTAGGATTAGACGCTACCGTATTTGTGTGAACTGAATCATAGACAGTATTCCCAATCAGGTGACTTTCCTATCTTTGAAAGAAAAGGAGGCGGTGAATCCACGTCACCTGGTCGTTCATCGTGCATGTTCCCACTGTGCAGTGCATTTTATTTGTTTACTCTGGTTATGTAAAAGCTGCCAAAACATGGAAATGTAAATTCAACAGACATGAAGCTTCATTTGACATTTGTCTCAGGACACTGTTGCATCTCCGCCAGCCTGGAGCCTTCCCCTGATTCCTACAGTGATCACACATCACAGGCTCCGCTGACTTTCTCGCAGGAAAGTAGGGCATCCTTTAATATCGTCAAAATACTGAAAACCTGTCATTTCTAAATTGGGTGTCATTGTTTCTAAAAAAAAAAAAAAAAAAAAAAAAAAAAAAGTTGTACTTTGCAACACTTTCAGTTTTTAACCATGATTTAAATATTTTTTCTTTAGTGATTAGCAGTTTTCCATCAGAGCCCAGTCTTAACAGAAGGGACTGTTTCTTCCCTCTTGGACTGACAAAAGCTGTGGCCAACTCCGAGCCGCCCTGCTCTGCCAGTGGAGTGAGCTGCCGGGGCGAAGGATTAACCTGATGGAAGCTTTCCCCTGGAGTACGTCCACAGTTGTCTCTGTATTGCTCATAATACCATTAAACCATTAAGTCTGCCATTTTGGATTACTTGTGGTAAAACTGCTTTAATTCGGTTCGCCACTAATGGGGACAGGATACACTTGAAATTCAGTTGGAGAGTTATGTTCTCGATAAAATCAGCAAAATAATGGCAGAAGTCGTTGTAAGTTGTGAGATCTGACCAATCATGAACACTGTGAGATTTTTATCCTGGTTGAATTTTTTATTCATTTATTGTAATCACCACTGATACTCTGGTGCAGAATCAATGTAAAGGTCTCATAGTATCATTTCCTACTCGAGCAGTGATCCCTTCAACCACAACAGCGTCGATGTATGTAGCATCGGCAGCAGGAACAGTTCATCCCGACTCATTCATTTTTCACACCGGTCTCCATGTTCTCCACATACAGCCATCATTGTAATGGAAGGTGAAGGTGGCCTACATTGGAATAATAATAAATCTGTTCCTTTTGAATACCTTAGACAATAGCCAAGCCCTGGCCTTTACGGAGTTGCAGAGACAGGCTTAGAGTGCGTCGAGAGCTCTCTATTTTTAATTGGTCTTGAACAGGCCATTGTTAAGGCAGAGGAGATAGAGAAGGAGGAAGAGGGCGAGAGGGAGAGCGAGAGAGAAAACACCCTTTTGCATCACTAGCACATTAGCCCAGCACTAACACAGTGTCATTATAATTTGCTCTTAGTCTCACTGGCTAATTAGCTTGTCATGGTGCAGCAGGTCCTGCAGAGTATGTGGTCATTAGGCTCGGAGAGCATCGAAACTGAATGACAATCAGTTGTTCTCCAGTCATCCTCTTCACTTCTATTAGACGGTAACAATGGCAGCGTGATGAGGTGGCACACTGTCACTTTAAACAGTGTGCCTCTACATTTTATGGTGGTCAATAATGAGGAAGGGAGTCCAGTTTCCACAGCCTTGTTTTGTTGGGGTTCACAAGTCCAAATCAAGACAATTTGTGGATCTCAAACATGATGGCAGAATATATACAGTTGAGAGATAACATCGAGCACTGACTGTCAGCAAAAAGACTATATTGTTAGATTGGAACGATAAAGGCAAGATTTTAGGGCCAAATCTACTTACCGATCATTAAACCCTCGAAAAACTAACTGCATTCTCCAACAACAGCTCCGAATCCTTCGATAAAAACCTGCTCATTTATATGATACCTTCAACCTTCTTGACATCAAGCTACCAAACCAGACTGTTTGTCAGACTCGGTACATTGTGAGGTGATGTATAATAACGACTGCAATATAATAATCTGCCTTCAGTTCCTTTGTTTTTTTTGGTACAAGTGATGACGACGCAGACAAACAGATTCTCTGAGACCTTGACGAGACGGAAATAGGGCTGAACGATTAATTGCATTTGCGATAATATCGCGATATGATAAAATGGGATTTTCTAATCTAGTGATTTGACTGCTCACGTGATCTGGTCACATGACGACTTGCTGCGTCCTGCGCGTGTCATCTGCCCACTTTGCCCGAATGGGCTAGTGGTTTTTAGGGATGGAGCCGATCCGATCCGGGATCGGGTTCCGATACCAACATAATTCACGGATCAGAAATTTCCGATCCAACCTGCGGAGATTTCTGATCCATGAAGCCTCGTCTGCTTCACTCCTCTTCATATTTTGTCAGAACATAATTTACAATCATTCTTACTTTGCCGTTGTCATTAATCTTAAAAGAATCTCCAAACCGCCGACATCGCTCGTCGCCTCTTGCGTACCTGCGGGGCACGTTGCTGACACATGACCTCACGTAATTACTGTATCTGTACAACTATGAGTACGAGTACTCTGTGCAGTATTGGATCCATTGTCCGATACCGGTATTGGTATCGCTTCATCCTTAGTATTTATATTCACTGATTTTGATAGTCATAGCAACTGCATTACCAAAGCATCATTAAAGGCTACTTACATTGTACCTTTTGTTTTATGTATATTTCATAAATGAAGTAAAATAAAAAAACATGCTCCTGGAGGGATCCAATATTTTCATCTGTAATTACCAACAAAGAGCAGTGTTCTGCATAAATCTTCTGTGCAACACTTGTCACAACATGGCTGTTTGAAAGGAATCGTAAACAGCCTGTTTTAATCATAGAGGAAAGCAGCGGTGCCGGCGTCTTTGTAACACGAGCCTCGACTGAACAATTCATCAACTGATTATTAGTGCCGGTTCACATCACACCAGGGGTTGCAGGCGCGTCAAAGGAGGTTGGAAAAAAAAAAAAATAGTTCTGGGCACCTGAGCAGATGGCTGGATGTTATTAAGGAGACCTCTTAGTCCTCGTACAGACGAGCCCGATTGAGGCTTGGACAAGTAAGTGCCTGAAAGTCAACTCATCTCCTGTACCTTCTTCGTGTACTTTACACAACTTCCTGCCTGCCCTCAGAAATAATTACCCCCCCAACACTTGAATCAGACACGAATGTGAATAATACATTACAAAAGCTCTGGGAGAACAACGCTATTCTCTTCAAAGTGCTCATGCTGTGCAGAAAAATCAATATGCAACATTGGAAAGACACAGTGTTGAATTAAAGTCATTCCATGGCTGTAAACACTTGAGAAAAACAAGACGTGGTGCACCGAGTGGTGCAGTGGTAAGAGTGGCGGCGGACCAGGCACCGGGTCAGAGGTTCAAACCCTCTCCTGGTTGTGTTTTTGGAGCAATTAAAGTGTGGAAAGGCCATGAGGTGTAATCAGATATATGTTACAATAGTGGAAATCATCGAACAGGAATTTGCTGAATCTCATCGATATGGCTAGAATTTTTCTTCATCACAAACTCCACAATCTGCAAGTTATTTGATCTTTTCAGAAACTAATTCATACAGTTTCACCAAAAAAACTCCCTGCATATTCAGCCTCTGATCATTACAGCCATCGAGCTCTGTGGTGGTGGAGCCGTGTCACCTCCATGATACCGGGAGTCCAATCCGGAACGCGAGATTAAGTTTTCCAGATAACTTTAGTTATGTTGTGTGAATCAGTTCAGCTGAGCAGGATTACTTATAATTAAGATAATTTCTAGAATTTGAGTTATTCTGATCATATTATGAACGATCCTGCTATATTTCGAAGCTCCCGCTACATGTGGCCAAATGTTTCATGTCTTTGAAGATGTAAATAGTGTAATATAAATCCACTTTGATCTCTAAGTTGTAAAGCACATGTTGAACTGAGGCCTGATATTATTTAAATTGCAGTTCTTGGATTTGGATGTCAGGTTTGAAATCACTTTAAATGTTTGGTTTTGTTTTAGGGAAAAAAACTAAATAACCTCAAAAAACAGAGCATTTGAGTTTTAGTTCTTTATACATTATTATTCACTGGTCCGACCCGCTTGAGTTCAAATTGCACTGCGTGGCCTCTAACCTAACATGAGTTTGACACCCCTGTCTTATACTGCAGAAATGTTCTTATTCTTCTTTTTCTATTACTTGTAGTGCCTTAAAATGAAAATCAGAAATGTGCTGTATGCCAAAGGTGTCGAAACCTTTTTAATGAGATTTGATAATGTGGCTCCACTGATTAAATTACTAAAAATTGTCTCTTAAAGAGTGACAAAGCGTTTCAATTTTTTCACGGTGAGTGAACTGCTTTCTTGCTGCTTTGAATTGTATATTATAGGAACGACTTATTTTTTTTTCAAAATAAAGTCAATTTTTATTCTAAATAGTCTAAATAATCTGTTTCAATCTTGCAATGTAAATGTGTTAATATTATTTCCTGCAGTTGGTCCACTGACTGCATATTTTGCATGTTCAGTCATGGAATCAAACTCAGTTGATTTCCAGAAAGGAATTTAAAGGAATTGCTCATTGCATATGTTTGCAAATAGGCACTTCCTTCTAATATGTTATAATTGTGGGGATGGACTTTGGCTGCACCGACTTCATCTGGTCGAGTTTGACTGTTGCCTTCCCCCAACTTCCTTTTAGTAGAAGAAAATGTGTTTGTAAGAGTCAAGATGAAGACTGGACATACGTATATGATCATTGTCACAGTTTTGTGTATTTTATTGGCTGAGCAGGGAGCGTCTCCATGACAACAGACAATGATCTCTGATCTCCTCCATGAGGAGCCTCTCTCACCCGCTTTGTATGGGACATGTTCTTCTGTTTTCTGGGATTTATTTGGAAGCGGTTAACGTTAACGTCCCAAAATCTATTCGACAATTTCATGCAATTCGGGTTAATAGTTTTAGCGAAAAGTAGGTAAAATACATATATACATTAAAAACAATTGATAAATAGATGCAGACAAAAAGTATAACCTTCCGCCCCAACTTTCGTTGTCGAAGGTAAAGATGATGAGTTTTGAACCTGGAACGAGCTGACGAAGCCTTTCTGTGTTGAGTTTGTACGTTAGTTCAGTGCATGTGTAGGTTTTCTCAGGGTTATGTACCACAATCTAATACATGCATTTAACCCAGATATCTACAGAAAATGGATAGTCGTTGGCACAAATGCTTTCAGAGAAGGCAGGATATATCCAGGGCACAGAAACTAGATGAATAGATATTTCAAAGTATTTTTTTTTCTTACTCAATAATATATAAAGTATTTTTTTTTTCCCAAGGAAGTCAGCTGCTTGCGTCTTTTGTTCCACCTCTCAACATGTTCTTGTCTTTAAAACAACAACTGCCTGCACCTGAGTAACAAAGCCTGCGAGGCTGGCTGGGTGTCACTCTGACTCGCTGCTCCCTCTCCTCCTCCTGTTTCATTGTGTAAACATGACAGAAGCCCCACTCATTATCTGAAGCTGGAGACAGATGGAATTGGTGAGCGTTACACGAGCAGCACAACAAGACAAGTGGGCAAGCTCCAGTCATCGATGGAACAAATAGGGTTTTGTGAGAGGCTGTTTTGCCGACACACTCTGGGAACCTAGTCTGCCGATCGAGCTCGTGTTATTCACCCTTTTTAACATTATATCGGAGTGACTCACCTCGTGTTGCATTTAATGTCATGGATTTACATTAAGTGCAGCCCTGCCTTTACATGCTGCAGCACAGAACATTTCTTTTTTTTTTCTCTTTGCTCACACATTGTTTGCCTCACCTCTGAGGAAAATGTGCCTTTCAATCGCCAATAAAAACGTATCGGAACATGAACTCAGTCTCTTGGCCGTGTCTCAAGTGCCGTGCCATCTCATTACCAAGCCAAGCTAAATAAGATGATGACAAATAGAATGTGCAGCTGGCTCTCCTTGAAAGTTAGCCAATATAATAATTCTCACTTGTGTTTTATTGGCGAGAGGGTAGAGAATTAGATTAACCTTTAATATTGAACCAAAGCGCTAAAATCTAAATGGGGCTTTCTTGGCAAATAGATTTTAACTTATTGATTTCTCATCATTTCCCTTTCTCTGCGACATTGAAGGAAAAGACTTCTTTGAAATATGCAGTATTTTTTCAGGATGAGACTTTCCATGCATGTTGATGAATAATGGTGATTAATATGTTGTTTTTTTCCAATGCAAAGTTGAGAACAAACATTAGAATTCACTTCTAATAAAAAAAACCAAGCCCCTATGTAGCTTCCTCCTGCATGTTTAAGATGCATTTCATGCATAATTTCATGCCCAATATGCTGCAGATCTTCCATAAATATAACTAGTTCACATTCAAATGTTATGAACGTCACCATTGCGAAGTTATTACATGTCTTATGGAGTAACTATCTTCACATCAGTCTGCCACTTTTATTCAGAGATCCATTATGTGGCTTTTATTTTTGTCCCTAATTATTGTAAATTAACACATTACATGGTAAAAAGTTTGAAGTTAATGAATCAGTCTGTGGCGTTTACATGCACAGTGGGTGGAAAATGAACACAGAGAAAATATTGTGACCCTTCGTCTATTTTTTACTCTAAAAACTTTTTCTGATGCTCATAATACTGACGTGTTTCTCTTACAACAATTATAATGTACAGGTCATGTGGTGCAATTTGGAAGCAAAGTACATCATGTAGAACGTTCTGATTTTCACATTACTTCAGCAAACTTCAAATATAGAGAACGGCTGAGATTAGTGGTCATGCACTGCGATTCTCACAGTTAGACATGAAAATAATGCTTATTGAGAGCCTTACTTGGTTGGGATGCAACATCTGGAAAACACAAAATCATCCAGAAGCTTCTGTACCTCAATCTGGACCAAATTGCTGACTTAGCCTGGTACAACGTATAGATTCTCATTCAAAGACTTTAAACGTATCTGTCATAAGCTAAACTTTCAATGAGATATTAGAACTGTTGTTGCACTTTATATTTTCAATCATAAGATTGCGTACACAACACAACACTGAGACCTGAGCTCAGATATCAGAGGGGCTGCAAACAGAGCGGGTTTGTAAAAACATGCATACGGCAACAGGTGTTTTGGACATTTCTCTGTATTTTGCACCAGAAGGTTTCATTCAAATTGGATTTATCTTGAGGTCCGAGTAATTTTCTGTAGTAATTATTGTTCTTGTGACAATACAGACATTTTCACCACAGATACTCTGCACCACAACAAGGAAAAGCATTAAAGTTTGAATTTGAAGGTTATTCTGACACTATTTCACAGGTCCGGCCCACTCAAGATAAAATTGGGCTGAATGTGGCCCCTGAACTGAAATGGGTATGACACAACATCTCCAATAACTGATGAGCTCAGCGAATGGAAAAAGAAAATGTTCTACTCTTGAGAAATTTGTTTGGAAAAATCAATACAGTTCTTAACATTTTTACAAAGTGCTTGGTGATTTGGCCGGATTGGAGCTTCTAGTGGTCCGGTTTTGGCCCACTGGCCTTATGTTTTACACCCCTGTATTAGATTGAACAAATATATATGCACATTTCTTTACCTATTGTATGAGAAGATTGTCCATTGTGTGAATGATGTACAACCACAAGCTACGGTTAACAAAACCACGAGTAATCCGATTAAAATCATTCCATTTAAACACTGTTATCGGATTGGTGGTGTCTGATCTGTTATGTTACGTTGCCACGTGATGTAAATCACAACTGGACAATGCAGGTTTGTCATATTCTGATGAAGAAAAATTCATCTTTGGTGTTGCAGTTTCAAAAGAAACTCAACAAGCTTGAGTTTAGTCTAGCCAACTCGTCCATGTTCAATAATGCTGGGTTTCTGGTTGCAGCTGGATGTAGGATTGCGTGTGCATGTCACAACTCGTCAACATCCATTTCCTGAATCGGATGATATTCTGGGTGCATATTAATGTGCTACGTTCATGTGAACGGTGCAATCTGGCGTTTAATCAGATCAAACCTGCAGAAATCTTGATGTCCGCTTCCATTTCCTGTTGCAGGGTCGGCCTTTGTGATGGTGAACACATCGGGGCGCTTCGCGGGGCAGAAGGCTTTACTGCTGACACCCCAGCTGAGGGAGAACGACACGCACTGCGTCATCTTCAACTACTACATCGGAGGCAGGGACAACAGCCACCCGGGCCACCTGAACGTCTATATCAAGGAGAACAACAGTCCCATGGGGATGCCCGTCTGGAACGTGTCGGGTCCAGCCACTCGCTCCTGGGGACAGGTGGAGCTGGCCGTCAGCACCTACTGGCCCAACTTCTACCAGGTGAGGAAGCGGGGTGGAAATGGAGTAATCCTCTGCGCGATGTGTCATTACTTGAACTAGGTTATTCATTGTGAGCAGTCTTTGTAGTTGAGCCAAAGTCATTAAAGCCTTTTCACTGGGTGGAGGAAGACAAATATATTATTTGAGAAGCTCTAAACAATTGCACAATAGCCCATAGAAAACACCCAGGATTATTGATTTCTGGGCCTACCTCTGTATCCATGGTAATCTGTTCTCTCTCCCTACCATCTGAGCCAGTTCTCTTTTTCCAATTCTGAAAACTCATTTTCACTTACCAATGCACATGACTGCTGGCCGGGGCAAGGTGATTTCACACTTGTCTGGCTATTAGTCTTCGCTGGGCTTGTTCCACAAGTCCACCAAATGTTAATTGATGCAGAGAGACCCCTTAACCCCTCCCAATAGGAGCTGTTCCCCTGGTGAATTATTTCATTATGGCCTAGCAGAGCTGGTCCACAGCGGAAGCTGAGGGGAGTCCTCCTGCCTGCTCATCATAGCCACTCTGATAACTTAGTTAACAAGGGACACCGCTGAGCTTGTCTCTGCTGAATGCAGGATGGGAGGTTTAATGAGGGGCACACAGACAAAAGAAGGAAAGTAAGACGGGGGGAGGGGGCAGCAACAGTTGAGCAGAACACAACGTGCTGCAGCTGCCAGTGATGGTTGCTCTTCACTGTTGACAGGACGGTGCCCCTTCTAACATAATGATGCAAATTCATTCTGGTCAGATGTTTTCTGCTTTGACATGAGGAGGAGGATCCTGGCTACACGCCAACGTTTAGAGTGAAAACGCATCAGTTGTTTTGCGTTGTCGTGTCAGAAAAGTGTCACGTTTAAACGGCAACGTTGTGAAAACTGTGTCCTTTCACAAGAAAATGACAGAAACGTAAAATAATATAGTTTTCATGTTGGGCTCCGAGTTGTCGCGGTTTGTTTTTGTAATGACATCACACACACGCATGCAACAGACAACGATACACTTTAAAGGGGTCATATTATCCAGCTTCAACACTTTCACATGGTGTAACCTTGTATTCAAAGTCTATTGCTTTTCCTTGATTTTCCTCCATTTGAATATTGGATCATAGGAGCTGCATTCAGAATCTGCTGTGTCTGTGTGAGCTGGACTGGCTCCGCCCACACATGAATACTTGCTTTTTACCCGACTATGGAGTCTGAGCATTTTAAAGAAATTCCCCCTTGGGAGCCGTTGGCAAAGTGTGTTAGCAGCTCAGAGCGCCCCCAAAACACAACAAAGGTTTTGCGTTTTTCCACTTGAAAATGTTGTCTCGTGAACTGGCCCTTTGTAGACGGACTCACTGTATATGGACAGGGTAACACATATTGCTGAGAGGACAGGGCATCATTAAAATAAAGTAACAAGGTGTGAACCAGCAAGGCACCAGTTTGCATTGCACTGACTTGTATTAAGGAGATGGACTCGGAGTGTTTTCAAAAAGTTCCACCTTCTGAGCTGTTTTCTCAAAGTTTTGTTTTTTGACTGTCTCCGAGCAGTTGTGGAAACGGATGCCCAAAATGCTACAGAAAGTTTGCATTTTCACTGGAAAACATCACGTAAACAAGCCCCGAGAGAGTCGCTTGCCGTGTTTGAATTCCTCTTCCTTGCAGACTTGCTGAGGCCAAATTGATGTTTGTTTTTTTGTAGTTTTTTTTTTTACAAGTTTGATTTGTCTTTTAATTCTGTTTCAATGTGAAAAATCATTGCAAACATCTCACTTTTTCCATTTGCCATTTCAGTAAATCTCGGTGTGTACGATGAATTTCCAGATCCAGGATGACACATTCTGCTTTTTTCGGAGTTGTGGGAAATTCCCTGCATCTGTTGCCTTTCAGAGCCCAGAGGACGGTCTGTTTGCAATTGTTCCGCACATAAATGTGAGGATACTAATGATTCTGGGCAACAATCGCAGTAAAAAAAATTAGACACTGATGTTTGAAATTGTCATTAATTAACAACATGACGCTAATTATAGGTGTCTTTAATTGCATGGTATCCTACGCAATTGTCAAAGGGAAGCCACCTGATACTTGGAAATTATTTTTTAATTACCACTAAGGGTTTTTAGTCATCACCAGCCTTTCAGCCTTTGATAATTACTCCTCTGTCAGGCCATCTGGAAAACTTTTAATTGAGATACTCCTATAGTTTTCTATATAATGGGGACTCGGTGTATGTCAGATGCTGCTCCGAGTAGGTATTTTGTGCGTGAGCTGATTTATCCTCAAACACATAAGAGCACCAATGAGAGAGAGAAAAACTCAAATGTGCTCATCTGTCTTGGATTTTAATACAGTAGAGCCCATGGCTGAGCTAATCAATCCCACTGTAATGTTGTACTTCGCCATGTCCCTTGGGGATAACCGGCGCGCTGATGTAGACATTGAGCGTTGGGTTCACAGTCTGTCTCTCTGACAAATGAGAATGTTGAACTTTGCTGTGACATCAACAGCTTTGTCCCATGTGAATATTTTCACTCTGTGGGTCAGGCCCAATTATGCACTGCACTATCATTGATGTTGGAATCAATTATATCACAGCTATTAGGCAGGCTGACTGATGTCTGTTGCACAAACAAAGGATTTCAATTAGAGTGTGGGGGCCAGTTCATTTGTCTGGTGGCGATATATGGAGTGGTTGGCCTTTTAATTTCCTTTAAATTAGCCTGTAATGAGGCCATAATTGGCACCCAAGACATTCACTTTCATATTTCATGAGACAAAAAAAGAAATTTATAATTAGACACCCTTATCTGAAGGCATCCTGTCTCCCAGATGACAATGGTAACTGTCCCCGCCTCCACATTCCAAGGCTGCAGAAGGAATCTGCGATGCATCGGTGTGGGGCTCCAGCAGGATGCGTATGTTTCTGTGAGACGCCACACATGGAACATAGCCATTAATATATACCATTCGCTGAGAGATGCATGCTTATATTTAGGGGATAATGGAATGCAAAACATGTGTAGTCGCAGCGTGTGGTGCAGTGAGTCCCTGCACCACACCCAGAGTTTGGGAAGGAACCAGGACTGTGTTTCCTTTTTTAACGCACTGCAGACCATAGAGTGCATAACTCTGACGGTCTGCTGAGACACGCCCTCCCTCACGGCTTAGGAACATTTGTTTTGCCGGAGAACTCGGCCCCCAAAATAGGATCACGCCAGTCATATGGAGCACAGTTGGACTTTATTTCCAAATTTCTCTTGTCAGGGGTTATCAGCAAACATGTGAACTCGGTAACACGAGACACAGCAACTGTTATAGGCAACATTATCCACACATGGAGGCGCAATGGAGAATTGCATCAAAGTAAAATAAAATGTCATGTGGTTAACCCTTTATTGGGAAATACTGAAATAAACAAGGATGTCGGGATAAAACACAATTATATGTTGCATCATACGATCAGTTGCAAAAAAACTGACTAATAAAATTCACTATTTATAGAATAAAAAATGTTGTAACAGTCTATAATCATATCTTATATGATACTGTGTGATAATATTAAAAAAAAACACTAAGCATGACTTGAACACACTTTGTGTACATCTAGCGCACAATAGCATGTACCTGTGTTAACTTCTAGTTTTCATTACAATAGTACATCAATCAAACATATAAAGGGTTAATGGGATTTATCAAATAGTGTGCATCAGCTCCAGTAAACGCATGTTTGGCCGATCTACCTCGAAACCAAACCAAATGTAATGTGTATTCACTTGTTCCACCTGTAATATGGTCACAGGAGTGCAGAAAGAGTTCTCCAATGCATCTTCTATCATAAGACATATTTTTCCCAATGAGGGAGGCCATTTCAAGAGTCACATATTCAAAACCTAAAAAGCTTGAATATGCACACCATTAAAGCATCCATCCATCCATCATTGCTTTAAAACGACTGCATGTTCGTAAAATCAATGAAAGTGAAATCGGTGGTGGGGGGGGGGGCGCTGACCTTTAATATCACTGTGATATTTGGAGTCTAACCCTCCCGTCCATCCCCTGGTTGTCGCACCGTGGGCTAATCATCTCAAGGCTCAAACTTAATTTAACACTTGCATGTCATAACACCTATCGGCTGTGACATATTGTGGAAATAATGTTAGTGGCCCGCAGCTGTGTCACCAGCTGCAGCCCGGCGAAGCCGAAGCAGCCGAGCGCGTTGGCGCGAGCTGGACTTCTCCGCGAGCACGGACAGCCGCACTCAGGTGCCATTTGAAAACGTGCGGCCATTTATCATTGGTGTTATGAGTCTCCTTTCTCCTCCTCAGATTGTGTTTGAAGCAGTAACCTCGGGGCAGCGTGGCTTGCTGGCCATCAAAGACGTTGTGGTCCAGGGCCATCAATGCAGTAAGTCTGTTTTTTATTTTCCCCCCGCCTCCACCATAAAAGAATATCACCAAACAGTCATTGTCCTTTCAATGACACTTTCCCCTAATACCTGCATGACTGTTCTGTTCAAGGCCTCCCGGTCAAACAAAAGGCCTTGGAAGATGATGCTCAGTTCAGTCCAAGTGTGAACCTCCTTCCTCTGGTCCGCTTTAAGATTCTTGAGCCCACAGTTGACACACTGAAGAGTGCTCAAGGAATAATGTTGGAGTGGTTGTGGTAAACCGTCCTCCGAGAGATGGAAAAAACAAATCCCGCCATACGTTGCGCCGCGTCGCGTGTTTGGATTCCACTGTTCCTCTTCTCCCCGAAGTATATTCGGTAAAATATCTCGGCAACAGCTGTTCGGAGTTCTGCTAGCCTCACCGAGTATCGGTGTGATCGCTTCACTGCGTACTGCAGAGGTAATGAACATGTAATCACTGGCATATTTATGGTTTTTCTCACTCAGCTTTCGGGATAAGCCACTAATGTGGAGTAAAAGGAGGAAGCCTCTCTGGTATTCCCCACGTTGATTCGTTCGAGCACAGATAGTCGTGTCAGTCTGTGCGGCACTCCTTAAGTTTATACCAAGAGCTTTTCACTCTCGGCACTCTAAATCTAAATCAATACCACAAGGGTTTTCATCAATTGATTACTGCGTTACTCTACCTCTCATAGTTGAAGTATCAAACTCCGATTGTTGGGCGCTAATGACCTGCTAACCATTTGAAAAGCAGCCGAATTCCTACAAATGTTATGTCAATAAGATCGATCTATATGGCAAAAGGTGTTGCATATAAATGTATTTGGGCAAATCGATGAGGCTTCACGACGTGGTCAGTGTTTAAATGTGTAAGTATGAGCGGATCAATAATCCACTCAGAGGCAATTGGGTTTCTGTGAGTGATAAGCAAAGTGATCAGAGCTGCACAGCCGATTCATTTTCTATTTATACGGCCATGTGGAACATCTAGCACAAAGGTGTGATTACGCCACTGGGTGGTCTGCCTCTCCTTCCATCATTAAAGACGACAGGAGTGATGAGAAAAATAGATTTGTCTTTTCGGTGCCGAATAGATTGACAGGACAAAGTTATAAAGGAGGTGTAGTTCAGACACAAGGTTATGAAATATTAAGTAGAAGTGAAAGTCCTGATGATGAAAGTGATAGAATTAGCTTTTGCCAAGTCTTTAGAGATTCAGTTATGTTTCGAATCAAGGTCGCTCCACTCAATTGCCCTATTTTTCTATGCAAAATAGCAGGACTAATCAAAAATGTTCCACATAAGTTAGTTTCTGTGGACTATCCCAGTCACCGATAATGAGCACAGTTAGAAAATAGATTTTTTTTTTCCGTTTGGGTAAAAAAACCAAAATAAAAACACTCAAATCGTTGAAAGAATGCGGTTAAGAAGTGAGGTTCTTGATAGGTGGAGTGTTTAATGGAGTGTTCTTACAAAACACTTCTGGCCTTCAGCACTTAAGAGCGTTGCATAGTCAAGCAAAGAGCAGCATTTTTCAACAGAACGTCTTCCTTCTTTCAATTTCACACTCAAGTGATGAGTTCCAAAGTGAGTGATGGCAAAAGTTTGTGGGGACGGAAATATACATTTCCATAAAACCACCATTGAAATACGACCAATTATAGCAGTTAATTCATGAAAAGCAAAGTGATGTTTACCTTCTCCTCATGTCAGAACTTAATCTTTTTGCACACATTTGTCTTTTTCACAGTGAATACGCCTCATTTCCTGACGATAAAGGGAGTGGAGGTCAACGCAGGACAGACCGCATCTTTCCATTGCACCGTGAATGGACGCAAAAGGGACAACTTCCGCCTCTGGCTGCAGGTGAGAAATGTTGTTTTCTCTTTGGAATTTTTGGGTGGAACAAAGGAAAGATGGCTCCCTCGTTGCTATCAAACTGATGCTGCCGGGAGAGATTGTTTTAAAAAAAAAAAAGAAAAAAAAAAGTTTTTGGGACATTTCACTATTTTGTACCAGAAAGTTTCATTAAAATTGGATTCATGTTGAGATTTTAGTCATTTTCCATTGTAATTGTTTGCTTTTTGTGAAAATAGACATTTTCATGACGTATACTTCGCCACAGCAAAGAGAAACTTTAAAGTTGAATTTTAAAGGTTATTTATGGTACTTATTTTACCGCTCCGGTCCACTCGAGATGAAATTGGACTATATGTGGCCCCTGAATTAAAATGTGTTCGACGCCCCTGGTATGGAAGTTTCAGTTCTTAAATACATGTTTTACCTCATTAACGTCTTTATGAAGTCGATTTTATGTCTTTTTCTTCTTGCTGAAAGCCCGGACTTCCAACTGCATTTTTGTTAGGCATATGCATAATGATAGTAAAAAGGATTCTTATTAGTTACTATTAAATGCAAACAACTCCATCCTTTCTTTGCTTTGTTTACTTTGACTCTTAGTTGAGAGTATACCAATACTTTCACACTATAACTCCTCAAACTAATCATGCGTCAAAGGTTTTGCCTTACAAGCCCAAACTTTAAAGTGTATACTTTCTGTAAACAGATTGTCTGCGCCGATAAAAGAACAAGTGTGTTAAATTGCATTTCTTTGCTTTTGATCTCATATCATCTCACCCTCGTCACGTATGTCCACAAGTCTAACGCTTTTCTCAATTTGGGAGCTGAAGCTGATGCGAGTACCGCGGGTCTCACAGGCACTTCTAAAAAAACAAAACAAAGTTGCTTTCAGCAAAGTCAAGTGGTAAGTTACTGTGGGAGTTTAATTTGACAAATCCAAGCCGAGGCATTCGCACGTTTCTTTATTTTTCCCTTGTGTTGGAGGTTTCACCTGCTCACCAGAAACCCAGAGACCTCTGCGTCTGGGAGAGGGGGATTACAGTTGTTTCAGATCGCCTCAGTATGGTCTTAACCTATATAGACGCGGGCTCCGTGGATACTGTGTACTATATCTGGCACAACCGAGCAGCGCAGCAGTCTTAATTTGACCTTGTTCCGAGCAGCAAAGGTAGTGCATCTGGCAGACACAACCCTGCTGGCTCCGCTGCTAAGCACGCTGTCACACATGTGATCAGTGGGAGCATGACGCCGGGTAAAGGTCCTCTGCCAGGTACTCCATCATTTTAACAAACACGTCCTCATTAGCACAGGAGCTGGAAAACAAACATTAAGTGAAGTCCCTTGATGACAGTAATGAAGAAATATTTCTAATGAACAAATGTCCCCCATCTGCCTGCTGTGAGAGGTGACAGCTGGGGACGACCCACTGCGTGTCTGTGTGCGTGTGCGCAAGCACGTGCACGTGCATCTCCCGGTGTGATGGATGTACCCCTGCGATCGGCCGCCGACGGAAATGATAGGGACACAAACAAACAAGCGCAGACAAGTACACTCAACTGGAGTTTTCTGAAACATGCAAGGTCGGGCCACTTTTGTCTATTAAAACCTTTTCCATTTCGGAGGCTCACTTGTGTCTTTGTGTCGGTTCCAAAACAGGGCATTGGTGGACGGGAGGCCCCAATGAAAGCCACTAAACCTTGGAACAACCGGCGCTTCATCGGCACTTTCGACGTGGAGAACACAACCAAGGGCGACTCCGGCCGCTACCGCTGCATTGTCCACTCAGACAAAGGCGTTGGAGTGTCCAATTATGGCGAACTGACCATAAAACGTGAGTATTTGTTCCGGCGCGCTGGAAAACACACAAGCCGTCCTCGACGAAAACAACACGGGAAAGCGTGTTTTCAAATCCACACGACCTCCATGCATCGAGCAAAGTTAACGGGAGATGAACAGGATGCGCCGCTGCGTGTTTGTGGATGAAAATGCCCTCTAAGGCCACGCGCAAAAAAAAAAAAGATTCTAGTGCTTTTCTGTTGATTTGTTATCCAGAGGACTTTAATACTTTGCCTGTTAACGCTGTCCTTGACGAGCACAATTCCTCCTCAAAGATCACAAAGGCAAGAGGCGCCCGGGTTTACAGTAACCTCACTGATATTTCTCTCCTGCAGTCATTTGATATGAATTTATGGAGTCGTCCGAAACTAAATCCTGCAAGGCCCCTCTTTCCTTCAGCCCTATAGCCCGGTAATGGCCTTCTATATTTCTTCACCTCAATTTTCTCCCTGCGCTCTCAATTGAATTTACTGCCCCGTTTTCTCTTTTTCTTTTTTTTTCTTTCTTTTTTTGTCTCCAAGCTTTATGTGATTGATAGGTTTAATCCTGGCTGTCCAGATCGAGGTCTGTCAATCATGCGAGAATGGCCGGGCCCAGACACAGCAGAGTGTAGAGGGAGATAAAGTCTCTCTGCCCGAGTGTATCAGTGGGCTTTAGTGATGTACTCAAAGAAAATTTACTGACACACTGGAGGCACTCAGAATCACACTCGTGTATAAATTCAGCCATACAATTACTTGAACATCCCCGCGCTCGCGCATACTGACGAGGTGGCGGTATTTCCATGCGTTACAAGATAGATCTTTACTCAAGACAAACTGTTTAAGTGCCTCAGCGATAAATATTTAAAATGCAATAATTTTCCACACTTAGGCACGTATCTTGTGTATGAATCCCGTAACTCGTGCCGTTTAAAATTCCTCAGAGATTTTACACCTCGATGACTTTGACATAAGCCAGCTCCATCACGGGGGGGGGGGGGGGGGGGAGAAGAAGAGGCGTTTTTGTGCTTATAAGTGTCACACATAAAAACTGATACCTCCTCTTATCGTAGCAGTCATAAAACAAGTGCTTAACCCTCCTCGCAATGTGTCTGAGTTGTAAATCCTCCTTAAATGTGTATCCGCCGCGTCCGTGACTCGTTTTTGGAGGAGTGACCACGGAGCTATTCAGCGGATTATGAGCCTGCTACAGCCCCCCCCCCCCCCCCCCCCCCCCCAATCCACATTACCATACACTGCCTTTTCCTTCAACATGAGGAGAGTGAATGCTTGATTATCCAAGATAATCACTTCTGCCTTTCATGCCAGTGTTCCATCAGATTTATGTGCCTATGTGGAAGTGCACTGCATGTGTTTCCAGCATGCGCCACGGATTGGCCCAGTGCTGCCCCCCCCCCGCCCGTGATGAGCTCTCCCGTAGTGCGGCCAGTAGTTTTTGAAAGGAGGATAATTACTCCTTGTCCGAGCACTGGTTCTTTTCTTGGCCCGGTTAGAATCACCTGGAAGCTGCGAGGTGGCGCTCGCTGCGCTCCAACACGGTATTGTGGGCCACGCCGCCGGCTCAAGGATCCCGAGGTGCAGCCGTATCGGCACTAATGAGAAAAGCCACCGAAAATCGAAGGCCAGCCAGTCGAGCAACTCATTTTTTTTTTTTTTTTTTCCTGTGACCGTCTCCTCTCATATCAGGAGCCGATCAATTCTTTACTCGCTGCAACCCAATTAGGCAGGCTCACAACGTAATGAGGGCCTCGTGCATCTTAACAAGAGAGGCTCAGTGGATGTAACGGGCAAATGAAAGAAGGGTTTTTAAATACTGGGGTCTAACTAATCTAACAAGAGAGCAGAGGAGCGGCTCTTACTGCTGCCGTCTGTGTGGTGAATGTCAGATGGGTGGTAGGAACAGGCACGTGTTTGCAGTTGTGTCTGTTCGTCTGAAATGATTTGTTGATTAATCAAAATAGTCGAGGGGAAAAAAGGTTTAATCGTTGAGCAGTTCACTACTTCTAGTGCCATTCTCTGTGATTTATTATTGTGAGCTGAATATATTTGGAATTTTTAGCAGGAATGTCGAGTCAGTTTTGAGTATTTTAAACCTACATGTGGTAAACTCAAGGATTATTCATGTTCTGAGCGCAGTTAGTATATTTACCCTTTGGCTCCATGTGCATGTGTTGGCCTCTTATGTCGCATGCGCGTACATGTGCATTTGTGGGATCGCACCCGGGCTAGAAAGCAGGTGTTGTGGTGAAGGAGGACACAGCTGTCAGCAGAGCGTTTGGATGTATGGTCAACATCATGGCAGCAGCTGCTCGCTGACCCCTGCGAACGGCTGCCACTGTCGCCTGCACGCCGATGCGGGTTTCCAGCGCCAGGCGAAGACCTTTCCAGCAAAGCTGCCTTGCTTGGCTTAAACAGTGCGAAATGACTCGTTAATATCCTGAAGTGTTCCAGCACTTCAGTGTATTTCACACCGGTAATCCCTTGGTTTTTCTGTGCATCTGCAGTGGCTGTTGAACGGAGGGATTACTGCACCTACAGGAATTATTTCATCACTGTAAGCTGCTGTTGCTTTTGTGAAGCAGCAACTTTTCAAAGTTAAATGAAATGCCTTTTTGCTGTAATACATTGTGCCGCTGAGTTGTGCTCCTGCAGAAATGGTTTCAAGTGATAACAGCGGAGACGGAATTGAATGGCAGCTGTGGCATCCGTGCATTAAAATGCATATGAAGGCGCCATCTCTCCATAGAGACAAAGGATTTACCGGACGAGCAAAAGGAGCTCCTGCTCCAAGCAGCAGTATTGTAATTTAAATCATTTTTAAAAGTCACAGATAAATGTTTGTGTTTGGTGCTCTTGTGAGCCAGCCATGGCTGAGCCTGCTGCTACACACTTTATCATCACGTACTGTTATTAAAGGAATAGTGTCGATAAATTCTCCCAGCAGACACCTCTCATTCAATTCCTTGGAAGTTAGATACGCCGTTATATTTGTTTGTCACGGACTTGTTGTTTTATGTCCCTTTTTTTTTTTATTTTTTTTTTTTTATGAAGTTGTCACTTTGATTCGGTTCTTTGATGAATATTTATTATTGAGCAAAATAAATTATATCTGTCAGAATAACTACACATGCCATCTGCTTTTCAGCCAAAGACAAGGAAACCACAAAGCCGAACGACTACAGAGAGAAATCACTTCTGTTTTGTGAAACTCGCGTTGTCTCATTTAACGTTTTAAAATATTAAAAAGCAATCTTTGTCTATACGCCCCAACTATGAGGAACGATGTTCAAAGTGAGCTTGCTTTCTGTTGCTTAAATTAATTTGAGCATATGCCTTCTTAACTCAGTTAAACCCCTTTTAAGACGGAACAGACCATAGAAAACCATCAAAACAAGCCCAAAGCTGGACCCACATTTTGAGTCACCTCATTTTCCCGTCTGGCTCCGGCACGCAGTCTGAAGATGACCTGCTGGATTAGCTGGTTCCTTTTAGGTAACGTTTGACAGCGACGCTGGGAGCTGGGATTAGTGGGAGCTACGATAGAGGTCAGTGTGGGGTAACCATCTGCTGAGGACGAGCCTCCGACTCTCTGCTGGACACCTCAGCCGGCGTCTCATTCGTCTGGAGACTTCTTCCTCTCCGTGACAACTCCAGGAGAAGCAGCCGGCCAGCTAATGGCATTATTTAGTTACATGTGTGCTCATTAGAGCTCCTCGTCACGGCTGCTGGGACATGGAAGTATTGTGGTATGTGACCAGGGGGAGATTCCTCAGCAATTCCTTAGCTGTTGGTCAGAGCTCTTTGTTGACAAGATCTCTGTTTCACTAGGAGACCATTTTTTAACGAATGAAAGCCGCCATATTCAGTTTGTGAAGATGGATTTGTTTTCGTCAGTATTTTTGAATTATCCCTTGAGAGGAGAAAAGCGCACGCTTTAAATCAAACAACTTTTAGAATTAAAGAAGTATCCACGTTTCTCAAATTTCTTAAGCGCGTTTTTGTTGAAGGTGAGTTTTATGGGCCAGCAATGATTTCAAGTGAAAACAAAAGAACACTGCGTTTTGGGCGTCTGTTTTCATGACGACGCTCAGAGCCAAAGAAAATGCAACTTTTTGGAAGCTGCTCTCAAGGTGGAACTTTAAAGGGGTCATAATATCCAGTTTTTCAACACTTTCACATGACCCAAAAACATTGTATTCAAAGTCTTTTGCTTTTCCTTGATTTTCTTCAGTTTGAATATTGGATCATAGGAGCTACATTCAGAATCTGCTGTGTCTGTGTGAGCTGGACTGACTCCGCCCACACATGTCCATCTTGGGAAGAGGAGGAAGTATTTCCTCTCGTGGTGCCATGTGCCAGAGCAGAGCTGCCTAATTGTGGGAGGAGTCAAAGGGAGGGCCTACCTTGATTGGGATTGGCTAAACCCCCGATGACACTATATAGCGTTTGATTTCTGATTGGCTGGTTGGAGCAACACACTTTTTAAAACCTGTAACAAGCCAGGGAGAGAGAGGACAGACTGTCTTCACTTCTGGGGCGTCATTCCAGGTATGGGGACGATTAGTACTGTTGGAGAACCTTTAGAAAGTGAATTTTGTATAATACGACCCCTTTAAGTGTAGACCTTAGAGGCACTGCTACTGTGCATGTGCACCACGGTTGTAGTAACTATTTGTTTTGCACATGCTCAGTCGATACACAATCAGAACAATGTTCCCTCCAGAGCGTCATGACTCCCTGTCCACATTCTCCTGGGACTTGGTAGTTTTATAATCCTGTGTACTCCCAATGTTAATGTTTACAGCATATTGTTGTCTATGTGTGTAGTTTTATTACAAAAAAACAAATGGCACCCACTAGTGGCCCAACATGAAAACTACATAGCTTCTGCCGTTTCCGTGTGAACACGCATCGTTTTCAAAACATGTCCGTGTAAACACGAAACTTTTATGAAGCTAAAACGTGTAAACGTTGCATAAAAACTGAACAGACCAGCATCATCAGAGGCTTCAGACATTTCCTCAAGTATCACTGCAGCGTCTCCTTATGCGGCTTCATGGTAAAAAACTCTCTCTTAAAAAAAACTTGTCTGACATTTCAAAAAGCCTCATTACACCAGAAATGGCACAAGGTTTAAACAAGATTACACAAATACTGGTGACATAACAGAGAAAAGGTCATCTTCAAGGTTGCCGCCGAGGAACACGTTTGTCTGTTGGAGATAAACTTCTCGGGAATGTTCTTGCCATGATTGTTAATGATCCTTTCACCTCCGGCGTTGCTGTTGAGACAGCGTGAAGTGAATCATTCAGTCCTTGTGAAGGTGTTTTTCCAATGTTTTTCATATTGATGAGTCAAATACTTAAGCATTGTGTGATTTAAATATATTAGTGTAGCAGCAGAGTTCAGACACTTATTTCAGTTTGGTTGAAACAAAACCTGCATCGATGCTGTTAGTATAAAACAGTAATACAAACCACAAAAAGGTATTTTTCATAAAAAGTCCGTTTGTATTCCAGAGTTTTCCATCAGTTTTCCTCAAGTGCAGTCATGGAATCACGAGTTGAGAGATTAACTCGCCTAAATTAAACAAGGGACAATAACTACTGTATTTGTTAGTTACCAGTTTCCCACAGAAAACTCTGATTAAACTCTATCAATACATGTTTGGTGTGGATTTTAGTCACACCTGTGTTTTAAGAGGCCATCATTCTCAAAATGTGTTTGATTACTGGAGTCGGTCGGTTCCCTGCTGATGAGATTCTCTTCATCAGGATGCAACCATCGAGTGGGAGTTGATTTGACATGGATTTCATACCAGAATCATTTGGCTCTTTGAGACTTTCCACGACTGTCTGACACAGAGGCGTCAAACACAGATCCATTCAGGGCCCACATACGGCCCAATTTCATTTTCAGATAGTGCAATAATAACCTTTAATTTTAAACTTTAATGGTTTTTTTTGTTTATCTGGCGCAGAGTATATGTGATGAAATTGTCTATTTTTTGAGATCTTTATTAATAAAAAATTGCTTTACAAATAACAGTTCTTATTATTATTATTATCCGAGCACGGAGTCTGCCGGAGGACCCTATTAGATTGTTATTGTTCTAAAAACAAAACCATTACTACCCAAAATGGCTGGAAACTTAAAGACCATTTTAATTCAATTCAACTTTATTTTTATAGCACTGACTACAACAAAGTAATTTCAAGGCACTTTCACCCAGAAAACCCAACAAAGCCACATGAGAAAGCACAACTGACGATGAAATTTTTTTTTTTGCTTTAATTTGAAGAATTTTCTTGGTGTTTTGGCCGGTTTGGCGTCTCTTGTGTGTTTGACACCTCATGCTCTAACATCAGTGAATGCTCTTCTTTAAATTCACACAGAACCCCCCGTGCCCATCGCGCCGCCCCAGCTAACTGCCGTCGGCGCCACTTACCTCTGGATTCAGCTCAACGCCAACTCCATCAATGGGGACGGTCCGATCATCGACCGGGAGGTGGAGTACCGCACCGTGTCGGGCACCATGTACGACCTGCAGCCCGTCGATAAGACCACACACAAGATCGGCCACCTGGACCCCGACACGGAGTACGAGATCAGCGTCCTGCTGACCAGGCCTCTGGAGGGGGGAACCGGAGCCCCCGGACCCCCGCTGAGGGCCAGGACCAGATGTGCAGGTCAGGAGTTAGTCTTGATTTAAGACGTGTTGGATTATATTGTTTTAAATGTTCCAAGGAAGCAGCTTGTGAAAAGTGACTGGTTCAGGCAGAGAAAAGAGCAGCTGACTTTATTAGTGTGTTTTATGTAATTTGCTTGGCTTAAACAGTGCGAAATGACTTGTTAATATCCTGAAGTGTTCCAGCACTTCAGTGTATTTCACCCTAAAGCAAAGTACACCTGCATAGTGTAACCCACTTATATTTGCACCTGCGCTGTGGGTCTAAGGCGAAAAGCTCCAGTATCGCCTGAGGGGAACAATTAACTCCTCCTGCCTGAAATCGGAATTCCATCAGTGATGTAAGAAAAAAACAAAAAAAACAACCCTACATCATATATCTTTTTTTTTTGACAAATTTCCCGGATGGTGTGCTTTATAAAGACGAACCCGTCGTCTTAAACCAGGAGGGATATTTCATTCTTAATCATTTAACAAGTCGATATATCGATATATTTTTGTGTTGGAGGAAAAAACATTCTTGGCTGCAGAAGCTACTGTTTTGCACTTTTTATAAGTAACGTGAAACAAAACCACCCTTTTTTCTAAAATCTCGCTCAGGAAATTTGCTTGAACACGTCTATTGTTATGCTTCGCGGCTCTTTATCGTCGGTGTTTGACACACATTATTCCAACACTTCTTGATATTGCCTTTGTGCTCAATGTCACACTGAGATTTCATTCATTATTTTGCCAGTATGTTCTTCAGGGACACCAAAGGTCTTTCACGTAGGTTTTTAAAAAGCTTTTGGACACATGTGCTTTGAGTGCAACACTGAAGGAAAACGTCTCGGCTTTTGGAAGACTGAGCGAAGAACAAAATTATATTTTCAATACTAACAGATTATTGTATAGTGGAATAATATGAATATGGAGCAGCAGAAAGCACCCTCTTGAAATGTCGATTTGGAAAGCCAATTCAGGTTTAGGTTTTCACTTGTTAGTCATTTAGAAGAAGAAAAAGAAAAAAAAGTATTTAATACAGTACAAATACAAAATATTTTAAACTCCTGAATGAAATGAAACCGAAGAATAAACTTGTTTAAACCGGTAAGAAACATCCAGAGTAGGTCAGATATGGAACAAGCAGAGAATTTTATAACATGTACGGTGCTTTAGAATCCAACAAATCCCTTAGTTTGTATAATACAGCAAATGTTTTTGATACTTTTACTTTAGTGTGATTCATATGTGATTTTCATTTCAAATTCTCAGCAACTTTGACACCTAAGACTTGGTTTATCTCACTCTATACTCCAGAACGGAGGTCTGCAACCTGTGGCTCTTCAGCCCTCCTGTAGTGACTCCCTGACATTTTCCGAAAATCATTTATAAATCATTTAAATCATATAATCATTTTGCTTATTTTCTTTAAAAAAAAATTATATTTGCATTCCACACTGATTTGCAAAAATCCAATCTAGGCAAAAAAGGAAAAACGGTAAAAAAAAAAAAAAAAAAAAAAGGAAGGGAAGAAATGAGAAAAAATAGCAAGTGTAGATAAAACTGCTCTCAACACAAGGAAATGGCGGCGATAAATAGTTAAATAGTGGCTAAAAGAGCCAAGATGCATAAAATATCTCGTGGGAAAATCCATTAAAAAAAAAAGTGGACAAATCTCTACAAATGGTGACAAGAGCTAAAAAATGTAATAAAATCCATGTAAATTGTACCTATGACATGTTTTGAACTCAACCAAAATTTCTGTGTGTATAGCAATATTTTTTAAATGTTTTCTATTCATTTCAGAAAGTATACATGTTAGTGGAACATTTTAAAATCGGCTCTTTTGGTCATAAAGGTTCCAGACCCCTGCCCTAGACTCACAATGGGTCCATAGTTTGGGAAACACTTCGATATGAAGACGTAAAGCAGCGCCTGTATAGGCGGCATAGCTGATATTTCCATTTTTCATCTTTATTTCGCGATTCTTTGAATCTTCATTGTGCCGCAAGATGAGTTCTGCTATTTCCAACACAAGTGCTTGACAAGTGTCTCTTTCTCCACACCGACTCGATAATTAATGACTTGTTGATTACACATTAGTGTTTTGCATTTTGTGTTTGCCACTCGTATCTATTGCAAAAAATAATTTGTCAAAGCTGCAAAGCTGTGTCCTATGTAAAAGAGATAAAGAGGCAAGAATCTAACATCAGGCGTGCCGTTACGAGTGATTGACGGCGTTTATGAAAAAAATATGAAATGCTATAAAAGATCCCTGAAGGTGGTGTAACTCTTACAAATCCAACACTTTGTTTGCCTCTGGATGGTGACAATTACACGCCACTAATCTGTCACGTGTGCAGCTGTCACCACGTAAATCATCTTTGTGGCGAATCTACAGCTTGCTAATTGTGAAGGCTTGGGTTTGTGAGACGGCTCCGACCCACTGCCAATAGGTAGTACGCATCTAATAATAACAATAACATCTGTTAGAGCTCCAACTGCGAGAGGCGGAGCAGGGATGAAAAAAATAAAATAAAAGAAAAAAGGAGTTTCACTCTCAGTACTTTGTTCCAACTCGGTGACTGTGATACAACCGAGAACAAAAGTGCCCACTTTATTAAAAAGAGAGCGAGCTGCTCATATTAGCAACAATCCTGTTGGGGGGAAAAAGTGGTGGTCAAAACAGTTCAAGGAGTCCATTTATTCAACACATTGTCTGTATTTTTTTGCTATTATTGCCTTAAGCTTGCTATATTTTAGTTCCCAGTTTACTTCGACAAACAAAACCTATGTTAAAAAAAACAAACAAATCGCCCTGCCCATACAATAAATAGTCATCAGTGCTCTATTGTCAGCAAAGCTCCATTGTGTTTTTCTCTAAAGCCTCATTGCGTTTGAAGTAAATGACTTGATCTCAGAATTACCCAACATACATCACTGCCAGTTTACTTGCAAATCATTTTTCTGGTGTAGATGAAGCTTTTGTTCCAAACTGCAGATTCTGACAACGATTTTGGCCAATTGCAGATAAATGGTCTCTTTAATGAGTGCTGGAACAGTTTTTAAGCATTACATGTGCGAGAGGAATTTAACGAGTGCAGTATATTGCCAAAAGAATCTGCTTAGCTGTCCAAATCATTGATTTCTGGTGTTACAATCACTTTCACGGCCACATGGGTATAATATCAAGCACCTCGGCATGCAGACTAATTCCGCGAACATTAGGGAAAGAATGTCGCTCTCAGGAGCTCGTGGAATTCCAGCGTGGTGCGGTGATAGGATGTCCAGCCGGGATATTTCCTCACAATGAACTGTTGGTGGTTCGATAACAAAGTGGAAGCGATTGAGAGCAACAGCAACTCAGCGGGGAAGTCGTGGGCCAGAGTCACCAGCTCCAGAGTGCAAAGCATTGCATGCAGTGGTGGTACTAGTAGAACGGTACTTGACCGACTGTACCAAGTGAAATGTTTGGTGGAGAGGTGGGGTAGGGGGGGGTGTTATCGTGTGAGCCTGTTGTTCGGTCTCTTAGGACGTGTACATATTCCCCCGTTTGGTCCGGACCAGAATTCTCTTTGTGGAAAACGTTTCGTTTGTGCGACGAGAATGCTCTGAACCGGACCTAACGAGAGATATCTGGTTTCAGTTTGTTTACAAATGATCTTTCTAGCGGGTGGGGTGAGGGGACGTGATGGAGTGAGCAATGCATTCTGGGTAGTAAACAAACAAAGCCAACCGAGCAAATCGGAAGAATTGGCTACAGAAAGAAAAAGCTGGAAAATATCTTGCGGCCAGACGTGGAGCAGTGAAGAAGAAGTAGAGAGGAAGATATCTGGTCTGAAGACTATATATCGTGGTTGTTTGTGGCTACCCATTAGCCATGAGCTAACTAGCCTAGCCACCACGGGCTAAAGCCACCCGAACCAAATTAAGGTGTGAAACGACATTTTAGACAATTTCATGCTCCCAACTTTGTGGAGATGGCCACTTCCTGTTACAACATGGCTGCTCACCAGCGCATGAAGCAAAAGGTCCATGAAGACCTGGATGATCCAGTTTGACTGTCCTGCACAGAGTCCTGACCTCGACCCGATAGAAGACCTCGAGGATTAATTCAGCGAGCCAGGCCTTCTCGTCAGTGTCTGACCTCACAAATGGTCAAAAATCCACATAAACACACTCCTAAACCTCGTTGAAAGCCTTACTAGAAGAGTTAAAGCTGTTATAGCTGCAGAGAGTGCACCGACATATGAATGTAATGTCACTCAAGTTCACATGCGTATGAAGGCAGGTGAGCGAATACTTTTGGCAATATGTATATATTCCAATTTTTTTTTCTTTCAGTTTTAGTATTTTGAGAGCCACGTGAGATGATTGATAGTTGGTGTCGGGTGTGAAGCTGAAAATTGCCCTGCCACGTGTTTTAATTTCTATAACTACTTGTTTACTTTGCCTAATTCTCTTTGGAAAAGCTCAGCGAGCCTCTTAATGCCTCGGCAACGCAGATGGATGTCATGTGCGACGCACGGTGGCACCTCGCATCGCCACGGCACTGTGGGCACTCGCTTCCGAACGTGGCCCGTAACCACGCCGAGAACGCCTGATGATATTGTACAAATTGCCCTTCTCACAACATTAACCAGCTAAATTCCCCCGCTGTACCAGGATGCCAGCTCCAGGAACAAAACAAACCTGGCCTCAGCACTTTCCCGGGCTAATGCTGTTTGGTGTCCAGAGAAATGCTGATGAAAAAGATTTTTTTTTCTTCTTCTTCCTCCCTCCTCTCTCTGCCCGGGGTGCAGCCCACTTTCCCCACTGTGAAGGTCACGGGCTTATTCATTTTTAGCCCGGCTGATAGGGATGAATGGGCCTACCTGTGCAGCACCTCGGAGCCGGGCTCTGTTTTCCTGCGGGGGGTCCTGCCCCCTGGCCGCTTGGCCGGCCACAGTTGGTGAGATTGATGGCCGCGGCTCCTGAAGTGTGTTTGAGGAAGCGGCTCTTGATCTTGTCCGACTCTCCGCTGGTCTTTCCCACTGACAGGCCCGGCCTCAGCAGTGCTCCTAATTGAACGGTTAAGACTCTCAGGGCTGTGTTATACATCACTGTTGATACAGACAGGCCCTGAACCCCCCCCCCCCCCCCCCCCCCCACTCCCCCTCCTTTTCCCAGCACTGCTTGTCTGAAGGCGCTAATGAAAATCTGTGGCCACTTTAGAGTTCTGCCTCTCACATAATTATTCATCGCCATGCTTTGGTCACTTTAGGAAAATGAGCAATGTTTCTGATGACAAAGGATGTTTTAATTCAATCTGCTGTAAAATGGGAAATGTATAATGCAAGGACGCCACCAATCCAATTCACAGGCAGCCTGGAAGAAAGAAGTAGCCTTGAAAGGTTTTTTTCTTTCCCATGAAGCACTTCCATTACTTTCCCTCGTGAACGACGGAGAATGTCTTATCCAAGGGTGTGTGATTGCTATAGGAGGGTTATTTGTGCGATTCAAGGATTTGCCGAATGACTCAGGCGACAGTCTGCATTGCCTCGTCTCTTTAGGACACGGCTTCTATGTATCCGCCACTTCCCCGCCGTCCCATTGACCGACATGTTGCAGGTAAATCTCCAATATTTGGGGGGGAAACTCTCCTGCCATGACAAACTGTCTGTGTAAAGTTGTTTTCCTCCCGAGAGTTTTCAGCACTCCGTAAGAGCTCCTTGAAGGGAGACACTGTATTATCAGGTGGTGCCCCGGGATCGCAGCGTGGCGCCCTGCATTTCGGCAACATTACTGAGAGATGAGCTCACGCAGAGAGACCATTTCCAGCCCCCGCTCGGGAGCCAGACGAGCGAACCTTAAACAACTACACCCTCTGTAGTCTGAGCTGTACTCGAGGTCTGTTTTAGAGTATTTGTTCACATCTTAATCTGCTTTTTTGTGAAGGTATTCACGGACATGTTTTTAATGAAACAAGAACAAATGATTTTCTTTTTCAAACCCGAAACAGATTGTATACATATATAAAATAGTTCTTAGTATATGTAGACGCCTCATTGATGGCAGTTTTCTACAGACGCTGACGTAATCATGGCCGCCATGTTGGATGAGGATGTTTCACTTCTTTTGATGATGTCTTTGCATATAATCATTCACGATGCTTTTTTCAGCACAAATGTGCAAAAATAACATTACTGTTTATACAATACAGCCCATTTTACATAAGGACAGACGTGGTACTTCTGTAAACGCTGCGTGCTTTGTATGACGTCTCGTCTTCTTCAACTAGAGCAGGAGTGTCAAACATGATTTAATTTTTTTTTATACAAATTTCTCAAGAGTGGCGGATATAACACAACACTGAGACCCGAGTTGAGATATCTGTAATGCTGCCATTACTCTCAAAGCTATGCTGTTTGGATGAGTTTGTAAAAACACCCATAATGCAACAGGAGAAAGTTTTTGGGACATTTCACTGTATTTTGCAGAACAAAGTTTGATAAAAGTTTTGCTTTATGTTGAGATTGCAGTCATTTTCTATAGTAATTGTTTGGTTTTTGTGGAACTATAGACATTTTCCTCACATATATTCAAGAACTCTCAACAGAGCTTTTTTTTTTTTAACCAAAAAAATAGAATCATTATACAGCATCATTACTCTTCAATTTGTATCTATAGCAGCCATCTGTTCAGGAAAGTTGAGTTTGACAGTCAAATCAATTTTTTTTATTTCTTTGCAGCAAGTATTGTGAAGCTAATTAAGACAGACTAAAATCTGCACAAGGTATGTTTTTTTTTTTCTCTCTTTCTGTTCTGATGCAGCACAGACCGTTGCATACTAGTTACCATGGTAGGGGAACAGTCTGTCCTGTGTGTCTCATCTCCACCCCGTGGCCTCTGCCGTCCCGCTGGCTCTCGGGCGCTTTAAAAATGGCAGTACACGATGTCCATTCTGGGTCCAAACACCTGCTCAGACTCCAGCCCCTGCCAAGTCCACATCTCCATCTATAAGTTCTCTCCATCTGCGCTCCGGCACCACGTGGGAGTAGTCTCATCTGTTTGTTTTTACTTTGCCATTCTGTTGCACCGATTGCTATTAAACACAGGGGAGTCGGCGTTAATCAGGGATCAGCCTTCGCTTAAACACTCATTTATAACAGTGGAGAGTCGGGAGGAGCTATTTGCATTTAGGCTAATTTGTGAAGGTCCAGGTCTGTTTTATTGCAAACAGCACCGACAATAACCCGCTCTGCTATTATAATGGAGAGATCCATTTTTCAATGTAGGTAAAGGAGTGACACGGGCAAAGGAGCCTAATTTAAGGGATGTGTGGAATTTAAACTTCAGATTTTGGGTTTTTTATCAGTTAGACTCTAGAGTTTGTTAAATTTTAGTCTATTTACCAAGATTGTGTTGTGTCACGAGGTGATGTTTGGACGAAACAACTTCAGACTTTACATTTGTTTTGCATTTACATGGCAACGTTTTGAAAACAAAATGGCAGAAACAGTGAAAATGATGTAACATAGCGATGGGAGTACGCCGACATTCATATGGACAGACGATGATGTTGGAATGTTATTCTGAACTATAAAATAACCATGTGCACAAGAACTGTTCACTCCTGCGATGGTGTGTATGTCCAGTAGCAGCGTTTCTAGAAAGGTGTTTCCACGGAGACGGAGTCGGACCGTTTTCAAAAAGCTTCAACTTGGGAGCCATTTTCAACAAGTTGTGCTTCCAGTAACTCCGAGCGCCGTTGTTGCGTAAATGGACACGCAAAACACAACAAAAGTTTAGCATATTCACTTGAAAACGTGCAAACGGGGCCCTATTTTCCGTCGGTTATAAGATTGGATCTTCCGTTATTTGTCCCACAATGTGAAAATTTCTAGTGTTGCAGCAGCAAGTGGACATTAATAAAAAGGAGCAAAAGAATCTGATAAATTGTAAAAATGGTAAAAAAAATCAATAACTGCAACAATTATTAAAAAAACCCAAGATAACTATTACAATATTTTACATTCTTGCATAATAATTGTAGGCATTAAAACTGAGCGATGATGTCATTATTTTGCTGAATAAAAGGAAAATTTTATCTTGCAGACTGTAGAAAGGGTAGTTATGCTGCACGTGGTTTTTATTCCTTTAATTGTATTAGAAAATGTCGTTGAAACATTAAACTTCCACATTTTTCAAACCTTAAATATGCTATTCCAATTTCCTTATATCCTGTCTATGTCTTATGATAAATATAATATATAAACACTCGCATGATGGCTTCAGTTCTCCTTTTTTTTTTTCTCTCTGCATAGAATCATTTTGGATTAGGTGGAGTTGTACTTTCTTGGAAAGTAGTCCAGTCTTGAGGCAGTTTTGCTCCAACAAATGAGTCTGTATTGGAAATCTAAAAGTCTGAGATGATGAAAGTGCTCCCCTGCCTGTCTTTATCGCCGCAGTCCAATCTGAAAAATAACACCTCCGCGTAGGAAGTTAGTGAATCACTCATGAAGTCTGGGTAATATTACACTTTTCGCTCAACTTGTACATATTAATCTTTTGGTTTCCCCTTAAAAAAAAAAAAGAAAAACCCCACCCTCTTATTTCTTATTTCTGAATAGTAATGGTTGCAGTTGAGATGGAGTTTGGTTAATGTCGGCTCGTTTTTACTGCGATTGTGTCGCTGCCAAAAAGCCCTTTGATTCGTGCAGTCGACTAAAGATCTACTTATCCAATGTATGCTCAATACGACAGGAAACCGTCATCGTTACACTCGGACCACAGTTTATATGAATTTTCTGCATGTTGTTTACCTTTTTGCCTCTTTTCTAAGATTGTGTTCGGTTTTGCTAAATTCTCAAGTTTAGGACCCGTTTCCACGGCAACGGTGCTCTGAGCCACTGAAATGGCAACTTTTTGAAAACGGCTCCCAACGTGGTACTGTTTTTTTAATTAATTAATTTATTTTCCCTTGTTGTGTTCGGAAGCTAATGCGCAACAAGAAGAGATTTGGACAAATACACAAACAAATACACTTATTGATGACGTATAACAGCTGCAGTGACCACACCGATCCAAACACCTTCCAACAAGCAACCGTTGCACAACCAACCGAGCCTGAGCAGCATTTTCATAAAACGTAAACATAAAGTATCGAACAAATACCCGAACAAGCAAAAGAACAACAACCTTTACAAAGTGAATGTTTTTGACGTTTTGCAGAAAGGCTGTCTCATTGATGGCCGTAGCAACCGGTTCTTCTGCACATGCTCAGTAGATGTACAATAACAAAGTTTTCCTCCAGAGTGTCGGGACTCCCAGTCTTTATTCTCCTGGACTTGGTACTTTTATAGTTGAGTGTCAGCGTAATAATCCAACGTGGTGGTCTGTCCATGCGGATGTCTGTGTACTGCCATTGTTGATGTTTATAGCGTGTTGCTCTCTGCTTGTATGTGTGTGTGTGGCTACATTACAAAAACCATGAGCTGTGATATTCAATAAAAACCGTGGGAAGAAGGAAGGACGCGGCTGAAAAGGTGAAAATCTTTCAAGGTAGTCGCTCTGCTGATTGACTGCTATCCATAGCAGCTCCATTGATTACATTATAAGCGTATATATTTATTGCCCACTTCAGTTTTAACCGATGCATTGATAAAAGGCTAATGATCCCATGTCGGGTGGTGTTGCCGTTCTTTTTTTTCCACTTCTTTAGCTTCACACGTGTCCGTGGGGTGAATTGCCTCGGTGAGATCTAACCCTTTATGATGGCTGCCTCTTTCTGCTAAGGTTGAGATTGAACCGATCCGTCTCTCCGGCTCTGAAAGGAAAGGAAATTGTTTGCTAGGCATGTGTCTAATTAACAGCATTGTTGCCCTGAGCCATGAATAGAAAGCCACTTCACCTCACCATCTCAGATAACACTGGTTTGGTTTGTCATCCACAATGGCTGCCAGCCATCCGACCTATAGGGTTTCTATACCGTCTGTGGGAAGATGAATGAGAAGCCTTGGTCTGAGACCCATTGAATTTGTGCTCTTTTGTGACAGAAAACAAGGCAGATTGAGTTTGTGGTGTGCGGGAAGGTTATAGGAGGACCACACTGAAAGTCTGTTTTATCACAGGCAGTTGGAGGCAGAATTGTGAATTGTTCTCTGATATTGGCTCTGCAGAAGGCAAATTGTGTTCCTCTCAAGGACACATCTTCAAACAACTGAAAGGGAAGTTAGAGAGTGCGAGGGACTCTGCATTTATAGCCGTTTCATTATTATTATTATTATTTCCCTCACCTCCATCACTCCATCTATCTCTTCCCCCAACAGGAGAAGAAATAGAGATGGAGAACAGATGTGCACAAGTGGCACTTCGGTGACATCCACATAAACTTAGTTTGTTTTTTATTCCAGTGCCGTCTTTCAGCCCCTCGTAAATAATTATCATTGAGGTTGTTTGTGAGCTCTACTCTTAAGCCACAAGAGAATGATGAATAGCAGTAGTTTAGTCAGAATTGGCAGAATCCTTTTTTTAAATTTGAACTGAAATGCTTCTCAAGGTCTTTAAATGTTTCTATTCTCGGTGATTAATTATTCACAGTCTATCTGCTGTAATTTTTGTCACAGATTTTCTCCATCCTTTTGCTGAATTATAGATGTTCCTTTCCCCCCTTTCCCGAGCGCTCGTTCACTGCGGTTGTGTAACTGTAACTCAGGAACGCTTTTGCGTCTCCTCCTCAAGTAAAGGACATGAATGTCAGGAAGACGGCGATTTATTCCCTGAATTTCCCCCCCACACCTAGATAGCTCCATGTTGGATCTCGTATATCTCCTAAGTAGGTGGCTCAAAAAAAATAAAACGCAGCGCCCATTTCACAAAGTCAAGCGCCTCACTTTGATTTACACTGTGGGTAACACCCTGACTCGAGTGTGACACATGCAGGTTTTTTGGCGACAAATGACGGCGGCGCACCGGCCATCTGGGGAGTGTTGAAGTTGAAGAATCACCTTGGTAACCTCCCACTGCTGCTGTAGAAATTGCGTCCCTCACGGCAAATGAGAGTTTGTGTTCTTCCTATTTGTAAGCCCTAACAACCATCGCTTTCCCCAGAAACCTCAACACAAAGGAAGAAGGGGGAAAAAAAAAAAGAAGATAGGCTGGAGATGGGTGTGCGGACATGTCCGTGTGTTAAGACAGATGGGAAGGAGGAGGGTGGGGGGTTTGTTGTAACTGTCACTCACTCTGACCCCAATCACTGCACGGCATATTGGTGGAAACAAAATGAAAGATTGATTTAACCAGTTCCACCTCCGCTGCCTCGGCTCTTCCCATCAACTGGCTGTCCATTTGTTTTCATCCGCTTGGTGAACTTGTGCTTCGCTTCACCTTTTGTCCCTGAGGCACACTTGCTGGGTTTGCTCTTTTAATCCGTCTAAATAGTCGGTGAAAGAAAGAAGCTGTGCATCAGCATTTCATACCATTTATGCTGTATATAGTGAGCGGTTTGTCCTCTGTTTGTCGAGCAGGGTTTTTAAATCCGGAGTCGAAAGACTAACTTTAAATGAGCTTCAGGTGTTCAGTGATTGAAACAGATGGGATCATGTCTCATTCGATCAGAACAATGGGAGGCTATAGAAATGAAAGGACATTAGATTAAATCGTGTCAAAAATATACATTTTATCAAAACAAAGAAATCCTGTATAAAACCAGTAATTTTTGCAGGTGTATTGGTTTCAATAACTTACTTTGCTGTAGTAGAACCAGCATCAGTTAACAAATACCTTGTGATGCAGATGAATCAGTGTCAAACACATTGTAGTTCAGGGGCCACACAAACGGCTCAATGTCATCTTGAGTGGGCCAGACGGGTAAAATAGTGCCATAATAACTTTAAAATTTAAACTTTAAAGTTTTTCTTTGTTGTGGCGCAGCTTATATGTGATGAAAAAGGTCTATTTTCACAAAACCCACACAATTACCACAGAAAATGACTATAATCTGAACATAAAGCCCAATTTTAATTCAATCTGCTGCAAAATACAATGAAATGTAAAAAAAAAAAAAGGAACTGTTGCATGATGCATGTTTTTTACAAACTCACTCTGACAGCATGGCTTTGAGACGAGTTTGATAGCTTCCATGGCTGCATGACTGATGCAGTATCTCAGCTCGGGTCTCAGTGTTGTGTTGCGTCTGCTACTATTAGGACATTTGTTTAACAATTTACAATTTGCTTGGCGGTTTGGCCGGATTAGAGCCTTTTGCAAGCCAGTTTTGGCCCACGGGCTTTATAATTGACACACCCGGTTTATTCACTGCAAGAGACGTGTCTTCATACCACTCAGTAGTAAAAATAATCAAGCGGGAGGTATATCCCTCAATTCCCACAGAAATCTGTACCCTGCTTAGTTGTTCAAATTGGTCTAAAATGTAACTGTGAACTAAACTAAGTGGGACGATAAAATTATTTGAAGCCGTAAATGTTCAGTTTGATAATCTCAGATAATTGACATGTCAAAGAAGGCTTGAATTTGAAGATTGGGCTGACACATTTTATGATTATACATGAAATTGAACACAAATCCTACATTCTGTAGTCTAGTTCTTGCAATGCATTCTCACAGCAATGCATAGCACACAAAACTCCTTCACAGTTGAGCTTGTTGACACTTTAAGGGCAGCGTATAGTAGCGTAGTTCCTCACGAACAAAGACGAGCAATGACTGCGTCTGACTTGACAGTCTTGAGTCTTGTCATGCATCATCTGTGCAGGTAGAGTACGTCTCACTTTCTCCCTCGCTCTCGTGCACTTTTGCTCTCCCCCTTTCTACACGGAGCCTCCACCCATTCATCTCCACCCCGACAGCTTCAGGGGGTTCATCAGACAAGGTGGCAGTCCAGCCTGGCCTGGCGCCGGGCCTCATTCGCTGGTTTCAATTTGATCCAGAGCATTGTATGCCCCTCCGCCCCTCATCCTCACCTATCATGGCAGCCTCATTTATCAGCAGGCCCATAAAGAAGGACTTGATAGAGTGAGGCGCGACCACCACCATTCAATAAATCCTTGTGATTATCCACGCCTCCAAGGTGTATGAGGAAAGTGTGTGTGTCCAGAGCATGTGGGCATTTGTCTCTGACTTTGTAATGGGTGTAGAAGGTGATGTTGTAACACAAGAGGTCCACGTTCGGTGCCTTTAAAGTGCTATCAATTATAACGTGTGTACACGTGTCCACCCCAAGGCCTTGTTTGACTTGTTGCATTTGATGACAGCTAAAACCTTGACATTTCTGCCCTCCCACCTCTCATATCTTCGCTTTCGTCTTCCAGCCCCCGCCACCACCACCACCAACACCACCACCCACACACCGACTCCCTCTCTCCCCCTTAACCCCCACCCCCACCGCCTCCGTTCTCCAGAGGATTGCGTAGAGGAGCACTCTAGGAGGGTGATGGAGCTTTGATTGTCGCTTATCAAAAGCTATCATTACTGCTCGCTTCTGTAGGACATGAAAATGATTTCCTAAGTGTAAAACCCATGTCATTACCTCAATGGCCGCAGCGCCGTCGCGGAGATGTGATAGAAAGAAGCAAATAAATGTGTTCGCCAGTTCTTGCAGCTCAAACAGGATGGAGTGAATAACACGCGACGACGGAGAGATAAGTGACGGCAATACAAGGCTGCACCGCCTGAGTTCTTTACATGAAAACATTCACATGTCCAGGATTTAATCATCCAGTTGACGGGGGGGGGGGGTGGCACTGTGTTCGGTACCTGCGCGTGACAAAGCCCCGGCTGATACTCCCCCTGCGAGAAAATGCGATCGTCTCCGTGCCGTCCTGTCAGAGTCGAGGCATTTCTTTGATTTTTCACCTCCAAATAACAAGCGCTCCCTCCTCATCCTCCTCAAGCTGAACATCGTTTCATCTTGATGAGACGGCAAGCGGGCTCGGGAGCCACATCGACTTGCCGAGGGTTTTCTAATCATCGGGGAAGTAGTCTTTTCTTCTCCCCTCGCGGGCCCATGTGCTGAGCAGGGAGATGGAAGTCTGTGCCAGCGCCAGGCTTTTCTGCTCCTAATCGATGTGGATCTGATAAGGATCCGGGGCTCCCGAACGACTCTTACGCTGCCGGGCCCGAGGAAGATCTGATAAGTAAATCGTTCCTCTGTACATATACCAACAAAGATGCTGAGGAAACCAGACGCATGCTGCTGTGCACGCATATGGACACTCTCCCACTCCCATAAGACTGTAAACACACTGGAGAACACACACACACACACACACACACACACACACACACACACACACACACACACACACACACACACACACACACACACACACACACACACACACACACACACACACACACACACACACACACACACACACACACACACACACACGCTTGTCTCGCAGTAAAGTGGCTGCGCTCCAGACATGCCCAATTTGTTTCCTTTCATCCAGGACTAATGTCTTGCTCTACCCGGGGGCTAAGTGCACCATTTGAAGCCTGCTCCAGGACAGGCGGTCGTAACATGCACTTATTTGTTTTTGTTGTTCTGTGTTTGGTGAAATCATGTTATCACCGGAGCTACAGTAGCAATGCACGCCGGGGCCTTTTTTTTTTTTTTTTTTAATTAGCACAAGGCAATAATGTGCTGATAATTTCTTAAAACATTATTTAAATGTCACACTGTAATGACAAAAAAAAAAATTCACTAATAGTTCTATGTAAATGTCATATTCAAATTATTCAATTACATCAGCAAGTGTAGGGCAGGTGATAATTTGTCCGGTGCTTGGAATACCAATCTGGCTCTTACTGAGTCTCACTGTGTGCCCTGGCACAAGATAGACCTCAGTAATTTCCTGCTCCGAGGGATGCTTTCATAGCCATTATTATAACTCTATTCCACTAGAAATATCTGCCATACTGGAGCGATATTACAGCCATATTTTCAGTACTTTCACCCCAATGTCGCCCCTCAGTGTGTGATCGCTTGAGAGAATTGTTAAGAGAGAAATAAAAAAAAAACAACGGTATGGATTTCCAGAGATCGCCCTGTTATTCCTTGTTTTGATTTGTGCTTGTGCTTTTGAGTCTGAGCCTCTTACAACTCGGTCAATAAAACTAAACTAGCAGTCGCAGCAGACTGAGGTAAGAGGCTCATCTCATCAGCTGTCATTCATGGGCCCGCGGTTCTGTTTGAAAGTGGCCTCGTAGTCTTCAACTATGCATGAGGGGATTTAAAAAAGGATGTGTGACTCTTTTCATCTCAGATTAGGCCAGGGAGAATAGTGCTGGCTTTTCTTTTTCTTTTCTATTCTTTTTTTTAAAACTCAATGTCAACCATGACCAGCCTCTAAAAAATGACGAGACACCTTGTCTTCTAAACAAATGATGCCATTCTGAGTCAGAGGTTACAAGTTGTGATCACGTTTTACTGCCTCCCTCAGACAGCTGGCATTTACACTGCAGGGAGTCAACGGGGCAACAAACAATTAGCCTTTTCTCTGCAAAACTCCAGGCATCAGCTATAGAATAATCATAAGAGCTGCAGACTAAATGGACAATATTACTTTTTGTACCTTTCCTCTCACCTCTTGTGGAACTATCACTAATAAAATGATGATTTAAATTCATCTACAAGTTGGTAATATCTCCTTTTTTTTTAAATCTTTTTCTTTTATTTGGCATGTGGCATTTCCCTGCTCCATTTATATTTCCCACATCCCATCCTGGCATCTCTCCATTGGCCAGGACGATGGTGCAGTGGACATTATCTATGATGCTTCACAAAGATGGGAGTGTGACATTCTCCTTGAACGCTCCCGAAATGAGACTTGCTCTCAGCCGCTCGTGCACGTCTGCTTGAGATTCACACTTTGGTGCATTTGTCACTTTGAGAGCATCTGGTTTAATTTGATTTCTGTGCCTGGCCACCCTGCAATTCTCTGTGCTTTTAGTGTAACCGCTGCCTACTGAGTGCGGCCAACAGATAGTTCCGCAAATAAAGGGGTTTAAACTTCTATTTTCTGGATGGCTTTCCCAACATTGCAACCGATTTGAGAAGCTTTGTTTCCCTTTGCCAAGTCTCTTCCGATCTGATTACGTTTGTTTGAAATGGACCACTTTGTGAATTGCATCCATCCGCACGGTTTGCCTTTTCGTGTACAGTTTGCTTTATTGTCTGTTAGAAGTTGATTTGAATATTTCATTCTTGAACGCCGATCCATTTGAAGGCAGATGTGTTGTGAACCACTCTGCACCTAAGATTTAACATTTCTTTCAGATTTAACACCCATTCATCATCGGGAGTTAGCGCTGATCTGGGGACGCTTTTCAGAGATGACCCGTAAAATTCAAAGGCGGACACCAACAGAGCCTCACAGAAAGGTTTCCAGAAGAAGAGTAAACCCTTTTATCAACCACAGCTCAGTCAAAAATGTACATATTGAACAATATTAAAATTCCGATTAAAAATGTTCTGTATATCCTCTGTTTACTCTTCATAGACCTTAAGAAAGAAAAAAAAATCCTTCAATATCAGCTAACTGTCTTTTTTCCCTTTTGGAAACATGTTTTTCCATTTTCTCAACATCATTTGTAGTCCTATGTGCATGCTTCATGTTGCACATTGAGATCTCCTCATTTGCTTCCTTTGGGTCCTTCTAATGTGATTCCATCTGAAAGTGCTGATAGATCACGTTCATTATTTCACCTTAAGAAATCTGCAAGTTCAATTGTTCATTCATTGTAAAACCCTATTTTCTCTTTTATTTATTCACCGCTAATCTTCCTCTCTTTAACAAGCTTTTTGCAGATTGCGCACCATGACCTCATTTCCTGAAACCGCAGAGTTTCCAAGCCAGTCGGTCCACTTTAAAGACATTTCCATACAGATTGACATTTGGATGTTTTATTTTCTGTATGTATGAACTGGATTTAGGAAGATAACAAGAAGAAAGATTTGTTGGAATAGCGTTAAGAGGTTACCAACAGGGCTGTTTGTACTTTCCTGCTTGTTTGTTATGCCCTTTACACGATGTGGTCGAAAACGAACGGCGTGCTGGAGCTCCCGGCCAGTCGTCCCTCCTGCACCTCCAGAATGTTAAACATGGCTGCCGCGGCTGCCTCTGAATTGCTGGACTGTGTCTCCTGGGGAACAGGGAAATTGAGCCCTGGCGGACTGCGAATTTAACCTGGAATGGAAATTGATCCCATTACCTTGTGCTTGGGCTGCTTTCCTCCCGTAGGAAAAGAGAGGGAGACTGGGAGAGCGAGGAGGGAAAATAAATGGGGAAAGCAGAATGAGGAGAAAGGACGAGAGAGAGAGAGAGAGAGAGAGAGAGGAGAAATAGAAGCTGGGGGAGCAACAAAAAAAAGGAGATGGACAGAAAGAGGAAATGGAGAAGGGGAACGGAGAAAAGGGAGAGCAACCAGAAGGAAGGAGATAGAAAATGGCGAAAGCAGAAGAGAAAAAAAAGCAAGCAGACAGAGAGTGTGTGTGATTAGAGGTGATATGGTGGCAGTGGGGGTTGTGTCCTGCCTGGATTGACAGGCCGGCTGACTCTGTATCAGTGTGGCGCTAATAGCCGACTGCCACTGGGCAAGATGGAAAAGGCAGAGGTAGAGGGAGCGGAGGAATAGCACGCTCTGAAGGGATGATACACCTCCCGCTGAGGGTTTCCACCAGCAGACCTGTGGAGCGTCGGTGTGCGTCGCCACTCTGAGGCCATGTTAGCAACGGTGGCGGGATTTGCCAGCGCTCGGTATCGGGCTGCGGCTTTGAAATTTGAAAATATTTTCTGGAAATAAGAACTACAAACAGAAGAAATGCAATTTCAATCTGAATTAAATCTTCGACTGGCCTCGATGTGTTACGCGAAAAACTGTGATGATGCTTTTTTCTTTGATTATTCCCTCCATCCAAAGGGAGAAGTCTTCTCTGTGGCCTTTCCTGCACCTCCTCATTTCTTCGTTTTATTGAAACGATCTTGCAGCACCTGGCGTTTCTTATGGCCTAATTGATTATCTTGATGTATGCTCACACTCCCCCTCCCTCTGTCCGTTTCCCTCCAGAGCCCATGCACGGCCCACAACGGCTGGAAGTGGTAGACATCCAATCCAAACAGGTGACGGTGCGCTGGGAGCCTCTGGGATACAACGTGACCCGCTGTCACAGCTACAACCTGACCGTCCAGTACCGCGCCAGAGTGGCCGGCAAGGACGAGACCCGGGAGGAGGTGTGTTATGACACCCAGAGCCGGGACCCGCAGCACACCATCCACAACCTGACGCCCTTCACTAACCTCAGCGTCAAGCTGGTGCTGCGCAACCCGGAGGGCGTCAAGGAGAGCACGGAGCTGGAGGTCCAGACTGATGAGGACGGTGAGTGAAGGCAGAGGAAGTGACTCGCAACCCAAACTTTACAACAACAGCCAGTGCATCACAGTGTAATCGCCATATCTGCAGTGTAATTGGCACTGAGCATCACAGCACTAATTATATATTATATTTATTGCTGCTGTCAGAGTCCAGACAAGAGACAAACAAGTCCATCATTACTTCCATAAAATATAATCAGGATGTGCAATTTATTTCCATGCTACATTTTGTACATGTTTTCTGGATAGTCATTAAATCTTTTTATATCGTCATGTCTTCAATATTCTGATTCTCATCATTTAGAGCAGCGGTGTCAAAACCGGCCTGCAAGAGGCTCCAATCTGGCCAAACCACCAAGGAAATAGTACAAATTATTTAAAAAAAACAATGTTTTTAAACAAATTTCTTGAGAGGAGCGACACAACACAACTTGGAGACCCAAGCTGAGATATCTGTGACGCTGCTATGAAAGCAAACTACCTCGTTGCTATAAAACGAGCCCCAAAGCCGGGCAGTCAGGGGAAGTTTTATAAAAACACCCAGAATACAACAGCGATACGACATGTTTTTTGGACATTTCACTGCATTTTGCATCAAAAGATTTCTTTAAAATTGGCTTTAAGTTGAGGCTGTAGTCATTTTCAGTAGCTACTGGACCTTTTCACCACGGTTACTCTGCACCACAACAAAGAAAAACTTTAAAGTTTCAATTTAAAGGTAATTATGAGACTATTTTACTGGTCGGGTCCGCTCCAGATTAAATTTGTGTCCCCTCAACTAAAATATCTTTGACACTCCTGTTATAGATGAGGATAACTTCCATTTCTTAACTTTCACATTGATGTAAGAACCCGTTAACTCTCCAGAACCACCCACCTTGCAGCTGGAGGTTCCCGGTTTCACTGCGTTCATGTGCAGTTTACCCTGTGGGAAGTGGGATTTTCCCACCTCCCACTTCCACATGAATGCTTCATAATTGCCTGTAATTCAAACATCTTCTGTACCTCTTTACCCACTCCAGCGTTATGGAGAGCTTAACTCTACTGATCAACACAAATACATACTTAGGGCCAATTGAGACATTAATTAACCTTAAAAAAAAATGTTTTTGTTCCTGTCGGTGGAACCCAAAAACATGAAAAAAAACTGATTCATATGGGAGGATATTCTCACTGTGAGGCAAGAGTGCAAAAATAAAAAAACGACATGCCTTACAGCTTGTTGGATAATACAGAAAAAAAAACTTTGTGCAACTTCAACATCTGTCACTCTGAGTATCTCACAGTAATGTAAGAATTGCAGAGGATTTCTAAATGTGACGTCTCTTTTCTTTCACCCACTTTAAGAGAAATGTGTTGAAAATTAAAGTTTGATTCGTCACGAGATAAACGTTTGATTCTCACCTGATAAACCGCCGTAAACAAAGGTTGTTTTGTTTTTTTTCCGGGAGAACACAGAAGTGAGACAGCTTGTGTGTCACGCACTTGTTTCACCCCCTCCGAAGATGAAGGATCCTCTGTGTTGCCTCAGCAGACGCAGGAAATGAACTCTGGAAGTCTCAGGGAACCCGCGGCCGCCAGATAACAAACAGGCTCAGCTGACGAAAAGAGAGTCACGTCTGGCTCAGATATGTCTCGTTGGAAACTTGAAAGTGGCAACAGCCTCTCACCGTCTGACTGCCTCTTGTTTCCGTGCGTGTATCTGTGTGTTCGGGATCCCACGGGGGGGGGGGGTACAGATGGGGTGTAGTCACTTTCTTCGCGATAGATCCCGACTTTAAAACAAACATCTCCACATCAATCTGTTTTCATTTGAGGTGTGAAAGCATTTCACGTGTGTTTAAAGGACTGTATAAGTAAACACTGCAAAAAGATTGAGCTTCTCACTTCTTCCCTGACATTACTGGTCCATCTTTGTTTGCAACTTCATGTATATATATATATATATATATATATATATATATGTTCAGTTTTGCTGCTGTAAACTGTGTATCGGTGTGTTTTTTGTCTTGAGCAACAATGACATCAAATAATCATGAAAATTCCAATTCAGATGTGTTTGACTTTAGCTCCTTTCTTTAGTCTAGATCCTTGAAAAGCTTTTTCATTGATTTGTTTTTATGCACAAAAGCACAAAGTTCCAGGCTTTATAAATCATTATAGAAGAGACTAAATAATGACTGCTTTCATCATTTTTTTCCTTTGACAAGTCTTTAATTTGACTTAACAGCGGACGGAAAATATAGAAATAAATGCGAGTCAAGAAACCCCTTCTGTGTCAAAAGAAAATCCTTGGAATAGACTTTATTTACTGATCACCGAATGATCACAAAGATTTAAAAACATATATCTGTGGTTGCCCCTCGCAGTGCCGGGCGCCGTTCCTCTGGAGTCCATTCAGGGCAGCGCCTACGAGGAGAAGATCATCCTCAAGTGGAGGGAACCGTCGCAGACCTACGGGATCATCACTCAGTACGAGGTATCAAACAAATACTGTCCACAAGGAGTATTGATCACCCCCGAGAGCGGTAAACACACTCCAGGATTAGTCTGCTTGTTTTCTGCCACTTTACTGGTTATTACATGGTTCTTCCTTTTTTTTTTTTTTTTTTTCTTCCCTGGGAACTTGTTTTTCCGACTACGATGGGTAGAAATCTAGGAAAGCATAGTTCATACATACAGAAAATAAAACGCATATATGTTATGCATCCACGTGGAGCAGATTATTTACCAGTTTACCAAAATAAAAGTCTTTATTTCTTGTGCTTTCTATGACCCGAATCAGTTCAATACTCAAGGCTCTATTAAATAAAACTTGAATTTAAAAGTTCATCCTCTTAAACTAATGTCTAGTTAAGGATTCTGTTCAGGCATGCAGGCTTTTGGCAACATACCTTTTTTGACAGAAGAGCATTGTCGAAACATGTTAAAAATGTTTTTTTGGGGGGAAAGCCTACTTACCTTACCAGAATAAAATACAATACTTATAAATGAACTAAAGGCATAGTGAATGTAATTGAACTAATAGCTAATATATCTTTTCGTAAAAAATTTTTTTACATCAACCATAAATATGTTGTGATTTAGTCTAAATAAAATATTCAAAGTTACACTCTTTGACGTAGGGTTTGATACTCTGGCGGTGAAACAGGCGGGGTAACCTGAAATGTAAATGACTTGTTTGTTTGAAGGAGTCATATTCTCCAACTTTCACATGGTCTCGTTGGTTCAAAAACATTGTATTCAAAGTTTATTGCACCAAATCCAGCTTTTCTTTGACTTTCCTCCATTTGAATATTGGATCCTAGGAGCTGCATTCAGAATCTGCTGTGTCTGTGTGAGCTGGATGGCTCCGCCCACACATGCCCATCTTGGGAAGAGGAGGAAGTACTTCCTCTCGTGGTGCCATGTGCCAGAGCAGAGCTGCCTAATTGTGGGAGGAGTCAAAGGGAGGGCCTACCTTGATTGGGATTGGCTAAACCCCGGATGACACTATATAGGGTTTGATCTCTGATTGGCTGGTTGGAGCAACACACTTTTTAAAACATGAAACCAGCCAGGGAGAGAGAGGACAGACTGTCTTCACTTCTGGGGCGACAGTCCAGGTATGGAGACGATTAGTACTGCTGGAAAACCTTTAGAAAGGGAATTTTGCATCATGTGACCCCTTTTAGAAAATCTCACAACCCACATTTGGTGATTCCTGCAAACTTCTTTGCATCCCTTCATTGGAATCATATACTGTGTCTACACAAACACTAATGTCTTTAATGTGTTCAGTTTTAAGTTTGTCCAGTTAGAGAAACATACAAGGTAAAATATTCCATCTTCTCTTAAGATTAAATTTGAAACAATCATCATTTAACTCCCAGTTACTATTAGTTAATAGAACTGGAAAAAACTATTGATTCCAGAGGGAATTTTTTTTTAAGTATTTTTATTCTATTTGCTATTATTATATGTGTACGTTGCCACAGTCAAACATCAGCAAAACAAATCAACCATATAAAGAAAAGTGCTAAACCACGATTGGAACCACGACCAGCAACAAGTAAAAGTAATAGTAAATCTCATTAACGCCTTTTCTTTTTTTTTTCTTTTCCTTTTGGACCAATCGTGGCTCTTATTCAGGAAACGCTGAACCTCAGCCGGTTTTATCAATTCACTTGATTCAGCTCATCTTTTTTTTTTTTTTTTTTTGTCCTTGTTATATGGAAATACTTTCCAGCCTTGGTTGGTCTTTTGAAGAGGGTCAGCTGCTGTCGTCTTCTGTCCTTTGCCACACGGATGACCCCTTAAGAAAATACAATCATGGAAACACACCTCAAACACATCACGATTCAGCGCCGAGCAGCTGTTGACACAAGTCTCCACACAATCGCCAGCCCCGTCCTGAATAATACAAACAGTCTGCACACACACTCTCGCTATATGTACACATTGATCTTAACCAGCTTAAGGTGGAAGTAATCCTCCATCCATTCCTGCAGATTGATTCTGCACTGTTGATTTTTTTTTCCTGCTTGTCACCAGTTTGCTCACGCTTGGTATTTTGACTAGGTTAGCAATCACCGGCACCGATTCTCTCACCAGTAGAGCAGATGAAATAGTCAAGGCAACGAAACCCCCCCCCCCCCCCCCAAAAAAAACTGCTGTAGCTCCGTTTACTGCAGTGTCAGGAGACGATTGAAATGTGTTTTTTCTGCGGTACGCTGGCATTACAATCAGAAGCCCAGAAGTCAAAACCGTGAGTCTTTGTTTATTCAAGTGCGAGCTGCGCTGTGTCATGTCTGGTGCACGGAGGCAGAAAGCCGTGTCCACGGAAATTCGAGGTTTACCGCGCACATAATGTGTTTTCGTTGTTTCTCCTTTTTAAAATTTCATATTACAGGTAAAACCATTCAGGGGGCGGTTGTAGCGCTGCTTTGTGAGCTTCGCTCATGTTGATGCAAATGTGTTCACGCTATAAAAGCCTCTAGATACATACAACTGCAGCAGATTACCTCTTTCTGTCTCGATGTTGGGTCCCCGACAGCATGGAAACATCCCTAGTTCAGTAAATTAGTTTTATTTTACACTGAATCAACTTTTTTTTTGATGATGATGATGATGATGTGTTGATATTCTCGTCACTGTGTTTTAAAAATGACCGCCACATAAGAACAACCCCATAGGAAGCCGCTGGCGTGCTCCAGGTGTCTCCTCCTCGCACCGCTCCCGCCTGGTTTCAGTAAAGTAACGTGCCCCCGTATCCTCCATGTATCCCAGCAATACCCCCCCCCCCACCGCCGCCAATGAAGTTGCTTCTTACAAGTCAGGACCTCGCTTTGATTTGACATTATCAAAGAACTCAAAGTGAAATACATCTGACAAGGCCTGATATCAAAGAGATTTCAGCTCCGTTTCTTTTTGACCACGCTCCGTGAATGCCATTTTACTGGCAACATTACTGACAGACGTGAGCCAGCATCTAGTGAAAGATGTACAGCAGGCACACGACTGATAATGCAAAGTCATACGGCAGAATTAAAGGTTAAAAAAAAAAAAGTGGATTTTTCATAACTTTGTGAAAGATATGGTGTATTTTCAGAGAAAACTAATAGATATGAGGTAATATAGACCATTTTTGTTTAAACAATATAAACAGCAGCCATTTTTAATCACATAAACTTAGAGTTCACCTTTATTTAACCAGCTCTCATTTATAATGACGACCCGACCAATGAGGCACAAAGAGGCCATGCGAAAAATATCTGCATGAATTCAATAAAACAATGTCATACATTCTTAAAAGAAAGAAAATAGGATTTGCAGTGTTTACAGTGACATATATTAAGAAACAAATCGGGGAAAATAGCTAAAATGAAGTGCAGTGGTGCTTCCTTATTGGCTGTATGGTATCGGTGGAATAAATGTACAAAGTTTGAAGGTCTGCAGATGATTTCAGTCATTTGCAGCAGAAAACTGAAATCTACTTGAACGTATACTGTGATTTGTGAATATTGAGAAGGGACTGTAGATTTAGAGGAGTTTTGTAAATGAAATGAAAGCAGAGAGTTTGGTAAATAATATCCGGCTTTTGAAGGAGAGTTTATCGGTGGCTTTTCTGTTCCACTCCATCTTACCTCCTGACATCATTTGTAACCAGCAGTTAATGTGAATTGCTTTTCAAAAACAAAACAAAAAGGTGTGTGAGATGATGGAGAAACAAAAATAAATAAATAAAAAAATTCTCCCTGATTGAAAAATGTAAATTACTGTGTTTTCACAAAACCTAATATTTCAGGTCAAATCACCTCAAATTAATTTGCTCAAATATTTCCTATTATTTTCCCTGTCAGTTCCATTATTCCTGTAAAAACCTGCCCATGTGCCCGGTGTTGACAAGCCATTTCAAATTCCTCTCCCTGAAATGTTATGATATAGGATTTTGGCATCGCAGACTCATTTTCACAGACAAAGACTAAATGAGAAGGCCTCCAAGCATTTCAAAACTTGATGGACACAAATTATGCAGCACTCCATACTCCCTTTGTGTTCCCTAATTGGAATTATAATGGAGGTTTTCCTTTACGAGCAGAGGCATTTTCTTAAAGTGGGACTTTACAGTTATTCAAAATGGATATTAACAAAAAACACACCGCTCACCTTAATGCTTCCCTCCAGAGCCGCCTGTGTTTATTAATGGGGAAGGAATACATTAAGTGTTTTTCCTCACTCTTTAAAACTACAGGCTTGGAAATATGTACCCCTGCGTATACGGTGGAACGTATGAGACAGGAAACCGTCACGATCCCTTTAGTAAATCCCGTCCTAATTTTGGAAACCAGCTCAAAACCTCGCTCACAATACAATCAGACTGTCTGTGGTGTGCAAGTGCAAAGCTTGATATCTGATGTGTAACATCAATGAAACGCACCTAATTGACAGAGCAACCTATACAGCCGTCTGTACGAGAGGAGGGTTTGATCCCCTGTGGAATGGTGCCGGAGGGGACGATCCAAAGAAATCATGAGGTTGGGTTTCGTATTTTCGTATTTTGAAGAGAAAAGGAATGAATATAGAAAAGGACACATGTCGAAATTAATCGAAGTCTTGACAGAAATGGAAGATCTGGGCTGATGGATGGAACTTAATATCAATGTACCACGATCTGAGCATTCTGTGTGGATCTCTGAGCCCTCCAAGAGCCGAAAGGAGATCTCAAAATGATTTGAAAAGATTTCTTTTTTCCCCCCATGTCAGGTAGATTATATTATCTGGAAATGCCAATTTGTTCACGGACTGCTGCAGCAATTTTAAGTCCCAACATCAGTCAAGAAGATGACAAAAACCCTCAATTTTGTCACATAATCTGCAAGTAGCTCTTGTTAACGGTTGATCTGGAAGCACAAATAAATTGTGTGTGGGAGGTGCGTCGAGAAAAAAACAAACACAAATCTCTGCTGGTTTAAACTGAACCTGAACTCAAACCTGCAGTCTTCCTGGAGCGATTAGCCAGCCGGGATTGTTTTAGTGACTGAAACAGTCGACATGTTTGGTGCAGACAAAAGACAAACGTGTCAGGAGGAGTAGTAAATGTTTTTTTGGGGGGGGGGGATTTCTTCACCGCCTCGGAGATTTGACAGCATAAACTGAAATGCTATCAGAGAGAAGCGTCAGGATATTGTGACTTCCACTATGTGAAAGGTGAGATTGAATGAGAAGTGCACCTTTCAATAAGATAATCATCATCACAAGCAAAAGCAAAGAATTTTTTGTAGTTTTATATCATTCGGATATTTGATTCTGGCCAAACACAATATAAGGCGATTTCTTGTTGATCTCTGTAGGAAGTTCTGACTTTTCTGAAGTGGCCTTATATTTAATATTGATAGCATGCGGTCCAGCTGAGGCCACAAGAGTGAAGAAGCACAGCAGAAGACTTTCAAAATTGCTTCATGGCATTTTGGCCTTACAGAGAGGATAGAGAGTGGGAAAAAAAAAATGGTGATAACCCGTGCTGAGAGAGGAATAGTGAGTACAGTAAAGTCTTTCTTTAGACTTAACCTCTTGAATGCCTAAAACATGAAATATTTTCATTGTGTGAATATCAATAATCTCAACGAACAGAGCTGCAAGCAGAGCATGTCGCTAAGAGAATATTCATTGCTTTTCTTTTTTTCCCTCTTCTTCCTAGATCTCCTACAAGGCCGTGAGCTCCTTTGACCCCGAGCTGGACCTCTCCAACCAGAGTGGGAAGGTAGCGAAGCCGGGCAACGAGACCACCCACATGTTCACAGGCCTCTACCCAGGCTCAACGTACTCCTTCACCCTGCGCGCCAGCACAGCCAAGGGCTACGGCCCCCCGGTCATCACCCAGTTCACCACCAAGATCTCAGGTCAGCGGGGTCAATGGCGGCGCCCGTCAGAGCGTGAATGATGTGGGATAAGTAGCACAAAGCTTTCCTCTGCTGGAGGTCTTCATGTCCACATGTGTTATAAGCAGCAGACTGCGATTCGCTTCCAAATGTAGATGGAGCTGCTTTATTTTTTTTTTTTAACTGTTATTTCAAAATGTAAATCCATTCCGTCTGCTTTGCGAAACATTAAACAAAGCAATGATCGGCTATATGTGAGCGTCGTCCCCGAACCCGCCAGGTGTTTTGGTTAATTGATGTCACGACTGTTTGGTCTGGACATTAGCAGCATTTAGCAGAATTGCCTAAGTGGTCATATACCAATTGTGCTTTTAGTTTTTATAAACTGAGCCGGGCTCGGCTTTGCAAGGGTACGTTTTAGGCAATGACCTTGAGACTCGCTGGCAATCTCTTTTAGCTGCAAACTGGGAAATCTTTCAGTTCGGGCACCGTTTAGAACAACAACAGCGTTTACAAGTGAAAACGGAAAACGTTCGTAGCATTTCGGGTGCTTGGTTACATGACAACGGTGAAATTGCAGCTGATTTAAAACAGGTCCAAAGGTGGAACTCTTTGAAAACACTCCGTGTAGACAGCAGAAACGCTGCTACTGTGCATGTCCACCACAGCGATAGTAAGGGGTCATTCTGCACATGCTCAGTAGACGGACAATAAGAACAAGGTTTCCTCCGTTGAGTCATGACTCCCAGTCTGTATTCTCTTGGGACTTGGTACTTTTATTTTGACAGTCACTAATACCAATTCAACTTGGTGGTCTGTCCACTAGAATGTCCGTGTCCTCCCATTGTTAATGTTTAGAGCGTATTGTTTTCTGCTGCACGTGTATGTGGATTCATAACAAAAACAACAGCATCAGCAGGTGGCCCAACATGAAAATTACATTTTTACCTTCGCCAACTAAAGTTTGAGCGAAAGGTTGTATTTGTGTCTGCATTCATTTATTTATTTGGTTTGCGTATATGTATTTTACCAACGTTTTGCAAAAACTACTCACCCAAATTGCATGAAATGTTCAAGGGTGATTTGCCATCATCAAAGGACGAATCGATTCGATTTTGGGAGGTTACCGGCTAACTGTTTCTGCATAAATTCCAGAAAAGTGCGAAAAACTGTCCCATGCAAAGCAGATGAGGGGGGCACCTCATGGAGGCGATCAGCCTCTGTTGCCATGGAGACGCTCCCTGCTCAGTGTTTCACGCAGTGATGTAACTACCTGACAGGCTAGTTAGCATCGACATAAGTTAACGGCTAACATGCTAGCGATACTAACTTGGTTCCAGCAAAGAAATGTGGTGTTGGCGAGGGATGCGCTCTACCGAGTGTAGCTCTAGGTTCTAGACTGTCTGCCATTTCCATCAGCGGACATTGATTTCAAAACGTTCCTGTACAAACACAAAACTTTTCTTACAGGAAAACACCAAAACGATGCGTTTTCACTTGAAACGTTGTCGCGTGAACACGTCCTGTTAGCCTCCTGTTAGTCTCCAGTTTGAGTCAAATCTTAAGTCTTTTCTGTGCAGTTTGCTTGATGTCCATGTTTTTACACACTGACCTCCCTTCCACTATAAAAACATGCCTTTAAGGTTAATTGGTGACATTAAACCACCAAGTGTGGCCATATGTAAGGTTGCTATAAGACAAAATGCTCAGTGTGAAAGGTTGTCGAGTGGGTTTGTTTGTTTGTTTTGTACCAAATGGCTGAATGCTACAAACAAAAAAAAACAAAAAAAAAAGGCCAAGCTTTGAAGTGCATTATAATTGATCTCTTCCCTCTTCAGCTCCGTCCATGCCGACGTACGAGCAGGAGACGTCCCTGAACCAGACGGACAGCACGGTCACCGTCCTGCTGAAGCCCGCCCAGAGCCGCGGGGCCCCCGTCAGGTACGATAACAACACCATCGCATCCGCCACATGCTGACGAGATGCGGAAAAGACACACCGACATCAACAAAAAAACCTGATCAAAGACGCTGTGTTTTATCGATACCCCTCCGCGAAGAGGAGTTACCGGGGAATTCAGCACCTCGCTGTACGTATCTGAGCTTTCTTTGTTTGTGGATTTTTTCTTTTTTTATTTCTTTGGGGTCCCGTGTAAAAGAAGCTCGTGCCTTTGAAGATGAGAACAAAGTAGCCGAGGCGAGCGTCACCATCTCTTCCCTCTTTCTTTAAAGCAGCAGGCTGCCCACCGTGATCCTCCACCAGCTTTCTGGGGGAAATGTGGGAACGTTGCCTGCTTTGTACTGCATTTATCAGTCATTACAGCAGAACTATTAAAATGCCACGATCTTGGGCGGAAGTCGTCCTGCGAGTTCGTCTTCCACGATCCTGTAGCTTGTGTTTGTTTTGTCTCATTTCAGAGGTTAAAATTGCGCCCGAGTTTCTGTTGGAAAGATACACGCGACAGCCCCCTCTCAGTTGGGTGTAGTTTGAGTCGTCTCAATACAAATTAATGTTTTTAATCAATGACGCCTCGTGCTCTCAACCACCTCCGAGGAGTAGGTGGACTTCTCCATAAGAGCAGTGATAAACACTTTGGCTTGCTGTAAAACCCAATTTTACACTATCAACTCATCTTAGTCTTTTAAAGATTACAGCCTGGAGATCTTTAGTCAGGCTTGTCGGCTCATGTTTACCGTGTGTGCAGCTGGCCAGATTAATGCCCCGGCGGCGGACCCGGAGAGGCCCGAGCAGGAAAGACGGAGCGATCGCTTTTTAATTTCCTCGCAGGTACAATTCAGAAGGCCTTACCCGCGCTGCCATTCTTCCAGCGGAGCAATTAGAAAGCTCTAATTATAATTAACAGAGCGTCGTGAGTAGGAGCCTCCGTTCATTAGCATGCTGGGCTTTTCTTTTGTTTACCAATGGATGGATGAGCTTCTGTGCAAAGATGAAATGGATTTGTCTTCGGAGATGTGGGCTTCAGTTTGAGATCCTCCTTCTGCTTGACCAAGCTGAGACGCAACAATGTTGTAGCGACGCACGATGTGTGATTTGTGCCGATATTTAAGAAAAAAAAAACACTGCAGAATTGTAATACCTGACATAATCCACCTTTGCATCGGCAGCACAGACATTAAATCACTAGAAAACTAGAGCTACACTCGGTAGAGCGTAGGTCTTTAGTTAGCATTGCTAGCATGATAGCCGTTAGCTCATATCGATGCTAACTAGGTAGGTCAGGTAGCTACATCACTGTGTGAAACACTGAGCAGGGAGCGTCTCCATGGCAACAGACGCTGATCTCCTCCGTGAGGTGCCTCTCCTATCCTGCCTTCCTCCTTCTGTATGGGACATTTTTTTGTGGACTTATTGGGGAACGGTTAGCCGCTAGCGTCCCAAAATGGAATGGATTGGTCGTTGGATGATGACAAATCATCCCTGAAGATTTCACGCTATTCGGTTGCGTTAATTATGACGCTCTTGTCAACCCGGTGATTGGGCTGCCGTCGTTTTGCAGCAGCTCATAGACCAAAACAAGAAAACTAATGCAACTTACATGTTAACCACATTTTAAAAGATAAAACTGTAAACTCTCCCTTTAATATTCTCAGAACGTTATGAGGTGGAAGGTGGATTTACTGTCAACACTTGTACAGGAAACGTTGACGTACCATGGACCAGAACCGGGAACCCGTTAGCCTGGTTGGATTTTCAGCAGGTTTTAAGTCCTTTTTTTTTTTTTTTTTGCAAACGACGACTTTGGATTCAGTTTCTAAGGTTTTAAAGAATCACCACACAGCAGACATGCCTGATTCTTGCCTCTTTATATTTTTTAGTGTTTATCGGCCGTGCCGTTATCATTGTGCATCCCAACGACGTAGTGATGGTTTTACAAATAATGCTGATTGGCATCCACCACTTCTCGGATGACGTCACACTTGCACGTCGCAAAATATTGTGAAGTGAAAAATCCTGTGCATTTCGTTTTTAGGGTTATATATGTCTGATGGATCTCAGGTGAATCCATTAAAAAAATTCATCAGTCAAGTTCAGCACATGGCACAACAGCAGCTCAAATCTAATCGAGGCGCGCTTTGATCACAGCGGCGCCTCCTCTTCATCTGCACTTTAGAGGTTTTCAGGTGCACACGTCTTTCCCCATCTCGTCTCAGATTCCCCCGGACTTAAAGGCCAGCACGCCGCTTTAGCTTTTTCTTTTTCTTTCTCTTTTTTGGGAGAAATGTGCGCCCAGTGTTTTTGCTGAAATATGAATTGCAGAAGAGAGGAGAAAGCGAAGGAGTGCAAACAGGAGATGCGGGTCCCAGACGAGGTACTGACAGCCTTTTGAAGGTTTTTTGTTTTTTTTTCTTCTTTTTTCTTTTCGGCCCACAACTCAGGTGACACATGATGCCTTTGAATTTTTTTAGGCGACTATAAAGTGGCTTCGATTCTGAGAGAGTTGAGTCAGACGGGCTGTTGGGATCTGCTGTCTGGCCAGTAATGATAGATGTAACATCTGAATTCCCCCCTTCTAAAAAAAATAATAAAATCCATATCTAATGTCTTTTAGGTTACGAGGGATTGAGTTGTAACACAGGGACATTTTAAGTTGAGCCACTTGCAAAAATTTGCTTTTTCCATGTGTTGGGGAAAAAAAACTAAAGAAGTGGAAAGAGTCCGTGAAGTTTGGAACTTTAAAGCACACGTGACCCATGTTGGACGAGAGCAGTGTTTGGTTTATCCCGCTGCTCATGTTGCGAGAGCGGTGGGTAGCTCATTTTGAAAGAGAACACTTTATGGAATCACTTTTAAAGCCCCGATGAAACGGGGATTTGACAAGGGAGAGGACTGATCCGCGGCGCTACAGAGCAGCAACGGGGCCTGATTAGATAACGCAATCCGGCGTGCTGATTGGGTTTAGGAGGTAATCGAGCATCCAGACGTTTGAGTCTCCAGCAGCAGATGTTTTAGCTGCGACGCAGGAAGGCGACTTCACACGATGGCTCAAAACAAAAAGCAGCGCGCATCGAACGACGAGCGTCTTCTCTCCGGCTTCTTGCCGTCACGCTGAAGTCAATTCATATTTCAGATGGATCCAGGCTGAAGGAGCCAGTCAATTTATTTTATTTTTTTTCATTTGTGTAATTGCTAATCGGTATAACATTTCCAACTTGGAATTTGTTTCTAATCTCCGGGGACGACGCGCGTAGCCGGGAACAATTTTTACCAGAGGGGACACTGTTTCTTTAAGAGGATTAGTGCACTGTCTATCAGTCATGTCGCGTTAAACTAATGTTTGCAATGGGCCCCTCGTCGAGGCCAGAATCCGCCCCCTCACTCCGTAACATCAAAATAGATGTTTACATGCCTCTGCAGAAATCAATGATTCGAAATGCTTCCCTTATCATTCACACCACAAAATCAGCCCCTTTCTCATTTTCTGCCATAACCTTTGCCTTGAGCAAGCACACACGCATCCACATAAACAGGAAGAAAAACAAAAAAACCTTTAAAATCACCCGCATATGGAAGAAAGCGAGTTCCTCCAGTGTTTGTTTTTTTTACCCCAGTAGCATCAGATTATATGAACCTAACCACGGCCTGAAATCAGTTAAGTGATTTTCTACAGTCCTAAAATAAGCACTAACTTTCTTTGATCGCAGCGTAGCGAGCGCTAATAGCTGTGCCTAAACGTGACACAACTCGCTGCTTTTTTTTTTTTTTAACGATTAAATGGCAAACGTAATCTATGGCACCTTCTAATTTGTTTGCTTTATGGGCGTACGGACACCAGGGAAATATAAAGAGTGAGAAGACGGAGGTGTGGAGGGGAGGATGCTGGGTCAGGAGAAGTGTGTTACTTACAACCGCTCCTAAATCAGACGTATAGGCATATAGAGCCCGGCGATTAGCATTACGGGGAGACAGTGATTGAAAAGCTCCCCGTACGCCTTCTCATCTGCCCCAAACAGCCCCGAGTCCTTCCCTCCACCGGCCCCACATGAAAAATAAATCTGAGTTTCAGGTCACAATCCAGTCGATTCCGAGTCAATCCGCCATAATTGGTTGGCGTCACATGGCGGCAGAGCTGAAATCTATCGGGCGGCGGGGCTGGAGGAGGCCTAATTGGTGTCAGCTCAGGTTGCAGTGCTGCTGCTGGAATACAGGTCTGCCCTGCCGGCCCCTCTGGCACACCGCTTTTAACGGCTCACACTATTCTTCTGGCACAGATTCTCCCTTCATCCTGCTTTCTTCCACCTCGTTTTTCCCCGTCCTCCGCCCGGGGAGGAGTGGGAGGAGGAGTGTTGACGCAGTTTTAAGAATTCAGGACAATTTGTGATTAGTATGTTTGCAATGGTTTAGTTGCAAGGCGTCGTAGCTTAGGAACAACATGGACAACAGATGATCACAGCTCTTCTGTATCCATACTTTTCTTTTATGGAACTTACCTAAAAATAATATTTTCAAAATAAATTTTATGCATCAACTACAACCCCAAACGACTAGTCCGACCAGGATACCTCTGCTTTCGCTGTTCATTGTTGTGGTCAAAGAAAACTTGATATTTAGGTCCCGTTTACACAACAACCTTTCCAGTGAAGATTTTTGTTCTGAAAACAATATTCGTTTTATACTGAAACTGTAAAAAAAAAAACATGATGAAATTAAAACATTGGTGTTTTCATGTTGGGCCACCAGTTGGTTCCATTTGTTTTTGTAATGGAACCACACACACACACACACACACACACACACACACACACACACACACACACACACACACACACACACACACACACACACACACACACACACACACACACACGTCTGCAGAGAGCAATATGCTCTAAACATTCACAATAGAAGAACACGGACATTCTAGTGGACAGACAGCCAAGTTGGATTGTTATTACGGTGACTGTCAAAATAAAAGTACCAAGTCCCGGGAGCATATGGACTGGTAGTCATGACACCACGGAGGAAAACGTTGTTCTTATTGTTCATCTACTGAGTGTGTGCAGAAGAACAATTTGCAACGGCCGCAATGTGCATGTGCATGTGCAGTAGCAGCGTTTCTGCCGTCTACACGGAGCCGCAGCATTTTCAAAAAGTTCCACCTTGGGAGATATTTTCAAAATGTTGTGTTTTCAGTCACTACATACACCGTCGTCGTGTAAACGGCCACCCAAAACACAACAAACATCTCGCGTTTTCACTTGAAATCGTTGCGTGAACGGGCCCTCAGTAGATCGGTGGAGGCGAAACAATTAGTCTCATGAGTCCTTCTTTTATTATTTGATTAGCTGTGAAACTCACGGACATTATATATCAAAGCATAAGCAGAGGAACATGCGAGATTCATCTTGAAGAAACAAGTGATTTTTACTTGTTGTCCAGAATGAAGCTCTGAAAGCATCATCTGGTGCTTTGTGGTGGAAAACAGAAAATCTCTCCTCACCAAGTTTCACTGAGAATAAAATAGTTTTCCACAATTTGAATATGAAGATAATCTGGGAACTGTTATGTGCCGTCTCCTCTATTTGTATTTATATTTGCTGATGATGCATTATGCTAATAAAACAACTTTGATTTAATGCAGAGGAGGGGAAAAAAAATGTCAGCCCGCATGAATATGGCAGCGTTTTGGTTATGATTGTTCAAAAATCTGAAACAACATGTAGTGTTCTGTCAATTCAATGTAAGAATTATGCGTTGCCCTAAGTTTGCATGCGTAATTGAAAATAACTGGAGAGAAGGGAGGTCTGGAAAAAACCGATAATTGATCCCACCCAAAACACAAAAAATAGATCAACTTTACAAAATCATCTTAAGAAAAGTTTCTGTTTAATATTCCACACATTGGATTTCCACTTGTAGTTACAAGCAACAACTTTACTACAATTTTGAGCCGCTGGTTGGACTAGGATGCGTTCTTTTTGACTTGTGGAATGAAAATAGGCACAGGGAGAACATGCAAACTGCACCCAGCAGGGAGTCGGTGCTGCCACAGACAAATCCAGTGATATGATTTTATTGCACTGCCTTTAACCATTGGGTATAAAGAATACTTGTACTTAGACTCTTGGAATCAAATTTCAGCTTGAAGTGTTTTGCCAATCATCCCGCTGAAGCGTCCTGCAATTTCCCCCGATTGTTGTTGGATCTTAAGCAACTTTCGCCACGAAAGTGGAGTTTTGTTCTGGCGATCAGAGTCACTGTTGTTCCTCAGCGGTTGTTGTTTTATTGTTGCTCGTTGACGTCGTATTAAATCAAGGAAATGACTAAATGACCGGCCTGTCAAAATGACTCATAATGTAAATTGTGAACTCGGCATGAGGTGACAAGTTGTCAGCTGCTCAAAGGCATATTAACATGCTCGCGCTAATTACCGAGGGGGGATGGAAATTCGAATTATTGCTGTTTTTTTAATGTTGCCAGCATGAACTGCTCGAGCTACTTTTCCATTTTCGTCGGCAACTGAAGTGCAAATAGTATATTTTTCAAACACTGGGGATGAGAGTTTCTTTAAATATTTTATATGCATACGGCAACTGTGCCACTGAAAGATGTTGTAAGTGAAACCGGCAATGTGGGGATTATTGTCTCTTTCACTTACAAAGAAGAACAAATTTTTTATTTATTTTTTTGTTATTAGATTCTAATTTTATTGTGAGCTACATTTATTGCCGGAATAGTCTGCAGAAGAGAGTTTAAATTTCCACATTACAAGAGATCTTCTCCTTGGAGCCTTATAGCCTTTGGCGCTCGGTATTTTGCCTGAGGAAAGGAAAACCAGTTCTATTCATACTGTGTGTGTCATTAAGTCATAGCAGAGCCACATCATCATATCATAAGGAGCCACCCGGGGGTGGTGGGGGGGGGGGGGGGGGGTTATTTCACTATCTGCGGATTGATTTGGAATATAAAGTACCGATACGGGCAAGCTATGAGCGAGTGTACATGTCATAGCAAAGCAAACACATCATTGTAACCGTAATGCGTTCTCGGCATAACTTATTATATAGAAATCTATACGCGGCGAGTTATTTCCTGGTGTTTACCTCTTCGGCCTGATGAGTAATGTGATTGACAGCAGGTGAGATCGTCAAAGCGGTTCGCTCCCATTATCCTTCAGCGTCCCATCTGCGGTTGTTCTGCCTGGGGTTTCCGTGCGGCCGATTCTTCCTCGCTCCTCCGCTGCTACTTAAGTGGCTCCTCTGTACTGTCTGCGCCTGCCCTTTGACCTCTGCTCTCAATAGGGGACAGTAATTAAAGGCTGATTTCTGCCGCAGACTCTCAGCAGGATTAAATATTTCATCACCTTCCAACCCAGTGCTAAGTGGGAGAGCTCCAAGGAATTGGGACACACCCACCAGGAGCAAAGGGGGATTTTCTAATGACACTGCAAGCACCTTATGATAAACTATAGGGTTAAAGAGCACATGCTGTACACACAAGGGGATACTTAATCACCCGGCACCAACCGCAGGGAACAATTGATCATCTCCAGGGCTGTTTGTACTGTGACTGCACAGCCACTACAGTGCAGATATTTCTTTTCTTTTTTTTTCTCCACTTGTTGTAATAATGTTGGATGAGGGAAAATGTCCATGGTCGTTGGCGCTCGACAAACCTGCCAGGGACAATCCATTGCCATTTTTTATATGGCATGGTACATTGGAGAGAATCAACTGAATATGTATGACAGGATGTGAAGGCTTCACGGTGATTGAAATAGTTGTTTTGCAAAATGGACGAATGTATTGCAGGTAATTTAAAAACAACTTGAGAGCAGAAAACTTGTGTATTTTCTCTATTTTTCATGTTTTAACCTGAAGTGCTAATGATTCTCAGCAGTGACGAGCTTTTTGGTGTACTGTAAACACATTTCTTTGACTATTTTATGCTGGAGATTTTTCCTGTAAGACATCATATTTATACTAATTCTACATTTATATATGGCATAAACAAAGCAGTCCTGAAAAATCAGATATAGAGACGCATGCTGAAAACATAGGGATCGTATTGTGATCTGACTTGGCAAATCACAGCTGGAGGTTTGCAGGAAAGTACATATGCGGTCCTTCCATATTACAATGGGGGAAAAAAGACTTTACCTCATGAAACCGTTATCCTACTCTCAAGCTGCAATTTGCATTTTTTCATTAAATGAAATTAAGTCACTAAATATGCTCACTTGCCTCATAATGGCTTATCTCTTATGTTCTGAACTGAAAATGATAAATTAACAGAAATGCTAGAACATGGGAACAAATGTGGTAATTATTAAGATTTGTAATGTTTTCTACAAAACGCTCAAACAGTATAGTGCAGCGGTCTCAAATATAAGGCCATAAGATATTAATGTTAGGATTAAGAAAAGCAAACATACTAACTTAAATTGCAAGTTAATTTTTGACATCCTGTTTCTATGGCGCGAGTACGTGACTCGTATAGGTGTCACACATAAAGCCTGTGGGCCAGAACCAGCCTGCACAAGGCTCAAATCCACCCAAACCATCAAATTAAACAAATTTCAAATAAAACATTGTTTGTTTTTTTCACAAATTTCTTAAAAAGTAGTGACACAACTCAACACTGAGACCAGAGCTGAGATATCAGTAATGCTGCCATGAAAGCAATCAAACTAGCCTCAAAGCCATGCTGTCGGGGTGAGTTTGTATAAACACCCATAATGCAACAGTTATGGGAGCATTTTTATTCATTTTTTGACATTTCACAGTATTTTGTACAAGACGTCTTCATTAAATTTGGCTTTATGTTGGGATTTTAGTAATTTTCTTGTATTAAGTGTTTGGTTTTGTAAAAAATATCAACATTTCCATCATGTATAGTCTGTGCCACCGCAAAGAAGAAACTTTAAAGTTTAAATTTAAAGCTTATTATAGCACTACTTTGCCACTCGAGATCAAATTGGGCTGCATGTGGCCTCGGAACTAAAATGTGTTTGACACCTCCGACAGTGTTTGGCCCTTTTGTCTTACTTGAATCATTTCCTATACCAAGCTAGTGCCTCTGATTGATGCATTTATCCCCAGAAATTTGAGAAAGGATTAAAATGTTTGCTTGAACTTATGCATTACAGACAGTGCATATCAATTTCTCTGACACCGACGAGTCCAGAAACTCATATTTACTATATTTATTTGTAAATATTACATTGGATTGTTTGACAGTATAACTCAATAACGAATAGACAACCTTTGACGGGAAAAAAATGTAAGTTTTGCGCCACTTTGCAAGAGAATTGATTTTATAAATTGTATATAATAGTACGTCGTCCTTCAACAGTACCGTACATCTTTTTTTTTTTAGATTACTTTAGTGAATAAAAGGGTTATTTTTAAAGGAGTAAAAATCACGAAAATGCAAGAATGTAAATTAGCATATTTTGCATGTTTTTGATGGCGGTATACAGGTTGGCTGAAACTGTGCATCCTTTGTATTTTTTGCTCCCGGCAGTCTGTGAAAAGATCCTGCATGGATATTATCCAGCCTTCATGTGGGCTTGTACAACACAATCAGAACATTAACTGATCTAGAAAACAAAACTCAATAATCCCACTTGCGTTCCACGAGTACGTTTGAATTGACTTCCAAACGAGTTATGCAATTCCTAAACAAACTAATGCCCACACTAAAAATTGCTCCTGTAAAAGTAGAGCGTGTCCAATCAGGGTTTTCATTCGTCCGGTGCCCAGTGTAACTCTGCTCCAAATTCTGCGACGATAACTTGTTGTTTCCATGGCTCTTCTGGAGATGGAACACTAGCTCCCAATCACGGCTGGTTATTCTCTGTGGCAGCTGTAAACAGACTCTTTGTCACTCAGAGACTCAATAGATTTAACAGGTGGATGCGTGATGCATACTAACGTGGACGTCTATAAGACAGTCAGTCTCTTACCCTCCGGCTAAGTGGCCGGCTCGGAGACAATGTCATCTCTGTCAGAGGCGCACACAGGGCTGCAGTTTTGATCGAGCTCAACACGAGGCTCGGACTGGGAGAAGGAAATGGAAAGAGCCGTTAACCTTTTCAGATGCTGAATAATGAAAAAGCAAATAACGTCAGGCTCTGTGCTGCGCCGCTGCTCATTTCTCCTCCTCCGGTGCTGTTGAGTAGGTCCAGTTAACTTTTGAAATGTGTTTGGTTTTCTTTTGATCAACTTCTTGCTTTTCTTTTTGGGAAAATGCGTACTCTAGCCTGGTGTATAAAACCAGTTAATTCACCTTACTGTGGGCCCTTAAACACGAGAACAAGCCCTTCTTAAATGTTGCACTGGGGCTGTCTATTACTTTATCCTGATTGGGTTAGATTAAAAGGGCAAATCTCACCATGCAATATTAGGTAAAGGAATTTAATTTCAACCAATCGAGAATCCAGCTTAATCTTCATGCATTAATTTGCATTAAGGAAAAAATTCCCTTCTAACTGGAAAAAAACCCTGCAGAACCAGACTCAGAGGTGTTCACTTTCTGTAAAACCAGACTCAGATGTGGAGACTTTCTAAAACGTTTCCTTCAGATAGATGGCTGTTAAGTCTAATATAAACTTTACAATTTATAAAACCTTATTAAAAGCTGAAATACGATAATACACGTGTATTTTACTACGCAAACCTCAAAGCTTCTGTCTAATTAAAGAACCGAAAACCTGGAACTTTTGCGATCGGTGTTTGTGCCATTCTTAAAACCACTATTTCTACGCCTTTCCAGCTCCGCCTGGACGAGCCCAGCTCCGCCTGGCCGAGCCCAGCTCCGCCTGGACGTGCCAGCAGCTTTGTACGATCGCCCGCGTGGCCCGTTGGAGTCTGTTAATTGTGTGTGTTGTGTGTTTTGCAGTGCGTACCAGGTGGTGGTGGAGGAGGAACGTCCACGCAGAGCGAGAGGAACGGCAGAAATCCTGCGCTGCTACCCGGTCCCCATTCACTTCCAGAACGCCACGCTCCTGAATTCGCAGTACTACTTCACGGCTCAGTTTCCCGCCACGGGCATCCACTCGCCCCAACCCTTCACTGTGGGAGACAACAAGACGTACAACGGCTACTGGAACGCTCCGCTCCTGCCTCAGAAGAGCTACAGCATCTATTACCAGGCTGTCAGCACAGCCAACGGGGTGGGTGCCGGACACTTTTATATTGATTCTGGTATATTTTATATACGTGCGAGTTCGAATTACATGAAAGAATTATGCTTTAAAGTCTTGCAATTGCTTTACAACTGTGTTGCGTACATTTGCTGTAATACTACACTTTTGAGGTGCCTGTGGTGAAGTGTTAGGAGGTTTTTTTTTTCACATGCAACCGTCCCACCCCACAAAAAGTATATAAAGTGTATGAAACGTTTGAGATGACGAACCATCTCAGTAAATGATGTTGATGAAAAGCTGACCATGGGAAGATGCAGGACCGGGACTCCGGTTCCTCATCCTTTGGGATGCCTTTTCCTTTATTTCTCTGCATTCAGGCCGCGCATTTACACATAAACGCAGCGACGAGTCACCACAAACGATGATTCCTGAAAACTGGTTCTGGATAAACTATATCTCCAGTTGCGTCTAAAGAGACAGATATTTACGTCACAATTCGAGACGTCGTGTTTTTTTCCCCAGGATTCTGATTGGCTAGCATTGCCTCATGCTTCTCGTCACACTGCCCCCTACAGGTTTGGCTGCTCATAGCAGCTCTGAAGCAGTAAACGTTGAGGGGGGAATATTAGTTTTTGTAAAAAGCCGGGTACGTGTCAACGTGGCCTCAGTCGCCAGCATTAGACGGATGCATTGATGTGCAGACCTCCGCGACGACACAGAAACACAGTAACATAAGCAAACTCTTGCATGCAGCCGGTGATGGCCGGGCAGTACGTCTGTGAGGTGCACCAACCAGCAGCTCTGGCTGCAGATTTAACAGGCTCCAACAAGGTCATGCTGAGAATGCAGAGCTCTGTGTCGTGACATGCTCTCTCTCTCTCGCTCTCTCTCTCCATCGCCGCGGCCCTCTTCTCCTGCCTTCTCCCATGGAGCTTTATGCCGAGTGCCAGACGAGCCTTTGATCAACGGCGTTTAGGAGAGGTAGTTGTCCCAGCGGCGGCTAAGTGAGGAAGGCGGGGAACAACAATGGATGTTACCGAGTGTACAGGTCGCAGCCTCTGTCATCGAGTGGCACTTGGCAGGGCCGTCCCTCCGCGGAGCCACGGTAGACGGCTCCGCGGCTACTTCAGGAGTCCCGCCGATTGTGGTCCTGAATGAGAATCGCAATAAACGGCCTCCTTGAGAAACACCGGCACGACTTTAGGGAGGCAATACAAATAGCACGCGAGGCGGTGCGGAATCCAATTAGCGAGTTTGTTCTCGAGGGTGAAGCACAAGGCTGAAACCTTCCCGGGCGTATCGGCGAGCGCTAACTGAACCGGCTGATGGGAAGTCGACTTTGAACAGGCAAAATGAAAAGGACGCGTTGACACGGCGTCTAGCTCCGTCTCTGTGATGGAGACATTTCTGACATCATTTTTGTATTCGGTGTTTTGACTCGCAGCAGCCAAATGCACTCTCCTTTATTCAGCCTTCACTGCGAATGGGCAGTCCTGCAAGCATTAATTAATGTCTAATGATGCCGGTGTGGCTTGTTTGGACCTTTTTAAACAAAATTGTTGGAAGGTGTTCGACATTTTTTTAACGATATTTTCCATTTCTGTTGGGGATAAAAAAAAACAACCACCTGACGGCTTAAAAGCTGCAGCACACGTATGCTGGTTTGCATGTTTTTTTTTTTCCTCTTGTGGCTTTTTAATGTTGTCTCTCCCATGAGCGTTCACTGCTCATTGGACAGCTTGGCTGGGACAAACACTCATGTTTTTTTATTTGCTTTGTGTGCGGTATTACTCATTGCCTTCCGAGTACTTGTCCGTGTCCTTTCTCCTGTTCACCAGACCATCATTGACAACAAACTACTGAGAGAACAGGCTTTTTTATTTATTTTTTTTCTGCTGTTGAAGGCTGTTGTCAGAGTTGAAACTCCATTACATATTCAAAAAGTCTCCCTGTCGTGCCATTTTTTTCTTTTCTTTTGAGCCCGGCACGGTGGGTTGGTGTCGCTTGTCACAGGCCTCTGGTTTCTCCACAGTGGCTGACCACCTTGAGCTGCAAGCTGCCGACAGATCGCTGTTGGCTGACAAATCAGCAGCTCAGCACCACTAATCTGTGCTGCGGGCCCTCTCGCTTAACTGCATTTTGTGTCACAGTCATTGAGCTCAACAGATGATGGCGGGGACAGCGCGGAAGCCGCCACGCTGTTTTGTTGTGGCCGTGCGTTCTCGCATACAGTTTGCTGTGTAGGTGTTTTCGCAATAACCTCTGATCCTCTTTTCCCTGCTCTTCATTCATTTCTTTGTACAGGAGACCAAAATCGACTGTGTTCGAGTTGCCACCAAAGGTAGGTACGACGTCGGACTGCATGATGTGTGGATACGGATGTACTTCCTCACATGACATGCATTTGATTCCTGATGGACTAACTACATTAACACACTTTTACCAGGTTTTTTTATTTTAACTTTAGACTAAAGTGACATGTTTCCAGAATGGATTTAGTCAATGTAATGATGGTGAACACGTTTTTTCCCTCACTGGGAGTCTGCCTGTGTGCCCGTCGAGGTCTGCAGGCACTTAACTTTGCAGCCTGAACGTCCTGCTCCACACATTAAGCATGGTGGAGTCTAAGCACCATTGATCTGGGGGCAGAATTGATAAGGCCGGAGGGAGCCATAGTCACACTCCGGTCTGTGCCGTGGGAGGTCCTGTCACATGCCCTGACACTCTCGTATATTGTGTAGTTTGCATGCAGATCTGCTATGGATTACTCCCGCGCTTCCAGACGCCTCCATCAGTGGGCTTGAGTCAGGTGTCACATCCTGGACGTTAAGGAAGACTTTCGAGAGCACTACATTAAATTCACAGAGATCATTAATACTGCTGGTGGAACAGTTAAAGAAACTTTTTTTTTTTTTAATTATAACTGCATTGGGTGGTCTCAGTGTTGCATGATGATGGAAACTGTTGGTTTTTCCAGCTTCAGTGTGGCTTTCCATTTTTGTCTGTGTTTCGCCGCATGCACGACCCTGGATCCACTGACTATACTCAGCCGCCATACTCGTGACGCAGCTCACAACCCCCTACATCCGCATCGCGCCGGCAGCCGGCGACAGCCAACTAACAGGTCAGAACCGATGCCCAACTTGTTTTCTTAACACTTTTTCCTTCAACAGGGAAACAAACAAGTGGAATGTTGCATGTGTGCAATTCTTCTTTATTGTCTTGCGATTTGCATAGAAATCATTGTGATTAAATCAAATACTTGCAGACAATGTGCCTTCTACCCTTGTCTTCTCAGAATTAGTGGACATGAAAGACCTGTTTGAGGTGCCATCGTCATTTGATGTGTCAATGTTGCAGATTTTTGACAGGAGTTAATCCCTTTTCATGAATATTTCTCATTATTTCTGGTAGATTAAGAGGAGGGCTGGCGTCGGCTGTTGCTGAAGCGACAATGGTTAGACACACGGGAGGAGGGTAGAAGTGTAACTATTCTAATTCTGCTCCGTTTCTCCTTGTTGTGCACGAAACGTTAAGTTCTCTCGGACTGGAATGGAGGAATATTGACTCGTGGCTGGAGACGTAGCGCACTCACAGCTCTGATGGGGATTTGACACTGACAGCGTTTCTGTACGATGAGCCTCTAACAATATATTGGGGACAGAGTCGGCTCCATCACTCCTGACATGATGGTGTCACTTGTCTTGAAATCCTCCACTGCTCTGCCTAAAAACATATACTTTTAAATAAAAGTGGTTGATAGCTGTTGATAATGACACACCGGCTCAAGAACAATATGTCACGGGCCGCCCGGGATGGATATTTACCTTTTTTGATGGGGAGAGAAAATGGGCAACGCCGAAGAAAGAGGGAAGCTCGATGGAAAAGATTTGTGTGACATAACAATTTATCATTCTAAATTTACCCCCGGTGACAAGAAATAATGGTGTTGTTCAGGTGGACAGTTGTGATTCCACCAACGTCTCCTTCCTCAGAGTGCTTCTTATCACTTCCCGGAGAACAGATGCTGTTAAAACAAGCACTTTTACTCCGTCTCCCTCTCTCTTTGTGTATCTCATTGTTGGCTATCTCCATCCGGCCTGATATTTAATGTTTTGGTTATTTCAAGCATTTTTATCTTCTCGGGTATTATCTTTCCACCGCACCGCATCCAACATTTTTCTACAGCGGCAGCAAACCATTTGCCCCAAATGTGATTAACCAAGGGTAAAGATGGTGTTGCACTTATCTGTCTCGGTGCAGCTTGAAGCGCAGCGAGCTGATGTCCACTGAGGACGCAGTTAAAGGTGGAGTCTTCAGGACAATAAGGAGGCACGTAGTTTTAGAAAAAGCCTTCTTCGTAGCCAATAAATCCGTCCGTGGGATATCTGTGCACTGATTAATCATCCTCGCTCTTCTTCAGCGGAGATACCGACTCTCTGGGCGTACACCTCTGGTCACCTTAAGCTTTGTTAGTGTCTGATAATTATTACTTCTCGTGATGTTTTCCTTTCAGGAGCAGCCACTCGCAAACCTGACGCGGTGGAGCCCGAGAAGCAGACGGACCACACGGTGAAGATCGCCGGGGTCATCGCCGGCATCCTCCTCTTCGTCATCATCTTCCTCGGGGTGGTGCTCCTCATGAAGAAGAGGTGCGTTTCATCCCACCACTCGTTGAAACACTGTCTTTGTGAAAGAGGTTGGACCCACTTGCCAGAGTGCTCACGAAATAAGTAGTTCCTATCTTATCATTTCGCCCATTTCCGCCACAAAACGGTAGTATTGTCGGCGGCGTGGTAAATAATTAATTTGATTATGTTGATACGCCCCATTAAAGCTGTTTACAGCCATGAGATACACTGTGCCATGAAAAATTAATCCTTTTCTACAGCACCCTCAAACAAATGTGCAGCGCTCCAGTGACATTGGAATGGAATAGGAAAGAAAATGTTTTTTTGAGTCCCGTGGTATGGAGAGAGGCGGGGTGGAGATAAGAAAGAAAATATGATGAAAGTCTCCAAACGGAAAAATGGACGGCCGCATTGCTGAAGGCTAAGTTTACATTAGCCCTGGACCCCGTGTTTCAGAAAGGTCTTCTGTACATATCCAAGCAATCGGGGAGGGGGGGGGGGGGGCGGCTAAAGCTCGGCAAATATCAACCCAGGAAGTAACACAATGTCACAATGTGCAGAAATGTCTTTGGTGTTTGCAAGTTATTTACAGCAATATCTTCGCTGTGAAAGTACAGAGAGAGAACAAAAATCCATACGGTCCCCAGAGAAGATCAGACATGATATGTCCTCTCGTAATAAACTGTGTATCTTGAATTAAGTGTGCAGATTGGTAGAGTAGATTGAGTAGATGCATCTGAGCGAGCTAGCGAGCGTACTTGTGTACTAATATAATCACAACGCTTATTTTTGACAGTAATATAAGATCCCTCACTTTCTGCAGCAAGGCCTTTCTGTGCAACAACGCAATCAGTGGGTGGATGCGAAAATCAGCACACAGTAATGGAATTGTTTTCAATTAGCCTTAATCAGACCAGTGAACGTGGATGACTTCATTGGTTGAATTTCATATAATTTACTGTTGCCAACAGGGAATCAGAGTTGTGTTTAGGCATTCAAACCACTCATTACGCTCCAACCTTTCAGGTCAGAGATGTTTTTTTTTTGTTTTTTTTATAGATGTATAAAATTATGTGTTCATTAAAGGCACGTCTGTAGACCAGCTCAATTAAAGTAGACGTTCCTTACTGTACTGAGACCTCCCCTTCCCCCCTTTACAAAGCATGACATGACTCCAAGCGATCACCTTTGCCCTCACGATCTCCACGTATGCCACCATATCTGATTTTGTTCATTTCTTCTCTTTTTTCAAACATTAATATATTTTTACTTTTTCTTTCCTTTCCATTCCATCCCCTCCCCTCCTCCACTGCTTAAATCCTACCACCACCCCACTCGGCAGAAGAACCTATCACTCCTACACTTACTACCTGTAAGTAACCACTTTGTGTAATGTTAGTGCCATGCTTCTCACCCACACGCCGTTTCTCCCATGCATGCAAAGAGCCATGTCATCCTCCTCCCGCCCAGAGCCATTACAGAGGGCCTCACTGTAATCTCTGCCGGAGGAGCGGAGGACGCCACTCCGACGCATCGCCGCACGACGAGCACGTCACACTGTATGTCACATTGGCAGAGCTTCTGACAAGAGCAGACAGACGCAGCTGCACCCCCACAAAACCAGCCCGCCTGGGACCTTATTGCAGACGTAATTTCTGCTCCTCTTTCAAGGAGTTTGTTTATCAGATGATACACTAAACTGCCTTAATGATTGTACGGCTGCCAAACTCATCTGGTGAACGAGGGGGAGGAAGAGAAAAAAGAAAAAGAAAAAAAAATCAATACCGCAACTACTGCATTTTTACTGATTGTGAATTTTTCATTTGCCTCCAATGATTTCATCTGTTGACGTGTCAAAGCTGCATTTTATTTTGAAGTGCCTATCACAGCACATCAATGCTTTATCTGTGCCCAGAAGTTCAATCGGCTCATCCAGATATTTTAGACACGTTCCTATAGACTCTGCAGATGTTGAAATGCGCTCAATAACTCGACCAGCTGAAAGATTCAAGCATGAGCTGACATGTTGATCAATCTGGCTCCATTTGCATGTCATAACATTTTTAGTGTTTCTTCTCTCCACCCCTCCTTCATCCTCTGATCATATCATCTCACGCCAGCATGGGTTTTTTTATTTATATTTTGGGTTATTGCACGTTTCTCTCATTGATCCGACGGTGATGGTGGAGTTGTGTCTTTAGCCGAGCAGATGTTTGCCTCCAAACAAGCTGATGTGATTACAGAACAACGTCTTCGTGAAAACAATAGCCCCAGCGCCACTTTATTCACTCTTAATAAAACAGATGATTCCACACCGCGCCGCAGAACGGCAAAGAAGCTTATTCTGCAGCTCTGCTTCCCTGCTGTAGCTCATAGGCTCCCCCTGTACCGTCTTTGTGATGGATGCCGACTAATCTGTCTTGAGATGGCTGTGATCAGAGAAGAGAATGGAGGCTGCCTCACATCAAAGAACATCTCCGAATACACCTGGAGATAATACTACTCTGAATACCCGGCGTGTCACTCACGGTAGATCTCCGCTGCCTTGAATGGAAAGCCCCCGTGACTTAGAGGGGCGGCGCCGAGTGCCCACAATAGCCGAGCTAAGCAGGAAATCACAGAAGAAAAAAAAAAAAAATTTATATATCTGCATCTCGATGGTTTATTTTGTCCTGTCTGTTTTGTTGCTGCATACATGTTGTTTTCCCGGTTTGATGGGGGTTTGTCAAAGAGGAGTAAAGATGTAAAAGAATAGGAGGAGGAAAGATGTGGGCTGCACCGAGTCGGCCTTCGCTGAGCACTTAAGTGAAAAATGCTTCATGGTGTGTTTCCCCCAACCGCATACAATTACAGTGAACCTACAGATGTGTAATTACACTCAATGCAGTGTTTTCCTCCAGTTTTCAATCTTTATTCATTTCAGGGGAAGGTCTGTGATGTTTTATGGAGGTTTTAATACTTTAACTTTAATTTGAATAGATTTTAAACACGAGTCAAAGGGTTTATTTATTTATTTATTTATTTCACCAGGTAGGTCAATTGAGTGCCAGTTGTCACTTGCAGTGACGACCTGACCAGGGTGCAACAAACAAATATACACATACATGCAGTACATACAGTGGAGCTCCAGTCACAAGGTGGATAGCTGCATGGTAAAAAAAACTTCCACTTTGAGTTTTTGAGGCAGTTCTGTTGCTTACATCGCCATAATGAAAGTTTTTGAATATGTAAATAAGAATTTTTCAGTCAAGAAAAACTGTATGGCGTTTGACCTTTGTGAGCATTTATGTGTTTGAAATGTGCGTTTACTTTCTAGTCAGTTACCAAGATACTTAATAGTATTTTTTGAAATTTTGTGAATGTTTGAGTGAAATTAACTTTTCCCATGTTTTCCCACAATTCTGTGTATTAATGAAATGGTCGTGCACTCGTACAGGGGGGGAAAGGGGGATGTGGAGGTCCTCTCTGTAAAGGCAAATATTGCTGGTAATAATGGCCCCTATGGGAAAGTGTGTCTTGACGATAGCGTATACTAACAGATAGTAAAAATCCTCCCCGGGAGCCAATTAGGGTTCGACGAATGTGTGAAAATGAAGGAATGTTGATGAAGTGCCTAAACTGGAAAATCCTCCTGACATTTTCCTGCTTGATGCCTATTCAAACAAATTATTCATGAGTAGCTTGAGGGTGTGATACATTATTTCAGTTTAAAAGTCACGAGACAACAACTATGATGACGATTTGACTGATCTGTATTCGACCAGTCCTGCTGCTGACTGGATCCATAGAAACACATGATTTTTCTCGAGGTCAAAAGATTTGCATCCTTGTTACATTTTTGCTTGTTTCTCAGATAAATGATCTATGTTACTGAAATAGATTTAATTAGATAGAGTCGGGAGGCTCTCATTGACCCACACAGTTGGCAGGTTGGTGGTTCTATCCCCGTGCATCAGTTAAAGTGTTCCTGAGCAACACACACAAAACACCAAGTTCCTCCCAGCAGAGGCTGAGCACCGTGAATGGGCGCCGTCTCTATTGATGTTATATATTTATAACATTCAAATGTGGGCGATTACAACCTATGCAGCCGTGCATCAGGAGTAAAATTATGATTAAAGTGATGCTGCTCAGGTAGCATCGCTCCTATAGCTCCGTCCTGTCATGTTTGAAATAAGTTAGCTTTAAGGTAAGGCATGAATCCTTCAGAATATATTTAACTGGGAAGAACTTTTTGCATTTAGCCGAGTTATTAGTCTTCCTATCCCTGCTGCGACTGCTCCGGGGTCCGATCGCAAACAAATATAACTAATATGCTGCATAGTCAGAGGTTTACGTTGTCAAATTAATTCTAGACTCTGGAGCATTCGCTGAGGCTTCATCTGCACTTCTGATGGCAGCCCCTTGTTTTGGAGGCACGACGAGCTCGCAACACGTCTATGATTGATGAAACCCATTAATGGCCTCATGCATTCATCAAAGTCTTTTTTAAAAGGCATGAGAACATCCTGCGGTCGCCAAAATATGCACTTTAGGTATATTGCCAGAGGTGGCTGCAGGAAACTCTGCATCAGTCGAGAGCACTCATTTGCAATGCAGTTACATGTGTGATCAAATATAGGAGCGTCCTTTAATCAGGTGTCTGTCTGCTGCTGCTGCTGCTGCTGCTGCTGCTGCTGCTGCTGGGGACAGGAACGATCGATTGACTTGTAGGGCAAAGGTTGTGATGGGGCCTGGAATCCCAGAAGAGCTGGATTCATCCATCAGACGGCACGTTAAGTTAAAAACACACTTGCGGTTTCACTTTCTGACGGATTCGTCAAGCTTGTGTTGTGCTGCCCAACAAATTAACAAATCTAATTGAAGATTTCTTTGCTATAATTAGAGAAACAACCTTTAAATTCACACAGTGCACCAAAATACCGTTTCCAACAAAATGATCGTTTTTATGGTAATATCCTTGTTGGTGTTTGTTAAAATTCAAGGAGCAGGGGTGTCAAACTCATTTTAGTTCAGGGGCCACATTCAGTCCAGTTTCATCTGTGAGTGAACTGGACCGCTAAAATAGTGTCACGATGACTTTCAAATTAAAGTTTTAACGTTGTTTTTTGTCGCTGTGCAGAGTGTATGTGATGAAAATATGGATATTTTCACAAAAAAAAAAAAATGACTACTGAAAAAAACTACAATCTGAACATAAATCCAATTTTACTGAAAACTTCTGTTGCAAAATGCAGTGAAATTTCTCATAAAACTTCTTTGGCTGTTGCATTATGGGAGTTTTTACAAACTCACCCTGACTGTGGCTTTGAGGCCAATGCAAGTCTTAAAGCTCCTTTCAATACAAACAGCACATATTAAAATTTACTTGCATTTCAAGTTTATATTGTTGCTTTATACATAAACGTTGTAGAAAGTTCACGTCATCATGAAAGTTTCTCTAAGGATTGATGGACGGACAGACGGCACACTTATCTATTAAAGCTAAAATAATACTAACGGCACAAAAATCCAAAAAACTTTAACATTTTTGCTTGGAAAAAGAAAAGTCCATTTCACAGAAAGTTTGAGCACGTCCAAACTTCTCCTGTTAGTATGAATACACACTGAGTTTATTGTCCAAAATTTTGTTGTTTTACTTTTTTTTTTCTTTTTTTTTTTTTTATCCGACGTGGATAACAAAGCACAGGTGTGATTACACCGGAATAAAAACAGGAGCAATTTGAAAGGCATTGTGCTTCCACCAAATAACCATTAATGAATTCTATCAATAAATACTGGTGCTCGACGTGCCGCTGCTACCTGATGTTTTATTATAACTGCTCATAAAAAGCAATTTAATTCAGAAGCGGCTTGTTCCTTTCCCATCTGGCGGCCGGCCACTTACGTCATAAATCCCTTAAGTTACATATTTATCGAATGGCCGCATGGTTAACGGCCCCGCACGCCGCCGTAATTCACCAACAATCTCCTACCAACTGTGAAATAAAACAGTTTTCAGATAACTTCCCTATTGACACAAAGGGAAGCGACACATGTAGAGAACTCTGTCTTCCGATCCTTTACAAATCAAATCTTTCACAATCGCTTCCATCGCAGTCGGCGTCGGAACGGGAGGCCTACTAAATGTACATTGTGTAACGCGGTGTACTCGGGGCAAACACCTTCATTAAACCTTACAAGTCGAACATGCGGCAAGAATCACATTAATTGGTACAAGCCTGGCAGAGTTTTTCCAGCTACCAGCTCTGCATGTTGATGAGGAAGGGAGAAGTGGAGGAGCACCTCGAGCAGGCTAAAGGGATGTCATGCATGGGATGATCTAGTTAAAAAGGAAACGTCTTACAACAGCGTGTCGCTTTACAAAGCGTCTGTCTTTTAACAGTGTTCGCATAATATGAAACTGTTATTGCTTTTGTGGAAAAGAAAGCTTGGAAATTCATTCCTGTGACCAAGTTTTCAAATGTTTAAGGCTCAGACGATCCCTAATGATCAGCAAATGACCAAAATCTATCTTTTTTGCATGATATTTAAGAAAAAGAGTTGAAATTGTGACAGAATTTTGTATTTCGGTCATCCTGAAGGGGATTCGTGCCAACTAGAAGTCTCACCACAACATAAATGTCATCGTAAACCACAAGTTCAAATCGCAAACTACAGCTGCTTTCTTATGCTGACAAATCTAAAGGTGATTTTGGCGCTTTTGTAGCATATTAATGTTTTTTTTTTTTTAAATTTATGTAATTGTCCAACCAGGATGAATTCGTTTTGCCCTCCCTCTGGTCTTCTGTTCAGTTATTTTTTTACCACCGGAGGATAAAACTCATCTCTTTTCAATAAATAAACCTATTGGACCAATATAAATGCTTATAAAATCTTAATATAATATATAATAAATAGTAGTTAATGTTTAGAGAGGATTGGTCTGAGTGTGTGCGTGTGTGTGTGGCTTTACTCCAAAAAAGAAAGAGCGCCAACTCATGGCCTGGAATGCTCATTACATCGTTTTCAAAACGTTGCTGCGTAAACATGTCTGTATTAATAGTTGACACAAACAACTTGATTTCAAACGGTAATTATTCAGGACGTTTGTGAAAAGTAGTCCTACATGTTCCTCTTAAAGTAGCTCTTAGTTTCAAAAAGGAGAATTCCTGGTTCGAAGTGTCCTTTAACTAGATCACATCAACGCTTAACTCTATACATTATTTTATATTGTAGAAAATAAATCCTTGCTTTATGATACATAACACCATCACCAACTGAGCCAATAACATTCAAACATATCATGTCCGTAAGAAAAACTAACTGAAGTATGTTAAAGCTAGTAATCTGTGGACCTAATATTGTGGCTGAGTTTCTAATCAACATCAATATTCAACCTAAGATACCAAATCCAGAGAAATTGGAATTTTTGGGGTTATTTTCATAACATCCAATCTTTAAAAATGTTCTTAATGTCAAGTAAGGACTTTACGTTCGATAATTTATGAAGTTTTTAGTAGTATCCAAGTGTTATAAAAGGTATTTTTGCAAGAAGTGTAAAAATATTTGATAAATTTTTCCACGTTAATGTCGGGCAGAAATGACTGAAGAGTTTTTGCTCCTTTGTTCACAGTTGTTGCTCCTTGTTTCATGGATATTGAATGCAGTCTTTGTAGAAAAGGAACAATATGATGTAAAGAGGTCTTTTTTTTTTTTTTTTTTTTTTTTTTTGTTGGAAGCAAAAAGCAATCTTATAAACATTCAGACATTTTCCCCATAAGCCTCCTCTGCTTTTAAATGCCTGGAAAACGGGGGCTATGTTGATGATAGACAACCTGGTGGATTTCCCCACTGGGTTAATCAAAGTCACTTCTGTTGCTCCTCCCAGCTGGATGTCAGTCAACCAGCCAATACACACACACACACACACACACACACACACACACACACACACACACACACACACACACACACACACACACACATGCTCTGCACCGTGGATGTGTGTGATCGTCTAATGAAGCCTTCCTTGTCCCAGTGTCACGAGGTTTCGGCTGCTCCGCCGTTGAAACGAACCCCGCCATGCTGAGCCGGTGGTTTTGAAGCTCTTGTTTCAGAAGTCGCGGCAGTAGCGGCGGCGACGGCGGCGGCGGCGGTGCCTCCCACAGAAAAGACATTCTGGCAAAACACGTGTCGAAATACAATCGGCGTGGATTCCTTTCTATTTAATTTTCTGTTGTTGTGGCTGAGCCGGTGGAGTCACTCAGATCCTGGCGGTGCCCGGGCCCACCTCACACTGAACTGGAGACGATCCCTCTAATGAGCCGCTCGCTGCAGTGACCTGCAGTGTTTGCTCAGTCTTTACCAGAACAAACACCTCTGCTGTTTGTCTTGTCTCATCCCACACATAGGAAAATTTGCAATTTTACAGTCGAGGCTTGCCTTCGAGCAATCGTTCATTCTTTTTTTTTTTTTGTTTGGAGGGTGAGGGGGAAGTTTCCACGTGCAGCTTTACGCTAACTACCCGGGATATAACAAATAGTCACATTTATCAGCGCGGACCCTCTACTGTACTACTATCTCTCGCTCAGCATATCAGACCCTGTAATATAGTCATCTATCATTAATTTTTTTTTCCCTACTTACAAATGAGGAGAGAATAGCGTGCCAATTAATCTTCATCTAACACCCACGGTGCCTCGCAAACGTCCCAGTATTGCTGGTGCTTTCCTCATTTTGGCACTGGTGACTGTGCAGCCTCGTTTATCTTCGGCGCCTCCGCCGCCGCGCAGGCCAAGAAAGCGGAAATCCAAGACTTAGCAAGTGGCGAAACAAGAACAGTGATACTGTATTAAAACCTGGATTATAGTTGTTCTTAATAGTCTCCTCCATGAGTGAACACAGTGTCGAATCGGTCTTAATATTGCCTGGGGGACATGAAACACCATCCCCCCCCCCCCCCCCCCCCTTTCATCACTCCCTCTATTATTACTATATGAAGCTATAACGGGAGGAAACGCACAAGATTGCCATTTTGTTCCCAACTCTAATTGCAGATTAAAGACAAATAAAAGTGGGTCCGGCAGACAGAAATGTCACTACTTTGTCACTTTGCCTTCTGAAGAACGGATCCACTATTAGCGTCACGTCGCGGCCTTCGGAGCAAATGACTGTTTGAAGGCAGCGGGGGCGCCGCTGCCATATGGCACGAGGCGGCGGCGAAATTGAATAAACAGAGGAGATTTGCAAAAACAAAGCAGCAGGAGTGCATCATTAGACGGCAGTTGTCCGTGAGAGAGACTGCAATTCAAACAGGCAGAAGGGGTCACGCAGAGAGTAACAAAGTGCGAGGATCAGTGTGAGGGCTGCCATAGTTAATTTTTACACCGCTCGCTCCCCTCCGGCTGCAGCGCGGTGGCAGGCGTCACGTATAGCTACTGCTACAGTATGTTCCCGCTCAAGCTGTTTGCCATTCATCCGGAGTGAAACTTCTGTGGAGCTGTAAGAGGGTTAACGCGCCGAGGTGATAATGCCGTCCGTTATTTATCGCCGGGAGGAATTCCTCTCATGTAAATAAGTTCTCTTTCTCCGGGTCGGTCGGGGGTCGAGGTCAGCTTCAGCGCTTGTTGCGAGGGGCCGGCTGGGGATGTTTCAGCAGGAATCGGCCGAGGTGAAAATCTCCTCACAGGAAAATGTTTCCGGCTATTTTGGATTTTTCCAGTTGTTATGAAAATGTTTAAGCTAAAATTTTTATGTTCGTCTTTGACTTATTAAAGTCTCGTCGAGCACAACGCAAAAACAAAGGCAGGCAGTCGCTGTCATGTAAAGGTGGAAACAGTAAATACAACACATATTTGTTAATCTGTAATACCAAAATATATATATATATACTCTTGTGTATTTAAAAAAGAATAAGAACACAATATCCTCTACATGAGGGGTGTCAAACATAAGACCTGTGGGACAAAAGCGGTCCTCCAATCCGGACAAACCACCAAGCAAATTATACAAAATTTCCAAGAAAACATTGATTTTTGCACTTTGGATTGAGTTTTCTTCGTCATTTCACTATTTTTGCACCAGAATGTTTCATTAAATTGGCTTTATGCTGAGATTGGGGTCATTTTTGGCAATAATTGTTTGGTATTTGCTAAAATATCAATATTTTCATGACATATCCTCTGTGCCACAAACTTGAAAGTAAAATTTTAAAGGTAATTATTGTGCTATTACACTGGTCCGGCCCAGTTGAGATGAAATTGGACTTCATGTGGCTCCTGAACTGCAACGTGTTTGACACCATGGCTCTATATGCAGCGTGTACTTCAGGAACTGCACTTTAACAAGATATTAAAAGCACGAGCGTATTAGATTCATTCATTAGTAAGTTAACTGTTGAAAACCCAGAGACTTTACATTAAGTAAAGAAACAAGCGAATGCATAATTGTTTTTCCCAAATATCTCGATCCAGAAGTGGAATACATCTCCCATAGGTCGTGTAACGTCATGTCACTGGTGTGTATTTATTGGCCAGAACTATTTGTTGTTTCAGTATTACTTGGACGCTTCAATCCAGCGTTTTAAATAAACCTGTCAACAACCTATTACACATCAAAGTATCATCACAGTGTGTTCAAGATGAAGCCAAAACAATGATATACTCCGCTAACATCATTAGGAGGTCATAATTGAAGGCGGCGGCGCTTTCAAGATGTGAGAATGAAGGAACGAAAGGCAGTTCCCTGGTTTCACTTCAATTATGTCGTTTATTTTCACTGCTTCAGCTCACTGTTGCCATGCGAACACGTCAATATATCATTGAAAACTATAAAAAATATAAAATAATGATGGAATAGTGTTGTGTACAATGGGAAATGAAAATACACCGTAAATAGAAATGGGACAGAGTAAATCAATTTACTGTCCCTCACTGCTTCTGAAACGTTGCGAGAATTACACACCAGGACTATTTAGTTGCCGCCTTTCGAAAGATAAGACTTTGCCGTGCCACTAAAAGTAAAGTCGGTTTGTTTTTGAGCCGTGTAATAACAGGCCGGCCCTCAAAAGTCCAACTCTGAGTCGGTAATCCAGGAATCTATGTTGCATCTTGACCCTGCAGAAACTGGAAATGTTAAACTCTCTAAATGTATTGAGCACATACAATAACAGAGATTTATTTTTCTTTTTACAAAAAAGAAAAAATGCATGCATAAAGTGATTCTTTATTGTGTGTGTGTGTGAATTTGTGTAGGTGTGTGCGAGTCCGTGTGTGTTTAATGGACACAACAATGCTTTTATGGTGTTTGATCAGGCACAGATTGCTTGTAGGCTCCAGCACATCAACATAAAGTAGGTCAATAAAAGCAGGTTGACTGTTTGAGTTCACAAGTCTTTATTCCTATACTTAGCCCCCCCCCCCCCCCCAAAAAAAAATACTATAGCTAATTTTAAATCATCAGAGCCTCTGATGTATTTGGGTTAGGATGTCACACCTTTGCTCCTTCTCAGGGGGGGATTTATATATCTGCATGAAAACGCTTTAATAAACATTATTGTGGCTAATTTAGCTCAGCCATCCCTTTTACATCCACGTCTTGTCAGATCAATTTGTTTTTCACTTCTTTCTTTTTTTTTGTTCTCTATGAAGGAAATTGGCCAAGAAGCGTAAGGAGACGCTGAACAGCACGCGCCAGGAGATGACGGTGATGGTCAACTCCATGGACAAGAGCTACACGGAGCAGGGCACCAACTGCGACGAGGCCCTGTCCTTCATGGACACGCACAACCACACGCTGAACGCCCGCAGCGAGTGCGCGCTCACGCTCAACGCCCGCAGCGAGTGCGCGCTCACTCTGAACGGCCGAGGTGAGACTACGCAGTTTTTTTTTTGTTTTTTTTTACGCCGGCCGAGCAGGTTGGGAGCAATTTATTTAGTTTGGTCAGGTGAGAAAGAAATCTCCACTCCGGGGACAAGTTAAAAAAAAAATAATAATAAAATAAAAAATGAAACCCGTTAAAGTGAAACGTGTTTGGAAAGCCGCAGAAAACCAGAGTCGTGGTGTTAAATTGCTTTTTTTTTTTTTTTCCAGGGATGATGTCCGTCTTTGCTTAAATTCAAAGTACATTTGTTTTAACATCTGTAGTAACCATGAGTATGGATACGTATTTTTTGGTAGGCAAACGGCACAAAAACTTAAAAAATAAAAGCTTTAATTTGCTTTAAATGTCATTCTATTTATGATTTATTACAATTTTGCCTAAAGTTATGACGGTTTGAAAAGATTTACCACAATGGCTCAATATCCTATTGTACTATTGGCAGTTACTGTTTGACCATTATTGCATTAATTTCAATACAGAACTTAATGAGACTGGGAAATGTTGCTTTTTCCTATCGGCACAATATAGTTTATCTCATTTACTCCATGTAGTTGCACATATTGATTTTTTTAATGTCTTTGTTTCTGATTTTTTGGGTCTTTAAAGATGATTTTGTTGTAATTTTGCCGCTTTTCATTGGAAACACTCAAACAGAATTTGCAGTTTGTGAATTGTGAGACTTTGATATGATTCTGAGAAAAGATTGTGTAACTTTCTTTCTTCTTTGTCTTCACAAGCCCCCGAGCTTCTTAGTCCACTCTAGTTTTCACACAATCCTTTTTTAATTTCTTTCATTCATCCAATGAAAATCTGTTATATAAGCGGTATCACAAACGTATATTATCGAACTTCACCGCTTGGATTGTGTCACTGGTGCCTGCACACACGTCGGTGCGAACGGATGTTTAAACGCTTCTTAATAGCCTGGAGGGGAATCTTGTGTTTAGATCAATAATCAAGACATCTTGAAATCCCAAACCTGACCCCGAAGCTTATCAGTAAACATTAGATCTGTGTGAAGTCTGTCATGGGGCCCTGAACGCGGCCCTGCGGTGTTTCCAATTCAGGGAGGAAACGCGCGGCCCATACTCGATGTGCTCTGTGGCCATAACCTATTAATTTTGTCTGTCCCAGGTTAAACTTAATACTTTGGTGATGGACAGGCCAGCTAAGTCTGCACCCAGGGCTTGACCCGGTATAATCCCAGTCAAAACCATCAGATTAAAACTCCACAGCAGCTTCTGTCTCCTCGCCCCTGCCGGGCCTGAGCCCCAAAGATGCTTTGACCTTGATTAACTGTCTGTTAGTGTAGATGTTCCAATCCGGGCCTCTGTCTGCCAGCGCAAAATGATTTAAATGCATTACTTCTTACTTGCCTGTCACAGTAAAGCCCCGCGTCGCACTCTATGACCTTACATTACTGTCACCGGTGTCATTTTGACTCAAAACATTCCAGGCTGACAGATTACAGTGGCGAGCACGCTTGCCCTGGCACTCCGGCACACGGAGGAGATGATAATCCAGCAAGGAACCGAATTTAGTTTTTTTATTCCCCCGAATGTTCTGCTCTGGTACGAGCGAGTAGTTGCAATGCAATTCTAATTTCAACTTTCAAGTTAGACTCCATCAGAGAGACACTAATTGTTATTAGGAAGCGTTTAACTGCACAACTTTATTAAGTATATTTTGTTTTGGTTTTTCATTTAAATGTGCAAATGGCAGAAAAAAACCACACATAATCAGAGCAAGTTAAGTCAACCGTTAAACTATTGAAGGAGGAAATAATACAAACTTTTAAGTTTCCATTATTCCTCATCATGTCATGTATGGATATTTCAGCACTTTCTTCAGAATAGTTTGGCACAAAGTAAACAAGCTGCGTCCCGTCGGGCGGCACGCTTGTTGTTTTTTCCTGCTCGTCGCTCCGTCGGGTCACTTAACCAGCGTCTCACTTTAAAGAAACCGATTCAGGGGAATGTGGAAGAAGTTTGGGTTTTATTCAACATTTCATCAACATCTGAGGACCATGAAACTTTTAAATAGATATTAAAAAAAAATGAATTATTAATATATTCAGAGATTTGAAGGCGTCCGCAGACTTTAAAGGACAAACTGCAAAAAAGATTTAGAAAAAAAAATATTTTACTTCTAAATGACCTACATTATGTTGTTTTGGGGTTTTTTTTGGTCTGATTTTCGTCTTGATTTGTAAAAATATATGAGCATGTGACCAATCTTATACTAAACGTATGGATCAGTTCTTAAAGGAAGAAAAAATATTTTCGGGGTAAAAGTTACAAAATCAAAATCAAGCTGGATTTTAGTTTATTTTTTAATTCATTCAGTAACAAAAGAACAAAACAAAGACATGATGATCTTGCTATTATTTTGCATATAGAGGTAAATCAAAAGCAACTATACAACTAGGGTGATGGAAGTGTTTATAATGACCTATTGAGCCATAGAAAGCTGAGCAGAACAAACTGTATGAAGTGTACATGGTGTGAAAATGGACAATGAAGACGGTGAAGTGTGTCTCATGGTGTGTGGAACACATTTAATCTGGTACTCGTTCTTTGAAGAAACTTCTTGAAACGTAATTCTTCTCTTAAAAATGCATTTTAAAAACCACCAATTATTTTTCTGTGTTTTTCTTTTTTTTTGTGTGTTTTTTTTTTCACCCCGACCTCCATTCGTAGCCGGATCGTCGCCCTCCTCCTTCACTCTGCCCAAAGCCAACACGCTCAGCACTTCCATCCCCACCAACTCGTACTACCCAGGTAAACAAACCCTTGTCTCTGATCCCGTGTGTCAACAACGAGCTGCTCTCGGTACAGTCCCAGCAGCGACGAGCTCAGTCACTGTGAAAGCAAGGAAAATTAAACGTCACCATAAATTATTGGAACTATATTTTCAGGCAGAGTATTAATTAGTTTTATGTTCTTATTGAGACCTCTTTATATGTAAATTGTTGGCTGATTGTGTGATATGTGATATGAGTTTACAGAACTGTGTGTGCTTTAAAAAAAAAAGCGATTTCACAAATGAGAAGGCAGATGAATTGTCTTTCGACGGCTTTACACCAGGCTACAGTTTTTACACCACTTTGCCAAGATGGATTTTTTTATGGTTTTTTTTGTTTTTTTTTGAAGTTCAATTATGACTTCTGCTTCCACCAAATAATATCTGTAATTGTGTGTCTTATGTAATTAGATCACAGCCCATTGATTAGATGGAGTGAAGGGCAGCTAGATTTGTAATCGACTAAACTTACAGTGTAATTAGCTTTACCGGAAAATCTGATCTGCTTCTTGTTCCTCCGCTTGGCGAGGAACCAAAAAGTCTTGCCCATTAATTTTTCTGTTGATGCTTTTTTTTTCTTCTGTGGATAATCTTCGGCTTCGCTTACTTACCACACTTCTCTTTCCTCCTCCAACTTCTCCACTTGTTTTGGGGGGTTTGAGCAGATCCCTTTGTGCCAACCGCTATCTTAGGTGAGACACATTTTCTCTTCCCATTGCTGTTGATTTATTCCTTCTTCTATGCTAAAGAGAGTTAAAGTGCTTTACATTCATAAGATGGCTGTTTGAAGACTTAACTGTGAGGCCAGAAACAGTTTTTTTTCCTTTTTTTTTTGGTTTAATTTCTTTATTTATTTTTTTGATAAAGATGGCTTCCTCACCTTCATACCTGCCTGCTGCTTCCCCCTCTCCTCCTCCTCCTCCTCATCCCCCTCCTCCCTCCCTCCCTCCCTCCCTCCCCCGTCCAACGAGGGGCTCTCCTGGGCTGAGGCTGGCTTCACTCCATCCCATCCGCATTGCGTGTCGTGCGTGTGATGTCACATACGTGTTTGACCTCTCATATGCATGGACAGACATGTGGACTGGATGTGGGGGGAGTGTCTAAGGGAGGGAAGGGGGGGAGGGGGGGTGGGGGGGGGGGACTCGGGAGTGTGGGGGGGTGGGGGGGGGAGGAGTAGTCTGCAACTGAGGCTACAGGATGCTGAAGCCATGGCAGCTGCACTATGAGACAATATGAGCAAAAAGTGAGAGAGAGCGAGAGAGAGAGAGGGAGATCGAAAAACTCTCTTAGCCCCTCCCTCCTCCCCCCTCCTCCCCCCCACCCCTCTCATAAGAAAGAGAGAAAAAAAAAGAATAAATCCAAAGATGGGATGCGTTCGGTCTGAACATCTAAAGTCTAGCATTAGCAGTGCTGCCCCCCACACTCCCCCTCCCCTCTCTCCCCACTACGCATTTATCCCCCCCTCCACCCCCCTCACCCCCCCACCCCCCCTCCTCAAAACAACAACCTTTTCTATTATTCTTTTTAATGTCGCTCCCCCTGCCTTTGGCTAACCGCTATTGACCCACTTGTTTTTTTCTTTTGTTGTGTTGTTTTTGGTTTTTTTTTCCGCCCGTGTTTATTCATCATGTTCAGCGATAAAATAGAATCATAAAGAAGCATTTTGTTCCTCCGTTAATTATTACTGGCCTTTGTTAAATATGCCGAACAGCCCAAAGTGCACCGTCTCATACGAGCGGATGCTTTTTCTACCAGCAGAGCACATAACGTAGCTACTAAGTGGGACACTGAAACTCTAATAATTTACTACTCAAGGCCCAAGAAGAAAAAGGCACAATAAGCAGCTCTACTGCAGCTACCCCATGAGAGAATTTTAAAGTACACAACTTATACTTCGGCTGATTCTCTCGCCCCTCCTATTGTAGTGCAACTTAAAGCGACATCTTTCATCACTGCTCTTGTGACAGCTGCTTATGTTAGTTCCACATTTAATGAAGCATGAAACAATTAACATGAAATTACAGCAGCCAGAAAAGGTTACGTGCTTTCAGCGGTGGCACATGCAGTCACAGCATTGTCTCATCAGTTTAGGTTAATGATCAAAACTGATTAGCTCGCGGAGGATCGGCTGTGCTGTTGATTTCATCGCCCGTTCCCTTTTGCAAAAAGTATATATATATATATATATATATATATATATATATATATATATATATATATATATATATATATAAATAAATAAAATTTGATGGAAATACAGGTGTCACCACTATCACATGCAAATATGATTATAGCAATTAGAGAGAAAACGTGCAAAATGTCAGAAAATTCCAAAAAAATTGAATAATTGGCGTCATTGAAATATGCGCGTTAGAAATCTAAAACAATTCCAGACGACCAGATTTCCACCATTATTTTCTCCCTTGAAATCCATGACTTCCTTGTTTTGTTCTTTTTATTTTTGTCTTGCACTGTTGAAATTGCCCCATCCATCCACTCAACACCCCCCCCCCCCCCTCCCCCCCCTTTACTAGGCTTTCTACCCAGGCAGTTTGAACTGAGAAGGCATGTGATCTTGCCCTTTAGCGTAGCTCTAAAACACTCTATTGTAACAGGTTCTCATGCTGTATTGTTGCTTATCCCCTCTCTCCTGTCTCTTCTCCTCTCTTTCTCTTTACATACGTAACCTCTTATGTATCTGCTATCTAAAAAGTGCCCATTAATGGTAAGTTTTCCCAAGTGGGCCCTGGGTTGGGGGAAGGAGGCGGTGTTTACTCAGACAGCAAGCCCACAGTGAAAGGCTGCTTCTGACACGGGCATTTCCAACATCTACTGCATGACAAAAGTGAACATGTTAGCATCTCACCACCCTCCGTACCGTGCCACCAAGCCACCATTAGCTTAGCATGGTCAAAGTACATGAAGTGCATCACCCCCATGCATTCTCTCCTCCCATCTCCGCTTCCCTCCTGGGTTGTTTTATGGTTTTATTTCGGATTTTGGTTCTTTTTTTTTTTTTTTCTTTCTTTCTTCTTTTTTTTTTAGGTTTGACTTATGGTTTTTTAGTTTTTTCGTTCATTTTTTGGGGGAAGTAATGGGTGGCAAGGGGTTGAATCCGTGCTGTGTCTGTGTGACGCTTCTGACGGTGCCTGCTGCAACATGCTCACTGTGGCCCACCGCACCCCCACATCTTCCTCCTCCTCCTCCTACTCCTCCTACTCCTCCTCCTCCTCCTCCCATGTTTCTGGACACCCTCCATCGTCCGCTGGCTCCCCACAGCATCTGTGCCTCATGTCTGCCACTGACTGGATTACAGTATGAAAGAGTTGGATTGGAGTCTGACTCTCAATACGAGCTGCAGCCCAAACTCTGCATACTGTACTGCCAGTGAATACAGGGGGGAAAAAAATAAAACAGTAAACCTGTTGTTTCACAGCATCTTTATGAAGACTTTTACTATTGATCTGCACACTGTGTTTACAGTCCAGCACCAGTGATAACAGATTTAGCCTGCAGTGCACCTGCGATCCTCATAAAGGCCCTGATTTCTAAAAGGCTATACAGTACTGTATTTTCCAGCCACACTGAGACAGATGGACCTGAACCTTCCCACCACATGAATCATCCTATTACTCAATAATGTTGTGTTGTTGTGACCATCCATAACAAACAGATTACTAGTTGAGAGTTGTTTGTCAATCTGGAGGGTGGTGACATAATGCTTAACAGTAAATGAGATAACGTGCCATCTGGTGATAAGAACAGTCGTAAGCGAGACTGCCTTTGACGACACCTAAACTGGCCACCTCGGCTTTTAACGTCAATAAATGAACTAACGCACCCCTGGCATTCGCTGCTTCAAGCATTATGTCACCAATATGTGACTTTCAACAAGCTGCAGATGAGTGCTGATGTGATTGCGTCTCCCGTATGTTTGGCGCTGACCCGCCGCGGCGCCGTCTCCCGTTTGTCTCCCGCAGACGAGAGCCAGAACATGGGCAGCGACACCAGCAGCCTGGTGCAGTCCCACACCCACTCCCTGAGGAAGCGCGAGCCCGTCGACGTGCCGTACCAGACGGGCCAGCTCCACCCGGCCATCCGCGTGGCCGACCTCCTGCAGCACATCACCCAGATGAAGTGCTCCGAGGGCTACGGCTTCAAGGAGGAGTACGAGGTAGCCCAACACACACACACACTCTCACACACACACACACACACACACACACACACACACACACACACACACACACACACACACACACACACACACACACACACATACACACACACACACACACACACACACACACACACACAAATGAAGCCCGGCGACACACTGGTAACGTCTCCACTGAGAGTGTTTATCAGTCTGAACCGAGGCTTCATCTGTGTCTCCCTCCGCCGTTCCTGTCCGTCTCGTCTCTGTTTTGCATCGCGCAGCAGAACTCTTTTGTTTCTCCCCAGATGCACTTTTATGATAAATTGTTAATGTTGTTCCCCCGTCCATGTGTTTACAGCGTGATTCGTTTTGTCGTTCATCTGTTCCTTGTTGTTTGCAGCGATTGTGTTTTTTGTTTTGGTTTTTTGCGTGTGCGTTGAGTGGGCTACAGATCAATGTGCAAACCCCCCCCCCCCCCACCGCCACCACCACCACCACCACCTCCACGTCCAATAAAAGAGCAAGGGAGCTCCCGGCCACGTTAGTCCCCCCCGTCCCCTTTGTCACCTGAATTGGGTCTGATTAGGCCGAAGTGTCGGCGGTCTCCGGCGCCGCTAATATTGTTGTCGCACAACGGCATCCGTAACCCGACACGCCGCCTCTCGCTGACACCAAAACAAAAGATTCAGCCCGAGAAGAGCATCACTCTCATTTCCTCTCATTAGTGCGAATGGCTGGCAGGGGTTTGGCGGGACTCCAGCCTCGGCGCCGTCCCTCAGCACCACACCAGCCAGTCTCGTCTCACCCTGATGTCATGTTGTAGTAGACTAGCTTCAAGCTATGCCCCCCCCCCCCCCCCCTTCCTTCCCCAAGTCGTTCCTTTTTAACATCTACTCTGCATCGCTTCAACGTGACATTGCACTGGCCCGTTTCACTGTTACTGCCGCCACTTCTTACCCATAATTACATCTTCTTTGTCACTTATCCTCACTCTCATCTTCTCTTTTTAACGAGCACATACCCCCCCCCCCCCCCCCCCCCCCCCCAATTCACAGCTTATTTCCTTTCCTTATTTCTTCCTCTGTAATTTTCTTATCTACGCCTCCTGTGTTCCTCCCAGGTTTTCCTTTCTCCCCCTTTCCTTCATTTCCCACCCTGCTTCACTCTGCTGTGTGTCGGACAGATTTATCAGTAATTAACTCCCTGTTCCCCCTCTCCTGCCTGCACAATCAAATAAGGCCGCCTCCCATTGTTACCTGCAGAATCAGATCATTGAGGGTGCTTAAGTCTGCCTAATCCATCATGGACGGAGGTCGTCTAGGTTCATTGCATGGATGCGAAACACCCAATCAGGAGTCACTACGCATATCCAGCCCTCCATCCACTCACCCAGCAGACACCTAACTTTCTGCACCTTGTTACCAAAAGGCCCCCCGGGGGTGGGGGGGGGGGGGACTTGATGTGTGTAATGGAGCTCATTCTCGCTTGGCGAAAGCGTTTCATTTGTATGTTGTGCTCCACTGCTGTCTTCTCTATATCAGTGTGTCTGACGGTTAATGCCCTTTTTACCTTTCTTATTATTATTGATGCTGAAATTGGAGCCGAGTGCGCCTCTAAACCTGTTGACTTACACTGTACTATATCTCTCTCTGACCCATGCTTCTTTTTATTCTGTACGTTAACTTTGGATCAGATAAACGAGGTAAGGCAATACTTTTGGTTATTTGTGAGGTTTGTTTTTTTTTTTTGTTTTTTTTTTCCCCAAAAAACTTTTGGATGATATCACAGACTTGGCCGATCAATATTGGTCTTTGGCTATTTTTAAGGCCCTGTGGGATTAAATCCTCAGATCTTTATGATTTAGTCTGAAAAGGGCATTTACCAAACAAAGCCACGCACAGCTACTGAAGTACTTGACAGTATTCGCTTGAACAAATCTGAGAAAGTGATATTTCAAGCCTTAAGCCTCTACAACTCATTTAGAATGATGAAATCCACCATTCTGCACAACTTCGATCTAGTATTTATGATTTTAATATCACATCTGTCCAATTGAATACAGCGAGTATCAACATTTTGTGTACCTCATGATTGGAAACTGTATACTGGTGTAGAGGAAGAACACTGTACGAGACTTCAGGCTTTGCAGAACCATGTCGTCTGCTTTGCAAAAGCTTGGCAGAGCCATGTGTGAGATAAGCTGGAGCAAAGTATTTGCATGTCCAAGTTCCTCTGCACGTTGACACACAGTTTGAGTGAGCAAACGGTGAGCTGGATCCAAGTCGTCTCGGCTGCATCTAAACTGCCGTGTTGTCATTGTATCTCACTTGTGCTCAGCCCGTTTTTTATTTAAATTTTTTTTTTGTGAACAGCAATGTGACACATATCACCGATACTGTGACAGTACGGGAATGCTCCCCCCCCCCCCCCCCCCCCCCCCCCCCCCCCCCATATGAACACCAGTCAGTTTGAATGAGTCTCCTTTTTCTTACACAGATGATTAATAATTAATCAAGAAAACGACTCACCAAACAGTTCCGCTTCAATGTGTTTCCATCGTTTTGTTTTGGCTTTATTTTCCCATTTCCGTTTCATTTTCTTTAGTTGCCATGTGTTGCCATGTGTTGTTCGTCGTGTACTTTGTCCTCACTTAATGTAGGTTTTCTTTTCCCGTAGTGCCTCTGTGCAGGGGACATATTTTGTGCCTCACTTGCAGTTAAGTAGCTACAGACAAAGAAACAGTGTCGCTGACAAACTGCGCTGGGACCGGAGTGCAGCAGGTAGACTGTAATTAAAAACATGCTAAGTTGGATCGCAGCCAGTGGGAATAATTCAGGAAAAACTGCAAAACTGCTTCCAGATGCACTGAAACCCAAGGCATCATTGTGCCTTTGCCACTAGATGTTGAGATCTTCAGCAGGGGTGTCAAACAAAAGGTTCGTGGACCAAAACCGGCCAAACCAACAATCCAATTGTAAAGAATTTCAAAGAAAAGATTTTGTTTATTTGTTTTTCTTTACAAATTTCTTAAAGAGTAACAACACAACAACAACACTGAGACCCAAGCTATCGGTGATGCCGCCACAAAAGCTAGCGACCACATTGCTATCAAACTAGCCTCAAAGCCGTGCTGTCAGGGTGAGTTTGTAAAAACACCCAGAATGCAACAGCTATAGGAGAAGTTTTATGGACATTTCACTTTATTTTGCACCAGGAAATTTCATTAATATTAGCTTTATGATGAGATTGAAGTCATTTTATTCAGTAGTTATTAGGTTTTTGTGAAGACATAGATATTTTCACCATGTAAGATAAACTTTATAGTCTAAATTGGAAAGTTTTTTTAACAGTCTGGCCCACTTGAGATTAAATTCGCCTGTAAAATGTGTTCGACACCCCTGGTCTAAAGTGAAAACCTCAATGTAACTTTACCTCATCGCCGACATTCATCACAAACGGCTAAAGGAACTCGACCGAGCTGGGTCACTCAGTTGGAAAAAGAGCTGTTTTAGAGTTGCACCTTTTAGCTTGACGGTGATTTATCTTCAGACGCTGGAGATTGGGCCTGTATCCTTCAGACAGAACGACATTCGCCTCTACATTCGCCCAAGACAAACTGCGACGGGAAGGGAGGCCTATAGTATATAATCCATCTCTGGGACGTGCCTCCATCTCCGTTGAAAGGATGGGACATATTTTTAGCATATTAAAGCTGTTTCTCAGTGAAATCACTAATCCTGAGGACTTCATACAGGAATATGTCCTTGTGTGGTGTCTGAAAGGCCTTTATATGCCAGACAAACGGCCTAGCGCCTGCCGTAGCGTCGAGATGAATAGAACCATCAGGCACCAGAGCAGTGGTGATTGAAGACGAAGCCTCCCACTCCTCACCACAAGGATGGCTCAGTCACTTTAACCTCACTTCTTGACTGTTTATTTGCAGATGGTCAGCACTGTAATGTATTGGCCGGCTCCTCGCACGTGCATCAGCTTGCTATCAAAAAGGCAGAGCGATAACGTGATATTTTTTGATGTTTTTTTTTTTCGCCCGGCGCCGTCTGCTCGAAGCCAACCCCACCCACCCCGGCTGAACAGCGGCGGACTGGCAGTGGAGATGTATTTTCATAATTTGGCTTAATTGTGCCTGGTGTGCCATCAGAATGGAAATCTCCCCAGCGAGGGATGATAAATATTTCATGAGGGTAATCTGAGCAGAGCAGTTTTGATCTGGAGAAGATGAGCTGGCTTTCTGTTTTTTTTTCTCTCCCCGCCACGAGCTGATTGAGTCCTTCAGATGAGGCAGACAGACAGCCGCCGCCGCCGCCGCCGCCGTGGTCGCTCCTCCTGTCAGAGCAGCACAGGGGGAGCGGTTTGAGTGTGACACCCGCTGCCTCTTGCCCTAATGGCACTCGCTGTTTGACATAGCTCCCCAGGATCCGCCATCCTCCCCGTGTCTCATGTGTAATAATGATGTGAACGTATCTCTGTCTCCGTCCGGGGCTCCGCCGCCAATGTTCCCTTTCCTTTTTTACTTTTGTGTAGCTGAACTGTATTCTTTAGGCTGGTTATCATTTAGAGTGCTCACACGACACAATATTTTATCTCTCGCTCTCGTTCCCTGTTTTCTCTCTTCTCAGAGCTTTTTTGAAGGACAGTCTGCACCGTGGGACTCTGCCAAGAAGGATGAGAACCGCATGAAGAACCGATATGGGAATATTATTGCATGTGTGTACAAAGCACCTCCTCGCCGCTCATGAATTTTTGTGTGCCGTTCCCATTCTCCGCGCTGATTTATTGGCCAGGCTTGTGACTGAATAACTATAAGCTGCTCAAACAAGAGTTTTATTATCAGCCAACGAGAGCAGCTTTGACCTTTCCAATCTACTTTTATATTCATCTTGCCGTACTGTCTCTTCAGTTATGAGGAAGTAAGCCATGCTGGATATGGGACGCAACTTGCAGTTTAAGTCGTGTTTAAAAAAAAAAATTAAAAAAAAAAAGTTCAGTTTGATTTCACAGCTAATTCCTTATTACCTGCGAGCAATTAACTCAAGCTGTGGAGGAAATTTCCCCAAAAATTATGATTGAAAAGTTCATTTTAATCACTGTTGCTACAGAAAAGATCTGCCTCTGGTGATTTGGTCCATTTGACGCTACGTTATGTGACTTTAGAGGGCAGATGATGGAGAGTTAAGTTGTCATTTATGATACAGAACCAGTAGATTTTTCTTTCTCATGTATTGGATTAAGTGAATGTAGATTAGAAGTTTGTCAAGGATGAGAAAGAGCAATTTGTTTATTAGTCATAATAACACAATTGGTCTTGTTGTATTTCCACACCTCCAGTTTCATTTGTGCCACTTTACGACACCACTCACCTCGTTCTCTCCCTCCTCCGTCGCTCTTCTTCTCCTTCTCTTATAATTTCTCTCTCATTTCTTTTCTTCTTTTTTTTTTTAACTGTCTGTCTGCGCGTCCCTCTCCCCCTCTTCTCCTTCTCCTGATGCCCTCGTTAATATGATTAATTCAACACTGGTTTCTTCCTCTCTCTGCCTCTCTTCCAGATGATCACTCCCGTGTCAGGCTGCAGGCCCTGGAGGGGGAACAGAGCTCCGATTACATTAATGCAAATTACGTTGATGTAAGTACACACACCAGCCAGCGCCACCAACGCAAAGGTCACTGCGCTTCCTCTCGGGGAGCGAGAGGGCGCTGGTGTCGCCATCGCAGGGGGCCTGAGGGACGATGCAGCCTCCCACCGCCTGTCCATCACATAAACACACAAGGAAACAGTTACAGGCACATACACATTGCCTTTATATTCAACTTTAGAGGGCTGCTGTATCGCTCTGTTCATTGGATATATTAAGAGGAATAAAGATCAGAGGCTGACAGCGCTGGGAGAAGCAAACCAACGCACTGGGGGAACTGAGGTTATAGTTTTAGACTTTGCTTTGAACGGCAGTATAAAAGCATTTTGAGGGGAGGGGAAAATGAGAAGAATAAAGTAGAGATGGATGATTATTTAGCACAGTTTCATTGAGAGAATGCACAGAGTGCATCACGGTCCTGTGAGAATCGCAGTAAAGAAATGGAACAGACGCAGATGAAGCAAGTCAAATTTATTAGTGCAACTTCTGAAACTGGTGGGTTTCTTCACTTTGTGATACATTTTTGACTTTTTTTTTTTCAAGATCATACAAAATAATGCACATATATAATCTCACCATGGCTTAAGAAAAAAGATATATGTAGAAAACACACTCCAGAGTTCATGATGATCGTGAAACAACCGTGATATTGGTTAATAATTTGGCTCAACTATGATGGAGCACCTTTCTGCCTCAGACACGGGAAAAACTCTCACGTCACCAGGCAGTTATCCACAGAGATCTCGATGCACTTCTAATCATCGGAAAGTACTTCCAATGCAGCTTTTACATGCACCCGAGTGACTCTGCGTACCTTTACATGGACTTAAAGTCATTACAAAGTGGCACGGGATTCGACCAGAGTTCCAAACAGATCTAACTCACTTAAGCTGGCACAATATACCCACCTCCTGATCTGACCTGATTTGCTGTTCATAGCGGTGCGAGTCGCGGAATGTGACCAATCACAGCCGCTCGCCGGCTTCCCTCACGAGCAGATGCTTTTGCTCCGTGTGTAATGGGCTGGCGATGTACCCGACTCCCTAAGTGGCTTTCTGCTCAGGAGAGAACTCTCACTCTGTCTCCCATCTTCTCTTCCTCCGCCCCTCTAATGTGGTAATTTGTAATCTCTTGTTACGCCTTCAAACATAAATTCATAATGCAAGGTGTGCCACCGCAAATGCAGGAGGCTTAAATTATTTACCTTTCCCCACTATTCGGTTTATGGCCCATTATGCCGCAGAAAGAGGCGCTGCGGAGAAGACTCCCGCCATAGAGAGTGTCCCATTATAAGATAAGAATATACGCATATTAAAGAGGTGCCCTGATTGAAAAGGATTTCCACCGCTTTGCCGGCTTCATTGGAAAAGTACTTAGTAGAAATGCAGGCAGATGGGTAATGATGTTTTTGCTCTTCAGAAAGCTTTTTAACCCATCTAAAGGCTTGCCCTGCCCAATAAACTCTTATGTGTAGAACATTTCCCACAGTGTTTGTTATTGTACTCTATTATGGCGCCGATCATTTCCAGTCATGTACGAGTAAGCAGAGCCAGTCGGGTATGTTTCTTTTCCTCTGCAGCTGATCGAGTATTTTCATAAGCATTTAGGAGGCAGGGAAACACGGTGTGTGTAAATATGGGTTGGCTGTGGCCCCGTGCGAGATACCGAAGCGATGCAGCGATCAGGTCTTCTCTATGTCCGTGTGCAACACGTGCCTCAGCAGATGATCCTACGTTTTTAAACCAGAAAGGTTCCTCCGTCATTTTTCTATTTGAGAACTTCTTTTTTTTTCTCTCCTCAATCTGAAATCTTTAACCTCAACCAAGTGCAGATTTTAACCTTTAAAAAACGAGCAGCACACCGGATTGCGCGACACAAAGCCGAATATCTGCCCTCTCGCTGAGTTAATCCTTCACATAGCCTCGGGGCAAAAATCAGCAGTGGTCCCCTACTGACCCACTACTTATGGTAATTGTGTTGAGAACAGTTTTTTAAAGAACTACACACTGTGTAAATTTTGCCCTCTGCAGCCCCCCCCCCCCCCCCCCCCCAACAAAAAACAACTTTAAAACTTTATCTATAGGTGCTTTTAAAATAATCCCCTTTACAGATTGAGGTTATGTCAGATTGAAAACTTTTGCTAGAAAATTAAAGCAGATAGTGAATGGATGAGACTCAAGAATATGCTAACCACAAACTGAATAATCCCAACAATAATCACACTTTAAGGTCAGGGCAGTTTATCAACTCTCAATGCTTCAGTGAGACAGCTTCATGCTCTGTTGTTTACGTCTTCGGTATAACGCAAACGCGCAGCGTATAAACATATTTTCCAGGTGATATAGGGCCAGCATGCTAGATTTGCAATAGTGGACTATCTAATGATATTCAAATTGAAAATACCAGTTCAAGCCCACAGGCAAAAACACTTCATGCTGCATATTTTAGATATTCCATACCCCACTCACACGGGGAATAGCTAATGTAAATCATCACTGTAATAAGAAATCCAACGAGAATAAAGAGAGCCCAACATTCAATTCCCCTTTAGTAATTTATACCTCCCTGGAAACAAAAGCCTTTTCAATTAATAACTCCAATGTTGACATTTCTCTCTTTGTTTTGATCATGGAGAAATACCCTTCTGTACATAATGTAACGCGCTTGGAAAAAAAATAAAATGAAAGATAAAACCTGCGAGCCCATTTATAGGAAGCTCTACTCACCTGACAGTCAATGTCAGGGCTCTTCTTTTCTCTCTGCCTCTCTCTCTCTCTCTCTCTTTCTCTCTCCCTTTCTCTCTCTAATCCAGCGGCGAACCCGGCCCCCACTTTACTTGACGGGAACATACATGAAAGCACAAACAAATCTCCTCCTCAGTCCGGAGATAAAGAAGTCATTAAAAATGGAGGACAGTTGAATAGCTGATGGAGCCCTGTGGATGTGAGAGAGTCAGGAAAATATCCTTTGTGTCTTTCCCCCTTCATTGGAGGAGCGTTAATCACAGTCCAAGTTAAATTGAATATGAGTGAGATAAGCAGAGCAGCAGGGGTGGCTGGCTGGATGACAGAGGGGGGGGGGGGGGGCAATCAGGAGGAGGCTGGGCCGAGGAAGAGGAGCCTTTAAGTCTTAATGTTTTGTTTCCTGCTTCATATCTCTGGAGAGACGACAAGGAATTGGACAAATAAAACTTGAAGGGATTAGAGTAATCCATGAGACTCGGCCCCATTGTGAAGATCAGTGCTGTTAGTTGTATCTTGGGGATTATCAACACTTTGGCTGCTCACTCCGGAGGTGTGCTGCATATAGAGGGTGTGTTGGTGTGTTTGCGTGCCAAGTCGCCGCGCATCCGTCGTGAGTCGTCAGCCATGAATTTTCCCCTCGTGTTGAAATGAATATTTGCTCATATGCGTTAAAGGTGCTGCAACATTAAAGCAAAAAGGAGATGCTTAAATCAGCTGATGATCCCAGGGAGACTGAACGTAGTGTGTGTTTTAGTTTGGAAATTGCCGCGATGAAGGTCACAAATCAGACCGAGTGTCGTCTGAGACGAGCGGCGTCACAACAGCTGGTCGTTCAGGATTAAAGTGGTGTGACTCTCACCCTCTCTTCTAACCACTTTGTTCTGTTTTGCAGGGCTACCACAGGCCGAATCACTACATCGCCACTCAGGGTGAGTACCAAACTTTTCCTAAGATTGCATCCCTCTTTGCTCGGGGGAAAAGGTGTGGGCGGCGAAGATTTAAGGTTGTCTTGTTTTGTTTGGGTGGATGGATGCACACAGGTGTTCACAAATACCTCTCTGAGCATCCCCGTCGCTGTTTACATACGCTCCCGCAAACTACGCTTTGATGCTCAGTCAGGTGTGCGATCGGGGAATCTGGTCGCACTCGGTGCACACACACACAGACACACACATGCACACATTTACACGCCTCTGAGCAAGCCGAGCAGCACGCTCCCTCCGCCTGTTTCCCCTCTATCAGTGGTGTGGGAGCGATTAATCAGCCAGTCTGGGAGAAAGCTTGAATAAATAAATGGATTAGTCGTCATGTACAGGCACATTTTGTCACTGTGTTAATCTGGCCGGCAGATTCGCAGAGCGAGGAGCACTTACTGTGACCCCCAGAGGTTAAGTCTGATTGATGGTTAATTGTTATGAATTTTTGCGTCGAGAGCCCGACTCCCCCTCACTGCTGGGCTGCTTGCACGGGGACTTTGTGTACCACTTTAGCAACGAGAAAGAAGGGAAGGGAAAAAAAAAAAAAAGAGAGAGGCGTTTTTGCGAAGAGGCCTTAATGGATTCACAATCTGCTTTGGCGGAGCTGGGAGTTGCATAATTACCTGTTTATTAGTGCATTGCCTCGCTTCCTCAGTGTCTCAATTAAAACAGCCCTCTGTTTGCTCTTACTTGAGAAAAGAGACGGCATACCAATCAGGCGGCGGCCACTTTGGTTCACACGTCTCGCCTGCTCCGCCCCGAACTGACCACCGAGTCCAACGCCCAGGACCGACCTGTCCGTCAAGTACCGGCCCTGCTCGCTCGCCCCCCTCGCTCGCTCTCTCTCTCTTTCACTGGCCTTCAGTTCACAAAAACAAGGCGCTTTTTTTTTTTTTTCTTTTTTTTAACGGGTGCCTTCGACACTGAATGAATTTCAACTGGAATATTATGACTTCTATAATTGTCCCACAGTCATTAAGAGCATTCCACATTTCATTTAAAAATATGCGTATGGAGGAAGTAGACGCCGCAAACAGAAGCCCTCTCGAAGATGAAACGCCGGAGAAGCCAAACGTGTTTCCATTCAAGTTAATTAGCCCCTGTTTTCTCATTGAGCTCGCATAATAAGTCCTCATTTTCCGCCGACTGTATCGCGAGGCACGATAAGACTTTTTACTGTGTAGAGCAATCCGGCGTGTGCCAGTGTGAAAACATCTGTATTCTCTGGGAGAGCAGGCCCTTTTATAATTTATCATCGGCTCCGGCAGACTGACAGGAAGGAAGGCTCAGTCTGCTGACACTGAGGCAAAGAGCAGCCGCAGATGATAGGGAAGCCAGACACAGACCTGTCTCTCTGGCTCAGACAAACTGCATACTGTAGCACCTGAAAAGAGCACCTGGGCATTGGCACACTTGCAAGAAATGAGGAAGTAGTCTGTTTCTCTCTCCCTCCACCCCCACCACTAAAGTTTTTCCACTGAGTGACACTTCCACACCCGGGTCCGCTGGGACCGGCAGTAGCTCCGAAAAAATGATGAGACCGACGATAGTGCTGGATAAGCTAAAAAAAAAATCTTTGTCATAAATTGGTTATGGGGGTGTGCTTAATATGGCAGCCAGGTGGGATAGCGTTGTCCCTGTTCTCTCACGCTATAAACTACAATGACACTCATTAGTTTGGGGTTTATTGACGAGTCCCTTTGCTCTGTCAAGGTGACAACGGCAGGTAGAACAGCTGTCACTCCATAAAAGCCTCATCACCCGAGCTCTGCTTCTCATTATGTAGGTCAGACTCTCATCCAGAGCTTTTTCTTTTTTTTTTTACTGCAGCAATTCAACAACTGTCTGTCAGTAATACTCCAGCACCGACTGCAACTCGCCTACTTGGCAGATTGAGCGTGTGCCGTGCGCCACGGCCCGCCCATCTCGCCGCCTCTCCCCTCTGTCCATTTTTATGACCGGCGGATCGTTTTGAAACGACTGATGACACGTGAGGGTCTTTTCCCCGGCGGAGTCTGTAAAATTACTCCTGACGCCCGGGTACAAACAGCTCTGATAAGTCGCCGCATCCTCCTGGTGATGTGGAAGATATTCATGACGCAGAAAAAAGGAAGAAAAAAACGTTCAATTTCATCAAGCCCCCCCCCCCCCCCCCCCCCCCCCCCCCCCCACCCCCGGTCCTCTCTGCTCTTCCCTCCCCTCCTCCACGAGCAGCAAATGTCACCAGCAGCGCAAAAGTTTTATTATTTACAGGTTAACATCTCAAAGCCCCACGGGGGGGTGGGGGGTGGGTGGGGTAAAGAGAGAGACAGAGTAAATCAATGATAAGTGAGTGCACGATATGCCAAAGCTCGCTGCATGTAATATTAATGGGCAGGAGGGGAAACAGCGGCTGCACGTTTCTCTGCGCGCACGTTGATCAGGAGTTTTGCAGCGTACCTGGCTGCGGGGATTTCTGCACCTGTCACACTCTGCATGCGAGCGAGGAGGAGCCGGGCCTCTCCTCCCCTCCTCCGAAACACAGCATCAGCTGGAGGTGCGGCGTTCGCTCCCCGGCAGCTGCAAGTGAATCTCCAGCCGCCGTTCGTCTCCTGTGAAGTGCCTCCTCTAAACTTCTCCGTCTTTCAGCTTCTTGACTTGAGATCTTAAACCAGGTTTCTCTCCAGCACGCGGCAGCTCGGCCAGCGGAGGAGGCGAGGTGTCCCCTCAGCGCAGCTTCTTATCAAGTTCCTTTGTTTATTCAGACATTAGTAAATAGTGCACCTTTAGATTTGCGTTTAACTGTATTTATCTGCATTTTCCAAATATTATTTTATATTATATATATATATATTATATGTATTTTATTACATTTATTTTTGGTATTGATGTATGTGGTGCCTTATATATAATTAAATTATTTAGTCAGATATTTCTTTGTTTACTTCTTTAGCTCATGTTTCGCACCGCCATCCGTCTTTTAAACAGAGAACTGTAAATAGCACACTCTCTGTTTTAACTTATTTATTCTATGTGTCAACTTATTTCCACTTATTTATTCTTGCTCTGCATTTGAGACACCTTTTTTTTTTTTTTTTTGTCTCTGGGATTTTTAGGTTACTTTATCTCCGGTACTTTTTGTGTTTTATCGATGACCCTGCATTGAAATTTCACCCTGCTGAGCACCTCTGATGTAAAGTTATCTATCTATCTTCCACTGCTCTGTTACAAAACATTGGTTCCTACCTGAGTGTTGTTGGTACAGCCCCGTTAATTGACCGGGAGGTGGGGGCAACTGTGTTGCTGGTTTGATTATCCATTTAGGAACGAAGAGAGTAAAATTTAAGAAGAACTCAAGTTACCTGTAACAGGCCTGACCCACTGCTCTGGAGACATTTAGTCAAACGTGTCCAGGGTTACAATAGTCACGAGTTTAGTTAATATTTTTTAATCAAAAATGAATTAGAGACTTTTGCGACTTCCATGTTTAGCTATGAGTAATATCTTTTATGTATTGATCAGTTTCCACAAACATTATAACAGGGGTGTCAAACACATTTTTAGCTCAAACACATTTAATTTCATCTTGATTTGGCCGGACCGGTAAAACAGTGCCATAATAACCTTTAAATTTTAACGATTACTGCCAAAACATTATGACAACTTTAACATAAAGCCAATATTAATGAAACCTTCTGGTGTAAAAATATAGTGAAACGTCAAAAAAACCTTCTATATCCGATGAATTCTGCATGTTTTCACAAACTTGCAGCTCATGCCAGTCTGCTATCTTTCATGGCAGCGTCGTCTATCTCAGCTCAGGTCTCAGTGTTCTTTCTTTGAAATGTTGATGGTGGTTTGGCTGAATTTGAGCCTCTGGCTTCGATGGGCCTTATGTTTGTCTTATAACAGGTACTTAAACTCATCCTATCAACCTCTTTATCTGGATTATTTGGAATAATAACTTCCAGATGAAGGAAAAATACTCATTGCGAACAGAAATGTCATGTGTTTGTATGAATATTATATATATAACATTTTTGGTGGCGCAGTGCTTGCCGCTTCATAGTTAAAAGGTTGTGAGTTTAAATCTGACCAAATGTTCTCTCCGTACGCGATTTGGTTATATATTGTCAAATTAAATTCGATTTTGAGAAATATGACTTTCATCTATACATACACACGTCTGATGGTTACATAAGTTGGTTAATGTTATAAACTAAATGAGGGGGAAGAAAAAGATCTGGTTCAAACCAATAGTTCAGTATTTCGGACAATATATCCACTCGCTGTAATATCTGTACTAGTATCTGTAAGTATAGCACTAGGTAGATTTGGCTTAGTGTAGCAAACAAAATGAAAACTGGAGGAAAAAAAATGTAAAATCTGCCAACCAGAACCTCAAAATGTCCATAATCAATTCAATGTCTGTGGTGGTTTTTAATCTATAAACAAAGAAAAAAATCTGAATGTCTTTTATTACCAAGAAATGCTATGAACAAGCAGGAATTGTTTACGAGCCGTTTGGTGCCATTATCATTGAAACCGTACTATTTCCCTTTTCTTTGTTTTTCACCGTGTAAATAACTTTCAAATAGACCTGCATTATAGTTATTAAAGTAAAGCAGTTCTCTGATTGCTAATATCACAGCTTCATGGTGATTAATCTTTTACTGGAAGCTTGAAAATTATTATTATTTTTTTTTTCAAATGTTTAAATAATGAACCTCTCACTCCTCATCCTCAGCTCATTAAGTGTTGTGGTAAGTGTCAACTCACAGTGACGAGTGACTGAAAGCCAGGCTGCGTTTCAGTCGGAGTTACAAAAAATAAACAAGCAGCCCGAGAAATCTTCCCTCCCAAGTTTTCCCTCGAAGTTTATCTCGACTCTCGGCGGCGTCCGCAGTTTGAAAGCTGTCAAGCAGCGTGTGCCTCGAATCTCTTTGTTCCTTTTCAATCTCCTCATCAAGGGGCCATGTTCGCCCCCCCCCCCCCCCCCCCCCCGTGAGCGCCATCGAGTTCATCGCCGCCCGCCGACTCTCCCATACATCTCTGCATGTACATGAATTGGCCGGTGGAAGCTTGGCAGGAGCCTCCCATTGGATGATTTACCATACAATGCCAAGTGTTATTGTTGTTAGTGAAGTCCTACACACCAGCTGTCCTGCTTCTCAGTCTCTCTCTCTCTCTCTCTCTCTCTCTCTCTCTCTCTCTCTCTCTCCTCTCTCTCTCTCTCTCTCTCTCTCTCTCTCTCTCTCTCTCTCTCTCCCTCTCTCCCTCTCCCAAACTTCTCGTCAGTGTGTATCCTCCCTCGGGCGAGTGTAGGAGGTTGCAGAGTGGGTGGCTCAATCAGGTTGGGTTCTTATTGGAGAGACTGGAATTGGTCCAGCGTTTAAAAAAAAAAAAAAAAGATGCGGCGGCACCACATGCAAAATAGAAGAAGTGTAGGAATACAAATGGAAGCTATTCAGTAACTTTGTTCCAAATTTTAAGAAATCCAATTGGGATGTCAAGAGAAGTTCATTTCTCTCTATTTTCTACAATACGACAATTATTCTCTGCAAAATGTTCTTTTCTTTTTTTTTTTCTTTTTTTTTTTACTAGAAACAGACTGGCAGTAGAACTCAGACAGTTAAAAATCTTGTGTTATCCTTTTTGAATCACTTGTTTAATCGTTTCTTCAGAATGGCAGTTTAATTATATTGACAAAAAAAAATAAAAAAAATTTGATGTGATTTAATTCCGCTCGGCAAAGTTTTGATGTGATTTAAAGTGTGTGGCAGAAGTCTGTACAATTAAAAGCTCGACGGTGTTTGAACACCTCGGAGAGCAGATCCAACGCGTCCTGATCAATCAAGGGAATAAAGCGGTGATGACACTTTGTTGGCGGCCCCGAGGGAAATCAGGTTGTTGCAGAAGGCGGAAAACAGCGGAGTGATGCGAGGATGCCCAAACAAAGTCGACGGGTGACTGAAACTTAAGAGGAACAAACTATGCACATGCAGTTTGAGGGTCAAAAAGAACTCGAATCTTATATAACAGTACATTTTCAAGTCTCATCCTATCAAGCTCTATAATCTTTCCGACTATAGCCGAGATGTCAACTTTGGCCGACCTCTAGAAATGAAGCTGTCGATGTTTACAGTACTGTGCAAACATTCAAGGCTTGTCTGAAAGAAATCCCTCTTTTCCACATCGGACTGCTCCCAGAGGACAGAAAGCCCAAAGCCAGTGTTGCTGTCTTGGTGTGTGAAGGTGAGTTAGGAGTGTGGAAGTACTGCTGTCGCCCTCGCAAAAAAGTCCTGATCTCGACATTATGGAGTCTGATTGAACGAAGTGACAGAAGAAATGAAGTCATTTTAATTAAAACACTCTACATGTGTATATATGCATAGGTAGATTTACATGGGGCCTTATTAATAAGCTGTTTTTTTCATTGGTTTTGGAACCAAATTAAGCCGGCCAGTCGAGGATTAAGTGTCAAACATAAGACCAGTGGACCAAAACGAGCTCACAAGAGACTCTAATCCATCCAAACCACCAAGCAAATTGTAAACATGGATTCATATTATGCAAGATTCATTTTCTAAAGGTTCTCCAACAGTACTAATCGTCCCCGTTCCTTGATTGACCGAGAAGTGAAGACAGTCTGTCCTCTCTCTCCCCGGCTTGTTTCAGGTTTTAAAGTGTGTTGCTCCAACCAGCCAATCAGAAATCAAACCCTATATAGTGTCATCGGGGGTTTAGCCAATCCCAATCAAGGTAGGCTCCTCCCTTTGACTCCTCCCACAATTAGGCAGCTCTGCTCTGGCACATGGCACCACGAGAGGAAGTACTTCCTCCTCTTCACAAGATGGGCATGTGTGGGCGGAGCCGGTCCAGCTCACACAGACACAGCAGATTCTGAATGCAGCTCTTGTGATTTTTTTTTTTTTTTTTTTTACAAAGAGGGGAAAATATGTTTTTCTAACAAAAAAAAACAAGCCTGTGTAAACAAGGCCTCAAAAAGTACAACTTAAATGAAAGACTTCCTATTTTTCCACTTGTAAACTTTGGTGTAAACGGGGCCTGGGAGGCGGGGCTGGATGAGACGCAGGTGGAAACACTTGAGTAATCAGTCACCAAACATAAGAGATGGGAAACAGGATAAACATCTCATGAAGACGAACAAAAAAATAAATAATGCCATGGCTTCGTCATCGTTTCATCGTTGTGATCTGTTTTTTGTTTTTTTTTAAACCGAATATCGAACCAAATTTCACTTGTTTTACTTTGCCTGCTGTATTGTGTATGATATGATCCTCGAAGGTGTTAAACTAATGATCAGTGGTTGGTTTCATGCCCACTGTTGTTTTCGATGTTAAGAAAAGCTCCCGTCGTGGACCAGTGAACAAGAAGCACTAAAGATACACTTATCTAAATTCATCTGCCAATATTGACAGGCTATCTTTGAGAGATTGTTGTTGTTTTTTTTTTTCAATGATTGATTGAAAAATAAATGAATAAAATCCAACCTCATGCAGATTTAAAACCTCTAAAGTTCATTACGAATATTCACCACGTTAATGACGTGGGGAGAAAGAGCTGTTTGTTTTTGTGTTGCGTTGGGTGTATTTTCCTGTGTGGCTCTGCATAATTCCTGATGTCTCCAGGTAATTTGGACCAACGCAGGAGAATGCACAGTTGTGCAGATTTGCATCCACTAATTAATTTGTCAGAGGCAATTTTTTTTTTTTTTTTTTTTTTTTGCTCTCTCCACTTGGTGCTTGATTAAAACTAATATTAATAATTTTAATTAAACGGAATAATAATTAAATTCAATCCGCAATTATTGCTCAGTCAAGTTTTAAATATTGGAGGCACTGAAACGCTCCACGCTCATTTATTTTGATGCTCGACAGACACATTCGGGTCCAGTCCGATTGAAAGGTTGGTGCTGAACAGATGAGATGTGCCGGTAATTACTTTGGGCTTTGCGCACACACGCACACGCACACGCACACACACACACACACACACACACACACACACTGAAGTCCATCCTTTAGCCTCATCTTTAAGTTTCTGATTTATTTTCCTGTCTTATTTTTTTTTTTTTCCATCAGTTTTAAATCACTGTGCTGTGGAGCTTCTGTGGAGGGAGAGAACATCAGTTAAACAGACCTGAAATGTCTTTCAGTGTCTTGATCTAAAGAATGGAAATGCAGAAGAAATGTGCTACTGAACCTCTAAATTCGCTTTATTTTTTATCATAGTGGATAGATCAGAGAAAGTTTTCTTGGTATCACTTGACCCGTAGAGTAGCCGAGAGTATATTAAAGATATTATGATGCATAGCACGTTAACATGGGGGTATTATTGTCATGAAATTTGTCTGTCTGTATTTAAATCTGTCTGTCCAAAACGAAATTTGTCAATGCGAACTGGAATCTGCAAAAGTCATCTCAAAATGTTCTGCCTGTAATTAGGTTTTCAAATATGTAAAAAACAAATTTGTGCATGTAATAAGATGTGTCAATGCGTATGAAGATATTCATAGATGAAAAGTCTTTGTTTTCTGCTTCAAGTGGTGAAAATACAGGAAAAAAACTCTTACGAGTCGAACAGCTTCACAATTGTCTTTTTTTTTTTTTTTTTTTTTTACACATGACTTTTGCTCCACTTCTGCCCTGAGAGGATTCATATCTGTAAAATCAGGGTTTTGCCACCCTGAGCTCAGGCTCGCAGGCTGACACGATTTCTTTTTACACATTTGAAAACCTGTGGTAATTACAGACACGTTATGAGATGACTTTTGAAAATTCCAGTTCGCATTGACGGATTCTTTTGACAACATTGACAACTCTCCATACTCATTTACAAATAGTTTTGCCACAATAATGCCCCAATAGATTAATTTCCTTAAACCATACAGAGACAACAAGGTGGCAGCATTTAAAGGGGTCATATTCTGCACCTTTTCAACACTTTCACATGGTCTCATTGGTCCAGAAACATTGTATTCAAAGTTTATTGCCCAAAATCCAGTTTTTCCTTGATTTTCCTTGATTTGAATATACATGCTACATTCAGAATCTGCTGTGTCTGTGTGAGCTGGACTGGCTCCGCCCACACAAGCCCATCTTGGGAAGAGGAGGAAGTACTTCCTCTCGTGGCGCCATGTGCCAGAGCAGAGCTGTGTAACTGTGGGAGGAGTCAAAGGGAGGGCCTACCTTGATTGGGATTGGCTAAACCCCCGATGACACTATATAGGGTTTGATTCCTGATTGGCTGGTTGGAGCAACACACTTTTTAAAACCAACAAGCCAGGGAGAAAGAGGACAGACTGTCTTCACTTCTGGGGCGTGATTCCAGGTATGGGGACGAGTAGTACTGCTGGAAAACCTTTAGAAGGTAAAATTTGTGTAATATGACCCCTTTAAAACTTTCACCTCTAAGAGTTTTGCCTGATTGTTTCTAATATTCATAAACCATAAAAAATGCTTTATTCTTATAAGTTGAGCCACATGTGTGCTATAAATAGTTCCAAAATAACCATTAAATTGAAACTGTAAATAATTATTTTTTGTTGTGGCTCAGAGCGTACATCTTAAAAATGATTTTCACAAAAAAACAAAGGATTACTTCTGAAAACGACGCCGATCTCAACCTAAAGCACTTGCTCTACAGTATTCAACAGAAAGATGATTCTTTTTCAATATTGAATGACATCAGGTCCTTAAACATGACTTCCTTCTGTGACGATACAAGATAGAACGTTGAAGATATTTTGGATGTTGAATTCTCTCTCTCCCTCTCTCTCTCTCGCTCTCTCGCTCTCTTGCTCTCTCTCTCTCTCTCTCTCTCTCTCTCTCTCTCTCTCTCTCTCTCTCTCTCTCTTTCTCGCTCTCGCTCTCGCTCTTGCTCTCTCTCTCTCTCAGGCCCCATGCAGGAGACGGTCTTTGACTTCTGGAGGATGGTCTGGCAAGAAAACACAGCCGCCATCGTCATGGTGACCAACCTGGTGGAAGTGGGCAGGGTGGGTATTAATTACTACAACCGCAGCTCTGCAATAAGATTTGCTTTCACCCCAGTCAGCTGACAGCCTGATTGTATCTCCAAGCAAATACAGCTTCTTTTTTTTTTCCCTCCACCTCCTCCTCCTCCTCTCTATTGTCTTTGAACATCAGAGCACAGATGTTTCTCTATGTGTGACTTAGTGAGGCATGGGACTCGCGTGCCGCCAGCTCTTTTTCCATCTATCTGATCAGTGAGAAGTGAGAGGAAGCTGATTGATGGCCTTCATTACCACAGAGGCATCCAGGCGACTGACTACTGTTTCATGTGAGCGGCTCTATAACAGGAGATTAGACTCTGCTGAGGCCGCCAGCGCTGACCAGGCTCCTCCAAGCAGAAACGTCTCTTAATGTTGTCCTCATTGGACAAAAGGGGGCCGTTATTGAGTGTTGAGGACAGTTCATAATGTCGAGACAAATGGTGGAGCCTTGACTTTTCTTTTTTTTTTTTTTGTTCACTCCAGCATAAGTTTAAAAAAAGAAAGAAACCCAGAGCCCTGCTTTAGTCCTAATTTGTTCCACTTAACGCGCACTGTAGTTCCTCCCGGTAAGGTTATAATCAGGAGAAAATGAAGGTCTTAACGTACAGTGTAATGCTTTGACTGCCGGGGGATTTTCTCCCAAGAAGTTTTTAACACGTTCACACTGAAAAAAGCCCCCCCCCCCCCCCCCCCCCCCCTTTAAACACGGGCACACCTTGATTTTGCTGATGTGCTTTTTTTTGGTGGGGCTTCAATGTAGCAGAGATGATAATGATTCATGGGCCCATCTCTAGGTACCTCATTAGGCCTTTCCTCTGCAGTAGCAGAGCACCGGCCCGGCCCGCCCCACACCTTCTCCACACCTGCTTAGCTGCGGCGCCTTCCTCGGCGGGCCCCCGGCCCCCAAGCCGTCTGTTATATGATCCTTGCCCAATGGCGGAGCGGCAGGCACAGTTGGTCACAGTGACGGCGGCTCCACAGAGGCCCCCCCCCCACCATAAAAATCACTCCGCCATATCACTGTGGGCCATCTGCTCGGCACAGTTGCTGATGAACTCTGGGAAATCCTGGCAGGCACACAGACGGGCACACGCAGCTCACCGTCCTGCCGCCTTCGCTCGCAGGGGCGGCGCGCCGCGCTCTTTGATGTTTGAGAGATTTGGTTTGGAAGCTGATGCACTGATGTGGCGCGTCGCACACTTCTTCTTTTTTCTTTTTAACCCGTCCGAGTTCAAGAGTTGCGTACGCACATTCACGCACAAAAGAACATCTGTGTATACGCTGGCATATTATAGCTCAAAGGCTAATTCCTCCCAAGCCCCCCCCCCCACACACACACACACACACCAAAAATAAATAAATAGAAAATACCAGGCGTCTGATTCGTAGTGATCCAATAAGGTAATGGCTTTGCCTAATTCAATCTGGCTGGAAGCGGACGGTGGATTTGTGATTGTCATCAGGGATTAGTCATCAGGGGTGTCAGAGAAAGGGACCTCAAAGTCCCCCTCTGTCTGTGTCATCCCACAAACCAAAATCTCATTTCGTTCCTAATCAGCGCGTTGACGCCAGAGATGAAAATTGAATCTGCTTGTGGCTGATGTCGCATTTATCCCTCATCAAAAATTATCATTCTCTGATATACCTCCGTGATCTCAATCTCTCTTACTAGCCTTACTCCCCCAGTATCAACAGTTTAATTGAACGCGGGGAGGGGGAGGGGTAATTTTGCACTATGATACCTAATACAAGTAATATTTCCAGTGGGGTGTTTGAGATTTCTGTTGGGAAATCTCTTTTAAACAGATGACGGTTTATTATTTCACATCATTATTAGATTGTCATTATATTCCTCTCATTTGGTTCGAGTACACTGTGTTTTTTTTTTTTTGTGTTTTTTTTAATGTTTTGTCCTCTTTCCCAGTGTCACTAGTTAAAATCTTAAGGTGGAAAATAAATCTTAACACCCCCTCTGGTGCTTATTCTGTTCTCCGTCTTTTGCGCACAGTCCGCCTTTAGACTCATTTTCACATTATCGATGTGAGAATGAAAAAAGCAATAACGTGTGAATGAAATCTCCATCGATACACAAGATTCCCATTTACAGCAGATCCTTGACCGAGGGCTGCAGCTAATATGAAGCAAATCTCATTTTGATTTGAAAGAAATGCTTCAGAAAGGGAAATGTCATGTGGGAAATGGGAGATAATGTTATGTGACAATTATCTTTATTGGTGGAAAAACGATGGCCTTGCAACTCCCAACGTGCAGTGACATGAAGCTTTATGAATGGTGTGGCGTGTGCAGATGTGCGTTATGAAACGCTTCCTCACTCGTAGGTGAAGTGCTGCAAGTACTGGCCCGATGACACGGAGATCTACAGAGACATCAAGGTGACACTTATAGAGACGGAGCTGCTGTCGGAGTACGTCATCAGGACCTTCGCCGTGGAAAAGGTACGCTTCCATCAACACCTCCACCCTGCAGCCACACTCTCTGTGAAGACTAACGAAAGGTGTTTTAAAGGTTCAGAACATATGATGGCTTATAACACAGGTCATAGGAGTTTACAGATGGGGGGGGGGGGGGGGATTGTGGAAACTCATCATTCATAATGCTTTAGATAAAGAAACAGGAACTCCTGGGTAAAGCAACGTACACCCAACAAGGTTATTATTACTACTCAGAAAATCCGTATTAACATTTTACTGACGCTTATTCACCAATATAACATAAGATACAACCCAAGATTCGTGGAAGATTGTGAATAAATGGCTTATAATGCATCGGGGAGGGCAAACATAAGGCTCGTGGGCCCAAAACGGCCTGCAAGAGGCTCCAATTTGGCCAAACCATCAAGAAAATTATCAAAAAAAAACTTAAAAAGAAAACAGATTTCTTTTTTTTTTTTTTTTTTTTTTAAACAAACGGAATATTTTTTCTTTTTTTCTTGGCTACTGTTTCCTGTTTTCGTTTAACATTTCCTTTAAGTCTGTACTTGTGTCTTAAGTGTGTTTTTTTTTTTTAAATATATCCTGTGATTCATTGTTTGGGGCCTTGCTAAAGAAATATTTCTGTCACCGCTTAAGGCAAATAATAAAGTTTATCTCATCATATCTTATAAGAGAAGATGTTAGGACACTTCACTGTATTTCGTACCATTGAAATTTCCGGGCCGCTCCAGATGAAATTGCACCGTATTTTGCAAACAAACTAAAATGCGTTTGACGTCCCTGCAATAGATTAGTTATTAGAGATTCATATCATTTCAGTCTAGTCTTCTCTTGCAGCCAAAGTTTATAGAATCCGCTTGGCCAGAGGTTTAGATGTAGCGCAGCATGTGGTCTGTCGTCTCTGGGAAACGTGACCGAACTGCTTCAGCGGGTGAAAAGACCGCGGCGCCGCCCGACATGAACATCCTGTTTGCTTGCCAGACAATTGAAACTTTGCTCAGTTGTGCTTCTCTCGTGTCCATAAACTGATTGTTTGCATTCAATCCAGCTCCCGTATTTACTTTAAGATGACCTTTTCATGTGCAATGGAATGTGGAATGTGGTCACTTCTCCGTGTTTTTTTATTTTTTTTATTTTATTTTTTTTCCCTCTGTGTGTTTAACGTGATGACTTCCCGCTCCCCAGAGAGGAGCTCACGAGATCCGGGAGATCCGACAGTTTCACTTCACGGGCTGGCCGGACCACGGCGTGCCCTATCACGCCACGGGGCTGCTGGGCTTCATCAGGAGGGTCAAGTCCAAGACTCTGACCAACGCCGGGCCCATGGTGGTTCACTGCAGGTCAGTGCGCACTCAAACCGAGCGCTCGCGTTTTTATAAAACCCAAAATGTAATAACTGGCCAATAATGTTAAGAGTTAACAAGAATTTACATGTGATCTGTTTAGTGCTTATACATTATTTTGTACTGAGGATTGATAAATAGATTTTAGAATGTACAGAGCAGAAGACTATAACTGACTTGGGCAACAGAAATCATACATAAATACCATAAACTGTGAATAGATATACCTAAAGAGCAAATAGTCCAAACTTTTCTCATTCTCTCTGTTTTACTCCAATTGAAGCAGGTCAAGTTCAAGTTCAATCAATAAATCATTGACTCACTCTATGATGTTATAATATTATTACACTATCAAGGGTAATGTAATATAATCAATTAATTAATATAATAATGTAATAAAAGTTTTTAAGTTTGGGGTTCAGCGGCCTGCTACATTATTAACCTGTTATTACATTTTGGGTTTTATTAAATTTTCCCTATTACATTACAGGCTCAGCACTTTTGTTACATTATTGATCAGTTATTACATTTCAGGTTTCATTACATTATATTTTATAACATTTTTGGGTCATTGTTACATATCGGGCTCTAACATGCCTTACAGAGAACTTATCCACCAAAACTAATTTTATCTTTAAGGGCTCGCAGCAGCAAAATTATTAAGTTTTCATTAAGTCTTTTAATGAGGAAGTTCTCAGAGGGAACTGCAGAAGCCCTTTTCTCAACCAACAGGGAAAAGTCATGGAAAAAAAAGCAGCTCCTCCCATTTAACAGTTTATCTACCTTTTCAGTTTCAGCACTTTTTTTGGATGCCACCTATTTAACACTTTGGGGTCAAGGGGTCAATTTGCCGTTTTAAACAAATTTTGCCTTTATCTCTAGATTTCAACTTTAATGACTGTTTAACTTGAATGCTTGGTGTCTTTTCTTCCAACCTCACCTATGTGATCCTACAATTATTTACTCATTTTCAAATACTGGCTGAACACACTGAACCTAAAACTACCCCCCAAAAAAATACAAAATTCAATTGGGAAAAAGTTAGATCTTATTTTTATATTGAGAGTCACAAACATGTGTAATGAAAGCATATCCAATTACTATATGTACGTTTCTCATCATAAACACATCTTACCCTGTTGGTTATATTTTATATTTTCTGTGTGTGTGTGTGTGTGTGTGTGTGTGTGTGTGTGTGTGTGTGTGTGTGTGTGTGTGTGTGTGTGTGTGTGTGTGTGTGTGTGTGTGTGTGTGTGTGTGTGTGTGTGTGTGTGTGTGTGTGTGTGTGTGTGTGTGTGTGTGTGTGTGTGTGTGTGTGTGTGTGTGTGTGTGTGTGTGTGTGTGATGAATTTGAAGAACAGCCTTTGAGCGTTGAATAAGTCCATTCACCTCTTGAATACTGACAGATGTGACGTGTGTGTGTTGGTCTGCAGCGCCGGCGCCGGTCGGACCGGCTGCTTCATCGTCATCGACATCATGCTGGACATGGCGGAGAGAGAGGGCGTGGTCGACATCTACAACTGCGTGCGGGAGCTGCGCTCGCGGAGGGTCAACATGGTCCAGACTGAGGTACGGCCAATCTGGGTCCCACGTGCTTCCCCCTACAGTCGGGGGGGGGGGGGGGGGGGACTCGAGCCTGGGAGAGAAAGAATTAAATATCTTCAAATGACTCCCAGCATAAGCCCCACTTGTCTGGTGCCCCAAAACAAACACTCAACATATTAGCAGAGGAAGCGCTGTAACGACAGACATCATTTTTCGGGACAAATAACTGTCATTTATTAGTGATTCCAGATTTTGAAAATTGTTTTTTTCCTTTTCACTAATTACTCATGAGGCTCTCATCTTTCGAGGATGATGCACGCTATCATCCGCGCTTAAGCACCAGTTCAAGTGTTCAGCAGGAATGTATTTTATTATTCAACTAAGCAATCCAGATAATAATAATAACCCTGATCTGATGGCTGTAATTCGTGTGCTCCGCTGGCATTACTCTCATAACCACGTGATCGGTATTTATATTTGCGGCAGACGTATTAATAATGTTAAAAGCAGACTTGTGGGTTTTATTATACAAGATGTAGTCATCAGTCACACCATCTTTACATTATTAATGATCGTGCTTTTATTGAAGTGCACACCGTTTCCCAGAGGGCCGAGCAGGCTGCAGTAAAAATGTTTAGAGGCCTGTAACGGAGAGGATTTGGTTCATATGGACGGCTGGCTCATCCTCCAGCTTCACGCCAGTGTGGACAACCGAAGGACTTCCTGAACGCCAGCCATCTGGAGATGTCCATAGTCTCGTTGAATGCATCATTTCACCGTAATTTCCTTTAAATCACAAGCGTCATTGGACTTAATGGGCAAATGTTTCATTGCTGACGTCCGAATTGGGGATTCGCGCAACTCGAGACCAAATGTTGCTCACCCTGACTCACTGTCCTCAAGTTCAGTGACCTTCAAAGAGCGGGAGTGGGTGTGTGTGTGTGTGCGTGTGTGTGTGTGTGTGTGTGTGTGCGTGTGTGTTTTCCCTCGCAGGTGTTCAGGTTCGTTGGCACGGTGCCTCAATGCCTTTCGGCCACACACCAGCTCCCCCAACACGATTCTAATCTGCCCGCGGAAATGAAATGCCTCGTTGTTGTTTATAGTTTACGAGCCTCCGATTAGATCCGTCGATCTGTAGATTCTATGTCGTTACACGGCTGACGTGGCGAACCCGGCGCGGGACGGTCAAACTCACATGTCAGCAGTTCAGACGGAAACAAATGGCAGCACGTGTTATTAAATCGGAGGAACCCCCCCCCCCCGCCCCCCCGCCCCCAACCACCCGGGTGCATGTGCTCGGATTTTGGTCCGAAGTGACAAGGAAGTGTCAGCTGAAAATGTCACTTCGGAATAGATTTACATCAAGCTTGCAGTCGTGTCACCGTGTCCACTGCTTGACTGACTGATGTGAGGAGGATTAGGATTAGGAGGAGGAGGAGGAGGAGGAGGAGGAGGAGAAGATCTGCAGCGATTTCCTGTTTCAACTATCATGACATTAAGTGTGTGTGCAGAGATTTTTTTATTTTTTTTTTCCCCATTATCATCGTCAACCTTGTTCACGTCTTGGTCGGGACAATAGTTGTTACAGAATCGGATGCCGCCGAGGTTGAAAGCAATCAAGAAAAAAAAAAGCCAAAAAAGGTCAGTTAATTCCAGAAAGGAAAAAAAAAGCTCTCCAACAGGCCTCTAAATATTTGTAATGTTTGTAAAATGTCAAGGACTGCTTGAGTTTCATAAGAGAATTAAATCAGCTTTCTATGAAAAAAAAAAATAAAAAAAAAATGCAAAAATATGTAATGTAACCTTTGAACATAGACAATGACAAATATTAGTCATGCAAAGTGCCACAGGGATGTGGAGTAAACATGGTAAGGTCACCGAAAGGTCACTCTGCCTCGGAAAGGCTTTTGGCTTTTTAAAACAAAAATATTCCTGCTGCAGTTTAGCTCCAGTCTGTTGTTGTTGTTGTTGTTGTTGTTGTTGCGAGTCTCACCAGTCTGATAGATCCGCAATGAGGATGCTGTTGTTTTCAGGAGCAGTACGTCTTCATCCACGACGCCATTCTGGAGGCATGTCTGTGTGGCGACACCACCATCCCCGCCGGCCAGCTCCGTTCCGTCTACTACGACATGAACCGCCTGGACCCGCAGACCAACTCCAGCCCCATTAAGGAGGAGTTCAGGGTGAGGAGGGAGACGCAGGCCTTGATGCCGGGGTCTGATTTTTTTGCGTGGTCATTTCAAACGTGACCAGACCGGGTGTTTTTGGGTCCCGGGGTGGGGGGTGGGGGGTGGGGTCACGCCGGTCAGCAACCAGGGCTGCCAGATGTGACTCACTGTTTCCCGGCAGTGTGAACGAGGCCTAAGAAAGATTTGCGACAGAAGTGGATGCAAAGGCCTAATAAAACATTATCTCAAGTGCAGGATAAGTTCAAAACAAGAGTAAACATTTAGTGCCTTGATGAACGGCGGGGCCCCCCCACCCTGTGGGCCAATCAGCCGCACACGTATCGCCCTGCATTAATCTGTTGTAGCTGCACACCTCTTTGGGCCAATCAGTATTATGACATTCATTGTCGCCACCCCAAGTTTCATCACAGTCGCATCAGGGGAGTCGGTGCCATCGCTAATGTAACTGATTAAAGAATTGCATTGTTAATTACCATATTGGGAGATAATTAGCACACTCGAGACCCAAGTGCCTACCTTCCCCACGTCGCTCTGACAGCATATAATTCTGCCTCGACCTGGTAGACGCTGAACATGGTGACTCCCACGCTGCGGGTGGAGGACTGCAGCATCGCCCTGCTGCCGAGGAACCACGAGAAGAACCGCTGCATGGACGTCCTGCCTCCGGACCGCTGCCTGCCCTTCCTCATCACCATCGACGGCGAGAGCTCCAATTACATCAACGCCGCCCTCATGGACGTAAGAGAGCTGTTTAAAAAAAAAAACCAACATTTTAAGGCTTAATTGGCGGCGTTCCGGTTCACGGCTCGGGAGTCGGTAATTGCATCAGTTTAATTTTGAAGTGGTGAATTGACCTGGAGTCACGAGGCGGAGGAAAGCGAACCCAGACTTTCCCCACGTGTTGCCTTTCTTGTCAACGACGAATCGCACTCATCAGAAACAAGAAGGTACTTTGCTTTAGGCAAGTGAAATGAGTCAACATATTCCAGCCTCTTATATAAGAGACCTGCGTTGTTTTTTTGAACATTAATGATGTTTTGCATACACAAAACAGAAGGATTAAAGTCAAACTTAATTAAAGAATCCTTGTGCCAATTAGTTCTTAATGAGGCTGTCAGATTAAGAGATGAATATAAGGTTAGACATGGAGATTTGGAATTTTCTTTTTTTCTTTTTTCTGACCACATTTTACTTTAAATGTCAGCACACAGACCAGAGAGACTGTCGACTTGGCTTGGAAATTGGCTTGCGGGTGCTTTGGATTTGACTTGGACTGCAGCCCACAAAGACTCACCTCAGACTGCAGTTGAAACTTCCTCTGACAGAAGGGAGACTTTGCCACTTCTCCCGGAACACAACCAAAGTAATGTCGCATCCAGTTTTCTGGTGTGGAGCAGCCATCGTGAAATATTTACATACATTTACAGCAATACTGTCACGGTTTTACATTAATCATTGCCGGGTGAATTTCCAGAATACCTCTCTCTATTCCTAGACTGAACAGCTTCCTTATGTCATACATGCTGATTGTGGAATAATTTTAATAAAACTCTTAGACCATTTTTTCATTGATCGACATTTTGGACTTAGACGACCTCTCAGGTACCTTTTGTAATGGACTCATGGAGAGACTTTGAAATTGAGCATTCCAGCTCCAGGAGGTTGTTGAAGCACATTTCCAGTCCATGCAGCTTCTATATCCAACTTAAGGTTTTTGAGCATTGGAGCCGCTCCCACCTCACTATGGATGAAGGCGAGCTCATGTCAGAGCAAACACACACTCACTTTCACCACCAAAGGACAATTATCAGTTAAAAATTAGCCCCGAATGCTTTGTCATTGCTATTAAAACAACAAAATCTGAATCGGTTGCAGTCTTGTATGCAGTCTATAACTAGTATAAAAGATAAGATCCGGTATACAAATAGTATTTAAAACTCCCCAATCTAAAACAAAGATAAAAGGTACATAATTACCTAAATACATGTTTACACTGTCCCTGGATGGAGAAAGTATAAGAGTGCAACCACAACATCACTAGTCATGCAACTGTTAATATGTTATGCAGAGTTTCATACTGATTCTGACTACATGTATTTTATCATTTCAGTCAATATTCAATATGGTAAATTTAGTCTTAAAATTTGTTTAGAAAAAGAACAAAGCTGCCTGTACGATGCGCGACAACATAACAGCTTTTTGCAAAATAATGGATCTTATTGAAAATGTACACACACTTGCATACAATCACCTGCACTAGTTTCTAGATAGGTGTGTGTATACTTTCATATTTATTTTGTGTTAATGTATTTTCCAAAAATATAGATTTATTTATTTATATTGATTATTTGCAAAGGCTTTTTTAAAAAAAAAAAAAAAAAAAAAATATATATATATATATATATATATATATATATATATATATATATATATATAATTTTATTTTTTATTTTTATTTTTATTTTTTTTTTGTGATTCGCGTGATAAATTCAAGTTGGTATAAATGTAAATTTTTTCTGTATGCATCTGTATTTTGTTTTATCAAATTTATATAAAAAAAAAAGCCTTCTAATCTTTCGCGTAACCTTTTTATTGATCAATTCAAAAATTTTTATCAATTGATCGCTGTTGGTTTGGAAGAAATGCTCACAGAGGTAAACATAATCCATAAAACATAATCCCTTCCGGAGCGGCTGTCGGTGCAAGGCAGGTTGAAAGGCCGCGGTCGCTCTGTAAATTCATTTCATGTGTTTTTGTTTCAGCATTTCAACTCTTGGTTCTTTCAGAGCTACAAGCAGCCGTCCGCCTTCATCGTGACCCAGCACCCTTTACCCAACACGGTGAAGGACTTCTGGAGATTGGTGCTGGACTACCACTGCACGTCCATAGTGATGCTCAACGACGTCGACCCGGCCCAGGTAAACCCGACCTAATGCGCGCGCTCACACGCAAACACTTGGAGCTAGAGCTACACTCGGTAGAGCGGCAGACCATTCGCCAACGCCACATTTGTTCGCGGAACTGAGTTAGCATCGCTACAAGTTAGCCGTTAGCTCATATCGAAGCTACCTAGCCTGTCAGGTAGCTACGTCACCGTGTGAAACACTGAGGCGTCTCCATGGCAACAGATGCTGATCTCCATGAGGTGCTTCTCTCGTCTGCTTTGTATGAGAATGTTTTTCTCAGTTTTTTGGGAAATTATTCGGAAAAAAGTCAGACGTTTACTTTGTGAAATCTAATTAATTGGTCCTTGGATGACGACAAATCATCCCTGAAAATTTTATGCAATTAGGGTGAGTAGTTTCTGCGAAAAGTTAGTAAAATACCTACATACAAACCAAGAAATAAATAAATACACGCAGGCGAAAACATAATGTTCTCGGCCAACTTCCATTGGCTAAGGTAATAATGCTACTGAACACATGACGGGGGCACGTGAGGCTTTCCTCAGGATACCGAATGTAATCAAGTCAAATAAGAGGAGGGTGTGGGAACTGGATCGAAAGAAAGACTTCTTATTGTTTTGTTTTCCTCCAGCTTGAACCTGGGGAAAAAAACCCTGGGATGTTTCAGAGTTTCGAAAAAAGCTGTAGGTGCACATGTGTGTGTGTGTCTGTGTGTGTGTGTGTGTGTGTGTACACAGAGTATGTTTGAAATGAGGTAGATGCTGCAGTGTGGAAGAGGACTTGCCATGAAAGTAGTTGGAGAGACAGGGCTGCGGAAGAGACTCTCCAGATTTCTCAGCCCGAGGCTCTGTCATAACACCCGGGGATCAAAGCCTGAAGCCAGGCTGCTCTCCCCATCCAAATCCCCTTTCCCTTGGTGACTGGCTGGATAGAAAAGGCCTTTCATTCAATATTCTCACTGTAGCCAGCCAGGGAAGCAGCACAGGTGGAAAGGCGAGAGGAGGAGGAGGAGGAGGCGGGGGTGGAGGTTCACCATCTCCTCCATCACCATCTTTGTTTTTGCATGTGTTGAATTTGTCAACTTCTGACGGCCTCTCAAAGGAAACTCGACAGTGGTGCTTAAGCTGCCATACAGACCTTCGCCGGCGTTTCTGCTTTTGTGTGGAAGAGAAAGGAAATCGGCGTACATTTGTGTGTCCATCTGTATTTGGCTTTGCAGGCCTGTTATTTGCATTCTTTCTGAGGTTCGTGTCTTTTTCTTACCCCCCCCTCCAGTCTTTGTTCATGACTGTGTGACTCCGCTCAGAGGGTTGACTTGTCAGTGTAGAAGCCGCCCGTGTGTGTGTGTGTGTGTGTGTGTGTGTGTGTGTGTGTGTGTGTGTGTGTGTGTGTGTGTGTGTGTGTGTGTGTGTGTGTGTCTGTCTGTCTGTCTGTCTGTCTGTCTGTCTGTCTGTCTGTCTGTCTGTCTGTCTGTCTGTCTGTCTGTCTGTCTGTCTGTCTGTCTGTCTGTCTGTCTGTCTGTCTGTCTGTCTGTCTGTCTGTCTGTCTGTCTGTCTGTCTGTCTGTCTGTCTCTCTCTCTCTCTTTCCCCCCCCCCCCCCCCCCGCCTCTCCACAGGTGCGTCTTCTTAACTGGGCTTTCCTTCCTGAGAAGAGGAAATAGGGGAGATTTCGATGCTCTTATGATTCCGTCTCCGGGGCCGGAGTCTCGGCGCACCTCTGCCAGAGTCGCTGGCGATTCCATCGCCCTCTTTAGCTTTTTGACGGTTGTTGTTCCGACTTGAGGACTGACCAAGACAAACGCGTTTTTGGCGATTTCAAGTCAAAATGCACAACTTCTGTTGCTTTTGGGGTTTCTGTTTACATGACGACGGTGCCCGGAGTCACTGAAAACACCACTTTTTTAAAACGCTCAAACCCGTGAAAACACAACTTTCTGGAAACGCTCCATGTATATGGCAGAAACGCTGCTACTCCTGCCATATCAAATAGTTCTTCTGCACATGCTCAGTGGACGGACAACAATCTCCTGGGACTTGGTAGTTTTATTTTGACAGTCACAGTAATCACAATCCAACTTGTTGCCCTCTGCTGCATGTGTGTGTGGTTTCATTACAAAAACAACCAACGGCACCCACTAGTGGCCGAACATGGTAACGACATCGTTTTCAGTGTTTCTCCTGTTGCCATGTAAACGGACGTTGATTTCAAAACCATGTAGTGTTTTCAGTGGTTCTGACCACCGTTGTCGTGTAAACAGACACTCAAAACACCACGAAAGACTTGCGTTTTCACTTAAAATCGTGTGAATTGTGTCCTTAGTTATCACTTTACTCAGATTAGTTTTAGCTCTCTGTCTCCACCATAAGCCCTGGGCTGGTTCGTCCAAAAGAAATCAATTAACAATCCCCCAAAAAAACAATGAAAATACTGCCAATCAGATCATTTCTGAGTTTTTCTGTATAATAAACTGTCTAGTCAGCAATAAATCACCAATCAGTGAAACGTTTTGGTGTCAAAAAGTAATTTACAACTAAATCCTTGACAACAGTTGGCATAAACAGTTATATTTGTACAATCAATCAAACTAATTCCAGGTGTTTAAGCAGTATTTTCTTTCATGTTGTGAAATAATCACTGCCAAAGGGCAAAATTAGGTTTATTTAATGTACGTCCAGAAACAAACCACAGAAACGGTTCACAAAAAAAACCATTTTCACTTGAATTTTTTAAATAAATTATCTGACTGATTCAGTTTCGCCTTTAGTGTCATACATAAGTAGCTTTTAATACTTAAAGATAAGATTTCTCTTTTGTTCTGAGAAGAGAATTTTCCAAGGTTTCTGAGGAACGTGATTTTATGAACAAAGGGTCAAGTGATTTGACGGAAGCTTTCATAATCTGTGTTTTGTATTTTCGTATTCAACGTTTATTCCATTTTTTTAATTTTTTTTTTATTGAATGCTCTGGAGAAAAGTATTTATAAAGAAAGCACTTCACATTGAATTAATCCACTTAATATGTTCAAACTTAGTGTGTGTATGTAAGAAGTCGGTGTCGCCGACATCAATCGGTGGAGTTTGGATCTGAAACTAATGAATCATCTTCCGTGTGTGTGTGGGTGTGTGTGTGTGTGTGTGTGTGTGTGTGTGTGTGTGTGTGTGTGTGTGTGTGTGTGTGTGTGTGTGTGTGTGTGTGTGTGTGTGTGTGTGTGTGTGTGTGTGTGTGTGTGTGTGTGTGTGTGTGTGTGTGTGTGTGTGTGTGTGTGTGTGTGTGTGTGTGTGTGTGTGTGTGTGTGTGTGTGTGTGTGTGTGTGTGTGTGTGTGTGTGTGTGTGTGTGTGTGTGTGTGTGTGTGTGTGTGTGTGTGTGTGCGCGCCCGTTTCTTTTTAGTTGTGCCCCCAGTACTGGCCAGAAAACGGCGTCCACCGACACGGGCCCATCCAGGTGGAGTTTGTTTCCGCCGACCTGGAGGAGGACATCATCAGCAGAATATTCCGGATCTACAACGCCGCCCGTACGATCCAACACAGTGACTGAAACGAGACCCGCTTGATTTTCTGCGGCTTGTTGTGTCGTGATCACAACAGCCAATTTATTCTGTGCCCGCACACCTCGCACATCCCACTCGTGCTCCGGCCTGTCCATTCAAGCTGTGCACAGTCACTCCGCGCTTCAACCGAAGCCGCGCCGCACCAGCGATTGGACCGAGGTGCGACCGCCACAAGTCACTCGTCTTTTGGAAAAGTTTGAGAAATTTTTCACACCTAGTTACGAAGGCAAGAGAGCTTGCTTTCCCCCCCACCACAGCCAATTAACACTTTCCTGGTGGAACTTGAATCGGTTGCAAGAAGGAAAAAAAGGTTGTTTCACCGACACGTTCAAAAGGGACACATTCAGCAACTCCGAGACACGGAGCCAATTCACAGTAAATTGGTTTGTATTCAGAGAAACGTTGCCCACATGCAGTGATCAGTGGCCTCAGACGTGGGGAGTCGCGTCCTGCAGACGGTTTGCTGCTGGAATATAAAGGGTCAAAAGATGAATAATGAAACGGAATAGAAGGACGCACTAGAAAAGTAATCACTTTCTTTTAAAATAAATGTCGTCTACTTCGACTCTTTCATAGGCCCCGTTTACATGATCCCGTTTAAGTTAAGACACGTCGTTTTTACATTTTCATTTTAGAAAAATGTCACTTTCACACAGAAACGGCAGAAATCCTGAAAACGGTGCAGTTTACATGTTTGGCCACTAGTGGGCGCTTTGTGGTGTAAAATGGTGAAAACCCACGTATGTAGATTTTGGCTCCATTTACACGACAACATTTTCAAGTGAACTTTTGGAAAACTGCTCTCATTGGTAGAACTCTCTGAAAACAGCACCTACTTGAGGCCCTACGTTTGAACTACATCATTTTCAAAACTATTGTAGAGTAAAAGTGAAACAGTTCCAATGAAAAAACAAGCCACTTCCGCTTGAAAAAGGGGTCCTTGTGTAGTGTAGTAGTCCAAACTTTCAGCTCTTCTTCTGACTTATTTATTCCAGCCACTCCTTCAAACGACTCAATACACCATCTTGTGGCACTAAATGGTATTGCCAGACCAAACGGAACGCGTTAAATTGGATAACTAGCTGATGTTAGTCGGTTTAGCAGCTCAAGACGAAAAAGGTTTTTGAGTTTTGTCTCATTCTGGATTTCGTTGAGGTTATATTACTCGTCCTCAATACAAAAAGAATCGCTTACCGCACCTTCAAAGTGACTGAAGCTGAGAGTTGTACATTTTTTAAGGTTTGAGATTTGAGATCACCAACCATGTTTCTGAAATTGCAGCCCTCTAAAAATGAAGAAATCATGACGTCTCGTCTCGAGTCGTGACCTTAGTGTGCGCATGACCGGTGAGCAGTTTTAAATTATGTGAATTGAATAACACACAACGAACATCCAGTCTTTTGGGTCCAGTTGTAATTATTATAAATTTGTTTATGGATATTTCCTGGTTCTTAGAGTCTCTCTGCGTGAGCGGGCAGCAGGGACTCGCAGATATTCCCTCTGTTTGAAATAATTCACAGTACCATTTAAAAAAAATCAAATCAAATAAACAATTATAATTATGAGTAGTGTCGCCACCACAATGAAGTTTACTCGCCTCGTGTTATAAGGGAAGAATCGATCCGTATCTGCACGTCTGGATGCTGTAAGAGCTCCGGTTTGTTTTTCAGACGTGGCTGTATTGACCCTTAACCTTGGAGCTTCGCGCTGCTCAGAACGGGTGCAGACCAAAGCTGGCATCACCTGCGGCCGCCTGCATATAAGCTCTTTATCCCGGCAGTCTGTCAATAACCGTCGCTCATATTAACGTGCTGTAACACGCCGCGGCCGGCAGAGGCTCCAACAGCATGTCAAGCGCAAACCCGATGTAATCACACATGATCACCGACAGGTGTTGTTGATCGATACGTCTGGGTGTGATTTAGAGCGTCTGTGTCATAGATCGCTTAACTACCCGTCTCCCACAGCGACGGTGCTCATCTGTCACCCTGTCGTATCTCCACCTTCGTCTGTGAGGTGACTCCCGGTGCCCTTTATCCATCTCTATCCCGCCCGGGCCAAGCTTGAGCTTTACCTCACATCTTTACAGTCTGATTGCATCTCGGCACAGCGGAGATTAACCCCCCCCCCCCCCCCCCCACACACACACACACAAATACACACAAATATGTAATTGGCATTGTCCTTCCCCTCCGCAGCCTCAGGACGGCTACCGGATGGTGCAGCAGTTCCAGTTCCTGGGCTGGCCCATGTACAGGGACACGCCCATGTCCAAGCGCTCCTTCCTCAAGCTCATCCGACAGGTGGACAAGTGGCAGGAGGAGTACGACGGGGGCGAAGGCCGCACGGTGGTCCACTGCCTGTGAGTCCGCTCAGCACTCTCCACTTCACACAGACATTAAAAAATGAAACATCTCCACCTACTGACCGTAAATCCTCACTGCAGCAGTTCACACACTCAGCTTTATTACCCAGCCTCTCTTCATAAAATTGTCTTTTTTTTCTTCTTTTTATTTATGTTATTTCTTGAAGTTAAAGAGGCTTTTCCAATGTTTGATGCTTATTTACTGTTTGAGACGTACTGTTAATAACTAAGAACTTAACAAATGCAAACGATGCCCCTACTGAAACTCTGCATACTTTAAGTGGGGGCGTCTGAATTTAGCCATTTGACCCTTTGTTGGCCAAGTGCCCATAGTTTTAATTTGCATTTCTTCATGTTTCTTCATGACAGTGATGGAATGAATGGTTATATATAAAGATTACTATGTAAAATAACATGCGCCTGGACGTATCACGATCTGGGTGACGGTGCTCTGACCCCCACCCCCGCGACCCGGAAACGGATAAGCAGGAGAAGATGGATGGATGGATGGATGGATGGATGGGTGGGCGTATCACCCGATAGAAATGAGCACACAAATATATGAAACGGCAAGAAATCTATGTGGCTAGAAATCATAAATATTTTCATGATTTCCGTTTATTCATCAAATACAAACAGGTCATTTATACACGTCCACACATTTATGCTATTTAAAATGTTCAGTTTCCTATTTTTTATTTGTTTTTTGACAAATATAGTGTTAAATATATTTATTCATTTAATTGTCAGAATTCCGTGCCTCTGTTTTTCATTTAATGTATTTTCCACAATTTCACAAGACGACTAACGACTCTGACTTGTCGCCTCGTCTGCGTCTCCTGCAGGAACGGAGGCGGCCGCAGCGGGACGTTCTGCGCCATCAGCATCGTGTGCGAGATGCTTCAGCATCAGCGCTCCGTGGACGTCTTCCACGCCGTCAAAACACTGAGGAACAATAAGCCCAACATGGTGGACCTGCTGGTGAGCACCTCCGGTGATAATATGGCCTCTATAAATCTTTGTCAGAGATTGTTTTAGCCTCCTCGGATGGTTTCCTGGAGGCGGAGCTGCGGCTATTCACTTTACTTCCACCCTGAAGAAATCAGAAGCGACGGCGTAATGGCCTCCGACTGCAGCTCCAGGCACTGAAACACACTGACTTCTAGTCCTAAGTGTGGGTCAAAGCTCCCAAAATGCTGAATCGTACATTTCCTATAATGCCAGCAGCATCCTTTTTTTTTATTTTTTATTATTTGATACTCCCTCCCTGATAAATGCCCACATCATTCAAACTCCTCCGGCACATTTTTCAAAGCGAGTCATGATCATCCTGTTCGCAGCGCCGCTTGTAAAACTCACTCACTTCTACTTTGTTGTAGTCAGCAGATCACGCAGCGATACCTAAATCAAGATGTATGGCTTTAGACTTCCTGATGATCCGTTCACTGTGCTCCGCCATCTTCTGTCTGTCTGTCTGTCTGTCTGTCTGTCTGTCTGTCTGTCTGTCTGTCTGTCTGTCTGTCTGTCTGTCTGAACACCTTCGCAGACCAGCGTTGATCTCATTCGTCGAAGGGTCTAAAAAAAAAAAAAAAAAAAAAGTCTTTTCGTAATGAAGCGTTCTGTTGTATTCTCTCGTTCTGTCACGTGTGGAGCTCAACCAATAGATTTTACTGTTTAATACCGTTTAACTCAAACACATTTTAGTTCAGGGGCCCAGTTTCATCTCGTGTGAGCTAAAATATCACCGTACACTGAAAAGTTTATTCTCAATCATTTCCACAAACACAAGAATTATTCGTTGAGTTAATGTAATTTAATCATGTCACACATTTACATCTATTCATGTTAAGTAGATTGAATCCCATTTATTCATATTATCTGAACAACATGTATTAGAATGAACCATTTAACAAGAAGAAACTCGATATGCTCGTGTTTATCAAACATGTTTCTGATGTGTAAAATTAAAAACCGCATAGTTGATTTTTTTTGAGTGTAATAACCTTTAAATTTAAACTTTAATGTTTTACTTTGTTGTGGTTGTGTTGTGTACTATACGTGATGGAAATGTCTGTTTAAAAAAATATATATATATATCTATATCTATCTAGAGATATAGATAGATAGATAGATAGATAGATAGATAGATATTGAGAATGAAAATTACTACAATCTCTCTTTTGTGATGAATATAGGAGATGTGGTAAAGTAACATTGAGGTTTTCAGTTTAGGAGTGTCGAAACACATTTTATAGGCCAATTTAATCTCAGTTGGGCCGGACTGTTAAAATTGTGCCACAATAACCTTCAAATTTAAACTTTTAAAAGTTCAATACATGGTGAGGATGTCTACGTTTAATAATTAGTGAATAAAATGTCTACAATCTCAACATAAAGCCAATTTTGATTAAACCTTTTTGCGCAGAATACAGTGAAATGTCCTGAAAACTTTTAGAACTGTTGCATTATGGGTGTTTTCACAAACCCCCCCCCCCCCCCGGACTGCACGGCTTGGACGCTGCTTAGGGTAAATAACTTTCACAGATATCTCAGCTCGGATCTCAGTGTTGTAAGAAATTTGTGGGGAAAAAAAAAATCAATGATTTGTTAGAAATGTTCTACATTTACTTGTTTTGGCCGGGTTGGAGCCTCTTGCGGTTCGGTTTTGGCCCACGGGCCTCATGTTTGACACCCCCTGGTTTAACTTAACCTTGATGACTGAAATGCTCAAATGTTCTTTCTCCGCTATGAATTCAGATCCCGAAAATGTAATTAAAGGCTTTTGCAATTTGTCACAAAATCCAATTACACTAACCAAGTCTTCAGCGGAGCAGCGTAATATTAGCTTGTCAGGCGCCGGTCAACAGAGGAGGAGCCCAAAGACTCTCGGCTCCGGACCGGAATAACCGATAGAATAAGAGACATTTCTTTAAAGAGAGGAAGAGAGACGGAGCGCAGTGTGTTTTGAGAAGGAGAGCTGTTACAGTGAGTTCTCTCACTCGTGTGTAGGAGGATTCTCAATGCATGTTTACCGTCGAGAACGAAGGTTCACAACCTTCACAAATCGGAGCGCCGTTGTCTGGAGGCGCAAAACGTATTTAACCTTGAAAGTGGAGATTAAACCGTAAATGAGGTTTGTCCACGTCGGCTCACAACAGGGTCTGAGGCTCTGCACCACATCGCTGAATTAGCACCTTGTAATGCTTCATTTTCTTAAAGAAATAAAGACACAATCATCATCATCTCATCTTTTTTTTTTCTTTTCCTACGAGGGGCCACTATTTGTTCCTCTTAACTCTTTATGAGAAAACACTTTTTTTTTTTTTTTTTAAATATATGAACCTAAAAGAACCAATGCCACGTGGGAGATGCCTTCATATTGTACATGCCTTAAAGACAGAATTACAAATTGCTCAGTATTGACCTTTTCAGTCCATTTCCTCCTCTTTTTTTTTTTTTTTTTTCTTCTGCTGTTGTGCTTCTTGGTGTGTGTGTGTGGGGGGGGGGGGGGGGGGGGTGTTTGTGTGTGTCTCAGCTCTTCCACTAAGATTTCTTCTGCCGTTTTTAGCCACCGATCCTTTGTTGGTGTTGTTTCCTGACACAACTTTCTTATGATTGCTTTCTTGCTTGCGACTAACATTACATTATTACATTTACCACATATTTATCATTCCGTGCACCAAATATCTTGACAGATATTTCACCAATCAGCTCCTGTGGAGTTTATATCCAAATATATCTTAGATTATTTATACCCCTTCCCCCCCAAAGAATCAATCCAGATTATTCCAGAATTCCCTCAATTCTTGACACAGAGGTCTAGTGTTGTTTCCTACATATTGAACCAATCAGTCATTTCTACTTTACTATATTTTTATTCATGTTTGTCGTATGAATTCCATCCTTTATAAACAGCGGGCCCCTTTTACATCTTCAGGCTGCAGCCCCTTGCTGTAGGAAACAGTACTCAGATTCATTAATATAGTAGAATTACATTGTAATAGATGCTGGTGTTTCTATATTTTCCAATTAACTTTCAGTCCATTCACTAGATTTATTCATTTTGTAGTAAATAAAGTATTTAATTAAAGCCCTGTACACCTAACTATTTCAGTAAGTCATATCAAAAGGACTTTTTTTTTCCCTATACATTATATATAGTAGGACAGTGATGGTCAGTAACATGTCACCTCGTCCATCCAATCCAGTGAGAATTAGTTATCGAGTTTTGGGTAGAAGTGGTGAAATATGTGTGATCCTGAACATGTTTCTTCTTGTGTAAATGGCACAGGAAGGTGTTGGAATATGGTCGGAGTCCCATGAATGTTCTTTACCTGAGGTGTCAAACACATTTTAGTTCAGGGGCCACAAACAATTTCATCTCGAGCCGGTAGTGCCGTAATAACCTTTTAAATTTAAACTTAGTTTTTCGTTCTTGTAGCACAAAGTACATGTGATGAAAATGTCTATATTTTCAACATAAAACTATTTTTAATGCTCCAACATACAGTTAAGTGTCCAAAAACGTATCCTATAGCTGTTGCATTCTGGCTGTTTATGCAAACTTGCACTTTTTCACACTTTTTGCTCGGTGGTTTGACCAGATTGGAGCCGCTTGCGGTCCGGGTTTGGACCACAGGCCTTATGTTTGACACCCCCGATGTAGACAAAGTCAAGTAGAGATCAGAAAGTCCAGATTCTGAAATATACTTGAGCGAAGAGTAAAAATGCATAATTCTAATAATTGTTTGTAACTTTAACCTTCAGACCGCTGCTTAATTGTCATGACTGTTGCTATCAGACGCTTTCACTAGCCGCCTCTTATACAGGTACATCTCCAAAAAAACTTCAGTCATTTCAGAAAGTGTTATTTTATATAGATTCATTACATGGAGAGTGAAATATTTTATGCTTTTATTTCTTGTAATTGTGATGATTGTGGTTGTTACAGGGAAGGAAAACCTAAAGTTCAGTGCCTCAGAAAATTAGAATATCACATAAGACCAATCAGAACAAGGATGTTTTAAGCACAAATGTCCGGCTCCTGAAAAGTATTTTCGTTTCCATGCAGTCAATACTCAGTTGAGTCACCTAATAGACTTTTTCTTTTTTCTTTTCCTCTTTTTTCCCTATTTTATTCCATTTTTTTTTCTTTTTCTCTTTCCTTTTTTCCCCATTTTATTCCCTTTTTCCTTTTTTTTCTTTTTCTCTTTTTTCCTTTCTCCCCCATTTTTTTTCTTTTTCTCTTTCCTTTTTCCCCATTTTATTCCCTTTTTTCTTTTTTTTCTTTTTCTCTTTTTTCCTTTCCCCCCCATTTCTTTCTATTTTTTCCCCTTTTTCCCCCCATTTTATTCCCTTTTTCCTTTTTCTCTTTTTTCCTTTCCCCCCCATTTTTCTTTTTTTTCCTTTTTTCCCTATTTTATTCCCTTTTTTCTTTTTTTTCTTTTTCTCTTTTTTCCTTTCCCCCCCATTTTTCTTTTTTTTCCTTTTTTCCCTATTTTATTCCCTTTTTTCTTTTTTTTCCTTTTTCTCTTTTTTCCTTTCCCCCCATTTCTTTCTCTTTTTTTTTCCTTTTTTTCCCCTCCTCATAATATAATAGACTTAAATAGTCAATAAATGTGTGTGAATGAAGATTCCCATGTCTCTCCTCTAATGTCCCTGCGTCTCCTCGTCCTCCAGGACCAGTACAAGTTCTGCTACGAGGTGGCACTGGAGTACTTGAACTCGGGCTAAGTCGGAGCGGCAGCAGCAGCACAGACCGGTGACGCCGATGAATCCCGGGACGTTACAGACGAGCGCAGTGTGAGCGTTGAGCGTTGTGCGTGTCGCCGGCCCTGCAGGCGTGAGGTGCACACGCCTTGCAGAGCGTCCGTCCGTCCATGCAGCCCCTCAGACCAGCTTCCTTTCTTCATTGTCCTTCTTTGTGGTCTCGGTTGGGGGGGGGGGGGGAGGGAGGGAGCAGAGGTGTATAGTGTTTCAATATCGCAGCTGCAGGAGCACAAAGAGAAGGTTTTTGTTTTTTTCTCTTCTTCTACCGTGACTTGCCTCCTTCCCCGGATCCCTTCTTTCTCCGGCTCCCTCTCTCAAGCTGCCTGTCGTCCCGTGAATCTGTTGCCTTGATCCTCACTGGACGACAACGCGTCAAAATACTTATTTTCCGTGGAATGCGATACACTGTACATAACGTAACGTGTCCATTTTACTCCAGTTTCTTGTTTTGCTCATTATTAAAAAGTCATGAAACGCAGGAGCCCGAAGCCTAAATGTTACTAAATGTCCTGTAAAGTTGTGACTCCTGTCGCTTCACTGTATGTCGGGGTGGGGGTGGGGGTGGGGGGGGGACTGGGTGACTGGCTCGGTCTACATCTGCTTACCTTATTTCCTGTACAGGGATCCAAAGCTTTATTTGCACTCCCATTTGAATTCTTGTTGTGCATATTGTACATATTTCTGTAGATTATTTATTCACAGTATGTACTTTTTTTGTGACTGGCATTAAGTGACAATCATATGTTCGATAGGTTTGGGTTATTGACTGTATTGTGTGCTGTTTTTTTTTTTTGGGTTTTTTTTTTTTACTTTTTTTTTTTCTCTTGATCATCTTGTATGATGGAGTGAATCCATTGTAAAGAAAAAAAGTATATAAATATATCTGCTATTATGAACAATGGATCTATTTCTGCCTCGTTTGTGAGGGGAAGGCCGAGATGAGGGGGGGCACCTGTTGGAGAGGTGAGGAACTTCAGCGGCTGTCACAGTATTTTCACTTTTTATTTTTAACAGATTTTATTTTAAAACGATCGTAATTTGATCACTAAGTGGGCAGGAAACACTCTTAAATAAAAAAAAAGTTCATATTTCAGCTAAAGTGAATTTGATGCATCGGCCTAATTATGTATTCAGTGACACTGATTACATTCCGGTAAATAAACGATGTGAAAATCTGTGGGAATTGATCCGTTTTTAAATCCAGATATGAATTATGTTGTAAATGTGTGCTTTTTTCATTGTGGCAGGAATGTTCAATGTGATTGTCATTGGCAACGACACTGCAGCCATGTTGGAACAGGAAGTGGACCTCGCCAAACTGCTCCCACAAGATTAGGAGTATGAAATTGTCCAAAAATGTCTTGTTATTCTGAAGCTTTTAGAGTTTTTTTTTATTCTTTTAAATTTTACTGGAACTAAGAGGCCAAAGAACTCCACACCACAACCCCCCCCCCCCCCACCCCCCACTAAACTATCTATTTAAATACACCAAGTCTTCAGTGCTTAATAGAACTACTGTAATTTTATCAGTCATCAAATATATCTGTTAAAAACCAGACGACTTCGGATTAGCTATGCAACCATTTCTTGCATTTTTTTTTTTTTCATCACAAAAGGAAGACGAGGTTTTTCCTGTAGCTACAATCAGAAACTAGAGCTACCCTCGGTAGAGCGCAGAACTTCGCCGACGCCACGTTTGTTTGCTGGAACAGAGTTGGCATCGCCAGCATGTTAGCCATTAGCTCATATTGATGCTAACGAGCCTGTGAGGTAGCTACGTCACCGTGTGAAACACTGAGCAGGGAGCGTCTCCATGGCAACAGACGCTGATCTCCTTTGATCTCCATCAGGTGCCTCTCTCATCTGCTTTGTATGGGAACATTTTTTCTCTTTTTTGGTGGGGGATTTATTCGAAATGTTTCGTCGTTAACGTCCGAAAAACTAATCAGTCGGTCCCTTGATGATGACAAATCGTCCCTGGAAACGACCTGCAATTCGGGTGAGTAGTTTTTGCAAAAGGTTAGTAAAATACATACATACAAACAAATAAATATATATATATATAAAAAATAAAAAGCATGCATAAGAAAAAAAGAATCTTCTCGCCCAACTTTCAATGGCGAAGGAAATGAACAATTACTGGAAGCCTGCACCGGTTTTTTTCTAATAAAACTTAAAAACAATGTTTTAAAGGAACATTACACGTTTCGTTAAACCAGTCCTGTGCGTGCTGAGGTGCTTCATTTTATACAACCTGGAACCTCAACTCAATAATTTGGAGAGCTGAGCAAATACTTTTGGCAATATTGTGTCGATTAATCTGTGTAATAATGTCCTTTTCAGCGCACTATTTTTAATTATAATGCAAATGAGAAAACTAAGTAATGAGACCTAATGCAGCCCTGCAATGCATGTTATGTTGTTAAGGGTTAAATAAAAAGGTTTTAAAGTTAGTGTGGAATGTAATCCAATATAAAAGTACTTTAAAAAAAGAAAAAAGAAATGAAAAGAATAAGATTAACGATCATTTTCACCTTGAAGAAACCGCGCGACTCCTCTCATCCGGCTCACATCCCTTTTCACGAAGTTGTGCACATTTTTCACGTTAAGTGTTCGACGACTTTGAGAAGTCGGGATCAAAACCAAAACTTTCAGATTCCTGCTGTTAATTAATCTTGTAAATGTGCGGTGACACCAGGCTTTTAGTCTTTCTACCAACTGATCATCAAGAACAGACCTGAGCTTGTTTTTTTTTTTAAGAGTGAAATCAAAGATTGACCTTTTAAAAGCTTGTCAAGGACTCGATAAAAAAAAAACATAAATCATCCACTAATGGTTGATTAACAAATGAGCTGAAGTGGAGCTGCGATTAAACATAAAGGAAGTGAGACTGTCACCTTCCAAATAAACATACGAGTCTGTTTTTAAAAGGAGCAGTTGATAATTTAACAAATTGGGGGGGGTAGTGGTTAGCACTGTCGCCTCACAGCTCGACTGTCACCGGTTTGATTCTGGAGGCGTCAGTTTGCATGTTCTTCTTGTGCTCGCCAAGTAAGTTTTCTTCAAGTAAGTTTTCTCCCACAGTCCAAAAGAATTTATTACAGGTTGATTGGTGACTCAGTTGCCCACCGGTGTGAATATGAGTAATCATGTTGGGATTAATGGGATTATTTTGTATCACCCTTTAACCTAGAAATTGAATAAAACTGTTTATTTCCATGGCACTCCATTAATGAATCAGTGAAAAACTGACATATATATTTTATAAATACTGCATTCATGCACTGTTTTACCTTTACAAAGGCCTCTTTCATTCATTTATTCATTTTTTATTTCATTTCAAGACACTTTTACTGAGGAAACCGGACGATTTCACATGAGTAAGAAAACTGCGGAAATCTCATAGTTGATGGTTTTCTCCTGTTAGGGGAGGAATAAATAACAGGGTTGGACAGAGAACAACAAGCAAACAAACAAGTGCCACATTATCAGCACAACACAAATGCTGCCGGTTTTTTATTATTGCATCGTTTTAATATAGTTTCCTTCTTGTTTTTTTAATATTTGGACAGACAGTGATGTCGCTGCTCATGTGTGGAATCTCTTTGTTTGTCTGGAAGAATATTAAATTGCTCCAGCAAACACTGAATGTTACACACTGTCTGCACCACTAACTCACATAACTTGTGATTTTAATGAGTTGTTTTGAACTCGCTGGAAGTTTTAAAACCGAAACCTCAAACCTTCCCTCACTCACCTCTGAGCTTTGGGCCAGAGAGAAATGTTGGTCTGCCTCACCGCCCAGTGGACAAAAGTGGAATTACACATTTCACATTATTAGATTTACAGGTCTGACGTCATAAATCAGTGGATGGATGGATGGATGGATGGATGGAAGGATGACTTATTATATTTTGTTTTTATAATTTTGTTCCAACAAATTTGATTATTTTGTGGCAGAAAATGTGGAGGAGCAGCCCTCATCATTATTTTATTCATTTGAAATGACTTACTAGTACTACTACTACTACTGAGAATATTACTACTAGTACTGCTGAGAACATTACGACTACTACTACTGAAAGTATTACTACCTTACTGCGACTTCAACTACAAATTTCTCAAAGGTGCTTTACATAGCAAAAATAACAATAAAAATAAAATAAGAGTTTAGGCAATACCACTAATACCACTACTGCAAATATTACTAATACTACTACAACCACAAATATTACTACTACAATTGCTACTACTACAAATATTACTACTACCACTACTACTGCTACAAGTACGACTACTACTACTACTACTACAAATATTGCTACCACTACTACTACTACTACTGCTACTACAAATATCACTGCTGCTGCTACTACTACTACTACCACTACTACTACTACTTCTACTAGCAGTAGTAAACCGTTTTATGATCTGATTTGAGCACGGCTTCTTAACTTCTACTGTACACATTAATGTCAAAGTATTACAGTATTGCTCACAGTAAAATAAAAACAAAGAAATCTATTTTTTTCAAATGTCATTCCTTCCTTTATTTATTTATTCATTTATTTATTTGTTTTCTTAGACATTGGAAAAACATCCAGAAAGAGAAAAACGAAGGATAATAAATCTAGTATGATTTGATCTTTATTTAAAAAAAACTTGAGGGCGGCAACTTCACTTGATTGACATCACTTAACAACCAATGAGAATGAGGGACCAACACGAGCTGGCCAATCAGGCCGCGGTGCTGCCCCCTGACGTCACGGGCGCGCAGGTGTACTCTAAGGGAATTTGACGGTGGAGGAAAAAACTGACAAGAGACTCTTCAGGAGGATAAATACAGTTTATGAAAAAAACCGGCGCTGCTCCTGGAGGACCTCCGACCTCACCTGCTGCAGGTGACGTCATGCTGCCGCACACCTGCATGCAATGGTTGATCCTTGTTGGTGGAGATATAATCAGAGATTAGATTCTGTTCAGGTCCGTTGAAACAGGAGGCGTCTACAAATCCTGGATAACTAACAGCCGGAGGAAGTAAAATAAAGTAGTGTTTTTGTTTTAGTTACTTCTGCACTTTTGAGTATCGCTGTAAGGCGGGTGTTAGTGTTAATTCGTGGATCTGCAAAAAGCCCAAAATATGGGTCAGTTGATGCTTCTTCTGGTATGTACCCCCCCCCCCCCCCCCCCCCCCGAAACATGCTTGTTATAAATAATCATGCATTATGCAAACTCTATGCATCTCTTGGTAATTTTCCTGTTGCGAGACTCAGAAGTGCAGCCTCGGACTCCAGGCCTCTAACGAGCAGCTCACAGTATTAAAAAACCCAATTTCCATGTTTGCCTCATTTCAAAAAAAAACCCAGCAGCTTCAGGAAGACACAAACACAAACACACACACAAAAAAACATCCCACTTCCAAGGGTTAGGGAGAAACATGTGAAGTCTGGGTGTTTCCGTCTCTGGAGCCTTTTGCAGATTCTCCCTCTGTGGATGTGAGGAATCTTCTGGCTCGTCTTCACGGGACCTGGAGGTCTCGTCTTCTTCCCTCTGCAGCCTGTTCCAGCTGGTCAGAGCTACGGGCGCCTCGGAGATGGTTTCATATTTCATGGCAGGGCTGCTGGTGAATTATTCCTGCGTTCACACATGGAGACCAGGGGATGTGAAGCATCCGGAGGAGGAGGAGGAGGAGGAGGAGGAGGAGGGAGCTGCTGAGAGGATCCAGGCCAGATGCTCTCTCAGCTGAGGTCCACGGGCTCCAGGCTCAACATATGGAAGCGTCGTGCACATGGAGCGGCGTGGTGATGACGTCGCGAAAACATCAGAGATCGGTTCAAAAGGCTCCACAGATGAATGGAGAACAGGCAATCGTCTAATCGTCACAAAAAAATAAAGAAAAAATTGAAGGTATTTCAAGAAAACAAAGTATTTCAGCTATGAAACAACACAAACAAGGACTCCAGGGTCTAAAACACAATAGATTCAAACAAGGTTATTATTGAAATAGAAAGAAACGACATCGGAGAATATAAGCGTTGTTTGTTTTGTTTTATGTAGATAAAAAATAACTCGTAAGCGCAAGAGTGGCTCTTTGACTTTATAGGCATTTTGGTTTTTTTTCCTCATTTTCTGTTTGCTTTAACTATTAAATAGAAGATGATTATATCAGTTGAAGGGGCAGAGTTTATAATCTTCTTCTGCTCCATTTCATTCAGGACTTTGAAAACCTTTGTTCTGTATTGTGTTTTAATTTATTATTATTATTAATGAAACCAAAGTTTATTAGAAAGAAGTTTAATTCCAGGTTTGTAGGTTTTCTAAAAACACTGTTGCAGTCCAAATGTAACTGAGGCTAAACTCAATAACGGCAGAGAAAGTTGAAAAAACTAATTTAAACCGTTTCAGTCATATTCATTGAGTTTTGAAAACCTTTCAGCCGTTTCCTGTAGGAGCTGTAACTTCTGGCTTTGCTCTTTGTTGCAGTTCTGCCTCTTGTCCAGGAGATGGCAGTATTGAGCAGCTAATGCTGCCAGGCACACGTCAACCAAATGTCAACAGCTGCTATTAGAGACAAAAACTCTAGATTTAATAACATAAAGACTATAATACATGTCAGATGTGAGCCCCCCCCCCCAATTTTTTTTTTTTAAAAACACATCTAAACAATTAATGAGAAAAATAATGTATCATGAACCTTTAAGTTGACGTGCTTCCACTGTGATGATAATGACTCAGCACTTCTGCACTTACAGCAATAATGGAATAAAATAATATTTCTCAATAAATGCAAATGCATTCTGGATTGATACACTCCATTTCTGCACTCGGTCCCTGTGGCGCTGATGTAACAAGAAAATAAATAACAGAGTGAATTATTAATGCCCAAGCAATCGTCAATGAGGAAAAAAAACAAGTGACGTATTTCATCATAATAACAATAATATTGGTAATATTATTAATAATACTAATAATAGTAATGATGCTGCTTACAGTCGAGCGAACCCTCCAAAGTGCCGCCCAGACGGATGCACGCCGGGGTCAAAGGGCAACCGAAGCAACTGGAGCACAACAGCCTGTCTCTATCTCCAGGGGACAGGATTATTCCCCTCTTCTCTCGCTCTGCTTTCATCCCTTCATCCCCCCCCCCCCCCCTCCTTTGCTTTCCCACCGCGAGCAATGACACAAGCTGCACTCGTAAATCCGTGGAGGAGCCGCGGAGGAAGTTCTCTTCACCAGTAAGTGACAGCAAGGAGTGTTAAACTGCCACTGACTGAAATCTCAGGCTGATGATTTAACATGTTTTAAAAGTTTCCCGTCACTCCGACGTCCCCTGTTACTCTCCCGGACAAAGATGCAGCGGCTGTTTTTGTGCAGACTTCCAATAGCTCAGTGTGTTTGCTTTCAGTTGCATCGAGCCTGGGCGCTTAATCAATGGACCAGTTCAACATACAAAAAAGTCGAGCTCTCACATCTGCGGTAAATCCATACCTCATATTTCCTTCATTTTCATGCAGATGGAGGAGAGACGGGAGGAAGCGAGAGGCCTCCCTCCACTCTCCTGACATTGCTTCAATCCCCCTGACAGTTTGACGTGACGCCATTGTCAGCCCCTCCGAGTCTGTGCGTTTGCCGTCGTGTTCTTTGGCTGGAGGCTGGATGTGCAGAGGGCTGGAGGAGGAACACTGTTCCCGGGCGCAGACGTGGCATACATATTTCAGTAGTCTCAGACTACATATTTTAGAAGTTGCAAGCTTAAGTGTCAACCCCACAAGTGGATAGCCTAGTTCGGTGTATGGCTGGCTATTGCATTACTCCCCCCACCCCCCCACCCCACACACACACACACACACTTTTTTTTTTGTTGGTCGAGCAGGAAAACAATGTATGCACACACACACACACACACACACAGAAAAAGGACATCAGTCTCGATCATGTCAAAACTCCTTGAAATGCAAAACGTTATTGGGAATCTGCCCGAGGTCAAGTCCTCATCAAAGTCAATCTAATTCTAAGTCAGGGAAACTGACGACTTGGCCCCCATGTTGCCGTGGCAGCCAGCACCCCGTCCCCCCCCCCCCCGCATCCACCCCCCATCCACCCCTCTGCATATGATCAGTCTGTTGCCATAGCAGCCCGGTGGAGCTTTCCTGCCAGCCCATCTAGTAGCGGAGGAGACGACTGAACCAGCGGTGCCCCCCCCCCCCCCCCCCCCCCCCCCCCCCCCCCCCCCCCCCCCCCCCCCCTTCCAGAGAGGCCCGCATGTCTTCATCTGTTGCCATGGCACCGTAATAGCGTTCTGGATGGATTCGGCATGGCAGGGAGTCACTTCCTTTATCTTCCAGCACACTATATTGAGCCGCGCTCGCCGGCGTTCATCGCCTCGCCACGACAGACAAAAGGGAGCCCGAAAGGAGAGACGGTAGATGTCAAGATGGTGTATCTGTACTGAGATCTGGAGCCGTGCTGAGCTCCGACGTGCACCGCGCTCGCCGGGTGTTAATTAGGAGGTTACATGGAGATGGAGGATGTTAAAGAGGCATGCTTGACAAGGTAACCCGGAGTGGACTCTCCCGCTGACTCGCTCTGCATTAGAGTAAGTGGTTGTGTGGGGTCAAATCTCATGTAGGGAATCGGTTCAAATGGAGGGATAACATTTATTTTTTATAAAATAAATAAAAAACAAATTTCTTCTTTTTAAAGTTAAATCAAATGTATTTTTTTGTGATCAATCAACCCTACATCAATTACAGCCTTCCTCGGAGACTCCTGGACGGAATGGGAACAAGTATGAAAAAGAAGACACCGGTTGAATTAAGGCCCCGTTTACACGACAACAAATTCGAGTGTATCGTCACTTTTGGGGGGTCCGTTTACACGGCACCAGTTTGCGGATGCACTGTATCCGCAAAGTTTTTAATCCGGCTCCCAAGGTGGAAAGATTCTATCACGGCGCAAGTCCCTCCTGCGGAGACTGATGGGAGGCTACAGAGCCTGTTACTGCGCATGCACCACTCTCCCCCTCCCTCCTGCTCATCCAGTTGTAAACAAACATGGCGGCCGCGTAGTGGTACGACCCGCGGTCTATATTCTAGTTTTATCGTCCAGATCAGTAGTTTAAGAGTTGAGACTCACCCCTGATAGCATCCGATGTGTCATCAGTCCATGCGGATGTCGGGCTCTCTTTCCACTGCAGCAGCAGACACACTGACAAGGATGTAGTTAGTATGCCGGGCCACGGGAGGGCGCTGTTGCTTGATTTTGTAATGAAACCACACAGACGTGGGCATAGAACAAAACACTATAAACGTGAAGAAAATGGAGAGAACCCGACATCCGTATGGACTGATGACGCATCGGATGCTATCAGGGGTGAGTCTCAACTATTAAACTACTGATCTGGACGATAAAACTAGAAGACGGACCAGTGAGTGATACCACAACGGGTCGGCCATGTTTGTTTACAACTGTATGACCAGGAGGAATGGGAGGGAGGGGGTGAGATATGCGCATGCGTAGTAAGAGCGCCCATGGCCTCCATTCTCTGCAGGAGGGAATAGTGACTGAAAGAATCTTTCCACCCTGGGAGCCGGGATAAAAACTTTGTGGACACGGTGGATCTGCACACTGGTGTCGTGTAAACGAACGCCTCAAAAGTGAAGAAAGTTTTGCGGAAACGCTCGTATTTGTTGTCGTGTGAACGGGGGCCTAAAGTTTTTCTTTGTTGGAGACCACAATACGTGATGAGAATGTCAATATTTTTGCAAAAAAATAAGACAACTACTACAGAAAATGACTACAATCTGAACATAAAGTCCAATTTTAAAACTCACCCTAACAGTATGGCTTTAAAGCTAGTTTGATTGCAACGAGGTGTGTTTTATCTTCTACTCTTAAGAAATGTGTTAAAATAATAATTAAAAAAATCTATATTTTCCTCATAGTATTTACAATTTATTTGGTGGTTATGCTGGATTGGAGCATCTCGTGGGCTGGTTTTGGACACACACAATAAAAATTTGTTTCAAGATTGTTTGATGAATCTGTAGTCGTTTGCACCCCCGGTTAGCTCAGTTGGTAGAGCATTAGACTAACAATCTCAAGGTAGAGGGTTCATATCCCACGCCGGGCACCACCTTCCTGTGGGCTCACCACCTGCAGGAACGTTCTTAATCGGTGCGATGTGATCTGGGTGACGGTGCTCAGACTGTCACCCCCGCGACCCGGAAATGGATAAGCGGGAGAAAATGGATGGATGGATAGTCGTCTGCACAGGAACAACATATAAAAACTCTGCACAGAAAAGCCGACATGAAAGCAGGGGCTCGAACCAGGGATTTCCTCACTGTGAGGCCAGAGTACTAACCATCAGCCCAGTCAAATTTAAAAATAAATTGTCTTGCAGTTGCATTGGAGTGAAAGATGTTTTTTAAGGGTTTAATCCACTTTAAAAGAAGAAAGGAGAGTCGACAGCGTTCAGCAGATTACCCAGAGTAACTAGGCCACTGTTTTGTTATTTTGGGAAGAAATGAAGGTGTTTAATTTTTCATGTGTAATTGTTCATGGCTTTGAGCACCACAAAGAAAACTCTAATCTCCTTCACTGTGTTGAGATGGAGGCAGAATGTCTCAGTAAAACTGGAAAAATGCAACCACAACTACCTGGAAGGCTTCACTCGATCGTTTCTCCCGCTGCTTTCCTCCTCTGGTGGAAGGAAAATACTTTGAGGCTTTGTGTCTTAATCAGGCAGACGAAGCGTTTGAAGGTGGGTTATGTAACCGTTCACCTTGAGCTGCAGTGTGTTGTGTTGTGTTCCTTCCCTCCTCACCTCGTCACAATGTGACGTCCTTGTAATGACCATGGTAACGCGATCACATCATCCACCTTTCCTCAGCCACGCAGCCTAATGTGACAGCCAATGACCTTATTTGCCAGCCTTCCTGTGCTGCGATTCCTCTCTGCCACTGCCTCAAATGCCACAGCTGGAGCTGCGTCCACCATTCCCCATTGCGCCGTAACCTCCTGAGCATGGCGGCTGGCATTTGTCTCCTCTGACGGCTCTGCAGACCAAGTAGTGCTGCTGCAGTTCAGAGCAGGTAGAGCAGCGTTCATTTCAACAGCATGGGTGTATTTTTTTGGCTGAGATGTTCCTGACCCTGTGTAGCGACACATTTATGTATAAATCCGCGGCCCAAACGCAGAGAAATACTCTTTATAACCTCCACCTTGCCCATGCGCCACCTAGTGGCCGAACATAAAACCTACACACATAGCCAGTCAACAGGTATGCCACCCTGTTTACAACTGCTGTCACGCTCATTTTACATCAGGAGCGTCAACTCCAAGGTGTTGTGACAGTTGGGAGGGGGGGGGGCGTGTGTGGGAAGATTTTTCGTTTGGGGTGCCAGCCAGGTCTCTCTCCCGACATGTAAGATGTTTTTTAGTCAGTTACGTTAATATAGTTACACAACCCATCACATTGCTTCTTTTCCCACATCAAACACAAGGTAATCCACAAATTAAATGTACACCCTACTAATGTGAAATGTCTTCAACAAGCAAACGCAGAACACTGATTTCAAAAGGAAATATTGTAATTGTTCTCAGTTAAACTTAAATTGTTCCAATAAAAAAAAATGCAGAGAAATCGCAGTTCAGTTCATCAAAAGCAAATTTACTCCAAACGGGTGAAGAAAATTCTTCAGGAGCAAAACAAAACAAATAGTTAAGGAGCAACTCAAAGTTCGTCAACACCAACAAAAATTTCTACCAGATGCAGGAATATTCGAACACCAGGGATTGATTTGGTCAGTCAGTCTCCTGTCATGCTTCCCAACTGCTCCGGCGGGGGGCGCTGTAGGGAAAAAAGGTGGATTGAAAGTTGAATCAGGAAGTGTTTTGATCAGTGTGGGAATGAACGTCCTCGTTAACTTGTGATCACGGAAAAGAAAAGAGTGCGATACCTGTAGTGGAATGGTGGAGCTGCAGTGGCTGGACGAACGAGAAGTCTGTGAGAAGCCTGGCATGGAGGAACTCACAGCTGGACACGGATATGCTGCAGGACGATTTACGTCTCTTCGCAAGCATTAACGAGCAGAGCTCCGCCGCGTCCGCTTCCCCCCGTGTTCCCTTAACACTGCCAGGTGAGGCGGACATTTTAAAAAGCAGCGCCTCTCAAAATCAGATGATTCAGTCATGATTTCAGGGGGCGTGGACAGGCTGGCTGTCACAGTGTGGACACGCCCACATTACAAAAACCAACATAACCAGCGGATTCTTAATCAAACTAAATACTTTTTTTCAATTGTCCTATTGTAGGTGACTGGTCAGCCTTGGTTATTATGTGAATTTTCTCTGCACTGTAAATACTGTATATATTAGACAAGAAGTAAAATTCTTCATAGTTTTGTGATTCAAATGTATTTCATGTTGTTCAAAATGGTGTTAAGGATTTTTGAGTGTTGAAAAGTATAGTCAGGAGTAGAATAAAAACGAGTTATACAGTTTATTTGTCTTGTGGATGTTATTCAATAGTTTGGTTGGAAATATGTTAGATTAATAGAATGCGAGAAATTAAATTGTCCTAAAAAGGGATATTATGGCCATGCTGTGAATGTGAATGAAGATCTGATGCCCAGTTGTGAGTTTAAGGATGCCTGAGTCTTGTTGAAGAATAAACGTTCCTGCATGACTACGAACGTCAGCTCAATGTGTGCGTCTGCTGTATTCTTGCCACAGCTCGACATGTTGAGACGACCATAACATCGTTGTCCTCTGATTGCAATCCCAGAGGGGGCCAAATTACCTGTACCAGTATTATGTCCAGTTTGATGCCGATCAAGCCATGTTAATGTCTTTTACATTAAACTTCCTGTTTCGTAGTTGTCGTGGTAAAACTATATCTTGGCTTTATACTCATTATATTTGATTATCATAGGCTTCCCACCTTCCTGGCTTTAAGCTTGCAACTCTTGGTTCACCCACTTTTACCGCAAAGCCTTATTTGCTTGTGAACCAAAGTCAACGGTCTGCTATTGCTAAAACGCAACAGTTCAATTGTTCTACTTCAAACCCCTCCTTCTCCTCCCCACTGGTTAAGACACACAAGAACAACTTGTCAGACGCACACTCGTCTTGCTGAATGCACTCTGCATGATCCTGTGCCTTGGATTTTACCGAATAAACTTCTCCTGACAGAAAAAACCTTGTTTTAACACTTTATTCCAAACAGCACCGACAACCACAACAAAATATCCACGACATGGTGAAACGTCAAACTTTGGCCACGCCCTCAGATATTTTTCAACGATCAAAGTAAACTTTGCTCACCAATCACTTTTGTTTCACCATGCCAATTTTCAGGTGAATTGGAATTAACCCCTCCAAAAAATTGATTTGAAAATAGCGGACTTCCTGTTGAGTTTCTGGTATGTGTGTAACAGGCTTTTTTTGTTTGCATCTTGGGGTGTTACATAGGTGTACCGATAGGTGTACCGATTTTGGTAGCTCTGGGTGAAATGGGATTCTGTGGCTCCTTTTTTCAAATTTTGCAGGTGGCGCTGTTGAGCCATTATTCCAGTTACATGTGTAAATCCCCCCAAATTATCAAATTCTTCACCAGGCCTGATGGCTGTGCAGTGTCGCAAAAGTTATGTTTAGGCCCTCAAAAACACATTAGAATTTATGGGAAAATAATAATGATAACAATAATTAAAGGTGCAAGCAGCATTGACCATGTCCTCTCACCCTTGCTGGTCAGCGATTGGAAGTATGTCCCCCAGGTGGCGCTGCGACTAACAGTGTATTTTAGCCTATGGATGTGATGAGGGCCGACAGTGAATATATACATGTAAAGTTTCAAGCTGAGACTTGCATGTCATGGTCTTTGTTCAGCACTTCCTGTCTGTCCAACAGGTGGCGCTCTCACCGTGACTGTATATTGGTGTGTGGAGTTCATCAGGGCAGGACCGTGATCACACATGTAAAGTGTCCAGTCAAAGAAGAAAAAGAAAAGGAAAGTAAAGTAATAATTCCTTGTATTTCAACAGCTCTGCTCGGACCCTAATTAAAGCTTATTTTACAAATCCAATCCATTTGGAAAGATAACTTGTTTGTTCGAGGCATCTGTGACACCCCGAGGAGGGACGGAACATACCCTGAAGGACACAGAAAAACGGTTGGATTTTTACAATTTTTATTTAATTTTCTTTTAATACGTTCGTTGGTTTTTAATTCAAAAAAAAGTGTTGAACGTGAAAAGCAAGCGGGTTATGTAAAAACTAGAACCCGACAAAACCCCACAACAACCCCGTGTCCTTAACTAACAAAATATCAAAAGAACAAGTACCTGGTGGGCTGGCAAAAACAAACAGGTGCGGTACCGGGCCAACCCTGTACAGGGCCATAGGAGCCGGTACCAACACCCAATCTAACAAACGAAAACCCCAACCTGCTTTTGAAGGATAAACCAAAACGACAACAGGACCACCGGTCCCACCAGGGGAAAAGGATCTGCACTAACCCCCCACATACAACGAAGGCGGAAGAGCCGAAGAGGGCAGCCGCCTGGCTGCGTGTTCGAATGGGAGTGATCGAGAGGGAGGAGCCTCAACCCTTTAGACACCGCCTATTTATAGGCGGAGAGGCGGGCTTTAACGAATCCTACAAAAATAATAACTATCAACAAATACTGAAATAATCCCTCAAGAAAACCAACAAGGGGATATAGAGATACATTTACTTCCCGCCGAAAAATATTACTTTATATATACTGTGTGTATATATATATATATATATATATATATATATATATATATATATATATATAAATAACAAACTAAATAAATTGACCTCTCAACGGAAGTAGAATAATAATACAAAAAACCTTCACTAATTCCTAACAGCAACATTGATGGTCAAAATATGGTTCACTCAATGTGACCTTTGTCAAACTAAGACAACCTATGAATGAAAACTCACATAGAACTCAAGCAGTTTGAATGCTGTGCATTTATTGAATCATTTGAGAAAGTTTTAGGGTCAGAAACATAAAGTGAAGAATCAAACCCTGGAATTTTATGAACGCCCCACAAGAGTAGATATAAAACATGAAAAGATTTTTCATGAAGAAAAAAGTAAGTTCAAAAAATTACACCGGATGTAGAAGGACAGGAAAACTAGAAAACATTGATTGGTAGAACAAATGTAGTTAAAAGAGCAGTTGTCGTAATCAATCAATAGTTGTGATTGTTGCAGCCATTGTTGCAGCCATTGTTGCAGCCATTGTTGCAGCCATTGTTGCAGCCATTGTTGCAGTGGTTGTTGCAGCAGTTGTTGCAGCAGCTTTTGGGAGGAGTTGGTGGAGGAGTGGTTGTCATAGTTGTTGTTGGAGTGGTTGTTGTTGGAGTGGTTGTTGTTGGAGTGGTTGTTGTTGGAGTGGTTGTTGTTGGAGTGGTTGTTGTTGGAGTGGTTGTTGTTGGAAGAGTGGTTGTTGTTGGAGGAGCGGTTGTCGTAGTTGTTGTTGGAGGAGCGGTTGTGGTTTGAACTGTACATTTTGTGCTACCATTGAGTGTTCCGGCGTCTTGCAAGAAAGGCAGGGTACCCTGGGAATCGGCAATATCACACAGCCTTTCAGTCGAACAAACAGAATGGAAGCCGGGCTCCAGGCCGTCTTCTCCATCCATCGGCACAACATCGTCTGTGGAGGGAAAAAACGGACATGTTCTGCATGTTAAGATTTTTATTACTTTACGAACAAAATTGAACAAAACAATGAACAAATGTATTAACAGAAAAAGTACGAGAGTTTCCTTGCTGCGATCATGTTGTCATGTTTAGGTATGTTTTCTAAAATTATCTATGCATTTACAAAATAGATTGAGCTTACTTTATTAGTCAAACACCTACATTTGATCATTTCTATCTTTTTCTTGCTTCTTTAAAACTAACTGAAATAAAGTGATAGCAGTTGTGGAACACATTGCTTAAAAAAAAAAAAAGAAAGAAAGAAAAGAAAAGATCCGTATGTTTATTAGGATATGAAAGCACTACTGTAAAAGATTTTTGAAGACATCCAGTGAGAATTGTCAGCTATTTACAGAGTTTCATGGTGTCATTTTTGTTAGTGTGAGAGTTTGGGACACAACCCAGCAAAGGGGAATGAGAAATGATTTGAATTTATTTGGGTCAAGGCGCTTAGTTGAAAATACTTGTAAAAAATGAGGAGAAACTACAATCAAAGATTTTAGCCATTATAAGTGTAAAAGCAGATAATGTCACACCTGTTGGACCAGTGTTATAGTTCTACATGTAGAAACTTGTTTTAAAGAATTGAAATGCGTGAATAAAGAACAGTTAAGAGTAATCTGGATGCTTCAGTAATTAATAACTACAGGCCCATATGAAAACTGCTTTTCTTAAGTAAGATTATTGAAAAGGTAATTTTTACACAACTTAATGCTATTATGCTACCACCTCACCTGTGGAACAAACTTCCTGAACACCTGACGACTGCTGACACACTCACTTCTTTTAAATCAGGACTTAAAACATTCCTATATGCACAGGCTTTTGCATAAAAAATAGATTTTACTTACTTTATTAAACTTATCTTAATAAATCTCTTACCTTATTTATTATACATTTTTTCATTATTTATTTTAATGTATTTCTTTAATTTCTTCTAAAGCTTTAATGTATTTCTTTATTCTGTATTTCTTTAACTTCTTTGTAAAGCACTGTGAATTGCCTTGTGTTTGAATGGTGCTCTATAAATGAATTAGCTTTGCCTTTATATAACAACAGCAACAACAATAACAATAATAAAAAATAATAATCAGATAATAAATACTAACCAGTGATGGCCTCGAAGCAGGTGTTTTGGATACCTGTACAATTTAAGATGCCATTTATACAGTCTGTCGCTTCTGGGTGACAAGCTGGACACGTGAATCCATTAGGTGGGGAATCATCTATTCCAGCTGAAACATAGAAAAAAAACCACCTAGAAGTCAGGGGACTCGTCCAAAATACTTTATTTGAACTGTTTTTTTTTGTTTGTTTTGTAGTCCGTCTTTACTCACGATCGTTAGTTTCTGTGTTACATCCATCAGTGTCACAGCATGTCGTATTTGCAAATACTTCGAAGGTGGTTGACCGATATGAAGTTAAAAAACTGCGTTTGGTTGGACAATGGATGTCATCGGCACATGCCCTGAATATGTTCCTTAGATCGCGTCCTTCGTTATCAGCTGTGGAGTCAAGACGGTTTAAAAATGCTCATTAAAGCCAATATAAAATCATATTTTATAACAACAAAAAACAAACTAAAAATGTGATGAGTAACACAAGGAATGTCTTACTTCGTGCGAAGGTCACCCTGCACATTGTAATTCCTTCTGGACAAGGAGTAGGTGACTGTCCAAAACAGTTTCGACACTGAACACAATCGATACCTGCGGCTGTAAAGGAAAACAGACAAACAAACAAAAAAAGAAAAGGTTAATGAAACATTAACACAGTTCACATTTAATCAAAAGAAGTGTTTGTTTGTTTTTTAACCAGGATTTGTTTCTTTGCTATAGTGAATCGGTGATGGTTAAAAATACTTTTATTTGAAGTAGAATGCGTACTTTCCTTTAAATAATAGTTCTGCTAAAAGGTCATATGGCCTGGACTACTGAAACGCTCTGTGTTGAACTTTCCAATAGGTTTTTTTCTTTTTTTAAATGCTGCTGCCTGTATTTTAACTTGAACAAGACAGCAATTGCAGAGAACACCCGTCCTTCTCTCCGGCATCCTATTCTGCTTTCAGCAGACAGAACATTTTAAGTTGCAACCCAATACTTTGGAAGAACCTCCTCATTTGTCATCTGCAAACTGATTTTCAGGTCTTGCTTTAAAACACATTCATTTTCTTTGGCATGACTAGATTAGATAATCCTAATACCATTGTGTTCATTTTTTTGTTCATATTTAATATGCTTCACAATTACTGTTTTATTCAATATTTGTATTGCTTTACTTGATTTTTTTTACTGGTCTTTTACAGCATTTTGGTCAAACCCTGTAAACTAAATGAACACTAAATGTATCTGTTACTAATCAGTGTATTTTTTATTTTTTTTTAACCTGGTAAAGTTCAAAGACCTTTTTCATTTCAAATGACACAGATACTAGATGAAAGTAACTTACTGACACCGGCGAGTGCCGAGAAGAGAGTCAATGCAATGATCAGCTTCATGATGGCGACTGCACCGTATGATCGCCACTTCTCTCTATATATGGTCTAGATCTTGCATACTAATGAGATATTAAACAAAATGATTGGGTGTATATGTATTTTTCTAGAATTATTTCTATTTACCTGATTAAAAAATGATTGCTTCCACTTATGCCCACACCCATTTTTATTTAGGTGCACCCTCTTTTGTTTTGAAAAAGGGTGTGGATATCGGGCAAACGTGATGTAGTCAGAGTTTTATAATTTAGCTGGAGAGATTTAATACAAGTAATGGAATTTGTTTTACGTGGTGTCCATTCTCTGCAGTATTCATGTTAATGGCTCCACCTTACAATTATGAACAACGTCTTCGATGTCGAAACCGAAGTAGTAATCATATGGTTGTGATGAGGGCCGGCCTCTGATGCAATATGTCAACTTTGAGGCCGATCTGACCATGTGCAGGCTATTTACATTGCACTCAGTTAATTATTTGGTCTAAATTAGCAATTATACCACTCCTTGAAGTATTGTCTTTTTCATGAGCCTAAATTATTCATTACAGTAGTTTGAATGAAGAACCTTTGATTCACACATGATCACAAACAGTCAGCAACAGTGTGTTGTAATGTTGGGGATATCAAGAAAATGACCTGTCCAGTCAGGCGCCACGTTTTCCAATCTGCCATGTACATAAGTGATATTGAAGAACTGCCATATGAGTAGTCTTAGGAAAAAAGGTGAATATAGTCAGTCAGTGCACAGTTTTTGGTGATTCTTTAGCCATGATATCAGAATAAAATCCAGTCCCGAGTCCTCAAAAAGATTTCCTCCAAGCAATGACAAAGGGATGCATTGATTTTTTCAGATAAAACACAATATTCACAATATTTTCTGACTTTTTGAGTGTAGCATGTACCGGCTCGTTATGTAGCACTTCCTGTCCTTCTAACGGGTGGCGCTCTTACTGTGACTGTATATTGGTTTGTGGAATTCATCAGAGCAGGACTGTGATCACTTGTAAAGTGTCCAGTCAAAGTTTCAGACAGATTTCAACATGTAGAGTTACACATCACTTCCTGTTTCATGGTGAACCATCAGATTTTCAGAGGGGCTCCCATGGCCATGCCTGTTGACTTTTGCAAAGAATTTTGATGTCGTTTTCATCAGGAAGGCCTGTTGTATGTGCAGGCAAGATGTTTGGTCTGTTCAATTTAGCCTGTACGAGGGTTTCAACACGTGACTTCAACTGAAATTGTTTATTTTTTATAGAATTTAACCATTAACGCCAAATGGTGGACTTCCTTTTGTGTTTAGAAAATGGGTGTTGGAGACATTTTTGTGTGTTCTGATGTGCTTCATATCCCTTCCAATCTCCTACATTTCTTAGATGTAGGTGAAACGTGTTGCCCGTTAAAAGATGTTGCAAATGTGAAAACACAGTAGGGGGTGCTATGGAGTCATTTTGCCAGACACGTGCAAAACAATGTTTTGCCACTTCTGACGTGTGTGCAAATGTTCATGAAGGTTTGAGCACATTTAGGCCATCGAAAATGGAGCAGTTTTGGCTGTAAAAGAAGAAAGGGGGGATATAAGCATAAGGGGAAGCTGCTGTGGCCCTTTCCTGAGCTGTGCAAGTCCGCTTCATTGTCATACAGCTCCGGTTGTAAGACACAGTCAAACTCGGAATTTTCAGCCGCCCTCTCATGAGATCCCTCTGGGAAAGTTTGTCCGAAACGGGGCATGTTTTTCAGTGTGGTGTCTTCGGACATTAAAGTGTTTCAGCACTGGAGCGCACTCCTTTGCAGAGTAAACACATTGTTTTGGCGTTCGGACTTGGTGGTAAAACAAATAAATACTTGTCTGTCCATGCAGGATTAAACCGACGGTTTTTTCATTTCAGAGTAGACAAAGACATGCTGCGATTTTCACCTGTATAGAGCTGCTAACGTATGCATCAACAACACAATGCATTGTGGGTTAGTTGCTAGGTTACGGTAAGTGTTGCTTTAAAATTTTGCAATATTGTAGGAATTTTTTGTAAGAACATGTCAGTGTTACTAAAAGATGTTTTTCTATACTTCTCGGACCCAAGTCATTCAGCAGTTGCCTTTGGGCCACTCGAGCGTTGCTTTTGGGCCGCATGTGGCCCGCGGGCCGCTAATTGAATAGGGCTGCTGTAGCGTGTGTACTGTCATGGCGACGATTTGTCTGTGTTATGACTTAACTCAGCGCAGTGAGAGGCCGGTGCTCAAAACACAGTCGCACCTCCACGTGAGCAGCTGCTTCCCGTCAGACTTGGGCAAAGAAAAAAAAAAATTGTTTGACATTTTGATAAACAGGCTTTTTTTAGCCAAAGAGTATGATTTTTTTTTTTTTTTAAAGCTCCCTGTCCTTTTTAATATGAAGCAACAGGTGAACTTACATAAAGACTCTACATGGAGAGGCAATGAACGGCAGGAAAAATAACCCACTTGTGATTTGAAAAATAGAATTATAGAGAATGAAATCAAGCTTAGTGTGTAACGTATATAGACATTTCTCTGTTTGATTTCCATCCTGGGGGAAAATGTCCATCCATCCTGTTTTCTTTTAGGCCACTCTGTCCAAGTTGACTGAAGTAAATCCCAAGAGAGGGTATTTGAAGACATGATACAGCCTGGAAAGGTCACACACACACACACACACACACACACACACACACACACACACACACACACACACACACACACACACACACACACACACACACACACACACACACACACACACACTCCTCATGGAAGGTGCTTCTGAAGTTGCTTGTTCTCTGTCGTCATTTGCTCAAACTCTAAAAATCATGTTCCTCTTGTGTTTGTGCCTCTTTGTTAATTCATGTTCCTGCTTCATCTTACTGTCTAGATAGAGCTGCTCAGGCTGGTTTAATCCAATAACAGTTGTAAAGTATTTGGATCAGTGTGATAACTGAAAATAATGTATGTAGCACAACAAGGGTATTGTATGTTATCCCCTCCCCCTCAACTTCTCTTCTCTCTCTTTTCTTCTCTCTCTCTTTGAGCGTTCCCCCCCCGGTCGTGTACGGCAGCCATGCCAACTTCTGATGGAGGCGGCAACAGGAAGAGACTCCAGGTCTCTCCCTGTTGCAAGAGCAAAAACTGTTCTGACTCCGAAGGCTCTCAATCACATCATATTATTGGCCCAAGCTGCCGAACAGGACAAGGAAAAAAAAAAAAAAAAGTTTTCTTCTTTTTTTTATTTAAAAAAAAAGAAAAAAAAAGACTTTTGACTTTTGAAACAGACTTTTGTTTGTTGTTGTTTTTTGCTCCATTCTTGACAAATTCAATCATTTCGGTTTAGCTTATCCAGCGTTTTCATAGCAAATCCTCCTTCAAACAATTTTTTTTCTGGTTTTTAGCCATTTTAGCAGTTTGTAGCCTTTTTTTAAATAGCAATTTTAGCAAGACTGCTCATAGAGTCGAACCATGTCAGCAAAGTAAAAACCGTCTTATACAATATCATCGAGTTAAAAAGGACAAAATTAAAACTAATTTAGCCTGCAATTTTTAAATATTTTAGTACGGAAAGTCTTTAACCAGGTGTGTAAATAACATATGATAGGATGAAATTTGTTCTCCATATAAGTTTCAGACAGCTTTAGAGAGCCATTATGAAAGAATTAAGAGCATCATCACCATCACCACCATCTGGACTTCATGTGTATGCTCATTCATTCATCATCAGGAACCTGCAGGAAATACGCTGACACACTTTCAAATTAAACCGATTTGTTGCTTGTCTGTTGTTATCGTGCAGGGTGTCATGTCCAGGCTTGAGGCCAAGCAGTCTGGAGGCATTTCATTCTGGATCTGAAGAGGTTACATTCTTCCTCCAGAGTATCCTGCAGGTACTCGTCCTCCTTAAAGGAGCCATTTTAAAGGCTTCAGGCTAATCTGTTACTAGAGAATGAACTCTAGCAGCCGAACTCTGGTCCTGGATTTACAGGCTTCACATCGCAAACTGCTGATGACGGCGTCTCCATTTGCTGTTAATAGTACGAGTCAATTGATCGGTAGAGCCTTGTGTCAAAGGTGTGAGCTGACGGCCCGACAATGATGCCGCTGGAGGCTTTTCTTGGCTCGCAGCAGGTCCCGTTGTGAAAGCTGTGCATTATTTCAATGTGCGTAGCTTTTATAAACCTGCTTGCTGCCTGTGTGTGTGTGTGTGTGTGCTGCGGCTTCATCAGTGGAGTGAGGAACATGATGGGAACTTAATTTCAGTCCCACCTCAGTTTGGAGCATCCACGGCATTAAGTGTAATTGGGAATTGGCTCGCTGCATAAATTTCCTGCGGTAAAAGCCACGGGAAGCGAGCGAGGCATTCAAGTCGAGCCTGACTCGGATCCCCATGACATTTTTCTATCAGCATATCGGAGACGATTAAAGCTGTTTTGGCCTAGAAAGGATCTGAATTACCCCACGATACCTTTGGAGCTGTTGGAAACTGTAATATATTGCCACATATTAAACCAATTTCAAGGTTTTATAGGAGAAACTGCAAAACAAGTTCAAAACCACGGCAACAGCCAACTTAGAAGTCATCTGTTAAAGCTTACAGAGCACATTTAAACCTGCATCAATAGAGTGAAACAAATTATTTACCTTTTTATTGAAATAGCTTGTTGTAAAGAGTTTTATTCAATTGTGATTTGAATACTTTAAACCCAGTACTAACATTCATTTAGCTTCATTTCTGAAGATTCTTTATCCCAATTCTTTTGAGATGCTCACTGTATTTTGCAAACGGTTTGTTCTTGAGCTCATTAAAGCGTATTGGCAAAACTGAAGGCAATGGTGGTAACAGTTGCTCTGGAGTTCACTATAACTCTCCATGAATCCTCAGCAAAACCAAAGAGAAGCAACTCATGGAGCCACAAACACTGGAAATTATCAGTTGGTTTAATCTCACTTTCCAGCTGAAAGCATTTCAATGACAACAGGATACTGCACACATTGTAATCTGTACATAAAGAATCATTTTATTTTTTGTCAACGTATAAACTTACATAGAGATAAACTTGTGTTTGTGATATCATCAGGCAGATGTGCTCACCTCCAAGCGAGCATCTATGCTTCAAGTGCTGGTTGTGTCAGAGGGACTTACAGTATCTGTGTAAAGTTTGCATGTTTATCCTGTGCATGAATGGCTTCTCACCATTTCAGTTTTTGCACATAAAGTCCAGAAACATGTATTTGAGGCTGATAGGACTCTAGCTCAAACCTCGGCATCATAAGGTCCGGGGCTCTGTTAGTTTGTCCCTAAATGAAAATGATTGATTTTATTTGCTTTATTACATGTAAAATGGTCAAATTTTTCACGTTATTGGCCATCATTACATTATTGGTTGGGTCTAGCATCTTGGCAAGCGGAGCTACCAATTGTTACCTCATAAAATTAGATGTAGAACAGTGGGGGGAAAAAGATAAGTTAATGAAAAAAATACAGTTTTTATAGATGTAGCCCTGTGTAGAAAGACACTGATATTTCATGGAATTATATAAGTTTAAAATGTGTAAATAGTTGTTTAAATCAGAAAAAGAAAGAGTCAGTAAGTCTATTTTTGTTCAAACTTGGCTACAATAGATTAAAAACTATCTAGCACTGAGTAAAAAGCCTATTTTTGAGATAAAAGATATACAATTCATATGTAGAGTTTAAAACTAAAGTTTTTTTGGTTTAATATGTTTTCACACGATTTACGTTCCTAAACACTCTTTATATTCAGAGATTAGATTTGGTTGATTTGAAGCCAGCGCCTGAACAGTTGTGCACTCTAAAGCCCCGTTTCCACAGTGCCCCTTGGTACCGGTGCGGGTCCGGTGGTAACCGTTTGTTGTGCGTTTCCACTGACTCAGAACCGTTACCAACAGGTCCCATTGGTAACCATTTCTCGCTACCCCTCGCTACCCCTCCGTTTGGGATACCAGGCGCAACCTGCCGGATATGAGGGGGAGGAGCTTCAACACTGTCGTCTGCTGATTGGTCTGTGACAACCGCTACTCTACCGGCAAGCCCGCCATTTCAAATCAGTGAAGAAAGTGAAGAATGGATCCTTGGACTACGGCAGAAGTACAATTGTTTAAAGGTCTGAACGTCACCCATATGTTTGTTGTGTTGCCATTGGACTGGAAGGTCTAACAGCCAATTGAAGTGGTTCCCTATGCTAAAGGGGCGGGACAAGTGACACAAGAGATGGAAACAAAAAACCCTTGCTGTCGGTGGTAATGATTATATACTGAACACAGGATTTAGAAAAATCTAACCACGATTTCCAGACCGCCGACATCACATCTTAGGCTTGACTCAGCTCGGGTACGTGCTAACACGTAATGGAGAAGCCTAAAAAAATGAGTTAAGTCGAGTAGTTGCAAGTGGAAAACCTCCAAATGTGTTACATAGCAACAGTAGCTTATTAGAAATGACATATATATTTGTCAGCTGCGATCGTCTCCAGCGTCCCTGAGTTGGATAAAACTGACTAGAAAGTTGCTAGAAGTTAAAATCATTCCTTAATATCACTTTTACACATATGGAAATCATTCCTTGCTTATTTCTCTTTAACTTGACAGTTTAATACATCATCAACATCATCTAAATGTTGTCATCTTGATGGAAGTAGGAATTTTCCCACTCTCCCTGTGGAAAGTTCCCAGTTTGAATGAAATGAAGTGTACTTTCTCCTCTTGGATGTGGGTACTGTCCCATTTCCTCGTTAATCTTTTAAGGGGGTCGTCCCTCCATGTGATCGCTATCACAATGTCACTTTGTTTTCACATTTGGTTACTATAATCCGATTAACTACATGTGCTGTAAGTGAGATCTGTCTGAGATTTTTTTTTCTATATGGCGACAAGCCAATGATGCAAAAGAAGGATGCAGAAACAGAGCCAGTGCGCATAAGGAGCCGCTAAGCTCTGTCCTGCCCGTGTCGATAATGTAGTTCAAAAAAAAAAATAATCCAAAGAGGCCATCAGTCTTTGTGCCGCCACACTCCACTGCTCCGAGTGTGTTTCAGAGACAGAGGAAAGTGATGAGTCTGCACTCTCATCGGGCCATTTGGTCAGGGGCCAGAGTACATTTTGCCTCTGCTCTTGTGTTTACCTCCCTCTTTTTCTTTTTTCTTTTTCTTCTCTGTGCTGCAGCAAAAAGGTGAAAATGTGTCTCAGTGTGCAGTATGTCAGAGTGTTTGACTGCTTTTATCCACAAGGGGCCGTTCATCGTTTTCATACGCTAATGTTTTGATCAACATTTCCCAGTGAGTTAATCCTTTGCAGAGCTCACAGAACATTAACCTTCACGACCAGAAGGAAAGCTAGAAACTAAAGCTGCAGGCAGCCTTGAAACGGTTCTTCGCGACTTGTTGGACTCCAACTCCCAATGTCAGTTGACACTTGTATGTCATCTGACTAAATATGTGAAATTTGGGGACAGTCAGAGCATGGACAGGTTATGGAGACCTTACTTCTTGTTTCCAGCAGATGGTGCTATGGCTAATGGTTGTCATTGTGATGGAGCTGTGAAGAGGGCCAGACTCTGATGCAATATGTCAACTTTGAGGCCGATCTGACCACGTACAGGCTATTTACATTGCACTTCTGTTTCATGGCAAGCATGACCAAGGCCACGCCCTCAAATTAGTCATCATATGGTTTTGATGAGGGCCCTGATGCAGTTTGTCAAGTTTGATACAGCTCAAGCCATAGCTAGCTCGCTAGATAGTAAAGGAAGAAACAGGTGTTATGAGTTATCAACGCATTAGCTTGTATACCAGTGTCGTGGTAAAATTATATCTTGGCCTTATACTCATTATATTTGATAATCATAGACTTCCTACCTTCCTGGCTTTAAGCTAGCAACTCTTGGTTCACTCCTTTTTCCAGCTGGCTTTCAGCTAGCAAAGATTCCCTCACTCCCTTCTCCAGCAAGGCCTTATCCGCCTGGGAACCAAGGTCAACAGTCCGCTATTGCTAAAATTTAACAGTTCAATTGTTCTGCTTCAAACCCCTCCTTTTCCTACCCACCGGTTAAGACTCACAAGTGCAACTTGTGAGACGCACACTCATCCTGCAGACAGCTGAATGCACTCTGCATGATCCTGTACCTTGGGGACCCCAATGAACTTCTCCTGACAGAAAAACCTTGTTTTAACACTTTATTCCAAACAGCACCGACAACAACGACAAAATATCCACGACACCAGTATAATCCGCTTTTATCGCTTCTGCTCAGAACTGTTAATAACATGACCATATATGGAAGGATGCTCCCGGTGCCGGCACCTCAGCTTGCTACCGATATTGAGCTGACATCCTGCTTATCTGAAGAATGTACAATTGTAATATCTAAAACTTCCCGGGACAGAACAATAGGTATGTGTTCAGTTTCGGTAAAAACAACATGTGATATCCACACCATATGTGCAGGGAGGGGTGAAAGAAATGCTTATAAACCAATGTTTTTGTGCACTCGGGGCTCTTCTCCTCTGATGCCTGATACTCCTGGACAGTCTGGTGTTTGAGCCCGAGATCTCGCTTTTATTCCATGTGTTGGGGGCTGTAGATTCCATGAACTCCTCCAGAGGTTTTTCCCCCGAAGGAAAACACCACAACAATGGATAGGCCATAAAACAGCAGGGGAGCGAGCCAGACCCCGGAAGTGGCCAATGAGGACGCTTGAATCACCACAGGGGTCCAGGCCCAAGTTGGTGACAGTCACCTTCTATCAACACTCTCGGCTATTCTCAACTGGCCATGGAGGGAGAGACATCTTTTTCCCTCATCAGGATGGTAAAGAGAGCACCAAGCAGAAACAAAGAGACAGAACCAACGCCAGCCCGCTGGACGAGCAGGACCCGGTTTGGACTACATCTTCTGTTTTCCGCTATTTTTCCTGTTTTTGGGAGATTCTGGAGACCAGAGCCAGTGTCGTCTCCTCCCAAGATCATCCTCTCAGTTGCACTCCTGCAGCTGGACCCAGGCCTCTGAATTTCAGGACGCTGAAATTAAGACCCGGTAACAACCAGTTACCACCGCCTCCCAGAACCAACAGCACCACGGACGGTGCTGTCCAGAACCGGAGGGTGAGCGCTTTTGTCTGGGCAGAGAATAGTTAGAATGATGTTCTGTTGAAAATGCAATATGTTTCCCTGTGCCGCTCAGAAGGCCGCAGTATCTCATATGTTTGTGTAGGCGCGTTCACGCGCACCAACCAAGTCCCGGACTCTGGTTTTCCACCTCAGAACCAGAGGTCCGAGTGAGCTCCAGGCCCACTGGGAGCTCTGTGTGGAGGAACCAGGGTTCAGAACCGAGCCTCACAGAATTCTCTGTCTTTCTCTTGTCTTCATTCTCTCTCATCTTTCCCCCTCTTTCACTAATCGCAGCCCTGCTCCCCCCTTATCTGATCAACATAAGCTCACACACACTGCTGCATGTAACACCTATCTGTTAGCTGCTGCAAGAGCAGATCTGCCGTGATCACAAGAGCCCTGACTGCCAGTCCCGACCTCCACTTAGGTGCTCAGAACCGGGCCAACGGAACCGCCCGTTCGTTACGCCCTCGGTAGACTAACTCGCTCCGAGACCGCCCTCGCGCACGCGCGCTCGACGGACGTCTTGTTTATCTGGCCGCTAAGCAACCGCCGCGTCCCCAGAAAGAGCGAGTCAAACGCCCCTAGTGGTCGCGTGGGTCATCGCAATCCCTCTTGACATCCACCGGGTGGACACATCAGGTTATTGCGCTCTCCCTCTGCGCGCCGCCGCACGCCCCTAGTGGTCGTCACAGTCACCGCATTGACCCGCCGACGTCTGCCTCCACCTGGTGGACGTTCGAGGTCATTACATGTACGCACGCACGCACGCACGCACACACACTCTTTGTACATAGTTTAATAGATTAGATCTCCGTGTTAGATGTCGTTTGCTATTTGAATGTGTTGATTTATGAGATGATTTCCGAATTATTTATGAATTAGTACATTTTTATTAATAAACGCCTGTTAGCTGAATTGTACGCTTCTTGGTGATTATTGTGTATTTATTGTTGACAATTCACTGGTTTGTAACAGTCTGTGCTCGGATCTCACACCTTCCAATCTATTTAAGATGGTTATATTTTATGCAGAAATATTAACTAACTTAAATAAACTTTTTACAAACGAGACTGATATTTTGGTATTAGCTATTTCCAGTTTATCTGGTGGTGCCCCGATTTATTATTAATACATAAATAAGAAATTTATGCAAATTAATAATTTTTTTATTAAAAATTATTTTCGATAATTTTTCATTTTTTTTGTTTTTAAAGTAATTATTCAATTACTTTAGGAGTTGTTAATGAGTAAATGATCATTTACTTCCATTAATAATGTCAATTTTTCATAAATTACTTCCAGTGATTTATTACTTTCAGTAATCTATTACTTACAGTAATTATATGCTAATAACCAACCATAAACTCCAACACATGTATTCTGCTGAAGGTAATTATCAATAAAACTGTGTGGTTAATTCCACTCTTGTTTCCTCATCAATTCAAAGAACACAATATTAACTGTTTTTCCATCAATAGCGAGCTAGCTAGCTAGCCAGATAGATAGATAGATAGATTCTTCCTGTTTCGTGGAGGAACGTCCAACTTTGGCCACGCCCTCAGATATCATGCAACAATTTAAGTAAACTTTGTTTACCAATCTCTTTTCTTTCACCATGCCCATTTTCAGATGAATTGGAATTAACCCCTAGGATTAGTTCTCTGAAGAAAATGTAATTTGGTCCCAAAAATATATTTATAAATAGCGGACTTCCTGTTGAGTTTCTGGTATGTGTATGTGTTTCGGTATGTGTACCGATTTTGGCAGCTCTGGGTGAAATGGGATTCTGGGGGTACCTTTTCAAAATTTTGCAGGTGGCGCTGTTGAGCCATTATGCCAGTCACATGTGTAAATCCCCCAAATGATCAAATTCTTCTCATAAAATATGGTTCACTCAATGTGACCTTTGTCAAACTAAGGCAACCTATGAATGAAAACTCACATAGAACTCAAGCAGTTTGAATGCTGTGCATTTATTGAATCATTTGAGAAAGTTTTAGGGTCAGAAACATAAAGTGAAGAATCAAACCCTGGAATTTTATGAACGCCCCACAAGAGTAGATATAAAACATGAAAAGATTTTTCATGAAGAAAAAAGTAAGTTCAAAAAATTACACCGGATGTAGAAGGACAGGAAAACTAGAAAACATTGATTGGTAGAACAAATGTAGTTAAAAGAGCAGTTGTCGTAATCAATCAATAGTTGTGATTGTTGCAGCCATTGTTGCAGCCATTGTTGCAGCCATTGTTGCAGCCATTGTTGCAGCCATTGTTGCAGCCATTGTTGCAGTGGTTGTTGCAGCAGTTGTTGCAGCAGCTTTTGGGAGGAGTTGGTGGAGGAGTGGTTGTCATAGTTGTTGTTGGAGTGGTTGTTGTTGGAGTGGTTGTTGTTGGAGTGGTTGTTGTTGGAGTGGTTGTTGTTGGAGGAGCGGTTGTCGTAGTTGTTGTTGGAGGAGCGGTTGTCGTAGTTGTTGTTGGAGGACCGGTTGTCGTAGTTGTTGTTGGAGGAGTGGTTGTGGTTTGAACTGTACATTTTGTGCTACCATTGAGTGTTCCGGCGTCTTGCAAGAAAGGCAGGGTACCCTGGGAATCGGCAATATCACACAGCCTTTCAGTCGAACAAACAGAATGGAAGCCGGGCTCCAGGCCGTCTTCTCCATCCATCGGCACAACATCGTCTGTGGAGGGAAAAAACGGACATGTTCTGCATGTTAAGATTTTTATTACTTTACGAACAAAATTGAACAAAACAATGAACAAATGTATTAACAGAAAAAGTACGAGAGTTTCCTTGCTGCGATCATGTTGTCATGTTTAGGTATGTTTTCTAAAATTATCTATGCATTTACAAAATAGATAGGTCAAGGCGCTTAGTTGAAAATACTTGTAAAAAATGAGGAGAAACTACAATCAAAGATTTTAGCCATTATAAGTGTAAAAGCAGATAATGTCACACCTGTTGGACCAGTGTTATAGTTCTACATGTAGAAACTTGTTTTAAAGAATTGAAATGCGTGAATAAAGAACAGTTAAGAGTAATCTGGATGCTTCAGTAATTAATAACTACAGGCCCATATGAAAACTGCTTTTCTTAAGTAAGATTATTGAAAAGGTAATTTTTACACAACTTAATGCTATTATGCTACCACCTCACCTGTGGAACAAACTTCCTGAACACCTGACGACTGCTGACACACTCACTTCTTTTAAATCAGGACTTAAAACATTCCTATATGCACAGGCTTTTGCATAAAAAATAGATTTTACTTACTTTATTAAACTTATCTTAATAAATCTCTTACCTTATTTATTATACATTTTTTCATTATTTCTTTTAATGTATTTCTTTAATTTCTTCTAAAGCTTTAATGTATTTCTTTATTCTGTATTTCTTTAACTTCTTTGTAAAGCACTGTGAATTGCCTTGTGTTTGAATGGTGCTCTATAAATGAATTAGCTTTGCCTTTATATAACAACAGCAACAACAATAACAATAATAAAAATAATAATCAGATAATAAATACTAACCAGTGATGGCCTCGAAGCAGGTGTTTTGGATACCTGTACAATTTAAGATGCCATTTATACAGTCTGTCGCTTCTGGGTGACAAGCTGGACACGTGAATCCATTAGGTGGGGAATCATCTATTCCAGCTGAAACATAGAAAAAAAACCACCTAGAAGTCAGGGGACTCGTCCAAAATACTTTATTTGAACTGTTTTTTTTTGTTTGTTTTGTAGTCCGTCTTTACTCACGATCGTTAGTTTCTGTGTTACATCCATCAGTGTCACAGCATGTCGTATTTGCAAATACTTCGAAGGTGGTTGACCGATATGAAGTTAAAAAACTGCGTTTGGTTGGACAATGGATGTCATCGGCACATGCCCTGAATATGTTCCTTAGATCGCGTCCTTCGTTATCAGCTGTGGAGTCAAGACGGTTTAAAAATGCTCATTAAAGCCAATATAAAATCATATTTTATAACAACAAAAAACAAACTAAAAATGTGATGAGTAACACAAGGAATGTCTTACTTCGTGCGAAGGTCACCCTGCACATTGTAATTCCTTCTGGACAAGGAGTAGGTGACTGTCCAAAACAGTTTCGACACTGAACACAATCGATACCTGCGGCTGTAAAGGAAAACAGACAAACAAACAAAAAAAGAAAAGGTTAATGAAACATTAACACAGTTCACATTTAATCAAAAGAAGTGTTTGTTTGTTTTTTAACCAGGATTTGTTTCTTTGCTATAGTGAATCGGTGATGGTTAAAAATACTTTTATTTGAAGTAGAATGCGTACTTTCCTTTAAATAATAGTTCTGCTAAAAGGTCATATGGCCTGGACTACTGAAACGCTCTGTGTTGAACTTTCCAATAGGTTTTTTTCTTTTTTTAAATGCTGCTGCCTGTATTTTAACTTGAACAAGACAGCAATTGCAGAGAACACCCGTCCTTCTCTCTGGCATCCTATTCTGCTTTCAGCAGACAGAACATTTTAAGTTGCAACCCAATACTTTGGAAGAACCTCCTCATTTGTCATCTGCAAACTGATTTTCAGGTCTTGCTTTAAAACACATTCATTTTCTTTGGCATGACTAGATTAGATAATCCTAATACCATTGTGTTCATTTTTTTGTTCATATTTAATATGCTTCACAATTACTGTTTTATTCAATATTTGTATTGCTTTACTTGATTTTTTTTACTGGTCTTTTACAGCATTTTGGTCAAACCCTGTAAACTAAATGAACACTAAATGTATCTGTTACTAATCAGTGTATTTTTTATTTTTTTTTAACCTGGTAAAGTTCAAAGACCTTTTTCATTTCAAATGACACAGATACTAGATGAAAGTAACTTACCGACACCGGCGAGTGCCGAGAAGAGAGTCAATGCGATGATCAGCTTCATGATGGCGACTACACCGTATGATCGCCACTTCTCTCTATATATGGTCTAGATCTTGCATACTAATGAGATATTAAACAAAATGATTGGGTGTATATGTATTTTTCTAGAATTATTTCTATTTACCTGATTAAAAAATGATTGCTTCCACTTATGCCCACACCCATTTTTATTTAGGTGCACCCTCTTTTGTTTTGAAAAAGGGTGTGGATATCGGGCAAACGTGATGTAGTCAGAGTTTTATAATTTAGCTGGAGAGATTTAATACAAGTAATGGAATTTGTTTTACGTGGTGTCCATTCTCTGCAGTATTCATGTTAATGGCTCCACCTTACAATTATGAACAACGTCTTCGATGTCGAAACCGAAGTAGTAATCATATGGTTGTGATGAGGGCCGGCCTCTGATGCAATAAGTCAACTTTGAGGCCGATCTGACCATGTGCAGGCTATTTACATTGCACTCAGTTAATTATTTGGTCTAAATTAGCAATTATACCACTCCTTGAAGTATTGTCTTTTTCATGAGCCTAAATTATTCATTACAGTAGTTTGAATGAAGAACCTTTGATTCACACATGATCACAAACAGTCAGCAACAGTGTGTTGTAATGTTGGGGATATCAAGAAAATGACCTGTCCAGTCAGGCGCCACGTTTTCCAATCTGCCATGTACATAAGTGATATTGAAGAACTGCCATATGAGTAGTCTTAGGAAAAAAGGTGAATATAGTCAGTCAGTGCACAGTTTTTGGTGATTCTTTAGCCATGATATCAGAATAAAATCCAGTCCCGAGTCCTCAAAAAGATTTCCTCCAAGCAATGACAAAGGGATGCATTGATTTTTTCAGATAAAACACAATATTCACAATATTTTCTGACTTTTTGAGTGTAGCATGTACCGGCTCGTTATGTAGCACTTCCTGTCCTTCTAACGGGTGGCGCTCTTACTGTGACTGTATATTGGTGTGTGGAATTCATCAGAGCAGGACTGTGATCACACTTGTAAAGTGTCCAGTCAAAGTTTCAGACAGATTTCAACATGTAGAGTTACACATCACTTCCTGTTTCATGGTGAACCATCAGATTTTCAGAGGGGCTCCCATGGCCATGCCTGTTGACTTTCGCAAAGAATTTTGATGTCGTTTTCATCAGGAAGGCCTGTTGTATGTGCAGGCAAGATGCTTGGTCTGTTCAATTTAGCCTGTACGAGGGTTTCAACACGTGACTTCAACTGAAATTGTTTATTTTTTATAGAATTTAACCATTAACGCCAAATGGTGGACTTCCTTTTGTGTTTAGAAAATGGGTGTTGGAGACATTTTTGTGTGTTCTGATGTGCTTCATATCCCTTCCAATCTCCTACATTTCTTAGATGTAGGTGAAACGTGTTGCCCGTTAAAAGATGTTGCAAATGTGAAAACACTGTAGGGGGTGCTATGGAGTCATTTTGCCAGACACGTGCAAAAAAATGTTTTGCCACTTCTGACGTGTGTGCAAATGTTCATGAAGGTTTGAGCACATTTAGGCCATCGAAAATGGAGCAGTTTTGGCTGTAAAAGAAGAAAAAGAAGAAGAATGTAAAATAATAATTTAAGCTGAAAGCACCCTTGAAGGGTCCTCGCTACTTGCGGGACTCCGATTGAGGCTGTCAGTCGGCGTATTTATGCCCACTCATGAAGCATGTGAAATTTAGGGGCAGTCAGACCATACACAGGTTATGTAGACCTTACTTCCTGTTTCCAACAGGTGGCGCTATAGCTGATGGTCATCATTGTGATGTGACTGTGATGAGGGCCGGATTCTGATGCAATATGTCAACCTTGAGGTTCTTTACATTGGGCTTCCTGTTCCATGGCGTGCTTGGCCATTACCACATCCTCATCACCTTCGGCACTTTCAGTGCTCGGACCCTAATTACAATTGTTTGAGTTAATATAGTAACTTTTCCTCTTGATTAAAAAAAACCCACAACAAACACAAATGAAGTTTCAGCCCAATTGCTAATTAGACTGTCTGCATTTTTTAAAACAAAAATCATCAATATAACAAAGAAAAGACTGTGTTGGGGTGTCCCGGGCCCGGGACAAATACTATTGTGGCCCATGGGATCTCTGGATTTTTATTGCATGGGATGTCAAACTCAATTTAGTTCAGGGGGTCACATATAATCCAATTTCATCTCAAAGCGGCTGGACTCGTAAAATAGTGCCACAATAACTACATTTATAAATGTTAAAGTTTTCTTTACTGTGGCGCAGAGTATGCATGATAAAAAATGTCTACATTTTCACATTTACAACAGAAAATCCCCACATAAATCCAATTTTCATGATGCCTTCTGCTGCAAAATACAATGAAATGGCCAAAAGAATTACTTTTTTTTAAACATCTTTCATCACACATCAAAGCAAATTTTTGCAAATTGCTTGGTGGTGTTGTGGTTCGGATTGGAGCCTCTTATGAGCCGATTTTGGTTTGACACCCCAATTTTTCATGTCAAAATTACAATTAAGATAGAAACTTCATTTTTTAATCAACATAACAGAACGATTTCCAATTTACTCACCGAGTATCATACTGTTCTGTTAAGAGTGGTAGACAGATGAAAAAAGTGAGCTGGGAGATCAGTGATTAGCACTCATCACAAGCAAAGTAGCATTCAAACCAAACTGAGGGTGGATTTGTGAGCACATAAATGCTCAGGAATACAGAAATGCAAACTGACGGGCGACAGGATTTTTTCTATATCAGACTGCCGAGGCGGAAAGGACCTTTTCAAAAAGCAATTTTTGACTGCATTTAGCAGCTGAGAGCATCTTTAAATAGATAATAATTGTGGGGTTGCTTTGATTTCTCATGAGTAATATCAATGCGTTCAGGTTTTTTCTAAAAATATGTTTCTTTTTTCTCACATTGAAACGTGAAAAGTGCAGAACTGACTTTGCGTTTAGGTTATTATGCTTTTCTCTCTCTCGGCTTACTCCCTTGGGATCAATTTATATTACATGTGTCTCCCATACTAACTAAAATAAGTTTGACGGTTCCACCATAGAAAGCTTTACTCTTCATTTAAACGTACTGGCTGTGTTATATAGAGCAATTAAAAACGGATTATACGTTACCTTCATATTGCAGAGGCTCAGGAACAATCAGCTTGTGCTGGTTTTTAATGTTATATATGGGAAGATGGCATGAAATGAGAATTAAAAAAAAAAAAAAAAAAAAAAAAAAAAAAGGGGGGAAACAGCCGAAGCAGAAAAACAACAGAGGGGAAAAGTATTTGCAAACCATTTGATTCCAGTCGAGATGTGATTCACAGGGAAGCAAAGAACATCACGGGAACATTTCCATCTGCTTTGGAATGAAGCTAATCCCACACAAATTGATTTCTGGCCACTTGGGAAGACACAAAAAGCTGTCAACACAACACACACTCACACAATACAAATACAAATATACACCGTTGCAAAGCCGGATCACTGGAAAACAGTTGCTTCTCTCTGCAGGGATAAAGTGAAGCACGAGCTCCTGTTTGGAGATGCGTTTATTTCCTGCCTGATGACAGTAAGTCCAATATTCACTCGGCAGCACCGTTATTGGTCTGCAGTGCAGCAACTCCTGAGGGAAATATCTGCCTCTTTAGCTGCTGATAGTCCACCGTGCTCATCAGTTGGTAATATGGTGCATGCGTTGGCGCTTAGGATTGCACTGGAACAAGGAACATATTACAGCTTGTGTCCAATTGTTAAAAGACTTTGATTTTAGTGGTTCCAATAATCACATCCCCTTGATTTTTGTTCTTTTACAAACAGTTGGATAATTTCATCAATTTTGCATGATGATTTTTTTTTATTTAAGCTCCGAAAGGTTTAGTCTACAGGGTAATCTACTCTATTGCAGTTTCTCTTCTTGCCTACTGGTCATACATTAATTGACGCTACATTAATTTTGCTATATTATGCAAAATTCCCTTCTTTCCAAAAGTACCAATCATCCCCATACCTGGAATGACGCCCCAGAAGTGAAGACAGTCTGTCCTCTCTCTCCCCGGCTTGTTTCAGTTTTTAAAAAGTGTGTTGCTCCAACCAGCCAATCAGAAATCAAACCCTATATAGTCATCGGGGGTTTAGCCAATCTCAATCAAGGTAGGCCCCTCCTGTTTGACTCCTCCCACAATTAGGCAGTTCTGCTCTGGCACATGGCACCACGAGAGGAAGTACTTCCTCCTCTTCCCAAGATGGGCATATGTCGGCGGAGCCAGTCCAGCTCACGGAGACACAGCAGATTCTGAATGCAGCTCCTATGATCCACGATTCAAATGGAGGAAAATCAAGGAGAAGCTGGATTTGGGGCAATAAACTTTGAATACAACGTTTTCGGACCAACGAGACCCAAGTGAAAATGTGTTGAAAAGCTGGAGAATATGATCCATTTAATAGTATGAGAGCCCTCATGCTTTTTTTTAAGTGGGCATCCATCCATCCATCCATCACAAAGGGAGATTGTACAATCAGTTCAGTGAAGTGTGACTTTATAATTTTTCTCCATTGCTATTCCAACAATTTGTGAGTCGTTGAACATGGTGCCAGATGGTATTAGAGTACAGGGAGAAACAGTCCAGTTTCCCAACAAAATTCTGTGCAAAACGAGTTCTTCAACTTTATGAGCACTGCAATTCATTATCCATCCCAGGCAGTGGCTTAGAAATATTTTTATATATTTTTAAGAAAACCATAAGTTACTGTTACAACCCAGCTCTGCTAGAAGGATGTAGGACGCAACAATCACCAGGTGAGTTTGGGTGAAGTGAGGCTTTTATTAGTAGTTCTCAGGTTTACGATAATCAAACAGAGACCCAAGACACAATACGACAAAGGAGGGCCAAACAGGTAATGCCCAATACTAACTATACATGGTTGCTTTAATATAACAAAAAGGCAGCTTCTTCACTAGAAGGCTGTTAACTAAAGGTTCAAACAACACAAATTTCCGATACACACGTGGCAAAATGGAAACCAACAAAACACCTAAGTAACTCAAAACAGAAAAGCTGGTACCTTCACCAAACTGTTTGACTAAGGTTCAGTTTGACTAGCGTTTAACTAAAATTCACACCCTCAAATATCGGAGTGTAGCCGAGTTCAAAAGATCATTTAACTAGTCCAAACCCACACCCAGGTTTTCTCAAGGCAGACTGAGCAGACACCACCCTGAGGCGTCTGCTGGAGCTGGTTAAATGGCTTCAGCTGGTGGGCAGAGCTGAGCCAATCAGCAGTTATCCTCCAATCAGAGTGCTCCACATCAGGACAGGAGGAGGAGGATGTCAGTGAGGGTACCTCTTGTCAAACAGAACAAAAACAAAGAGGCAGAGGCGAGGCCAACAGTTACATTAAAATGTTTGGGGAGAGTATCGTAAAAAGATCTGTATTTCTTTCTATTGTTTTCAGTCTGAATAATCACAAAAAAAGAGAAATTGACTGGATAATAGACTCGATCTGCCTCAGTTAATTTTAATGCCGAACACCACATAGTAAATGCTGAATATTACACTTGCTAAACATCTACGTCGGCATATTAGATTGCCGGCATTAATATTCCTATTCAAGTCTCAACATGTGAACTGACAGAATCAATATGCTTTATGCTCTTCTTTTGGGCGTTAAAATGCATTTATAGTCAAGTTTGTGAGGTGGTTGTTATGAGTGAGGTTGGATTTAGCAGCAACATATTTGCCTCTTCGGTAAACCTTGTTATTCTATTTACTAAAAATACCGACACAGTAACAGGAAATTATCCTCATTTTCTCACAGTATGGTCATGACAGTAAACAATCCCTGATGCCAAAAAAAGGCTTGCAACATTATGAGCGCAGGCGGGGAGAACATGTTGCCTTAAACCACTCTGACATACTGCACACTGAGACACATTTTCACCTTTTTGCTGCAGCTCAGAGAAGAAAAAGAAAAAAGAAAAAGAGGGAGGTAAACACAAGAGCAGAAGCAAAATGTACTCTGGCCCCTGACCAAACGGCCCGATGAGAGTGCAGACTCATCACTTTCCTCTGTCTCTGAAACACACTCGGAGCAGTGGAGTGTGGCGGCACAAAGACTGATGGCCTCTTTGGATTTTTTTTTTTTTTTTTTGAACTACATTATCGACACGGGCAGGACAGAGCTTAGCGGCTCCTTATGTGCACTGGCTCTGTGGCCCAAAGGCAACTGCTGAATGACTTGGGTCCGAGAAGTATAGAAAAACATCTTTTAGTAACACTGACATGTTCTTACAAAATTTCCTACAATATTGCAAAATTTTAAAGCAACACTTACCGTAACCTAGCAACTAACCCACAATGCATTGTGTTGTTGATGCATACGTTAGCAGCTCTATACAGGTGAAAATCGCAGCATGTCTTTGTCTACTCTGAAATGAAAAACCGTCGGTTTAATCCTGCATGGACAGACAAGTATTTATTTGTTTTACCACCAAGTCCGAACGCCAAAACAATGTGTTTACTCTGCAAAGGAGTGCGCTCCAGTGCTGAAACACTTTAATGTCCGAAGACACCACACTGAAAAACATGCCCCGTTTCGGACAAACTTTCCCAGAGGGATCTCATGAGAGGGCGGCTGAAAATTCTGAGTTTGACTGTGTCTTACAACCGGAGCTGTATGACAATGAAGCGGACTTGCACAGCTCAGGAAAGGGCCACAGCAGCTTCCCCTTATGCTTATATCCCCCCTTCCTTCTTTTACAGCCAAAACTGCTCCATTTTCGATGGCCTAAATGTGCTCAAACCTTCATGAAAATTTGCACACACGTCAGAAGTGGCAAAACATTGTTTTGCACGTGTCTGGCAAAATGACTCCATAGCACCCCCTACAGTGTTTTCACATTTGCAACATCTTTTAACGGGCAACACGTTTCACCTACATCTAAGAAATGTAGGAGATTGGAAGGGATATGAAGCACATCAGAACACACAAAAATGTCTCCAACACCCATTTTCTAAACACAAAAGGAAGTCCACCATTTGGCGTTAATGGTTAAATTCTATAAAAAATAAACAATTTCAGTTGAAGTCACGTGTTGAAACCCTCGTACAGGCTAAATTGAACAGACCAAACATCTTGCCTGCACATACAACAGGCCTTCCTGATGAAAACGACATCAAAATTCTTTGCGAAAGTCAACAGGCATGGCCATGGGAGCCCCTCTGAAAATCTGATGGTTCACCATGAAACAGGAAGTGATGTGTAACTCTACATGTTGAAATCTGTCTGAAACTTTGACTGGACACTTTACAAGTGTGATCACAGTCCTGCTCTGATGAATTCCACACACCAATATACAGTCACAGTAAGAGCGCCACCCGTTAGAAGGACAGGAAGTGCTACATAACGAGCCGGTACATGCTACACTCAAAAAGTCAGAAAATATTGTGAATATTGTGTTTTATCTGAAAAAATCAATGCATCCCTTTGTCATTGCTTGGAGGAAATCTTTTTGAGGACTCGGACTGGATTTTATTCTGATATCATGGCTAAAGAATCACCAAAAACTGTGCACTGACTGACTATATTCACCTTTTTTCCTAAGACTACTCATATGGCAGTTCTTCAATATCACTTATGTACATGGCAGATTGGAAAACGTGGCGCCTGACTGGACAGGTCATTTTCTTGATATCCCCAACATTACAACACACTGTTGCTGACTGTTTGTGATCATGTGTGAATCAAAGGTTCTTCATTCAAACTACTGTAATGAATAATTTAGGCTCATGAAAAAGACAATACTTCAAGGAGTGGTATAATTGCTAATTTAGACCAAATAATTAACTGAGTGCAATGTAAATAGCCTGCACATGGTCAGATCGGCCTCAAAGTTGACTTATTGCATCAGAGGCCGACCCTCATCACAACCATATGATTACTACTTCGGTTTCGACATCGAAGACGTTGTTCATAATTGTAAGGTGGAGCCATTAACATGAATACTGCAGAGAATGGACACCACGTAAAACAAATTCCATTACTTGTATTAAATCTCTCCAGCTAAATTATAAAACTCTGACTACATCACGTTTGCCCGATATCCACACCCTTTTTCAAAACAAAAGAGGGTGCACCTAAATAAAAATGGGTGTGGGCATAAGTGGAAGCAATCATTTTTTAATCAGGTAAATAGAAATAATTCTAGAAAAATACATATACACCCAATCATTTTGTTTAATATCTCATTAGTATGCAAGATCTAGACCATATATAGAGAGAAGTGGCCATCATACGGTGCAGTCGCCATCATGAAGCTGATCATTGCATTGACTCTCTTCTCGGCACTCGCCAGTGTCGGTAAGTTACTTTCATCTAGTATCTGTGTCATTTGAAATGAAAAAGGTCTTTGAACTTTACCAGGTTAAAAAAAAATAAAAAATACACTGATTAGTAACAGATACATTTAGTGTTCATTTAGTTTACAGGGTTTGACCAAAATGCTGTAAAAGACCAGTAAAAAAAATCAAGTAAAGCAATACAAATATTGAATAAAACAGTAATTGTGAAGCATATTAAATATGAACAAAAAAATGAACACAATGGTATTAGGATTATCTAATCTAGTCATGCCAAAGAAAATGAAAGTGTTTTAAAGCAAGACCTGAAAATCAGTTTGCAGATGACAAATGAGGAGGTTCTTCCAAAGTATTGGGTTGCAACTTAAAATGTTCTGTCTGCTGAAAGCAGAATAGGATGCCGGAGAGAAGGACGGGTGTTCTCTGCAATTGCTGTCTTGTTCAAGTTAAAATACAGGCAGCAGCATTTAAAAAAAGAAAAAAACCTATTGGAAAGTTCAACACAGAGCGTTTCAGTAGTCCAGGCCATATGACCTTTTAGTAGAACTATTATTTAAAGGAAAGTACGCATTCTACTTCAAATAAAAGTATTTTTAACCATCACCGATTCACTATAGCAAAGAAACAAATCCTGGTTAAAAAACAAACAAACACTTCTTTTGATTAAATGTGAACTGTGTTAATGTTTCATTAACCTTTTCTTTTTTTGTTTGTTTGTGTGTTTTCCTTTACAGCCGCAGGTATCGATTGTGTTCAGTGTCTAAACTGTTTGGAGGACCGACCTACTCCTTGTTCAGAAGGAATTACAATGTGCAGGGTGACCTTCGCACGAAGTAAGACATTCCTTGTGTTACTCATCACATTTTTTGTTTGTTTTTTGTTGTTATAAAATATGATTTTATATTGGCTTTAATGAGCATTTTTAAACCGTCTTGACTCCACAGCTGATAACGAAGGACGCAATCTAAGGAACATATTCAAGGCATGTGCCGATGACATCCATTGTCCAACCACAGGCAATTTTTTAACTTCATATCGGTCAAACACCTTCGAAGTATTTGCAGATACTACATGCTGTGACACTGATGGATGTAACACAGACTTTATCGATCGTGAGTAAAGACGGACTACAAAACAAAAAAAACAGTTCAAATAAAGTATTTTGGACGAGTCCCCTGACTTCTAGGTGGTTTTTTTCTATGTTTCAGCTGGAGAAGATGATTCCCCACCTAATGGATTCACGTGTCCAGCTTGTCACCCAGAAGCGACAGACTGTATAAATGGCTTCATAAATTGTACAGGTGTCCAAAACACCTGCTTCGAGGCCATCACTGGTCAGTATTTATTATCTGATTATTATTTTTATTATTGTTATTGTTGTTGCTGTTGTTATATAAAGGCAAAGCTAATTCATTTATAGAGCACCATTCAAACACAAGGCAATTCACAGTGCTTTACAAAGAAGTTAAAGAAATACAGAATAAAGAAATACATTAAAGCTTTAGAAGAAATTAAAGAAATACATTAAAACAAATGATGAAAAAACGTATAATAAATAAGGTAAGAGATTTATTAAGATAAGTTTAATAAAGTAAGTAAAATCTATTTTTTATGCAAAAGCCTGTGCATATAGGAATGTTTTAAGTCCTGATTTAAAAGAAGTGAGTGTGTCAGCAGTCGTCAGGTGTTCAGGAAGTTTGTTCCACAGGTGAGGAGGTAGGAACTAAAAGCTGCTTCACCTTGTTTGTTTCTGACTCGAGGAACACTGAGTAAACCTTTTCCTGAGAACCTCAGAGGTCTGGAGGTTTGATCTTCTACAAGTCAAGCTGAGATGGATTAAGGCCGAGACCATTCAAAGCTTTATCGAGCAGAAGTAAGATTTTGAAGTCCATCCTTTGGCGCACAGGCAGCCAGTGCAGGGATTGGAGCAGAGGTGTGATGTGCTCCACCCTCTTTGTGTTGGTGAGGACTCTGGCTGCGGCGTTCTGGATGAGCTGTGGTTGTCTGACAGATTTTTTTTTACTAAGGCCTGTAAACACACCGTTACAATAATCTAACCTAGTGAAAATCAGTTTCTCAGAATCTTGTTGGTCAAAAATCCTTTGAGTCTTCAATATTGTTCAGATGGTAGGAAGCTGATTTTGTTCTTGTCTCAATGTGGCTGTTGAATTTCAGGTCTGAGTTCAGAACTCCACTCAGATTTCTGGCCTGATTTGATGTCCTGAGTGACCTGGTGTCAAGATGAGCACTGACCTTTAACCTTTCTTCTTTGGGGCCAAAAACAATGAGCTCAGTTTTCTCCGGGCCGAGTTGTAAAAAGTTCTGACTCATCCACTCATTGATTTCATTTATGCATTTACTCAGCCAGTATAAGGGGGCGTGGTCATTCACTGACACTGATATATAGAGCTGAGTGTCGTCTGGTAATTCTGATAAGAGATGTTGTAATGTTCCATGATCTGAGCCAATTGGAGCATGTAGATGTTAAATAAAAGGGGCCCAAGGATGGAGCCTTGAGGAACCCCACAAGTGATTTTAATCTGCTCAGATTCATAATCCGCTATTGACACAGAATAGTGGCCATCTTGCCAGTAGGATTTAAACCAACTTAGTGCAGTGCCAGAAATTCCAGCCATTGTTCCAGTGGGTCCAGCAGGATGTTGTGGTCAACGCAGCATTAAGATCCAGTAACACTAAAACTGAGACTCTGGAAGTGCCACTGCTCATGTAGATGTCATTCAGCACTTTAATAAGAGCTGTTTCAGTGCTGTGCTTTGACCAAAATCCAGATTGGAAAACATTTAGGTAATTGTTTTGTACCATAATCGCATTAAGTTGTGTAAAAATTACCTTTTCAATAATCTTACTTAAGAAAAGCAGTTTTCATATGGGCCTGTAGTTATTAATTACTGAAGCATCCAGATTACTCTTAACTGTTCTTTATTCACGCATTTCAATTCTTTAAAACAAGTTTCTACATGTAGAACTATAACACTGGTCTAACAGGTGTGACATTATCTGCTTTTACACTTATAATGGCTAAAATCTTTGATTGTAGTTTCTCCTCATTTTTTACAAGTATTTTCAACTAAGCCTTGACCCAAATAAATTCAAATCATTTCTCATTCCCCTTTGCTGGGTTGTGTCCCAAACTCTCACACTAACAAAAATGACACCATGAAACTCTGTAAATAGCTGACAATTCTCACTGGATGTCTTCAGAAATCTTTTACAGTAGTGCTTTCATATCCTAATAATCATACGGATCTTTTCTTTTCTTTCTTTTTTTTTTTTTTTTTTTAAGCAATGTGTTCCACAACTGCTATCACTTTATGTCAGTTAGTTTTAAAGAAGCAAGAAAAAGATAGAAATGATCAAATGTAGGTGTTTGACTAATAAAGTAAGCTCAATCTATTTTGTAAATGCATAGATAATTTTAGAAAACATACCTAAACATGACAACATGATCGCAGCAAGGAAACTCTCGTACTTTTTCTGTTAATACATTTGTTCATTGTTTTGTTCAATTTTGTTCGTAAAGTAATAAAAATCTTAACATGCAGAACATGTCCGTTTTTTCCCTCCACAGACGATGTTGTGCCGATGGATGGAGAAGACGGCCTGGAGCCCGGCTTCCATTCTGTTTGTTCGACTGAAAGGCTGTGTGATATTGCCGATTCCCAGGGTACCCTGCCTTTCTTGCAAGACGCCGGAACACTCAGGGGTAGCACAAAATGTACAGTTCAAACCACAACCGCTCCTCCAACAACAACTACGACAACCGCTCCTCCAACAACAACCACTCTTCCAACAACTACGACAACCGCTCCTCCAACAACAACCACTCTTCCAACAACAACAACCACTCCTCCAACAACAACAACCACTCCTCCAACAACTATGACAACCGCTCCTCCAACAACTACTACAACCACTCCTCCACCAACTCCTCCCAAAAGCTGCTGCAACAACTGCTGCAACAACCACTGCAACAATGGCTGCAACAATGGCTGCCACAATGGTTGCAACAATGGCTGCAACAATGGCTGCAACAATCACAACTATTGATTGATTACGACAACTGCTCTTTTAACTACATATGTTCTACCAATCAAAGTTTTCTAGTTTTCCTGTCCTTCTACATCCGGTGTAATTTTTTGAACTTACTTTTTTCTTCATGAAAAATCTTTTCATGTTTTATATCTACTCTTGTGGGGCGTTCATAAAATTCCAGGGTTTGATTCTTCACTTTATGTTTCTGACCCTAAAACTTTCTCAAATGATTCAATAAATGCACAGCATTCAAACTGCTTGAGATCTATGTGAGTTTTCATTCATAGGTTGCCTTAGTTTGACAAAGGTCACATTGAGTGAACCATATTTTATGTGAAGAATTTGATCATTTGGGGGATTTACACATGTGACTGGCATAATGGCTCAACAGGGCCACCTGCAAAATTTGAAAAGGTACCCCCAGAATCCCATTTCACCCAGAGCTGCCAAAATCGGTACACATACCGAAACACATACACATACCAGAAACTCAACAGGAAGTCCGCTATTTATAAATATATTTTTGGGACCAAATTACATTTTCTTCAGAGAACTAATCCTAGGGGTTAATTCCAATTCATCTGAAAATGGGCATGGTGAAAGAAAAGAGATTGGTAAACAAAGTTTTCTGAAATTGTTGCATGATATCTGAGGGCGTGGCCAAAGTTGGACGTTCCTCCACGAAACAGGAAGAATCTATCTATCTATCTATCTGGCTAGCTAGCTAGCTCGCTATTGATGGAAAAACAGTTAATATTGTGTTCTTTGAATTGATGAGGAAACAAGAGTGGAATTAACCACACAGTTTTATTGATAATTACCTTCAGCAGAATACATGGAATAAAAGCGAGATCTCGGGCTCAAACACCAGACTGTCCAGGAGTATCAGGCATCAGAGGAGAAGAGCCCCGAGTGCACAAAAACATTGGTTTATAAGCATTTCTTTCACCCCTCCCTGCACATATGGTGTGGATATCACATGTTGTTTTTACCGAAACTGAACACATACCTATTGTTCTGTCCCGGGAAGTTTTAGATATTACAATTGTACATTCTTCAGATAAGCAGGATGTCAGCTCAATATCGGTAGCAAGCTGAGGTGCCGGCACTGGGAGCATCCTTCCATATATGGTCATGTTATTAACAGTTCTGAGCAGAAGCGATAAAAGCGGATTATACTGGTGTCGTGGATATGTTGTCGTTGTTGTCGGTGCTGTTTGGAATAAAGTGTTAAAACAAGGTTTTTCTGTCAGGAGAAGTTCATTGGGGTCCCCAAGGCACAGGATCATGCAGAGTGCATTCAGCTGTCTGCAGGATGAGTGTGCGTCTCACAAGTTGCACTTGTGAGTCTTAACCGGTGGGTAGGAAAAGGAGGGGTTTGAAGCAGAACAATTGAACTGTTAAATTTTAGCAATAGCGGACTGTTGACCTTGGTTCCCAGGCGGATAAGGCCTTGCTGGAGAAGGGAGTGAGGGAATCTTTGCTAGCTGAAAGCCAGCTGGAAAAAGGAGTGAACCAAGAGTTGCTAGCTTAAAGCCAGGAAGGTAGGAAGTCTATGATTATCAAATATAATGAGTATAAGGCCAAGATATAATTTTACCACGACACTGGTATACAAGCTAATGCGTTGATAACTCATAACACCTGTTTCTTCCTTTACTATCTAGCGAGCTAGCTATGGCTTGAGCTGTATCAAACTTGACAAACTGCATCAGGGCCCTCATCAAAACCATATGATGACTAATTTGAGGGCGTGGCCTTGGTCATGCTTGCCATGAAACAGAAGTGCAATGTAAATAGCCTGTACGTGGTCAGATCGGCCTCAAAGTTGACATATTGCATCAGAGTCTGGCCCTCTTCACAGCTCCATCACAATGACAACCATTAGCCATAGCACCATCTGCTGGAAACAAGAAGTAAGGTCTCCATAACCTGTCCATGCTCTGACTGTCCCCAAATTTCACATATTTAGTCAGATGACATACAAGTGTCAACTGACATTGGGAGTTGGAGTCCAACAAGTCGCGAAGAACCATTTCAAGGCTGCCTGCAGCTTTAGTTTCTAGCTTTCCTTCTGGTCGTGAAGGTTAATGTTCTGTGAGCTCTGCAAAGGATTAACTCACTGGGAAATGTTGATCAAAACATTAGCATATGAAAACGATGAACGGCCCCTTGTGGATAAAAGCAGTCAAAAGTGGTTGTGTTCGTGACGAGCACAGACATGAAACCCTTTCTGTTTGGTAACATCTGACGCTTTTTTACACTGCTGGGAATGTTGTCACGGAAATAAGTGATTAATGCACTTAAAATATGCATTGAAACAGAAGAAAGTCGTTTTTGAGATATTCTTTGGTCCTGAAATCAAACTACCTCTCCATCTATCATCTTTCTCTCACTCTGATGACTCACTGGATCACTTCTAATAGGATTCAATACATCGTCCTCAGAATAAAACACTTTGGGGAGAGTGCTTGTTCGACTCCCATCTCACCATCTAATTTCCCAGATCACGTGATACAAAGTTGAGGTAACACCGTATGTGTCACACAGCAGAAAATAGAAATAGGAGGGGAGCTGTGAAAGAGACAAACTGGCCACATTAATCTAAAATCCATTCATAGGATTGTGCTGAAATGACAAGCGACTTCATTTTCGATCGCCTCGATGTGTGAAACGCCCCGGTTTTGGTTTTCCCCCAAAATTTAATTTTCCCACCCTTGTTTTCTTGAAGGAAATATTAATAATAATCCCTTTGACTGCTTAAGCTGTGCTTCCAATTATGAATCTTTTTGCTTCCTCGCTGCTCTGAGACGTGATGACCGGATTGAAGGTCGTAGATCTCCCTGAGACATGACGGTCCTTACACTCGGTTTACCTGCTCAGGTAATTTTGTGTGACTGCTGCCGTATCCATAGCAATGGACCCCTGCAGATGCCCTCGACCCGGACTCCTCCGACGGGCTGATTAGCATGCATGGATGAGGCTGAGCTCGTCCCTGATTGGTCCTGTCGGCTCCCTGGCATGAGTTCTGATGAGGACCCAGCCGGCTGTGCACTCATCTTCTATCAAGCTCGCGTCTGCCGTATTCCACATGACTGGACTTGTCCTCAAGGACCCGCATCACGCGTACAGTCAATGACGGCGTTTCACCGACTCACATTACAGGGTGGCGGTCTCCTTCTATATTCTCAACAACCAGTAATAGTGTGGTCCCGAAGAGAGGCTCGAACGTTTTGGCACCACAATAAAACCTGACATGTTCTTATGTCATCATATTTCTCTCCCGGTCTCTCCGGGTGCGCTCCTTTCTTTTATTTCACTCACAGCCATTTCCTTTTTGCAAGTCACACCGTGCGTGAGGGCGACTCACAAAGATGTCAGGTGGGAGAAATATACAGTGTACAACCTGTCAGCTGTCACTTTTGCCCTCTCGTTTGATTCCCCGCTCCCAGATGAGAAAAGGAACCTCTTCTAAGGTGTTTCGTGAGGCATTATGAAACGGTTGCCATGGATACCCAGTCTGAACAGGCTCCACTTACAGGCGGCAGAATAGGAAATGACAGATGCAATATTTCACATTTCAGAAATTCCCCCTCTCCCTCTCGTCAGAGCACGAGCTGATGAACCGCTTGTGTTAGAAATGCCAAAGATCAAGACCCTAAAAATAGGTGGACGGGGCGATTTGTTGCAGCCCACATGTGGGGGGCCTATTCGCTCCACAGAGGTGGACTGAATGGTATTTTCCGCATCATTTGGTCTTTGTTGTTTCTCCCTGAAGAGATGACCTATATTATCCAGAATGGGAGATCAAAGAAGGCTCTTTCTCACTGATCTCATGAAGCTTGCATCTTACGAGCCTGGAGAATTAGTCCTGATTGCGCAACCGCCTTGCTGCATTGCAAAATGTGGCCATGAAGCTAAACAGAGGGAAAACAGCTTGTTTTGTAGCTGCTCAGCCGACAGGATTCATGATCCAGCAGTTTAGGAGGCGCACAGCTTTTGATGTTGAGGATTGTAATTACAGCCTTTTTTTTAAAGAGGTAATGCACACTCTGCTCAATGCTTTATTATCCTCTCCAAAAACATGTTCAATGAAATTACTGAAGATTCAAGGCTTTGTTTTTGATATTTTCTCTTGACTAACTTTGGCTCAAACTTCAAAGAGCGGCCTGTACTTTCTATTTGGGGCTATTATCCTTTATGAGACCATTCCCTCCATAATTTACCCACAAATTCCCATAAGTGCCGCAAGCTGATGATGTGTGAGCCAACGCCGGCCTCTATTCGTGTTCAGACGCTTGTTCGCCGATCCATCAGCCATTTACACTGCGAAAATGAAACAAGGTCACCAGTGGGAAGCGGCTACCTGCTGGGAGTACGTGTTCTCCTGCTGTTCTTCGTCCTCCTCCGTTACACCACACCCTCCTCATCCTCTCTCCTGGGCAACCCAACCGGTCCTGCCTGCTTCTGACTGGGCTTCCTATTGCACAAACACAGAAGTGGAATGGTCCAGAAACACTCATATGTCTCCATGACCCGCATCAGTCGTGGCGCTGTCGCGCATCTCATTAGACTGCACACAACCACTGACGGTCGTTCATCAAAAGGTCTCCTTCTCCCTAAAGTACCTGAGCGGACGTTGGTGCGGGTGATGACTTATGTGGGAAACGTTTGCGTGATTTATGATGAGATCTTCCGGAGTAATTCTTGAGATTCCTGTGTGGAAGATAATGAGCAGAGTCCAGCTTCTAACTGGGACAGGAAGTCAACAGATTGATGTGGTTGGATTCAACAAATGTGAATCGCTTGTGGTCTGGTGGAGAAAAGTGCTTTGCCGTTGACTTGTGGTATTTCTTTGTGATCCCGACGATGGAAGATTAATCACAAAACATCATCTGAAGTATTAGAAAACTCCACCACAGAATTGAATAAATGTAATTAAAAAACCAGTGAATAACTGTATAAGGAGATGAATCAATGTTTAACTAGAGCTACACTTAGTAGAGCAGCAGACCTTCTCCAACTCCACATTTGTTTGCGGAACCAAGTTAGCATTGCTAGTGTGATAGCCGTTAGCTTATATCAATGCTAACTAGCCAGTCAGGTAGCTACATCGCTGTGTGAAACGCTGAGCAGGGAGCGTCTCCATGGCAACAGACTCTGATCTCCTTTGATCTCCATGTGGTTCCTCTCTCATCCGCCTTGTATGGGAAAGGTTTTTGCAGTTTTTGTGGATTTATTTGGAAACAGTTAAACACTAATGTCCCAAAATCTAATTGATTGGTCCTTGGACGATGACAACACATCCATGAAAATAAATTTCATGCCATTTAAAATAAATAAATAAATAAATGCAGACAAAAACATAACCTTCTCATCCAACTGGGGTTGTTGATATAGTGTAGTATCGTAATAGTGTTCATAATTTTTGAATATGCACCCCTTTGGCAGGTTTTCACCCCTTTAGATCCCTTTTCAGTTTGATGAGCCGTCATTTCTCTCAGCTCTCATGTCATAACTTCGAAAAATCTCCCCCCCAAAAAAATACTTTTATGTTTTCCAACCGTGAAGTCCTCTGACTGCTGCATAGGCAATAATGATGACAGCGTCTCCTGGAGGGTCTCGATCCTTCACCGAGATCATATTCCATGTTTCCACAATTCCCCCAGTTCAGAGTCCAAGCTCAAGACATGAAATCAACCCCCTGCAGCTCCTGAAGCTGCTCCAGCTGAATGTTCTAGCTGCTTAACTAGCGTATGACACACAGAAACAACATTGGACAAGGGAAGGAGGCATCAGGACAAAGAAAATGTTCCTCTGTGCTGCGGCTGAACAGATACAGGAACAGATCAGGCTGAGAATCACTGGAACTATTTTTGAAACTACAGTATATGTGAGCTGTGCTGCGGTGCACCGTCTCAGGAGACGGCTGTGTGTGTGTGTGTGTGTGTGTGTGTGTGTGTGTGTGTGTGTGTGTGTGTGTGTGAGGGATGATCTATCTTTCCTGATAAATATCAGGAAACTGGGTATAGAAGCTGATATGATGGGGTTTTGAATAGAACTGTGTAGGAGACACATCATTCATAGCGGACAGGATGGCGGAGTGCTGTCTTAAATAACCGTGACAGACATGATATGATCACTGATGAATAAATTGAATTATTGAATTACTGCTGCAGAGTGAATGGGAATGTCCCTCCGAAAGATGAAAGACCCAGATGACTGTAGTGTGACTAAAGCCAAGTCTCTCTGTCTCTCTGTCTCTCTGTCTCTCTCTCGCTCACCTCTCCACTTTTTCATTATCTCTCTTTCTTTCTTAGAGTGAAAACTCATTGAACCTCTAATTCATCACCATGCCACAGGTGAATTGTAATTACCCGGGGATGTCTTGATAAGAAATGATTTACCATGTCAGTGTAAAGTCATTGTGGACGAAATAAAGTCTCCTTATTGTCGGAAATTTCTGCAATTTAGTCTTTCACCTGCAGGTCGCCTAAGCTTTGCTCCCCATTACTGTTCGACAGCCTGTATAACCCGAGTGATTCTCTATAGTGTTACACCGCGTACAGCCTGTTACAAACAGAGAGAACAGGAACGGAGCTCGTTGGAGGTAGAAACACCTCAGACAAAGTTGAGCTCATTTGCTGAATGACATCCCCCTGCTTTATTTCCCCATGTCGTCTGCCGATCTTATTATGAAAATAGGGAAAAACATGCAGATTGAAAGTGCGACGTGTCAGGCTGAACTCGAAAATCTGCGCAAGTGCTCCCAGACTGATTACTGATTGCAATCCAGAGTTATTGAAGATAAACGTAATCTCTTGAACATGGAAACTGATTCGAGCACAGGTTTGATTTCAGTTTTATTCAGTGGCTAAAATGAGGTAAAACAAAAATGCATCCATTCTTCTTGGCAGTTTAAATCCTAGTGCAGTCCATCGAAGGCCAAACAAAGTCACCCTCAAGGACAATTTCAGAGTAAAAAATTAACTTAAAACCGAAAGGAAACAAAGCAAACGTAGAAGAAAGAAACAAAAAAAAACTGCACACACACAAACAAACACACAACCTTCAATCAGGAAGAGACTCAAACTGGGGATATTCACACTGTGAGGCAAAACTGCTGACCACCATACCACTGTGCAGCTCATAAACCCATGAGAAAATCCAATATAAAAATATATTTATAGTACATATTACCTTTTGGTTCTCAGCCGCTTATCTCCAGCTACTTAAAACGGGCCAGATAAGAACGTGAGGCCTGTTGGCCAGAGTGGGGATGTTTCCACCTGTCCTGATATGACAGTAACTCCCCAAGCACTAAACCAGCATACGTCACGGACTTGTGTTTACTGTCTGCACGCCGTTTCAGTTGCATTTCACGATGACGGTTTTGTAATAATAGCTGCTGTCCCCTCCTCTTGGAACATTGTAAATCTGCAGCATTTGTTTGCAGTCACGGGGTTTTAAGACGTAAGTCTGGCACAGAAACATCTGTTGCGTTTCATTGTGTCTTCCTATATTGCACAAGCTTAGAGCTATACTGAAAGCTGCTCCAGACCTTCACTGCACTGGTTAACATTAGGGATTAAAGACCTCTCTTTAAAACCCCTCTGGATTATTCCTCGCGTCCGTTTATACTTTGACTCCCACTGCGGCACACGAACTGGAGTTCTTGATGTTCCTTTCCACGAGTTTATGCCACAAACAAAATACAGTTCTGGGTCATAAATTTGCAGTCAACTCTCTGGAGCATCAGCACATTGCGTTGTTAGGCATGCTCTCCCGGGCCGGTGTAGCTGCTGCCTATGTCTCCAGTCTCACACCATCGAAACACATCTGGACTCTGTCATATTTCATTTTGTTAAACAGGCAGACGCAGCACACAAGCAATTACAGCAATGAAACCCAGGGGAGGAGGGTAGGGAGGGGAAAGGCACATGATGTATGACATGATGAATTGGTGTATTTCAAGGTTTTTTTTGTGACCTCATGTACATTTCATGCCATTTACACACCATTGAATAGCAATTTATCCATGCATTTCTATTTTTAACCCTTTTGCTAGAGCTGTGCAAAAGGAATTAAGGACATGATAAATTACAAGATCAGAGACTAAAAAAGATGTACGATTCAAGGTGAGAGCAGAACTCCTGCAGGCCGGGAAGAAGAAGAAGAAGAAGAAGAAGAAGAAGAAGAAGAAGAAGAAGAAGAAGAAGAAGAAGAAGAAGAAGAAGAAGAAGAAGAAGAAGAAGAAGAAGAAGAAAAAAAAAAAAGTATTGGGAATGTTAGGTGAGACCGACATTATGATAAATGTCCTGAGCAGCCCTCGTTTTTCACGTTGCCCAATAATCAGCACCAATGGAAATGCGGCTGGCCCGCCCCTGCCGGTGTATTGTGGACGGAGCTGGAGAGCAGAGAGCACTCTTCCAGCCTGGCACCGGAGTGGCGCACCACGACGCACCGCGACGCGACGCGACGCGCACGGCTCGGCGACCAGTGCGCCTTTGACGATGTTGGTGTGATGGTCCCTCTGCACATTTCTGGTAAGAGACGCGTCCGCACGGGTCTTTCGTTTCACTGTTTTCTCCACAGTCCATCTCCAGTCGGGCTTCTTTCGCCTTGAAATAGTCGCATCTGACTCCATTGCAGCGAGGTGGCGCGAGCTTTAGGAAGTGCATTTCTCTTCCCGACTGCCTTAGTTTCACACTATTATTTTTTTTTATACCTTCTATTGTAGTGACAGTCTAATCCGTTCACTCCTTTCAATCACATTGCGTTTTTAAAAGATATTTTAATGTATCCTAAATTATTTTTCATTAGTATTTAGTCAAAGAAAAGGATAATTTTAATAAACTTTTGATGGCCATCAAAGAGCAGCTTGCCGGAACAAAGCCTCGGGGATGGCAGTGTCTCATCCAGTGGTGTAATCACTTGTGTTAATAATGAAAGCATGGGCTTCGTCAGGCCGTGGTAGAGGATTTAATGTTTGTCATCTGTCTGCACCTTTCGCGGCCCCCCCTCCACAAAACACTGTTTGGCTTTGTGTTGGAGAGGGACGTGTGCGTCGCCGAGGGTTCTGGATCTTTTCAGATCACCTTCAAGCTTCTCGGGATTTTTTTCCCCCCCAGCAGAAAAGAAACAGATGCGCCGTAATATCAACAGTCGCTTTTACTCACGCGCACTGCGCGAAAATACGCGCCCCCGCAGTTCAGGTTGGGGCGGATTAAACAGTACGACCACCTCCTCCTCCTCCTCCTCCTCCTCTTCCTCCCCTGCCAGGAGACAGGAGACCAGCTTTTTTTTTGGGGGGGGGGGGCTTTCTGTTCAGCACCACGGACAGAGGCACGGCGTCCACTCCCACTCCTGGTGCACCTTCACGCCGCTGGCCCTTCTTCCCTCCACTTCCCCCCGGAAAAAAAACCCCGCGCACACAGGGCCGCCCACGCCTCGTCAGTTTTAGTGCAGGGTGACTTGTTCTCGCCCAGGAGCCATTTGAGTGCTGATTGGACGTGATATCCAGAGAAAGTGGCTAAAAACAGCCACAGGGTGATGTTTGCTGAAGCTCAGGTGATCCACCTTTTTTTTTTTTTTTTTTTTTTTGGTGGGAACTGCTTGTGGCACCTTAAATCATCATCATCATCATCATCATCATCATCATCATCATCATCATCATCATCATCATCATCATCATCATCATCCAACATGCAGAGCATCCTCCAGAAACATCTTTATTTGTGGAATAAGTACTTCATGTACCTCAGCCCCTAAGTCATACACAATTAGTCTTGATTAGTCAAATTACATGTCTGGCTACAAGCACAACCAAGGAGGGAATCTGTGTAATTAATCATCATCATCTGATTGTTATTCCCCACATGTGGCTGAAACGCACCAGCAGATGTTTGCAGTCTTTATAAGCATGGGTGGAATCGTTGCTCTTTGGACCACGACTGCTCCTTTCAGATGGATCCGTCTTTAGAAAATTAGAAAAAGAGCCAAGCCGGAGAGTGCTGATCTGTAAACATGTGTCTGATAGCTCGTGTTGACGTGCTGAAGGACGCCGTTATCTCACAGTGCGGATGTGTTGGTTAATGATGAAATGGATGTGGGTCGGAAAGCAGGAAGGAGAGTGTTTGGATGGGGAAGCGAGGCACAGTGAGGTGGAGAGAACATGCCCGCTGGCCTCCTGTCTGGACGCATTACGTTTCATCGCACCGGCTCAACGCAGATGAATGGCGCCTCTTGTTCTCTGCTGTCAACTTCGCTGTGTGTCTCTCTTTTGCTTACATCATCGCATTTGTGGATTTCGGCAGAGGCAGATGGATTTTATCTCTTAGTTTAGGCTCCATCTGATGACTAATATTGCATCTGCCTGGAGCTGGATTAGTGCAAAAGAAGCAGTGTGTACGCTCTACCTGTTGGATAACCTCAAATATAGCTAGATTAAACTGCTACCAGACCTCTGGATAAAGTGATTTTTATCCAAAATCCATCCAGGATTTGTATATTCAAGAATAATGATGATAACAGCCTTCTCAGCTGCTTTGCTGAGTACATGGGTCACTAGTTTATATGTGAGATTTCAACCTGGGTCCTCATTTAATCCAACTCCCAAACGTGGCCAGAGGTGCCACCATTGTTAACATTTATATAATAAAAATATGTGAAAGATTCAACAAATTATGACAAATTTGAGAGAGTTTAAAGAGACATTTCGTGTCGGTACAGTGAAATGTGTCAATTGAATGAACTTCTGGATAAACGTCCAGAAATGATTTATGTTTTTAAAAAGCACAGTTTGTTATCTATAGATAGCTCAACTAACTACACTACAAGACAACTAAGTCCAAAGAGAAAAATGTACTTTATGTGTATTCTTGTAAATTGTTTTTTACATTTATAACCTAAAATCTGACATCTGATTGTCTACTTGGGTATCCCACAGAGCTGTCACTATCATTGCAACAGAAATACGTTCGTTGGTTTGGTTAAATCACTTAAATTACTGATTTTAGTTGGTCAGTATTTTCACCTCACAGTGAGAAAATCACTGGTTTGTGGGGCTTTTCTGTGTGAGTTTACGTTTTCTCCCTGTGCTTGTGTGTGTGTGTGTGTGTGTGTGTGTGTGTGTGTGTGTGTGTGTGTGTGTGTGTGTGTGTGTGTGTGTGTTCTCTAGATACTCCAGTTTAATCCCACAGTCCAAAAACTGTAGTTACTGACTCCAAAATAACTTCACACGGTACGATTATGAGAATCTCATATGAGAGGTAAACCTCTGTGATGATGTCTTTGATCGTGGTTTTACAATCGCCGGGTTTGGCGTCGTACAGTGTGAGAAGTGTGACAATAATTCATACACTTCGCAGATTCTGTCGACATGAATTTGTGTTTATGTGATTATCTCTTCTTCTTGGACTAGCCTTTGTCTATAATTTAAATAATAATAATAATAATAATAATAATAACATTAATTCTGACTTCTTTATGCAACACGGAGACTCAAAACCGAACAGCAGACGACAGCAGTGCTGTGAAAGCAGTCCACTTGCAAAATAAAAGCATAAAAGCCATGTGAGAAAGTGAAGAATCATGCGGCCAGAGAAGAAGTGGACGCTGGTGGAATAATGTACAATCTTTTTCGCTGCTCTGGCTTCATTCACTTCAAACTGGGCTGTTTTGTGGAAAGATCAGTCTCTTCGAACGTTACGTAATTTCACTAACAAGCTTCTTCTGGGAGAAAAACATCCATCTTACGGCTAAAGATGTGTGTTTATAACCAATACTACACCGTTAATCTTTTGTACACCTCATTTCCTCCATTGGTATTATTATTTTTGCGAGAAAGGGGCACTGAAAAGTCCCACTGGGCTCGCAAGAGGCTCCACTCTATCTAAACCGTCAAGCAAACGGGAAGAATTTCAAAGAAAACGGTGATTAAAAAAAATAAATAAATAAAATTTCTTAAGAGTAGCGACAGAACACTGAGATATTGGTGATGCTGCCATGAAAGATGGATACCTGGTTCTTAACGAACCAGTCTCAAAGCCATGCTGTCAGGGGGAGTTTGTAAAAAAACATGCAGAATAGCTATAGGAGAAGGTTTTTTTGGACATTTCACTGTATTTTGCATCATTAAAATTGACTGTATGTTGAGATTATTGTCATTTTGTGTAGTATTTGTTAGTTTTTTTGTGAAAATATAGACATTTTAAACACGTGTACTCTGCACGACAACAGAGAAAAGCTTTAAAGTTGAAAAGTAAAGGGTATTATGGCACTATTCTACCAGTATGTGGCCTCTGAACTAGAGAGTAATCTTTAAAATAACCATAAGAACATCCTAACATTTTGAATATTCACAGTGTTATCCCCTTTTATTTATTCCTGGGGGTTATATCAGAGAAGAAGAAAAAACTAGATTTGCATGTTTCTACAATAGTTTACTATGTTTGTATGTATCGTATTTTCAGGGGATAAAAATACAGTTTCACCAGCCTAATTTCTGGGATGATAAATAGTTTTTCTCACAGAGGGAACCTGGTTTATCTGCAGCATCCATCTCATAATCCATCTATGATGAACATGGATTACATGTGTAATCTCTAAATGACATGACCACACATCCAAGATGGCATCTATTGTTGGTATACAGTAAATATCCCCTTTCGTTCTGTTCCGTGTTCCCGCAGATTGAGTGACGAGCCGGCTGCCCCACCGCCACCATGATCGCCACCGGCGGCCTGCTGCGCATGAACCGGCGGCAGGATTCGCTGCGCTCCAAAAACCGAGCGGAGAACAAACGGAAGCGGAAATCCAAAAAGAAGAAGAAGAACGACGTGGTGGTGGTGAAGGGGAAGCTTAATCTGTGCTCGCCGGCCGGTTTGGTGGCTGCCGTCGGAGTCGTTGTCCTCATGGTGGGGATCTCTATGGCCGTGCTGGGCTACTGGCCGAGCCAGAACCAGCTGGACTACCAGGAGCGCCGCAGGACCGGAGTCTACCACTCCAACAGGCTGAGCTACTCCAGGAGTCCGGCTGTTTCCTCTAACTTGACGCAGGACAGGCCTCCTCTTCCTCATCCTCCTCCTCCTCCTCCTCCTCCGGGACAAACCCCGTCCAACCAGAGCCATTCCAACAGCAGCGTTCCCGATCCCTCGCCCAGCTGCGGCCTCCTCTGTGACTTCCTGGATACTTACCTGTACTCGGACAATCTGAAAGTCTTCGGGCCGCTGGTGATGGGGATCGGCATTTTTCTCTTCATCTGCGCCAACGCCGTCCTCCACGAGAACCGCGACAAGAAAACTAAAATCATCAACCTCAGAGACATTTACTCGACTGTGATCGACCTGCACAGCGTCCGGTCGAAGGAGTACTCTCCCCTGAACGGCCTGGTGAACTACACGCAGTCCAGGAGCGCCGAGGGCCCGTCGGGCGCCTTCCCCGCCAGCGGGTCGCTCGCCCGTGGCTCCTGGCCGTCCGCCGGACCCGGCCCTCGGCGCGAGTTGGACGGCGACGAGGCGCTGAGGCGCTCCTCGCTGGCCGGCAGACCCCGCAGCTGGTCGAGAGACGTCCAGACCTTCACGGACACCGTCTACAGCATCTACAAGGACTACAGCAACAGCAGCGAGCAGGCCCCGCTGCCCCGCCCCTGGGAGACCACCTCCATCGTCACCTCCTCCGTGAACGCCTTCACCCTCCCCGTCATCAAACTTAACAACTGTGAGGTGGGCGAGTCGGGGGGGGCGCGGGCGGCGGGGCGCTCCGCGGAGGAGGTGGTCATCGAGGCCGCCGCTGTAGCCGTCGGCGGGGAAGGACGGGGCGACGAGACGGACGGAAAGCGGGAGGAAGCTCCGACGGACCACCCGCCGCCGCTGCCTCGTCGGAGCCACGAGGACGTTTCCGCGGACACGGGGGATGGACGGCTCCCGTGGACCCAGCTGTCCCCTCCGTCGCCCGTTGCCAGGGCGATGGGGTCACGGCTGTCGCTCAACTCTCTCACGGATCAGCCCAGGTCCGCGCGGCGCTGCAGCCTGTCTGTGTCTGCGTGTCGCCAAGGCGACAGAGCCCGGCGCTTCAGCTGTCCCCGCCTGGAGCGCTCCAACAGCAAGGGCTACATCAAACTGACCGACCTCGGGGGCGAGTCCTTCGACGCTCCCGACGCCTCGCTGGTGGCCGCTGAGCTGGACGTAGCAACGGACGCAGATGCAACAACAATGGCGGCGGCGGCGGCGGCTCAGGGAGAGGACGACCTGGCGACACCCAGCACCTTGGCAGAATCCTAGGCGATCTTTTTAGTTCACTTACGTAACGAGCCTCGTGAAACTCTCTTGTCTTGTTCTTTGTTTTGAACCTTCCTCTGTGATCGCCGATGTTGAAGGCGGAGCGACGGAAACCACGGAGAGGACGCCGCTACAGGACTATTGAAACATAGCCATGAACACTCAAGAGCCAGGCTCTTTATAAATACACCACATCCACAGCTCAATATCCAGATGGAATTTTTTTTTTGTTTTATATTTTTTCATTGTAGCAAGAGCAATACTAAAGACTTGTAAGGAGTTTTAGTAAAGATTTATATATATATATATATATATATATATATATATATATATATATATATATATATATATATATATATATATATATATATATATATAAAAAAACTAAAGAAGAGAAAATAGAGAGACAAAAAAGTTCAAATCTAATTAGATAAAGTTTTATCTTTCCTTTTGTATGAGAGTAGGGCAAATATTGTAGCTCGTAGGATTTGCCAAAAGAGAAAACTGCTGTCCAACATGTTGTACTGTAGCATTGACACATGCCACAGAATGGGGGAAAAAAAAAACAAGTCTACTTTTATTTGTGTGAATACCACGTGAATAGGTGAACTGAACTGAATCTCAGGTAGACGTTTGGTTTATGGATCCGGACCTTCTGGACGTGGTCTTCCCTGCGTGCACACTTGTTCATACGAAGCATTCATGGTTGAATTAAGATTTGGCTGTAAACACAACCTCTGTCAGGTCTCAATAGGTGTCATCATGTGTGATGTTAGATTAAATGCATCGAATGCTAAAAATTTGTTTGTTTGTTTTTCGTTGTTTGCTCCCCAAGTAGTTTTTCTTGCATTGAGAAAAAAAAAAAAAAAAAAAAGCTGAAAACCCCCGAGAGTCGGAGTGCGAGTGGTTGTGACTGTACAGACCGTGGCTTCTTATTACCGGGGAAACGCTGCAGTGGTATTGATGTTGCATTATCTGTGCTTACTGAACTGAGACGTGTGGCCTGTCGGTGACCTTTTACAGCAGTTTTCGTAATTATTGAGCACTGTCTACTGATTTAAATGGGTGACATGTAATGGAAATCAAATCCCCAACTTGTTCATCTTCAACTGAGAGGGGAGATTTAATGCCTGCCTGCTACAGGAGTCAGCGGTGCTTTCTATGCAAGCGTTTGCATTATTTAATGGTCCTGCACTCTCGAAATGCAGATTCCCATAAGCCTACCTGTCTCCTTGTGCTTTCGCTTCTACCTGACGCTGGCCCGTGCAGCCTGCGGATGGTGCTACTTCTCCCACATGGCTTTCTGCCTTTAAAGAGCAGTTATATAAATGCGGTTTGTGGACGAATGAGGATCTCTGAGAGGCCTCAAGTTCAGTCACCAAAAACGAAATCGCATGCGTGAGTTCTCGCAGTTAAAAACATGATGCATTTTCTTTTGCACATCTCGGGATGGAAGAGTGGACTTTGAAAAGATTATATTTCTAGTTATTTTGCAAGATTTTTCAATTTAAGAGTTTATTTATTGTGATGTCTCCACTTTTTTCCTCTTCAAAATCTTTTATTTAACAAAATATGAATATACTGCATAATTATAATATGAAAAAAACAAACTGCAGGACAGGAAAGAAATCCAAGGAGCTTATATGAAACCTTCCCGATCAATAAATAGTACAGTCATGAAAAGAAACTATGACGGAACAACAAGCAGAGGAAACCAAAGAAAGAAGTTAATAAAGACGGACACCTCTAACATATCAACACAGAATCAGTGAGATACTATTTGGACAGGAGATGGTAACCGAAAGTCTTTAATGTCCCACATTGGGTGTGAGTAAGTGGTTTATTATAACAGGAAAAAAGTATTTTCAAACATCATTTCACTATTTTTATTCAACATCGAAATTCAATTATGAGAGGAGTTTCTTGGTATCACGAGTGCATAACGTCCTCTGCTCCCCTTGCCGGGCAGCTCCGTCCGCAGCATCCTCTTCCTTCCACATGTTGTCACATAATGTAAAAGATCTAAACGCTTTCACCACAACTAAATGTAATATTTATTAGCGCACTTCTCATGAGGTAAAAAAAAGAAGAAGACGCTGAGAATGGCCATCCAGTGGTCATGTGACATAAGAGATTTAAAATCTGGCATGCTCCAGGCGTCCAGCAGGGGGCGACGCTGAACGCTGAACGCTGTCGTAGGCGTATCTGCTTAGGAGTTACCGTGGGGGTTGTTTCTTTTTCTATTTTTTTCCGGGCAGGAGGGGCGGGGTTAGAGCGCTCCGTCTCCGGGGAAAGGTTTGCCAAAGCAGGCGCTTACAGGTGTCTGGTCTTTTGCTCCCGGACGAGCCCCGCGTAGAGACCCAGGTCTCCGGTAACGCACGCTGGTCACAGCCGGTGTCTCGTGGAGCGTGCGCGCGCGCCGTGAAGACTCAGGTAAAGCGCCCACTTTGTGTAGATTGAGCCCGTGAGGCGTTCACGTACCCAAAATAAAAACAGGGACAAAGCGATTTAAGCCGCTTTCTTCTTCTTCTTCTTCTTCTTTTGACGTATTTTCCACACTTTATTTGACTGTCAACTTTCTCAATGCGCATAAATGTTTCTTACTCGGTTTGGTTTGGTTTCATTTCCATGTGTGTTTCTACTGAAATCACCGGACTTTCCACCACAATGTGACCTGCTGCTGGAATGTGAAACGGTGAGTACAAGTTTTCATTCACACACACAAAAAAAAAAAAGAAAAAGTGTGAGACAAACTGGAGTCACGTGCAGGGCTGTCAAAATACCTCGAGTAACTGTAAGATCAGCTTTTACCCTCATTGACAGGGTAGCTATTTAATGCCATTTCCGAGGCGAGTAGATTAAAATCTAAGAATAAAAATGAGTGCAAAAGTTAAGAAAAAAAAAATCGTTTCAGCAGCTGGTGAAAGTGTTAGAATTATTTCCCTTTCTGATGTTAGAACTGCAAGAAAAGTCCCTTGGATCATACATGACATTGTGTTCAGTCATGGTTGCTGTTTCTTTTTTAATCACCCGGTTTCTCCTCAGAATGCAGAGTTTGTCCTCCTTGTCTGTCAAGACACAGATTTTAAAATGAACTTGGGCACAAACAGACAGTTAGGAAGTGGGACGTTATCACAGCATGCTTTTCCTCTTGCTTTCCCCTCAAAATAGAAATGGAGGGTGAAAAAAAAATCATCAAAGAGGTTTCAGTAATCTCTTTCATCCACTCCTTGGCATCCTAAAGGACTTTTATTTATTTATTTTTTTTTTAGAGTTTTTTATTTGGTATTTAACGTTTTCGACATATATCTAATATAGCGTGCCATTGGGTTTTATTGTGCCACACGGTCATTTTTTTTGCAGCTCAGCAGGTTTTATGGGCGCTGAATGATGGAGGTGAATGTGCAGCAGCGGGGGAGATAAAGCTGGACAAAGTCCGTGGGACTTGTCATGTTCATTGGCTGGAGCTGATGTTCTCTGTCCCTGCATGTCTCTACCCACAGTTTTCGCTGAGGTTGTAGGTTTTAGAGTCGCCATGATCCGGCTCAAAGTCGGGAGGGGAAGATATTACTCAATACTTAAGTGAGGTTCTTTGTTCGTGTGTCCCTGCGTTGTGTTGGAATTGGGTTGAAACCTCCGCAAAGTCACAGTTAGAGCGTCAAGAGTCGCGATGTTATAAAGCTACAATAACTGATTTATCCGCCCTCCATTGGTCAATGACAACTAATTACAACCTTTTCATATCATCGGCGTTCTAATGAGTGTCTTCTCATTTACATCTGGTTTGATTGAATTATTCAGTGTCAGTTTCTCCTCAACCAATTGTAATCCAATTACTTCCTCTGTTTTAGCCCTGATTTGTTTAGTTGCTCAGTGTGTTGTTGTTGTTGGTTGTTTGCTGTTGGGCAGATAGCTAGTGCACAGTAGGGTCACAAAGTTTGTTTTCATCGACCGAAGTCGGAGCCAAGACCGTTCAACTCATTATCACCGATGGCTAAAATAGATAATTAACTGGTATGACAATAGTTGCAGTGTCATGTGCGCTTCCCCCGAGCGGATTTGGCTGATTGTCATCAATCCACTGAACGCCATCACCTTGTGATTGAACTCCGGAGTGACGCCGCCACCTTTTTCCTGTAGTTCCACCGAGGAAAAAAAAGAAAAAAAGGGAACTCCACACAATCTGTTAGAACAAAGTGAGTTTTCAGGTCTTTGTGTTCCACCCAGATTTCCTTCAGCTGATTTCGTCACACAGTGTGTGTGTTTGAGATCCTGTCAACGTTGTCACACACACACTGCAAATTATGCGACACAGACAGTAACAGTTTAAAAAAAAACAAAAAACATGGTGGTTGACCGTGTTTCTTGTTTCCACGTTCCCCCACTGAAGGTTGTAATTGTGGCTGAGCTGCGGGGATTTTCCAAGATCTTTACTTGAACTGGAACGTCCTAAAACTTTGGATGTGTCGCCCGGGATCGAGTCTAAAGACGTTAAAATGCTCCGATTAAAGAATCCCCTTCCTTTGAGCGGCGTGACGGGCTCTTCCCGGACGCCGCCTCTTTAAACACTATTTCATTTCCTACTCCTCGTCTGCGCCGAACGCAGGGTGACGTAACGAGATGAAACCCCTTTACTGTTTCGCTTTTCTACACTTCAATGAAAAGTGGCTGGATGTGGAGTCCATCAACAACAGGATCGATGTTCATTAGCATCTCCATTGTACCGTCGGACTCGTTGCCGCGGTGACTCACCGAAAATGATAAACGAAGGAGCATGAAGGTCAAAGGTCGGAGAGGAGAGTCCGCAGATCTCTGCCATCATCAAAGATTTACTGATTAAAGAAATGCAAAGGTGAGAGTAAAAGTGACGTCTGTGACTTTTCACCTGGAAGGGGCGGAGTCGCGTTAGTAATCGGATTACACACACAGGGTGCATTTACTGAGAAGGCTGGATTAAAACCAGATTGGAATGTCGATCGATGAGTCTTTATGTTTGCAAATTGATGATTATCTTACAACTTGTTGTGTACCCTTCTAGTGATTTTTTATAATTTTTACAGCCTATTTTATAATCCGGCACAGCAGCTCACTTTAAAGTAGAAATAAAGTTTGGTTTGGTTTTAGCTTGCTAGAAGTTTTAACTCAACTAATCTGTGTGACGAGTTTGAGATTAACTGGATTCTATTCAGAGGCGTTTCTGGTGATTTGACCCGATAAAATTCATGTAGTTCATCTTAACTCGACTGCAAACTTACTGGTGCCTTGCTGGTGAGTTCATATATACGGAGAAGAATGTTTAACTTTTGGATTGTGTGTCTAACTTTCCTTCTTCCAAAGTCTTTTATCAGCGGCACATCACAGTTGTAAACTTCTTTTTCCTCACTATCGCATCACGTACGCACCCGAACTTGTTTTCTTTCACTCTTTAAGAACAAACAATCACGTTTTGGTCGGGTTTTTTTTTTTTTCCAACTAAAGAAAGTCTTTATTTTGTTTTTCACTCTTTGTTTGTAGACGAGTAATTGATTTGTGGCTTTGTATTGACGGGGAAAAAGAAAACATCAATATCTGCTGCTGTGGAGATACGATTTGTACTTGAATACCTTCTTGAATCCTCCAGATAGAAAACAACTTTTACTGTCAATGTATTTCAATAGGAACTTTTGCTGGAACGTTTCAAAAGCGTCGGACCGAATGTAAATGAGGCGGCGTGACGGAGTCCGGTGGCGCCCCCCGGTGGTTCACACTTGGTTAGGATCAGCCGAACACGTGAGCCCGCTGTGTTTCCTTCGGGGGGCTGGAGGAGATAAAACGTATGACTCAATCTTGTTGAGTAGAGCGATAAGCTGGTCGGGCGTATTGTTATCTGGCAGCGTGGCCTGCGAGCGCTATGGAGCCGTCTTTTGCCTTATAAAGCTGCAGCCTGTGTGATGGCACCTCCACAGTCCCGGGGTATTTATAGTGGAGCGAACGGGGGGGCGGGGGGGGTTGTTCTTTCAGCTCCCACTCGGATCGAATATTGTGCAGGAGCTTTTGTTGTCTCCACCCTCCCACCCCCCCCCCCCCCCCCCACCCTCCCACGACTACAGAAAACTACTTCCTGCTGCCGATTGCTGAGAATAATAATAATAAAATAGTACTATACCCATAATCTTGTAATAAACAAAATGCACAAAACCAGTAAAAAAACAACAACTCTCATTTCAAAAAATGCAGTTTTATTTGTGTATTATTACATTATTAGCTGCAGTTATTAGTCATGAATTTCTTTTTTAATATTATTTGAATTTTGAATTTTATTTTGGCAGTCTTCGGAAAACAAAAACTTTCTTTCCTCGCGCCAGATTTAGCCATGGGCTACTTTCCGTTCATAGTCCTCGTACATTTAAGACAAAACGAACAAACATGGACATAGAGTATATACACTATTTACAACCACGCCTGCAATATAAATAAAATCCCCAGTCTATAACATTTAATCAGCTCTTACAAGTGATCACAGGATTGATTATCCTTTAAGACTCTAATAGTAATTGGAAGACTATTCCAGCTTGTTCTTTACTGAAACGGTGTTTCACAGAACAAAGAAACTCTCATTAGTCCAACTAATCAGCTGAAAGGTTGTCGGTTGAAGCAAAACTTTATTCACACCGACCACATCGACAAAAAACAAAACAAGGCTCTCTACATAATGTCACACAATTTAGTTTTTAAACTAATAATGCTATTTTCACAAAAGACAGTCAATATATACTATACACAAGTTTTACACACAAGCAGCAGTACAGTTAAGGTTCCAGAAAAAACGGGCACATTAAACCTAGAAGAAAAAAGGTTGCCCACAAATTAAAATTGACTTACAAACATGTCAGTGTTTATTTTTTTGTATATATTTGCAGCCATGATACACACACGTCCTCCACAGATGAGATGTTCTGCACTCCGGAGTTAAACAAAAGCGATTCAAGGACTCTGTTCATACTATCAGCATTAAAGACTGAAACAAAGGTCATGGCGATGTGTTAAAGAATTAAAGCGCTTCACAGCACAACGCCTGATAAATGGGTTTCCTCTGAGCTCCTGGCTGCCGCGCACGGCGATTATAGCAAATAGAAAAGACTCGCGTTCACGTATGAACAACATAACGTACCAAAACTTGAGTGTAATTATAAGCACGGTTTTCTTTCCCTTCCCTCGCCTCGTGCTCGCACACGTGCCGCCACTCCCTCAAAACGCCTCGTCCACAATCACTCAAAGGGCAGAATCGTAAGGCCATGGGGGTTTTTTTATTTTCTATTTTTTCAAAGGTTAGAAATGCACACCACGTTTATGATTCCTCGTGATAAGATGTACTTCCTCACAGGTAGAAGGAAAAAAGAAAGGAGGAACTGCTCGTCGTCACGGTTTCCTTGAGTCTTCAGTGTCGGATATGAAAGAGTTAAATAGGTCAGGGTGTCTGCACGCTTTAACGTCACAAATAAGATTGATCCGGAGCCACAAAACACGTTTAATCACAAACGATCGCACGGCTGTAAAGTTATTTATGTAGTGGTGCTAAACATATATTCATGACGTTTCATTTTAACCGTTGGAGCCTTTTTTAACTGTGACTTTCAGCTGCTTTGATTCTTTCAGCCATTCTGATTTTTTCTTGTGATGTTCGCCACTTTAGCCATTTTCCCGCCGTTTGACCTGTTTTTGCTCCAATCTTGACCGTTTCAAAATAAAATCAGGCCAATACTGCCAGCACTTTTTTCCGTTTTGTTTTTGCAGTTTTAGAGGTTTGTAGCCTTTTTTAATAGCATTTTCTTTGTCTTTTTAACCACATGAAAATAAACCAGGTATGCAAATACAATTGAAAAAAAAAAAGAAAACCCCCCATAGTATTAGGATGAAGTATCTTCTGCATATGATGTTCAGAGATATAGAGGAACTAAAGTTGGTAGCGCGGTCGTCTCCCAACTGGAAGGTCGCAGGTTCCATTCCCATCTCTACATGCCGAAGTGTCCTTGGGCATGGCTGCTGCCTCCATTGGCGTGTGAGTGAACGGGTGAATGTGATGAACCACGTAAAGCTGTTCACTGCATTAAAGGTGAAGTCGGTTTACCATCAGACCAGTGACCAGAGTTTGAGGAAATCAGTTATTTTAACAGGTGTAGTGACGAGGATGTGTTCAAGGCAGGGGGTGGTGTGTGTGTGTGTGTTGTGTGTTGTGCTCGCTGACCTGTGGGAGTGTCGGCGTTCCCAGCCTCGTAGAGCCGGACAGCAGGGGGTCGCAGCGTCGCTTGAGGCTGGAAGCCAAGTTTGGCGCGGATTCACTGTGAGTTCACTTACGGGGTCAAAGCGTAACCTTGCGGGCCGCACTGAAAACACAGCGATCGTTTGAGTCTCGCCTGTCAATAACGCCTTCAACAGACTCGAACAATGGAGTTTGTTTAGACTGAAACTCGAGTGCCGGAATCAGAGGCGTCGTCATTCCAGGACGAGCTTCACATAAACGCTCTGCATCCTCTCGGGCCGGCCGGTCGGCGATTGTGGAGAAATCCCAGCAGATGAAATGGAAACGTGATCCGATGTTTGCTCTTTCAAACTAGCATTTATTGTTCCATTCCGGCTCTGGGGGAGGCAGACACTTGTATTTTTCTTCTTCCCTTTTTTAATTGGATCATATGGGTGATTTGCCATGTGCGGAACAGGCTTCAATGTAATTCTGTATTGATGAAGTGCCGGCCCGCTGCCTCTGACCACAGCACTGGAAATTGGCTCGCATGTGATGAGGTCCATAAGTTTCCGTATTTTAGAAATGTATTCATTTTGCTGGATTGAAAGAAAAGCTAATTCCTCGCAGGATGTCTTCTTAATGTGCTGATTTCAACTGCATTTGCGTTAAGTGGTAATTACTGTTTGCACAGGAGATCGGGATAAGACAAACTGAATCTGCTGTGATAAAAGTGCGATAGTAGAACCATGAGTTTTATGACGCGGTGGAGATTCTGGGGTCTGGCTGAGTTCAAGGCGAGAGTTCAGAGCTGATGAGTCCAACAGGAACTTTTATGTCTGCGCGCAGCAGAAAAAAAAGTGAAGAGTTAAGCAGCCACATGAGCTGAGTGGAGTCCAGAGATCACATGTTGTCTGTCTTGTGCGGCATTAATCATTCTGCTGACCGAGGGCTGCTCTGGAGGCCCGGAGGAGTCATAGATGTGCAGTCGGGAGCCCAATAATTCACCGCTGCAGATGCCACAATGATGTGGAACATATTTTAATGAGACAGACTTCGGGTTTTCACGTTAACAAAAAAAAATTAAAAAATTTAAAACACATTGAAATAGCACAACTGGTTCATTGTATTTTTTTTTTTTTGCTTGCATTATGCAGAAAATGTAGTCGGTCAGCAATAAGCTGCTCCGCCTCCTGACTGCGCCGAGCGAGGGTGTGTTTCCTGCTCCATGTTACATGTCGATCCAAGAAAAACAGAAGTGAGGCTTTGATCATTTTCTGCTTTGGTCGTCATTTTCTCATTGGTTTTCAACTCAGAAAACTGACGTGGACGTTTGCACAAACATTTTAATTTATATGAAAAGAATTCTGGGAACTTGTGACTTATTGATATTGATTAAAAAAAAAAAGAAGAAAAAGTTGAAATAACTTGTGGTTAAAGCCACGTCGCTGCTGTAAATCTACTTCCACTTCTCTTTTTAGACTGACTGAACTAAACCAATGCCACCAAGCAGCAGCTTTTTTCATTTATAACGTTGTATAAGTTCAAAAAGCCTTTAATGAAACGCTCCCTAGGATCAATGTTGAGTGTGTATATGAAGAGCTTTTTGAAAAACAATAACTATAAAACCCAAAAGAGGAAAAAAAATGTAATTTTTCATAATATAGAAGTTAATTGTGATGTGATTTTTTTTCCAATTTTTTTAATGGCTCTTCTGGGAAATGGCCCCTTTGTTTACTGTATATTTTTGATTCGTGTTGCCCCCTAGTGGCCGAAGATAGTCTCACGCAGCTTCAGAAAAGCCACCAGGAGGAATTTATATCAGGTTTTTTAGCATCATAATAGACCGAGACACAATATAATACAAATTATCCCCAGATACTGCTCAGGCCATTGTTTGATGAATATAATCTCAGCTTCATAACTGCAGAGGTCAGAAGAGCACATCTGCTTTGATACTTCCTGCGAGATTGTTTACTGGAATCGTCAGTCACCGCCCGGCTGCCAGACGAGCCCCGATGAGCAACGTCTGAGCCGATCAGCCGAGTCATGCCGATGCTGTGCCAGATAACTACTGCTTGTCCGGATAGAAAACATTGTCCTTTCTGCTCGTTGTACTCTGGGTCGTCTCTGATGGCCTCTTTGTGGTCATGTACATGATAATCAGGCAATTTATAAGTGATGTTTACTTTTGCTGTCATGTCAGTATTTTCAGAAACATGTCAGAAACCTCCAGTGGAGTGACGTCTATAGATTATCAAAGGTGGGGGGGAAAAAAAAACATATTTAGTGAGTTACGATAAAGGGAGGGATTCAGAAAGAGTTATAACATTGTCCGACATCATTACGGTGCAACCTCCTTCAGCTATTGTTCCTCCGCCCGGAACGGCGGCTTCCAGGAATATTTAGTTACATCTACTGTGGCGCTGCAGCAGCCTCGGCCCGAGCCAGAAGTGGAGATTTAGACTGCAACATGGATCAAACTGCATGTCCTCACTGTGAAACATTTATTGTTGTTGTCGCTGAAGCGTGCCACAATTAGACGGGGACTGAATCAGCACCCAGCTGTCTGGCTGCAGCGCACAACAAGTGCACTGTGTGTTATTAGACTCAACCTCTACTACGCGCAGAGTATGGCCACTATGTCAGTGTCGCTATTTAGGGGCGTTCGCCTTACGAGCCGAGCCGCGGCTGTGATGTTAATGGCTGCCTGTTTATATCAGTGCAGTGCAGTGCAGTGCAGGGGAGGGGAGGGGAGGGGAGGTAAGATGCATATTGTTTTACTACAGCATGAAGGCGACTATATGTAATAAAAGTACATGCCTCCAGGGAGCAACCCAACTCTTAATTAAAAACTTGCTTTTATGTCTGCGTTTACGAGAGCATGCAAACGTATGTATTTACCCAGAGGAGGCCAGCAGACGTGTGTTTGGGCTCATGGACGACGTAGCTGCCCAGACACATGCCCAGAGAGAACATGCAAACACGGTACCGAGATTTAAACTGTTGTCATCTTGGGGTGAGATCGTTAACCACGGCACCACGACGCCTTCTTTATCGTCACTGGATAAGAATACACTGAAAACCTATGTGGTCAGCCGGGAAGCAGTTAAATATCCACAAACCGTGCGTTCGCATCAACGCCATGGAAAGTAGCGGCGCACGTAAACATTAATTTTTCTTATGCTGCCTAAACCGCAGTTCTGTCCCCCGCTCACCCGTCTCTGGTTAAACGCCTCGTTTCCTAATCTTAAAAAGACATGCGACCAGTCGATCAGATTCAATCGCAAGTACATTTTCATGGTTTCAATCCGTCTCCAGAACACAAACAGCAAATTCAATCATTAAAACAAACATTTTTATTCAGAGTTTTACCTTCTTTTCTTTTTTTTTTTTCAATGTAAGAAGTATTATCATGAAATCATGGAAAAATTTTCTGTTCTGCGTCACACTTATAGTTCCACTGATCTGTATGAAACAGTGCAAAAGACCTGTTGTGAATTGACAATTATAGAACCATAAGGCCATAAGTGACCCTTTGAATGTCCTTGACCGACCCACGTGTCACTGAGAAAGTATGAATCAAATGAAAGTTACCGTGCATAATGCATTCAGCACTTTACTTTCTTTTAATAGGCATATTCTGTCACACTATTGGCCATTGATGCATTAGTTGTTGCTACATGGCGTCTCAAACCCAAACAAGACGTTAAAAAAAAGGTACAGTTATTATTTAACAAAAGCTCATAAAAAGTCACAAAACCTGCTTTTTATTTAGAGATAATTTCCTTTTTGAGCAAAACTGAGGTCAACTAATGCCTCGGCCCTCCACAGGTAGTGCTAATCTTTCACACAGCCCCTTGGGAAAATTCGTTGCCCACCTCTGAATCATCCATCCATCCATCCATCTATCTTCTATACAGCTTTATCCTGTTGAGGGTTGCTGGAGCCATTTGGGCAGTTTCCATCACAGGACAAACACACACACACACACACACACACACACACACACACACACACACACACACACACACACACACACACACACACACACACACACACACACACACACACACACACACACAAGCAGAACATGCAAACTACGACCTTCTTGCCACCTGAATTATCCAGTGCCAAAATATCGTAGTTGTTTTAAATTTTTAAACGCCTCCATCCTCCTGCTTCAGTCATAAATCTCCAATTTGAGCACAACAGGAGGATCTACCAGTCGTTCCACTAATTTCCCAGAACTTTCTAGAAGAAATTCATCTGCATCTCCAAACCTGCGGCTCCTGTTACATTCCAACAATGATCGAGTTAATTATAATCTCATTTCTTTAAATAGACCTGACTCGTGCTGCATTGGCCCATTAAAGCACCAAACCTCGTGCCATTAATTGCCCTGCTGCGTGCGTGCGTGCGTGCGCGGGCGCGCAGAGAGAGGGGGGAGGGGGGGGGGGCGGCGTGCGTTTGGAATAATGCCCCGGCTGTCCTCCTGTCCTGTGTGAGCTGCTGTGCTCGGTGCTCGGAGGGGTTTGATCGGCTGGTGGAGAAGGGAACTGCAGCACAGCAGCACCGCTGTCAGGAAACAGGAGCTGGACGAGGGAGGACCCGCCGTCTGGTAAGAAACATCCTCATTTTCTGCTTTAATCCGACTTTCTCGCTGGGGGACACACGCGTCTGGGTTTGTGGGCTCCCTCTGCGTTTAGTCCTCCTATCGCCCTGTTGTGGCAGATGAGGGGTAATTTGCATTAAAAGGCAGTTTTGCGGGCTCCACTCATGCGGAACGGGTCGGGTGGACGTGGCTAAACTGTGTCCGACGCTGCGCGCCGCGCGTCCGGCTCTGCCCTTCCACCGCAGCCCCCGCTCCCCGCTTTACATTCTGTTGTTTAACGTGAATGGATTTTTGTATTTTGTTGCTCTAAGGCTGAGATCCGGCAGATATTCTGTGGTTAAACCCGCCTCGGGTGGTGAGGCAGGCTAACGCGCTCCAGTTCCGAGGCGCAAAGTGGGAAATTGGGTGAAAAACAAGCGCGACGCGCACAAGATGCGTATTTCCGACCTGTAATCCCCCCGGTTTTCCCAGCCGTGGAGGGCACGGCTGACTCAACGGACACGGTTACACTGTTAAAGTGAGTCAAAGTGTGACATTATCCGATGTCGGAGGACGTAGTTTGGGGTGTTTTTTCTTTTTGATCTGCAGTGCGGTGGGCGTGGTTACAGGTCCAGATCGTCTTTTTGCATCCTCAACATCCTCAGCTGGAAGGATGGAGTCCGCTGGACGCCTTCATTAAGATGCACAGGAAGCTGCTGGTGCAGAGGCATTAAGATCCAGAAACATCCTCGGATGCATTGTGGAGGTTGATGCCTCGTCATGTCACATGACTGAGGGAAAAAAAAAAAACCCACTGACACTCCTGGAGATGTAGTCCAGCACAGAACTGTGTCACTGTGGCTGTGCACAGATAAATCCTCCAGTCATGGCTATATTTATCCCTCTAATGATGACGTGCAGCTTTGAGAATCAACACAATAAAGGTCTTATAATCCCAGATCTTCAATTCGGATCTGGAACACGTCCCAAACCTTTACTAAATCTGTACTATTCAAGTGAAAACACTAAGCTTTTGTTGCGGTGTTCGTTTACATGACAGCTTTGCTCGGAGCCACTGACAACACAAGTTTTTAAGAAATGCTCCCAAGGTGGAAGTTTTTGACAACACTCCCACCTCACTGTCATTAAAACGGGTAAAAACGAGTTCTTCTGCACATGCTCCATGAGTCCATATTTTCCTGGGACTTGGTACTTTTATTTTGACAGGCACTGTAATAACAATCCAACTTGGTCGTCTGTCCACTAGAATGTCCGTGTTCTCCCATTGTGTCAAACACATTTCAGTTCAGGGGCCACACACTGACCAATTTATTCTTCAGTGTGCCGGACCGGTGAAATAGTGCCATAATAATGTTGAAATAAAAAATTTAAAGGGGTCATATTATTCAAAATGGACTTTTTAAAGGTTCTCCAACAGTACTAATCGTTCCCATACCTGGAATGACGCCTCACAAGTGAAGACAGTCTGTCCTCTCTCTCCCTGGCTTGTTTCAGGTTTTAAAAAGTGTGTTGCTCCAACCAGCCAATCAGAAATCAAACCCTATATAGTGTCATCGGGGGTTTAGCCAATCCCAATCAAGGTAGGCCCTCCCTTTGACTCCTCACACAATTACGCAGCTCTGCTCTGGCACATGGCACCACGAGAGGAAGTACTTCCTCCTCTTCCCAAGATGGGCATGTGTGGGCGGAGCCAGTCCAGCTCACACAGACACAGCAGATTCTGAATGTAGCTCCTATGATCCAATATTCAAATGGAGGAAAATCAAGGAGGAGCTAGAAACTTAGAATACTGAAGGTTTTGGAACAAACGACACCATGTGGAAGTGTTAAACAGCTGTATAATATGACTCCTTTAAATCTTGCCTCTGCTCATGTATGGATATTTTGAAGTCTATTAAATGGCTGTTGAAGTATTTTTCACTGTATTCCGATGTTTTGGGATTTTTCTGGACATCATAAGCGATTTACACAATAAGGTGAAGACAGCTTATTGGGTATTATATTATATATATTATAGAATCGTGTAGAATTAATACAAGATAGTCAAACCGCTTCTTGTATTTATGTCGTGACCATGACCCAGTTTCTTCTATGACATGAGACACACTTTGAGATAAGAACGGGCAGAGAACCTGTTACTCTGAGTAGCAACAAGCATTTTTGATCGAGACAAAAACTTGTGTAAATTCACCAAGTGTTATGATTTATTTCTGTAGGAAACACAACTTGTTTGTGTTTGTCACTGAAATTCCACCCAAATATTAATTCTGTTCAGAAGCCAATTCCATTGTCCTTAACTAAAACGTCAATAAGTTGACTCAGCATTCACACATAACTCATCAATACTTGCTCTTCTCAGACTAAACAGCCTCTATTATGACTGTAGTTTGTGGGTTAAGTCACACAGTTCTCTTTTGTGCATGTGCAGTCTGAATATTTGACGTAGATCCTCATATTATATTTTTATATATAATTATCTGAATCGAAGTAACTTTTCAAACTGTTTTTTATTGCGATTGCGGTTCTGTTTGGGTCATTTTTAAGCCCCGGGTCAAGATGTACGCACTGCACAGTATTAAAATAGCTCGAATGATTAAATTACTTGGCTGCTGCAAACTGAGTTAAACAATTCAAAAGGGGCTATTTAACCCATTTAACCTCTTATGATTGTTACCAGCAGTCGGTTTTAGTTAAAAAAAAACAAAAAAAAAAAGCCATAACTTCGACTAATCTCATAAAATGCTTAATTCCATCTGGTCTGTCTCAGCCAGCGTGTAAGAACTTATTAACTCCTCATCAATCTACAGAGATTTAGTCCTAATCTTTTACAGCAACAGGATTTTCCCTCTTTGTCAAAGCAGCAGATAAACTGGACTGGACTCTTAGCAGCTCCAACAAATGGCCTCCGTGTTGCGTACAGGGTGAAGCTGGAACATCGGGGAGTGTGCAGAGCTTTCTGTTGAGTCCCAGGGAGAGCAATGCTCAGAATGTAAGCGCAGCAAACTGACAGGATTTATGGCCTCCTCAGCTAAAACGCTCGCCTGCCCGGAGTCACCTTCATGTGACGAACCTCCGGTCCCATCCGTGAGGGGGAACCTGACGTAACGCCGCCATGGCGAGTCACTGTCACACAAACTCAGATAATCCAATGTCATCTTAACTATTGTTATTGTTTGTTTTTATTTCAACAGATGATTTGAAACTAGGAAACTTGACTGCAAATAGAAAATGTTTTTATATAGACGAGTCACACGTTTTCATCCTGATTTTACAACAATATAAGAAAAGATCTTGATGGTATGAATGTTCTACGATGGCCCGTGCTGTAACCGAGGCCCCGTGTACATGACAGCATTTCATGTGAAAACGCGTCATTTCCGCATTTTATTTAGTTTGACCGTTAGCGGAGCTAATGCTAACTGCGTCGCTATGTTCAACGGAATAAATAACAGGAAGTGTGAGGCCCCGTTCACACGACGGCGTTTAACACATCTTGTTTGAGTTTTCGTGTCAGAAAAGGTTTGCGTTTACACGCCAACGTTTTGGAAACGATGTACGTTTACACAGAAACACTGAAAATGAAGTTGTTAGCATGCCAGGCCTCTAGTTGGCGCCGTTGTATGTTTTTGTAATGAAACCACCACACACACACACACACACACACACACACACACACACACACACACACACACACACACACACACACACACACACAGCAGAAACAATTCGCTCTAAGCTTTTAACAGTGTTTGAACACGGACCTTCGTATGGACAGACGACCAAGTTTGATTGTTATTACGGTGAATGTCAAAATAAAAGTACCAAGTCCCAGGAGAATATGGACTGGGAGTCCTGACGTCGCGGAGAAAAACATTGTTCTAATTGTTCATCTACTGAGCATGTGCAGAAGAATAGTTACTATGACCGTAGTGCGCAGTAGCCGTAGCGGCATTATAGAAAAGCGGCGTTTTACCCCATTTACATGGAGACCGACTCGGAAAGTTTTCGAAAAGTTCCACCTTGGGATTTTAAATTTTTTTTTATTTATTTAATCATTTCAAACATTGGTGCAATCGTGTGTGTGTGTGTGTGTGTGTGTGTGTGTGTGTGTGTGTGTGTGTGTGTGTGTGTGTGTGTGTGTGTGTGTGTGTGTGTGTGTGTGTGTGTGTGTGTGTGTGTGTGTGTGTGTGTGTGTGTGTGTGTGTGTGTGTGTGTGTGTGTGTGTGTGTGTGTGTGTGTGTGTGTGTGTGTGTGTGTGTGTGTGTGTGTGTGTGTGTGTGTGTGTGTGTGTGTGTGTGTGTGTGTGTGTGTGTGTGTGATTTCAGGGAATCTGTAAGATAAAAAAAAAGCTTTCACAGAACTTCTAGTTTTCTATAAATAGTGATTTAAAAAAACAACAACTATGTTGTGTTATTACCTAAACTGTTTCGTAATCGTCCAAAAGTCAAATATATGTACATTTTCAGAATAATGCCAACTTCTTTTTGTGTTAAATTTAATTTACAAGGTCATTAATGAATCACAAATGAAGTTACATGTTTTGTAATGATCTTGCGAATAATTGCGTTGTTTTGCAGTGTTGGATGTCTAAGAGCGCGTTGGGGAAGTGCAGCCGCTCTGCAGAGGTGTCTGGTTTGAGTGGCCCGACCAGCCACACGGTTTCCTGTTACTGGAGCTGAGCTGGTGTCTGACAGCTGTCGGCCCCACGGCCATGCCGGGGAGGGGAAGGGGAGGCGGGGGTCGCGTCGTATATGGCAGGCCCGCCCGGGATGGGCCCTGACGTGTTAAAATACTCCGGCTATCCCCTTCATGTAACCTCCACAGGACCCCGGGGGTGGGGGGAGTTCTGGGTGTGAGGGCAGGGGGCGGCGGGGACTCGCCCAGCTGTGGCGCTCTCCGGCTAATGGCGCTCCGACCAGATGGCCGGCGCTCATCCTCCCGCGTGTTTTGTGTGCACTTTCCAACAGTGTGCATTGCAAATCACAAATGGAGCTTAAAATGGAGGTCTGAGGCAGAACCACAGTGTTTAGTGTCGCTGATCAATGTCTCAGCCGTGTGATTATCGTGTGCAGGAATAGCCACTGCGACGTGTCGTCCAATCATTACGCCAGGAGACGGTTTGTGTTGGTCTGGCCAGTGGAAGAAAACAGGTTTTGGTTGACCGAGTCTCTCAGGACACAGAGTGATGGAGGACAGGAAGACGTATTGAGATGAGGAGGTGGTTTCTGCTTTTGTCGTTGACTGAGGACAATATTCAGTATCAGGCTGCTGTCAGGATGTTTCAGACATGTTGTCTCATGTTTTGCAAAATTCACTTTCTAGTGGTTCTCCAACAGTACTAATCGTCCCCATACCTGGAATGTCGCACCAGAAGTGAAGACAGCCTGTCCTCTCTCTCCCTGGCTTGTTTCAGGTTTTAAAAAGTGTGTTGCTCCAACCAGCCAATCAGAAATCAAACCCTATATAGTGTCATCGGGGGTTTAGCCAATCCCAATCAAGGCAGGCTCCTCCCTTTGACTCCTCCCACAATTAGGCAGCTCTGCTCTGGCACATGGCACCACGAGAGGAAGTACTTCCTCCTCTTCCCAAGATGGGCATGTGTGGGCGGAGCCAGTCCAGCTCACACAGACACAGCAGATTCTGAATGCAGCTCCTATGATCCAATATTCAAATGGAGGAACGTTTTTTGAAAGTGTTGAAAAACTGGAAAAAAAAAGATTTCTTGCTGCTTTTTTAAAATAACCAAAAATGTACCTGTCATTATTCATTTTAAGCTCAACAAACGAAGCTTTCTTGTATATGTTAGGCACTGATTTGAAGCACAGTTCTTTTTCCATGTCAGGCAATTGATTTTGGGCCTTTTTTTCACAATTACTTTCTCACAGGCTCACAATTCTCACTCCAGGTTCCACCCGAATGGGGACTTGGATTTAACAAACTGCTCTTGAACTTCGTCGGTGGATTTATACACTAAAACTTTCCGAACAGCAGCTGTCGTGACCCGTGAGGCCGAACCTCTTACGTAAGACTAATCATCGGCGGAGTGGCAGAACACATTGCAGCTTATTTATTTGGGATTGTCGCAGATGACTCCAGCCCAGAGGCGCCGTCCCCCTTTGGCTCGGGTTCGAATCTCAGACTCGATATGATGCGGCCACGCCGGCCGCTCCTGTGCGCCGGCAGTAGGGCGTTAAATAAGTGGTGAATGCAGCTTTCTGAATGCATAATGTATGTTGGGAGCCACACACAAGGCCACTGTGTGTGGCTGTTGTGTGGTCCTGTGAAGAGACGCCTGTCACCAGTGACTGAACGTATTCTTCCTCCATTTCTATGGTGCTAAGATGTTCCTCTCCTCCCCTCCGACCGCGGTTCCTGTTTCGTAGGGTGGGTTGGGATGGTGGGGGGGGGGTTAAGCGATGCAAAGGTTAGCTGTGTGGCCATCTTCTGTCAGCTGATTGCCGAACACAAAGAGGAAGCGGCGCCGAGGCTTCCACAGGATTTCTGCTTGAATTCAAACGCGCTTATCTTCTCCTGGAAAGACGTGTTTTCAGAGCCGCGGTTTTGGAGTTTGGATCTTGTGACTTCATGTCACTGCCCCGCGCGGCTCGTAATATAGATTTAGTAATCTTTACGGCTGTTTTTATAGCATGTGAATGACGCTGAAGAGTTTGATCAGCATGTTTTTTTTTTTTTTTTTTTGCTCCTTGACCCTTGAAACTTCCTGACTTCTATGAAATCCACCGTGGTCCATTCAAAGAAGTTGATGTTCTGATTTATTTTGTTACTCTTGAAGTAATTCCATCCCGATTCAAACTGGCTGCTCGTTAGTTGAGATTAATTATCCTTTAGACCAGAGAATACATAATGAAAATGTCTATATTTTCACAAAACTTAACAATTACTCCAATCTCAACACGAAGCCAATTCTAATGAAACCTTAAGTCAAAGTGGCTTTATTTGTCATTTCTACTACACATTTTCACACATACAGAGAACTGAAATAGCATTTTACTCTCACACGACATTTAAAAAAAAAAAAAAGAAAGAAATTATGCCACCTAAAATATACAACTCAAGTCCTTTATTTGTCACAAACAACAATTATACATAGTGTAATGTGCAGGTAAAAGATATCAGTACCTGTTCCACACCAAAACAACAGTTTTTATGGGATGAAAGAATAGAAATAGAAATCTAGAACACACATAATGGAAATAGCAAACAACATAACACACTATATGACATGAATAATAATTAATAAAAAATAAATATATAAGAAATGTAGGCACACGAAAGATAAATACATATGAGTAGGCCAGTGTGGAATAGTGCAAATTAACAGTATATACAAGATAATTTGCTTGGTCTATTTTTTTCGGTTCACCAGGCGGACAGCCTGAAGGCCAGAGAATAATAATTTACGAGTCAGAAAGTTAAAAAAGTACATTTAACAGTGAAAGCACAACAGAGAGGTCCAAACATATCGCAGCCGAGTAGCTGATGTTTGGTGTAAAGCGGCAGTCCTTATGTCACTTTAAAATACAGTGAAGTGTCCCAAAATAAACTGTTGCACTATGGGTGTTTTTGCAAACTCATCCTGACAGCATGGCTTCCAGGCTACTTCAGTCTGCAAGCCTTTATAGCTGCATCACCGATATCTCAGCTCACGTCTCAGTGTTGTGTCTGCTACTCTTAAGAAATTTATATATACATATTTATATATATATACACAATTTTCTTGGTGATTTGGCCGGATTGGAGTCTCCTGCGGGCCAGTTTTGGCTTTATGTTTGACACTCCTGTTTTAGGCAGCAATTCCTCACTTAAGAAGAGCCTCATTCTGTAGCAGCGCCTCTTCGTATTCAGTGAAGAAAGTCACTATTTTTCCATTTTTAACCTGAAAAAACACAGAGTTGAGCTCATGTTAGACTGAAAGTATTTGTCACAAAGTGACTGTTCGTAATCCAGCTATGCAGGACATGTGGAGGAAGGCATGAGAGCCAAAATTAGCCTCCAAGAGTCTTTTTTTTTTTTCTTCTTTTAAAGGTTTCCTGAGACAGATTCCTAAGTAATGTGTCGGCCCAAGTCACGTTTAGAAATTTCTATTCCGGGCGGCTGTTGTAGTGTCGTAGTGAACATTTTTTTTGGGGGGGGGGGGAGCCTGCAGCTTTGGCTTTGTTGACGCAGACGCTGCCGTCCCCGGCCATGGCTGTGGAAGTCAAGAGTCCTCCCAGCCCGCGGTAAACACAGCCCTATAAATAGAGCTCAGGGAGAAGCAGGCCAGCAGCAGAATGAAAGGCATCCATACTACAAACTCTCTGCAGCAGACGCACACACACACACACACACACACACACACACACACACATCCCAAAGCCTGTGTGCTGTTACCCCCCCCCCCCCCCCCCCCCCCAAGAGCGATCGGTCCTATCTGTCATCCGTCTTTGTCAAAATTTCCCATCGGATGTTTTTCCTTATTAACTAGTTTCAGGCTCTCGGGACCGCCGCTGGTTTGTTGCCGTTCGCAGAAGGAGAAGGTCACGCCGTGAAAGACGTGTGTCATATTTAGAATGTGGATGGAGTTTATAATGGCAGAGGTGAAACAATTCAATAATCACCTCTTTTTAAATCAACTTAATTGTTTGTGCAGGTTCTCTAAAGTGTTATTATTATGATTTTTCTTTAGTTGATCGTCCGTTAGTGACGATTCTTAGTTTTTTTTTGTCTTTCGGCACTGCAGATAATCTCATTCAGGTCTTCTACCTATCACAAGGTTGGCGGTTCAACCCCCATTTCAACCTGTACACGTCTGACTGAATGGGTGAACGTGACGGATCGTCTAAGATTGAGACCCTGGTGAAGTGCATTATATCACTAAAGAAAAGTTCTTCTATTATTTTTGTCTTATCAGTCACAGTAAACACAGGATTTAATTGATTTATTGAATTTGTTGGTAAAAAAACGATTTTTATTTTGCAAATTCCAGTTTTTTTTTTGTATTTCCCCCCACAGTTTTCCCACATTTTTCACTCCATTCCACCAGTCTTTGTGGGTTTCCATTGTTGCTGTTGCACTTTTGCTTAAACCTGGTTAAAGCGTGAATTCATTGAATTACTTTTTATTTTTGGATTGTTTATATACATTTTAACTCTGAGGACAATCGCAGCAATAAAGTTCCACTTTTGACAATATATATATATTATTATATATATATAATTTTTTTAGGCCCAATCGCTGAGCTCTACTGGGGAAATGTGCACCATACGTCTTAATTTGATTGCTTCAAATGAACCGTCAGTTATACAATTTGACTGCTAATTTTCTCCTAATCTGCAAGCTACATTTAATAAATGAGCCAGCTGCTTCGGTGACGTTGTTTTTAAAGGGTACTGATGGATTATTTCTATGTGACGATCTGAAGGTGGAAAAGTGAAGAAAAAAAAAAAAATCATTAGATTATTTTGAACTCATCTTTTATTAGAATATTTGAGAATATATCCAGTACATGGTAGCATTTAAGCTGCTGACTCCACTGAGATTATTGTAATAGAGCGTTCAGTGTGTCGAAGCCACTCTACACACTTTTTTTTTTTTTTTTTTTTAAATCTGTCGGACGAGAGCTCGCCGTCATCAAACGGAAGCTGACAACGAAGCCGTGCGCCGCTTCATAACAAGCCCGCTGACTTATCCGCCTTTTTTTTTTTGACTCCAGCGTGATTTAACCATGACGACCGAATCGGGCGCAGACTCCGAGGCCAAGCAGCCACAGGAGAACAAGGAGGCGGAGAAGGGGAAGGCCAAAGCCGCGTCGCAGCCCACGTCGCCTCAGAACCAGCCGGAGCAGTTCCCAGCGGCCGCCGGACACAGCACCCCGGCCAGGAAGGAGCAGGTCAGTCTCCTCGCCGCCCCATAACAAGTCATCTGCTTTTAATTTCCTCAAACATACTTTTTGCCCTTAATATACTTTTCTCTCAAATATGTTAACTCAATAAAAAAAAGGTTTTTCCCCCGCAGTGAAAACTTGGTGTGGATCCCTTTTGAATTAGAAAAAACATCACACATCATTCATTCTTCTGCCCAATGAATTGTGTCTTTGTATAAAAAAATGGAAATGAATGCATGGGGGGGGGGGGTAAAAAAGGGACAACATGACCTCGGTGTCCTCCGCGGCCGTTACAACCCTGCGTCACAGCCTTTTGTTTGCCACAAGTCTCCCAGTCAACGCTTTTATTTTTAAAACAAAAAACGGTGGCAAGTGCATATTTTGTTTTCCAGCTTTACCCCGGCTTCATTTTAATCATTAATCCTGTCGGTAATCTCATTGAGGGAGGAGAAGCTCCCGAAGATCACGTCAAGACATAATGACAGAAAAGTACCAGTGCGGCGGGATAATGACCTTCGCCAGCGACAGTTGGGGCGAGGGTCGTGTTTTTGCTTCGAGTGTATTTATTTATTTATTGGTTTGTGTGCATGTACTTTACCAACTCGATAGCAATTGGGTCAAAGTTCAAGGTCTCGGTCACGAAAAGGTCCAAAACGTATTTTTTCATCATAAAGCGGTCAGTTTTAATCTGATCGATGTGAAACCGACGCCAACATGTTCCGTTTTCAATTCCCCATCCTCTGATACGTCACATGATGCGGTGACTGTCGTTAGTGGTTGAGGGGTCGAAGGTCAGCTGGGGTCACACAGTGATAACATGAAGCGATTCAAACGACCGTGACAGATGATGGAAGGAGAGGTGTGGCGGATCACATAACCTCGGGATTCATTGGTTTCCATTGTGATGTTGGCGAAGGTACGCGCTCCGCCGAGTGCCGAGTCAGACTAATAAATGAAGCAGCATGTGAGAATGACAAGTAAACAAGTTGCTGGAGTGAAAACTCATGACTCTCTGTGGTCAAATGGTTTCAGACGTCAGGAAAGTCTGACTCTTCTGATAAATGGTGGGAACGGACTCGGCCAAGCTTTAAAAGCCTTTTAGGCTCTTCTGGTGTATTTATAATGGATTTATCCACGTGTGTTGTCATGTATCAGTTAGTATGAAGTATTACTTCTAATTTATATTATGTGAAATATATACAGTGTATATGTAGGAGTAAATTATGGTCCAGAATACACACAAAAAAAAGTGTTTTTGCCTGAAGCCTTGTGCGAACTGGGCCTCAGATATAAAAACACTCACACAACAGTCAGTTATTGCACTTTTAGTTATAATGAGCAGTTAAATCTGATTGAGGCCTTGAGATTAAAGCTGTTCCTTTAAGGTCCCGTACTGTCATAGAATAGAAACATCAGAAACACACCATACCCCACCAACTGCTGATAGTAAAGACACGTCTCAGACTCTGAAGACATGCGCTTTAATCTCAGAACAAAAGCAGTGGTTTCCGTTTCAAGCAGTGGCGCACCCAAGCAGCAGTTCTCGTTATCTGAGGAAGCCCGGGTAGCGGCCGACGTTATCTGATCACTTCGTGCTCATCTGCAGAATCCGGCCCGCGCGGCTCACTGAGCTCGCCATCTCATCGATCTGCAGATTGAATTTCCCCCCGTGCTCCTGAGCTACAGCTGATTACTGTGTACTTTTTATTCATTTTTTTCCTCAATTACTAATTGAAAGCCAAACATTTTTCCACCAGCAGCACGTGATGGCGGGTTTCGGTCTCCATGTGCCACTTGTCACCTTTTTCCCGCAACTTTTATTTTATTTTTTAGGAAAAACCTATTTTGCACAAGTTAATAGTCACATTGGCTTAGTTGAAGGATGCATTCACTTCTCCCGCAAGGTTTAACCCATTTCATTTTTCTTTTTTTTTGTGTGTCAGCTAAAAAATTGATGGATATGAAGAAAAGGGAAAGAGGCGGTAAGAGGTTTGACTGATGTTTAGTGTGTGAAGGTCTCAGACTGCATTAGAGTGGAGATTAGCCCTAAGCTGTCCTGTCTCGTTATTTTTAATTGACTGAGCGGTTCATGTTTACAGTTTCTGTCGTTCTGGTTAAATCGGTGTGGTCAGTTTTTTTTTTATAGAAACGTTAGCATTCCCCCTCGTTGTTTTCTTTGTATTTACTGCTGTTGTTTATTTAAGATGTATGTTGTCTTTATACAGATTCATATATCACGGGGGGGGCCACAAACACACAAAATTCATCTTGAGTGGTCCGGACCGGTAAAACTGTGCCATAATAGCCTTTAAATTAAAACTTTAAAGGAGTATATGTGATTAAAATGTCTTTATTTTCACAAAAAACAAACAATTACTATGGGAAAGGACTACAATCAACATAAAGCCAATTTTAATGAAACTTTCTGGTGCAAAATACAGTGAAATCTCAATACACACATTTACACCCACAGGCTTGTTTGAGTCTCCAGTTATCGATGTTTGAAGATGAGAAGTGGGCATACTCTCGTCTTTATTCTTTTTTTCTTTTGTTTTAGAAACACTGGCATGTAAGACGACTCTTTTTTTTTTTTGTGAAAATACGTCCGTAGTATTTGCTCATTGTCACGTAATTCTGATATAAATGTGTCTCTGATTGGCTCGTCAGCCCTCATGCCGCCAGTAAACACCGTCGGTAACCAATCGGTGACTCCAGGACGTGTGAGCCAAGTGGAGGCAGAGGAAGGCCATCTGGCTTGTAGATACTGCTGAAGGGGTTGTACGCAATGACTGGAAAATAAGAAGATATAAGCTGTATATCCTGGACTACAATGCTGAGGACTATATAATTCAGGCAGGTGTGTTAAAATGTGCAACTTATCAAATATTCAAATTTTTTATTTTTTAATTATTTGAGCAATTCATACTTATATACATTCTTGACAAGCGTACAGGCCTCAGTTGTATTATTATTCCCACATTTCCAAGCCCATCCGCCTACAATTAAAAAGAAAATATAAATAAGAAGTTTTAAAGAAAAAGAAGGGTAAAGAGAAAACAAAAACTGTCAATTAGGACATCCTATTCCCAGATCCTTCAGCGTGCTAGAGGCATTTTATTGTGCCGAGTTTGTATCTGCAAGGTAGAATATGAGCGGTTTACAAATCTTATCAAAGTGTGGAAGCTCGTCTTTCGAGATGAAGCGTATGAGTCAAATCATCCAGCCACATTCTGGAGGTGGGTACAGTTGTGTTCTTGCTCGGAGTGGCGTCAGTGTCGACCTGCCAGCTGTGGGATTCGAACCTGCAACCCCCTCAGATCCCAAGTCTGCCTCTGTAGCCTCCAGGCCACCAGTTGTCAGTCTGCAGTTAAAGTCTACATAAGCCTCATTAACACCTCATGTTGTGGCACACTGAGGATGATGCTTGGTCGCCGCCGGAGGCGCGTGAATCTCCACAAACGAGACCGAGAGAAATCGTCACACCGGCCGCGCTCCCCTGCGAGACGGGAGCTCCGGTCGGGCTCGCATATGAACAGATCGGCCTCCGCTTGCAGCATTTTTTTTTTACTCTACTCTGTTTACTCCCCTGCTCGTCCGTCATGAATCGTGTTGAAATGCATCCTCCAGTGTCTGTTGAAAGGTGGAAAAGCAGTCAAATGGAATGGTTTTCTCCACGTAATCGTAAACTTCCTCTGGGGTTGGGCACTACATCTGAGGCAGCCCGCAGTGAGTTACAGTAGATAGTGGAGCAACAACGTGAGGACGATAAGAAATGTTCTCCATCAGAATGAAAGGGGGCATTAAATCCACTTTGTGTGTACAGGAGTGAGAGAAAAAAAAAACGTCTTGAGAGCCAAAGGCTCCTGTTTTCAACCGAAAGTCGGTCGGGAAAAGCTTTGTTGTCACTGAAGTGGAAAATTGGATTTTCTCTCTTTAAGACAAAATGGCGGTACACCTCCAGCTCCTCTCAGTGGGACCTGATTACATTCAGCCGGAGTCCCACTCTCTATTTTTAGGTGTGGGTTAACCGACATTTCGGGCAATTAAAAGGAATTAAAGGCACTTTTCCACTTCTGGTCAGTGAACACTTTCAGTCTCAAAGCATTAACTTCCTAATCAGCATTATTAGCTTTATTTAAAAGGAAAAAAACCAACATCTGACATGGATTGTTGTTGGGTTGGTTTTTTCTTTTTTTTTTTTAAATGTGCGATGTTAAGTCATTGCGCTGACACTCGGTGTCTTTGTTTCAGGATCAGCAGGAGGACGATCAGACGTCCCACCGGTCGTCCACCAGCCGTCTGTCCAGGTCTCCTCTGAGAGGAGTCAAGAAGGTGAAGATCATGCAGTGTAAAGTCACTCTGCTGGACGGCACCGACTACACGCTCAATGTGGAGGTGGGTCACCCGAAACGCACCTGTCGCGTCACCCGGTTCGATTCCCGTCATTCAGAACAGTAAAGAATCAGGATGCACCGATAACACTTTGAGCCCGTAGCTGAATGTTGGTACTCACACTTTCACAAAGTGGGCTCGGTGCATCTTTAGTAGATTTCCTATCATTTCTATGCTTGACTTGTGTTGGACTACATTGTAGGGTAGGGCGATATATCGAAATGTAGGAAATATTGAGCTTTTCCCATTTCTATCGATACAGCGTTTTGCTTTAAGATATTAAGCCACTTTTTTTTTTTTTTTTTACATTTTTCTGGAGAATTCCCAGTTAGTTTTTTTTTGTTTGTGCTGCTGGTTAATAAATGTGCTTGTGTTGCAGTTTGTACAGGTGACTTTGACCCCCGCTGGGGTAAAACATTATTGAGTAATAAAGTATCGAGTTTATATCGTGTTGAGAAAAAATATCGAGATATGATTTTTAGGCCATATCATCCAGCCCTAATTGTAATTAAAGATTTATTTTCATACTCTTCAGAAGGAACTCGACACACTTAACAGTGTTTTCGTCATGAATGACCGTCAGTGTTTTCCTCTTTTCAAGCATCAATTAATTAATTCAGGGATGAATCTTATTTGACTCTTCACTCGTACACACAGTATTTCCTGTCCAACAGAACAAAGTAGAAAACTTTGTCAGAGTTATTTGACTTGAAACTCCCAAACTGTGAAGCAGACCCTGCCCTGTAAATCTCCTTAGAGCTGATTCCTCCTCCCTCCCCGGGGGTTTTGGACGGAGGGATTAGCTGCCTGTTCTGGCGGCGGCGGCGGCGTTGGTGAGGTGATGTGTTCTGACCGTGAGCTGGCAGCGCTCAGTGTGTTGGCATGATTACTGCCGCCCCACTGCGGCGCTGGAAACGAGGGTCAGTCTGGACTTCCTGCCCCTTAAGACGTGTTGCTACTTATATTTGCACTTTTAGAAGAGAGGCTTCAAATTTAACGTGACATTTCTTCCTGTGTCAGATTAACTGACGTCAATTTAAACGTAACATTTTGCTGTTTTTTTTTCCAATAACGGCGCGCACCTTCACATCTATAAAGCAACTCGGCTCTGCCTTCAGCGAGGCCCCCTCTGCTCGGCGCAAACATCATGTCACTTCCAGCATTTATGTCTTCACTCGATTCACTACGGACGTCCTGACCGATGTAAAATCTGATGTCACATCACAACGGGGTCATTTAGTTGAAATTGAAGTTGAATCTCCATCTGTTGATTATCCTGTAATCTCTCATCCCGCCCCCCTGCCGGGACCCCCCAACTTCAGGTTTTTAACACCCACGTTATTTAAGGAATACATGACTTACGAGTTGGTTCAGCACAAATTTAAGTCAAATAAATGAGTGAAATATGATGAAAAACTCAATTGCATGGTGTTTTAGTTTTATTGGGGGCCAGAAAATCTGCTGTTGGACATTGAACATCTTTTGACTGTTAAAGTTTTAATGACAATACCAGAAGTCAAGTGTGTCATATATATAATTTATTTTCTTCTCAGAGGAATTTTCTTCCTGAAAACCTACAATTCAGCTAAATTTCTGATTTTAAGTGTGTCACAGAGATTTGGTACGGATCCATAAATGTGACATTTCCCGAAAATCTGCGAATACGTCCGCGATATTACAGATTAAACGCATCTGATTAACAGGGCAGGGATTATGGTTTTCATTAATAATGGATCCCAGCGGCCAGTAACAACATCTTAACATGAAAAACATTAGGATGTCTGGTATTCAAACAATAAAATTCTTCTTTATTTTCGTTTATTTGTTTGTTTATTTAGACGGCGCAGTGCATATTAATGAACAGGCCATGTCCTCACGAGGTTACAGTAAATATGCCCGTGTTATAATGAACAGAAAGATTTAATCTGTGCTCATAAGTAAGTGGAAAGGCTTCATCATATTTAGCCCGTGGGCAGTTTAAAACCACTACAACAACAAAAGAACAAATAAATTGCATTTCTTGCAGAAAGTGACTCACTGATCAATAGCTACAGTTACATGGACCATTAGTAATCTAATGAAACACTGATTCTGTTAAAAAACATGTCTTGTGAACACACTGCAAAGAACTGAATCGAATGATATTCTCAGTGCATATGTTACTCTGATTACTTTATTTCAGAGTTCATGTAAACTGGACAATCTGACCTCAGAAATAATTCAGTCGTATTGACAGAAGTCACCATGTGACACAACCAGCAGAACAAATTCTCATCAAACAGAAGTAAAAAAACAGAAAAGAAAAGAAAAATCGGCCTTTTAAAAGTTTGTTCACAGCTGAAGGCAAAACATAAGTTAGTGATTCAGGTCAGAAGACCCTCAGATAATTGTCTTTTCCTTCCCTCCAGTCCCTGTGGAAACTGGTCCAGAGCATGAAGATTTGACATTTTTATCCGTCTGACCTTGTAGCTTTCAACTCGATTTCCTCCTGAGGGAAAAAATGTCTGAGCTCATCGTTTCCTATCATGTTCTGAACCTCCAGCCCGACACTTCAGGGAGGCTTCAGGTTTAAAAACGGCACATCCCACACACCTAAGTGTTTTTTTTGTTTGTTTTTTTACATCTATTTTGTGCTCTGATTGAACAGAAATGTACATAATTGTTTGTTAAAACGCCAGCAAAGCTTTTGGTTGTATTTTTTTTAAAGCAGTGTCGTTTCTACTGTGTTATTTTACATTTTTCTTTTTCAGTGCAAAATCATGACCATCATTCGACTTATTCCAAACACAATCGTGCTGTTCATGGTTTTTCTTCCATGCGGCCATAAAGCCCGCTCTAAGTGTTGGGAAGCGACTGTCAGCGGCAGCCGTAGTCTGACAGGGACTCTTAATTCCCACTGAGATGTTCTTGTAGGATTACCTCTCAGCAGCTTTATGGCTGGTGGTGAAATCACACACATACACACACACACACACACACACACACACACACACACACACACACACACACACTCGAGGACCATATTGGATCGTCCAACTTCATTTAACTGCGACACCCTGCCGGCATGCGAATGTGACTGACAGGTCGGCGTGTTGTGACTCCTGATCCATAAGTGAGGCGCCGCGTCGTCTCTGCAGACACGAAACCTCTGTGTCATGAACAACTCTCGGCTTTGAAATATCCCACGTGATCTCGCTAGATGAGCAAAGACCAGCCTCGTCACAGGAAGTAGAGGAAAAACAAAGCTCCGGCTGGTTGACATAAAGATCTCAGGGGTGTGCGATTACTCACACAGCTCGGGAAATTTGAGGTATATATGATGTACTGCGTTTTATGCAAACTGAGATGGCGCCGTGCAGAAATGCATCATCATGCTGAAAATTAAAAACGATAAAGCAGATGGGAGCAACTTCCCAACAAGTGATACTGCGTGCTTTTGTTTTTCAAAAATAAAAAAACAAGATCAGATTTGTTAAGGTTCCGCATGCCTTGAAACTGGCATCCAGGCGTCCGTCCATCTTTTTTCTTCATGTCTACATGAGGCTGCGGGATGTTGGAACTGATCCCGGCTCTTCCATCATTGACGGCAGGGTGCAACATGAACAGTCCATCACAGAAGAAATAAAGAGACAGACCTTCACATTCGCACCTGCAGGCAGTCGAGACAAACCAGATTAACTTCAAATGCATGTTTTCATTAGACGGTAGAGGGCAGAACATGCTGGCGGGAAAACAAAGCCACACATACACTAGCTTCAAGTGATAACGCATCGGTTTGCGTTTTGGTTTCAGAAAAGTTTTGCGTTTGCACGGCAACGTTAGAAACGCTGATGAAGACGTCGTTGGCATGCCAGGCCACTAGTGGGTGCTGTTGTTTGTTTACACGCACACACACATACATGCGTGCAGAAAACAATACGCTATAAACAATAAAAATGGGAGAACAGGGACATTCTAGTGGACAGACGACCATGTTGAATTGTTATTACAGTGACTGTCAAAATAAAAGCACCAAGTCCCAGGAGAATATGGACTGGGAGTCATGACACCACGGAGGCCACCATATTTGTTATTGTCCATCTATTGAGCATGTGCAGAAGAACTGTTAACTACGACCGGAGATGGAGCCCGAGTGTTTTGAAAAAGAGTTGGCGCGTTGAAAAAAAGTTCCACCTCGTGTGCTTTTCTCAAAAAGTTTAGTTTTCAGTGGCTCTAAGCACCGTCGTCGTGTAAACAGGTCCATAGTCTGTGGATTAAAGTGTATAATTGTTCCTTACTCCCAGATGAGTAAACCTGAATCAGTTCGGTTTCAGTTAAATGAGTTGATATAAATACATTTATGTATTTTTGCTTCTTACAGAAACGAGCCAAGGGCCACGTGCTTTTCGATAAAGTGTGCGATCATCTCAACCTGTTGGAGAGGGACTACTTCGGCGTCACATACAGAGATGTAGAGAATCAAAAGGTAAACGGAGACACGCAGAATTGTTTTATTAGTGTAGTTCAGGAAGTTGGAGAATTATTCACTGAAAGTAGTAAAAAAAAGAAATGTAGGTTAAAATGCTGAACCTCCTCTTATGGCAGCTTGTGAGCTGCATTTCCTTCCATGATGCTTTAAGCTTTTTTGTCTCTGGTGCAGAATTGGTTGGACCCGTCCAAAGAGCTGAAGAAGCAGATCAGGAGTAAGTTGAGGACAGAGAACACTTGCTTTTTGGGGGGTTTTTTTGCATTAAAGAGCCAAGTAAATTTTTTAAAACCGTTTTATATATCATGTCGTCTTTTCTATCCGTCAGCTGGCCCGTGGAATTTTGCTTTCAACGTGAAGTTTTACCCCCCGGACCCGTCCCAGCTGACCGAGGACATCACCAGGTCACCCAGCGTCCATTTGTTTTTCTTTAACATCGGATGAATGGAGGGATAGAAAGAAATCAAAAAAGTGTTTCCTCCCTTCAGGTACTACCTCTGCTTGCAGCTGAGAGACGACGTCGTGTCGGGTCGCCTGCCTTGCTCCTTCGCCACCCACACGGTTCTGGGCTCCTACACGGTGCAGTCTGAACTCGGAGACTACGACCCGGAGGAGCTGGGCAGCGACTACATCAGCGAACTGCGCTTCGCACCAAACCAGACCAAAGAGCTTGAGGAGAAAGTGATGGAGCTCCACAAGTCCTACAAGTTAGTCTTTCGTGCAGAGTTCGAACTCTCGGTCGCTTAGATAAAAGTCCTGGACGCGATAACAAATAACCTGCAAAAGGCTCCAATCCGGCCAAAATTCTTTAAAAAAAACAAACAAACAAAAAACATGTTATCTTCAAAGCCATGCTATCTGGTGAATTTGTTAAAAAAAAAAAAAAACATAATAACATCAGTCATAATAACAGCTATAGCAGAGGTTTGTGTACATTTCACTGTATTTTGCACCAGGAGGTTTCATTGAAATGTACTTCATGTTGAGATTAGAGTCATTTTCGGTAGTAATGTGTGAAAAACTAGACATTTTCAACACATATACTCCACGTCACAAGAAAAAGAACCTTTAAAGTTTAAATTTAAAGGTTATTGTGGCTATTTACTGTTCAAGGATGAGATTGGACTGTTTGTGACACCGCTGTTGTAAACCGTTAATTTGATTCAACCTGGCAACCAAAAACACACGGCTGCTATTTTCTTACAAATACAAAAGATTGAAGTTGTATTTGTGGCTTTTATTCTCCAGGTACTTTTCACTGTGAACAGGAATCAATGCTACAAACCCAGAATCATAATCTGCTTTGAAACGCCAGCATGTCTGCAGACAATGGATTTGCGTTTTACTATAAATACATGGTCCTGTGTCTCTCTGTCCTTTATTGCAATGATCTGTGTGCAATTCGATGCTGTCCTGTTGACTGGTAGGTCGAGTGAGGCAATGACATCATCAGGATCAGAGTCTCTAAAGACCATCACTGCTAAAACTGGATGCACTTTGCTGCTGAAAGTTTCCATAAAAACATCCATACTCCATAATATTTTGTGCAGTAAAACAGATTTATTCCTTTTTTTTTTTTTTTTTTTTTAGCATGGAATCTGTGTCTGCTTCTCTTGTTTGTGCCTCACGTGTCTTTTCCTCTTCAGGGGGATGACACCAGCCGAGGCAGAGATGCACTTCCTGGAGAATGCCAAGAAGCTGTCCATGTACGGTGTCGACCTCCATCATGCAAAGGTAACGAGTTCACAACCAACGTTTATCGAGTCTTGCACCTTATTTCTTTTTCCAGTCGTACTGCCAGAGGGGAACAGTTACCAGTGTACAACTTGCTAGAATGTGCTGAAGTTTAAACTGTATTGTCCTCACAGATGCTCTCCGGCGTTAATATGCAAATCCCGTTTTTAAATAGATCTTACTGGATTCCTCCTCCTACATGCCGTGCGGTTCCTGTAGTCTTATAAATGTATTCACACTGGGTCCGATAACGAGTTTGACGAAGCAGGGGGAGTTGACAAACTAAGCAAACCTAGAATCAAACCATTATTCCAGTAACATTTATGTGGGAATGAGTTTGATATGGACGTATATCGATGCAGAATGTGGATCTGTTGTTGCGTTTTACCTGATTGGGGATCTGCAAACTTATTTAATGCTTCTCTGATATCACTTTCTGCAACACTTCTCTTGGTTGTTTGTAGAAGTGGCTCGTAGCAGCAGCACCGGTGCTACAAGCTCCGTTGTGAGACGTTGGGTTAAAATCTGTGGTGCCGCCACAGAAATTTTATATCCTACCAGCCAAGATATTTCCACTGTTGCCCATCATTCATCTGCCATAACCTGAAGAATATTCTATTATCAGATAATGAATACTGTTTTGTATCATTGTGCTATTTGTTAATATAAAATACTGATAGATGATAAAATGCTATGTAGGCTAGCCATTAGAGAGGCCAAAAAAAAAAAAAGTGTGAAAGTGATTTCAAGCGTTAGAATTGCTTTGATGGTTTACAGCAGGGGTGTCAAACATACGGCCCGCGGGCCAGAAGCGGCCCACCGGAGAGTCCAAGATAAAAGATTTCCAGCTGTGAGAAATTCTGACTGTAACTGCAATGTATTTATTTGACCACCAGGGGCGCACTTTGGTCGGTATTAAGTGGTGAATCACTTCAAGTGATCAGGATAAGGACAAAGTAGATGTCGGCATTAATGATCATATCTAGAATTTAATGAGTTATTCTGATCATAATATGAATAAACCATCTATACTTTTAATATATTACATTTTTTTGAAATAAATCCACTGTGATCTGTTTTAAATGGCAGAATGTTGTTGTAATTGCAGTTATTTTACGTATTTCATGTTTTTCATGTTTTGTCAAATCGTAGTTAATTAAATGTGAATGCTCCCATACTTTGTTTCACTGAAACAAAGACAGAGATTTAAAATTCTTGTTATTCATGGATTATAATGCTGTTATTTAGGGCCCACTTGAGTTTAACACATCTGGGTTACACTTCGTATGATGTGTAGAAATGTGCTGAAATATTTCCAAAAAGGAGAACGGATACTAAAAAAAAACATAATTGACTTGTGAACGTTGAACTAGTCACTGGAATAAACCGGCGTGCTGCAGTTTCCTCTCAACACTTGCAGTCGTGATGGCTCTCTTTGCCATGCAGTAGAATTCCTGAGATCTCCCCTCAACATAATCCGCTCATGCAGTCAGTAGTAACGCTTGCCACCACGACGCCGCTGCTTCAGAAACACGCCTCAACTTGACATGCCACTGCTGCTCCGCTGGTCAACTGACATCTCACTGCTTCTTCTCAGAGTTTATAGGGGTTTGGGGGGGGGGGGGGGCGGGGGTGTGGGGGTCTGGAGCCCAGCTTGACGTGGATGATTTTCTGTGCATGTCTTATCCCACCGAGCCGTATGGAATCAAACGGGCTGTTATAGCGGGAGCCTTAACGAGGGAGCCGGGGTCTGACTGTTGTCCTCATAAAGGAAAATTACAGCCATCAGTCTCCTCAGTACCGAACAGCCATCAAAAGAGCTTTGAAAGGCAAAGTGGGTTTAGGTTGTGAGAAATGGGAAAGGATATTGCCGTCACAGATCAGATCAGATCAGACTGGAGGAGATGACAGAGACGAAGCGGCCTTGATCAAAGCGAGTAGGCACCAGTGCACAATGTTTCTCCTGTTAGTCGCCCTTTTGATGCACAAGACAAAAAAAAATTGAAAAACGATGTACATATCAGACCCGCATCCCTCTTTTGTCTTCTCTCCTCTCTCATTAAATGCGAAGTTGGTAGGGAATCTCTATGAGAGCTTGGCTCCAGCTGAGGGAGAGGTAAGAGGCTGTGCTTTCCATGTGCTTCACCCGAGTGTGAGTGTGTGTGTGTGTGTGTTTGTGGTTTCCACAAGTGCATGGTTTACATCGAGAGTCATCATTTTCAACATCCCATTCACTCAAGACTCGGTCTTCTCTGCTTTGGATCAGCGCTTCCCTCTCATCTCGCGCTTCCTGCAGTGAAGAGCATCATTTTTGTGCTTCACCCACAACTTTTCTCCCCCAAAAAAACTTCACTGTTGCTTTTTGCCGCTCGGTGCACCTCCGGCCTTTACCGAGTGTCACCGCGGCCTGCATAGCGGAGATTCAGCTCCCCACGTGCCTGACTCCACTCTCCACTTGCCTGCTTTGTTTACCCTGTTGTTACCGTAAGGCTCCTTTCTCAAAGTTCTTCTTTGTTCCCGCTGTGCTCCGACGCCTGAACACCTCCCGTATATCCTGTAGTCAGTCTCATGATTTGCAGTTTGCAGTAAAGACGAGCAACATTGTGGTCAGTGACTTCTTTACTCGGCTTGTCTGGACCCTGTGTTGCTCCGCCTACTTACGAAGGAGTTTCATTATACTTTTTCTCTTGATTAAGTTTGATTTCATTCTTCTCATGTCTCTGTGTGTGTGTGTCGCTCGCTCGCAGGACTCCGAAGGTGTGGAGATCATGCTCGGAGTTTGTGCCAGCGGCCTCCTCATCTACAGGGACCGGTTGCGGATCAACCGATTCGCCTGGCCCAAAATCCTCAAGATCTCCTACAAGAGGAACAACTTCTACATCAAGATCCGACCTGGCGAGGTGAGGGTCGTACGTGGAGGTGCTCTTGTTCAACAATATTGCAGGAAAACGTCACGCGTTAAATGCTGACCAACACTCCCATGTTTGTCTTCACTAATATCCTGTGAAAGGAAATTATAACATATATATATATATATATATACACATGATATATAATATATTGCAGACGTACAATTTTCTATAACCTGTCGCAAAATATTAGTGGGACTTGGTATCGTGAGAACATCCAGTTGTGCAGAGATTTTTGAAACCCACGGGGACTTAATGGTTAAAATGAATGAAAATTGAAGTCATAAGTTTCCATATTAGTGCAGATATAAGATTTTGTTTTCGTTCCTGAAAATAGGTTTTCGAAAATTGGGATTATCTTACATCCAGGTTGTAATATTCTGCTCTCAGTGTGAGGCCAAATGCACAAAAACAACAGTACAAGGCCTCAGAAACAAGAGAAACATGTCTGATGTTAGAGTGGGCTGTTCGATTCCCAATCTGTCCACATGTCCTAAGTGTCCTTGAGCAAACCTCAAACTGCTCCCAAGGGTCGGACTGGGGCGTGTGAATGTGTGCGTGAATGGATTAATGTGACTAACATTGTGAAGTGCTTCGGGGGCCGTTGAATCAATGGATGATAGTGAAGATGACTTGTTACCGGAGGAGCCGTCAGAACCAGAGTATGAGAGAGACGACAGCTGGATTGAAGCCAGCGAGGCGGGAATAAACTGAGAACACAGGAGACGATAAGCAGGAGACGTATTTTCACTGTTGGTGCGTAAGCCAGTGTCCCTGGTATGGTTTGGATATCTGGATATTAGTAAACCATATTCATATCTTCATCAAAAAGAGATTGAATATGCAAAACCTCATCTTATAATCAGAGTTGTACTTTAGTCAAGGACATCCTGGACCAGGGCTGTCCAACACAAGGCTAGAGGACACCTTTTTTTTGGGACATTTCAGTGTTTTTTGCACCAGAACGTTTCATTAAAATTGGCTTTATGTTCAAATTGTTGGGAGTAATTGTTTTGTGACAATAGAATATGATGAAATTGGCCCCTGAACTGATGTGAGTTTGACACCCTTGTCCTAGAAGCTACTTACATACTTAAAAACAAAAATTAAACACAACATTTTGTCTGTTTTACAGTTTGAGCAGTTTGAAAGCACGATCGGTTTCAAGCTTCCAAATCACCGTGCCGCCAAACGGCTGTGGAAGGTCTGCGTGGAGCATCATACCTTCTTCAGGTGAGAAACTATGACGGCAAACAGCTTTTCTCTTTTATTCAACAAAAAAAGTGGAGCTTTTTTTTCCCCCAGATTTCGATTGTGATGACGGAATTGTGACGATTCCTCAGTGTCCAGCCTTGTAAACACGACTTCGCTCTAAATCAGAACAGAAGATGATTCTCAGTCGTAAACAGCATTTAAAATTTGTTGGCGCTGCCTCAGGCACCAATATGTCCCCTGTGTTGTTTGGTGTAGTGAGCCCAGTCCGACGGCTCTCCGGAGACTCTTCAGACGCTTCAACAGTGCTCAGAATCTCTGTTTTTATTTGGGGTTTGATTAACGGGAGCGTTTTATTTTTTCGCCTGGCGACAGGCTCGTGTCCCCCGAGGCGCCCCCGAAGAAGTTCCTCAGCCTCGGCTCGAAGTTCCGCTACAGCGGCAGAACGCAGGCTCAGACCCGCCGGGCCAGCTCTCAGATCATCAGACCCGCTCCGCTGTTCGAGCGCTCCTCCAGCAAACGCTACAACATGTCCCGCAGCCTGGACGGAGGTGAGGAGGGCGTTTTCATCGCCGACAGCAGCTTTTAAAATCTTTATTATTTTTTTTTTTTCTCGCGAAACTTATGGAGAATTAAAAGCTTGAAATGCTTAAATTGCTGGAAAAGCATCTGTGGATATGATAAAAGGAACCAATGAAAGATAAAATGAATAAAGCAAATGCAGAGCACGGGGTGTTTTACACTGTGTGAAAAAGATAATAAGGGTTGCACAATGCATACTTTACAATTAAGCAATTACAAAAAATGAGCAATCAAAATGGGAAGTGTTACAACGGCAACAAAAGGATGTTCGTTTTGGGAGAATGTACCTTTTCCAGTTCTTCCAGATTTTCATTAAAATTAGCCTTTTGAAGCCTTATTGAGAAAGTGATTCTCTCCATTACAAAGATTTCGTAGGAGATATCGAGTCATTCACCGTCTGGTTTTAGCCATTTCAGTGTTATTGCCTTTCTGGCCGCCACACTCAGTATTTCAAATAAGCACTTGTCATTTGTGTTTGTGGATGTGGCGTGCAGCAAACCAAACAAGAGTTCGTTCCAATTAAATTCTTTTTATTGTCACTTTTTCTATTTTCCTAAATGCTTCAGAACGAGCCATTAGTGTCCCCCAGATCTATTCTGTCCGTTCACGTCTCTTTGCGTCGGCCTTTCAGCTCCCATCACGGAGAACCACGAGACTCTGATGAAGGACGCCGCCGCCGACGGGGCGGCCAAAGTCATCGCCAAGGGAGACATCATCACCACTGTGACCACGGAGAAGAAGGCGGAGGAGGAGAAGGCGGAGCAGGAGGACGCTCAGAAAGACGCGGAGACTCCGGACGCCGCCACGACGACGGCGCTCAGACAAGACACCAAGGTAGAGCCGGGTCCAGCGGCGTCTCGTTAATTTACCTGAAAGAATCGGATAATGTCCCTCCAAACCTGCTGTGACTCTTTTTAAGCTCCTATTCAAGATTCTAATTTGATTTTCTTTCCAGATAGATTTCTTAATGGCCGATGATAATTTCCCCGGTTGCTTTCAGCTTAACCCTCTGCAGTAGCCGAAATGCTTTTCATCTTGTGTGCGCTTTACTAATTAGCTTTTCTTTTCTTGTCCTTCCTTTGACCCCTCCCCACACTTTTACTCGTGTGTACTCATGCGTACTCGCCCTCCTTTTCCCCTTCGCTTCTCTCCATTTACACACACACACACACACACATATCATTGTTGGTATCTCCCTCCATCAGTGTTCCCCTCATGTATACACGACCGACCCCCTCCGCTCCGAGCTCTCGCTCCCCTCATCCCCCGTCTCATCCACTAAAGTGCGGCGGCGCCGCCGGGGGAGCGCTCGCAAGCGGGCGTCATCCGTCAGCCCGGCTAAGAGCAGCACCGGGTGCCAGCGGCGGCAAGCGCACGCCGACCGCAAGGCGGCGCTGCTGGAGGAGCGGGCGCTGCTGCTCTCCGCCCGCAAGCAGAGGCTGGAGCAGGGCAAGCGCCGCGGCGGCGGCACGCTCTTCTCCTTCTCCCTGCACCTGCCCGACATGTCGTCCATCCTGGACGAGGACGGCTACATCACCTTCCCCGATTTGTCCGAGATGCGCTTCCTCCCCGAGTGCGCGCACAACTTCCTCCCCATCAAGTCACCGTCGCTCATCCCGTGCTTCCTCTTCATCTTCTTCTTCCTGCTGTCCACCTCGTTCTCCGTCCCCTACGCCCTCACCCTTTCCTTCCCGCTGGCGCTGTGCCTCTGCTACCTGGAGCCCAAGGCAGCCTCCTTGACCGCCTCCATAGCCCAGGGCTACCATGACCATGACAGTTCAGAGGAAGAGGAGGTGTGTGTGTGTGTGTGTGTGTGTGTGTTCGTTCGTTCCAGTACAATGACGGTCCATTCAACCGGTTTAACCCCTGAATCCTGTCCCGTACCCCGCTCTGCCGTCTCACCGGCTCAGAGCCGACCTGGAGACTGTCGTGTGTCCCAGCGTCTGTCAGTGTCCTACTTTCAGACCTTCATCTCTGCTCGGTCACCTTCATCCTGAAGACTCCATCTCCATCAGCATCACTAGTGCACAGAGATGAACCTGCAAGTCCCGGCATTTCATACGACGCAGGCCCCGTTTACACGACAACGATTCGAGTGAAAACTCAACGTTTTTTTCGCGGAGTTTTTCAAGTAGTTAGCATTGCGGGCCACAGGGTGGCGCTGTTGGTTGCTATTATAATGAAACTACACACACACAGACTAATCACCTGAATATAAGCCGCACCCACCAAGTGTAAAAAGAAAGGTCAGAGTTACGTGATGCGCCTGAACACATCACCCATGTATTTGCGACATGAAGTTGTTTAAACCCATGAAAATTCATAAATTAGCCACGTCATTGTTTAAGCCACAGGGTTCAAAGCGTGTGAAAAAAAGTAGTGGCTTTTATTCTGAAAAGTACGGTATAAAGTCCCAGGAGGATGTGGAGAATATGGACTGGGAGTCATGACAATCTAGAGGAAACATTGTTCTTATTGTCCATCTTCTGAGCGTGTGCAGAAAGAATATTTACTACGTCCGTGGCGGGCATGCACTGTCTCCGTCGTCTACAAGGAGATCGGCCCTGGAATGCTTTCATAAAGTCTCGTTTTCACCCGTCGCCATGGAGACGGCGCCCAAGCTTTTTTTTTCGAAAAGTTCAACCTTGGGAGCCGTTGCATTATCAGTGGCTCCGAGCACCACCGTCGTGTAAACGTACCCCCCAAAACACTATGGAAGTTTTACGTTTCCGCTTGAAATCGTGTAAACGGGCCGTCAGACTCGACACCATCATTTGAGGGTTAGACACAAAGATCAAAAACTATCGATCACTTCTTACTCACATTAGCGCAACACTTTATTGCCTCGTCTATAACACAGACAGATTTCCATTTAAAAGAAACGGATCGCTAAATATTTCACTCTGTGTGCTTATTAGACATTATGATGGTTATTAAGTAATCAGCTCCCTTCATTTAATCACTAATTCCTCAGCAAAGCCCAAACACAGCTTTGTGTCTAACCCGCGTGTGCGTGTGTGTGCGTGTGCGTGTGCGTGTGTGTGAGTGCGTGTGCGTGTGCGTGCGTGCGTGCGTGCATGCGTGTGTGTGTGTGTGTGTGTGTGTGTCATCATCAACACATGAACACCAGCTGCATGGGAACACGTCCACATTCATCCACGCACTCAGTCTCTCTGCAATCTGACTCCAGCAAAGCGGCACAAATTAGAAGAACGAATCTTGTTGAATTTCTTCTGAAAGCGCTTTGACTTGACTTGAGATGAGATATTTTCCACCCTCCGCCGCCGCCGCCGCGTCGAGAGACTGTGTGACACGTAAAGACATCCCCATCATCTTCGGTGTCAAACATGCATGGAGAGGAGTGGGGGGGGGGGGGGGGGGGGGGGGCCTGAAAGTCAGGTTGCTGCTCGGCAACTAAAATTGTCGGATCAGATCTTTCTGTCTTGTGCTTGTGGAGGGAAGAAATTACACCCCAAAAAAACAAAACAAAAAAAAAACCTTACCATCCTGAATCCAACGACAAAAAGCCTCGTGACCGACCGAAGGCTTCAACTTCCTCTGACTCTGTTTTTGCTTGCTTATTTTTCATTTGCTACGTGTCTTTTTCTTTTTTCTTTTTTTTTTGGCCTCCTTCAGATCGTATCCGTTGTTTACTGCGATAACCTGCAGCTCGTAGATCAGGCAGTTCAGTGCATCTCCATCCGTCTCATCTGTGGTTCTCTGTAGATGTTTAAATGTCTTTTTTTTTTTTTTTCTTCGAACATTTACAATTTGGGTTCTCTCTCGTTTTTCTTGCTTGCCTCTCGGAACGGTTTGTCAAACGCAGACCGACAGCGAACAAACTGACTTTGCCTATGATGGAGAGATGACGGCCACAGAGGTTTGTACATCAAGGAAAAGACGAGTTGAAGCCATTTAAAATGGGGAAAACATTTATTTTTTTTAAAAAAAGGAGGGATGCGGAGGAAATCCCGAAGCTATCTTGATTGTAAGTGTGATGATTTTGATGAAGCTGTTCTCCTCCAGGTGCCTCGGTAGAAAAGAAACTTTCTTTAGTTTAGGTTGAATCTAAACAGTGAAGTCGATGTGATGTGCGTCTTGCAGCCCTGCATGTCCTGCATGAACTGGACCCTGTGATAGACTTTTAGTTCTTCCCTGTTTCATGAAATTATCGACAGGATTTCAGTTTGAGTGTTTATCATCTGGAATAACAGATGTGAGGAGATTGTAACATGAGACAGTTGGATTTACGAATGACGTAATTGTTAGTACAGGTTAGCTGCTCATTTCAAACTGTCTTCTCCTGAACACTGACCGCTTCAGGATCCACTGTCACACAGGAGGAAACACCGATGGATTAGTTTGTCGCAAATTGGGTTTACATTGTTGATCAATAGTGCTCTTTCACTTTAACCCTTTTTATCGGCCATATTTAATAACTTGAGTAAGTTTTACTGATTGTAAAGTGTTATCTGTTGCAGATAACACTTTATGTTGGACTCAATAGTGTGTAGGTAATCCTTTACAGATACCCGATGATACTTCCATCCCATTTGAAGAGTTTTTTTAGTTCAGTTTTACATTTTTTAACAGAATTTTATGGATATAAATGACTTGGAAAAGGTGTAAAAGTGGTAAAATTACCTAAAAACATAAGGAAATTCCAGATTTTTCAATGATTTTACTATAAAGTGTTAAACGTACTATTTTCCACCATAGTTTCACTTTCCTTTGTGTAATTCCTGTCGATAAGGGTCTATTGACCTCCTTCCTTTTACACAGCAAGTCACTGTGATCTGCACTTTGGGCGAGTATTGAATGTTTTATCTGCCACAAACACAACCTGAAACCAGGTTTCACTAAATTCAAGATCAAGACTTTACCCTCTTCGCCTTCGGTGTTTAATCCCGTCTATGTGTCTGGATTTTATTTAGATTAAAACAGCCATTATGCTTGCTCTTTATAAGCATACATATCCCTCTTTCTGCACTGTGACGTAAACCTCATCAACAAATAGAAGCAGTTTCTATCCTGCATGTTTTAAATGTGGCCTTTCTCCAGCACTTAGTTTTTCTGATTGTACTTGACTTTGTTCAACTTCACAATGCATTTAGCTCAATGGCAGGGGTGTCGAACATAAGGCTCGTGGGCCAAAACCGGAACGCAAGAGGCTCCAATCGGGCCAAACCACTAAAATTGGTTAAAAAAAAACCAACTCAAAGAAGGGGGCATTTCACTTTATTTTGCATCATTGAAATTGGCTTCATGTAGAGATTGGAGTAATTTAAAGGTTATCATGGTACTATTTTACCGGTCCGGCCGACTCGACGTGAGGCTGGACCGTATGCGGCGGATTAACTAAAATGTGTTTGACACCCCTGATCTAAAGAATCGTATGTTTCCTCGCATCAGGCCGGGTGGAGCGCCCTGTTCTGTTGCGGTGGTGGGTTCTGATCTTTGCACCACCTTCTCTCTCCCGTCCCACCTCACTGCCTCTGGCCGCTCGCTCCCCGGTTTCCTCTCACCTGATTGGCCGTCTGCGTATCCCCCTCCCATTCTCCTGTCTCACTGTGTGTGTGTGTGTGTGTGTGTGTGTGTGTGTGTGTGTGTGTGTGTGTGTGTGTGTGTGTGTGTGTGTGTGTGTGTGTGTGTGTGTGTGTGTGTGTGTGTGTGTGTGTGTGTGTGTGTGTGTGTGTGTGTGTATTTTCTCCTCTTTTTCCTCGCTTGTCAGTCGGACGCTGATGAGGACTCTGAGATGCGGACTCAGGTACACTGGGCCCGCCTCCTGGCCCCGCTCAGTGCATCGCGCCGCCATCAGATGCACTGAGACGTCACTCACGCCGTCAGCTTGCTTTTTTCCGCCGCTGCTTCCCGCGCTGACACGTTCTCACAGCCACACAACACGCCGGAGTGACTCGTCACTCTTATCTGCTTCACTGACTGCTGCTGCTGCTGCTGCTTCGCAAATTTTGTTCTTTTTCTCAGGAGCTTTTGCTTGTTAAAAGAGTCATTTTCATCTCGTCTTTCCTCCAATGTCACTTTCCCAGACCCATGACTTCATCATATTATTACTGTGGAAGACAAACCTCCCATTTTCTCCTCACCAGTTAGATTTTTCCTTTTCCCCTCCTCTCTTGTCTTTGCAGTATAGTTTCATAAGACGAGTAAAAGGGGAAAACGTTTTTATCAGGCATAGTAATCTGATGCTAGAGGTTGGTAAGAAGACAAAGCATGACTGAACGATGCATGGAGGTGCTTTTGGTTACTGTCAAACACATAAACCTGTCAGAATAACAAACTGGATTAAGTTTTTGCTGTGTACTTCATACGACCCAATAAACAACTAAACTTAAGTGTTGACCTCTAATGAGATTTGGGAGTGTTGTGCTTTACGAAACCGCTGAAACTTACGTGTGAATCAGTGCACGACTCATTTGTTTTCATTCATTTAAGCTGGTCTTAAATGCTCTTTTAGCATTTAAGTACGTGCTGTGTTGAGTTAACGGCCATCATGTGGGTTTGACTTCCTTGTTTTATTTGGCTGTTTGGTGTGAGATGCTGGAACGGGCCTGAGCCTGGTCGATGTCGACATCAGGACGGCTCGCGCCGCCTGATTGAAGACCTTTTCACAGTTACTTTTTGTGTTGCTCAAACATGAATTTTTATTTACATTTTTTTTGGTAATGCATTGAATATGCAAACTACACGGAGCATGGCTGTCGCCCGTCCGTCCGTCCGTCCGCCCGCCCCCTCTTCCCCTCCCTTCCCGCCCTCATCCCCCTGTATCATGGTTGATCGGCCAATGCAGGACGCGGACACCCCGGCGGAGGTGGTCCAGCACCAGACCAACATCAGCGAGCTGAAGCGCTCCTTCCTGGAGACCGGTGGCGGCGGCGGCGGCGCAGCCGGTCTGACCGAGTGGGAGAAGAGACTCTCCTCGTCTCCCGTGCGCTCCCCCAGGGCGGACGAGGCGCCGATGATAGAGCCGCTGGAGCTGCAGGACGTAAGCTGCAGTCCACCGCATGTGTGTGTGTTCAGCATGACGCCACCGAGGACTCTTGTCTTTCTGAGTCCCAGTCGTCCGTCGCGGGTTTGACCGTGAGCCGCTTATGGGTCCCGAACAACTTTGTTCTCCATCAAACTGAGTCCAGAGCAAGTGAAACAAACTTTGGAGCTCCAGAAAAGAGATCTGTGAAGTCATCCAAAGTCGCCACTTTATTCCATTAGCAAACAATTATTATACTAATTTGTCTTGGTGATGAATTCGGAGGATATTGATCGGTGATGCGACTGTGTGACATTGTGTACGTCTACGTAAAAGTTCACCCTTCACTTGTGACGTGTGGTGTGACCTGATAGACCGACTGGAGCGGCGCTAATTAAACTCCCCGGAGGGCGACGCTCTGACATCCAACATGTCTGACTCAAATAACAAGCAGCCGCCACGAGATCCCGAGCTGCTCTCTCCCAACATCCAGTCGGTTTTCACCTGCCCGTTTGGTTTGTTGAGTGTTTTAACAGACGGGAACTTTTTTTAATTTTTTTTTTATTCATCTGTTTCTCCTCTCTCCTGCAGACTAAAGAAGAGCAGGCAGCAGCAGACGTGACAAAAGGAGGAGTGGAACCAAAAACCCTTGAGGTGAGTTTGATACCTGGGGGAGCAAACAGTTAGTCAGGATCAGAACTATTAGTTGACGAAAGCAGTTAGATTCTTATTCATACTCAAGGCCGCTTTACTTCCAATCTAGCCGCCCTGTAACAACCAATAATGTGGTAATTGGCCATTTTAAATGTAATAAAGCCCTTAATGTAATAAGATTGCCAGTAGTGTAATAGAATATTTTTGCCAATCCTTTCCAAAATAAAATCACAGCCAATATATGAATAATGCATGAATACCATTCTTTGCACAAAACCTGCGAAAAAGCCCATTTTATTTCTGTTTGTTGATTAAAAATAGGCATAGTGGATAGGATACTCGTCTTTTTCTATCTTGTATTCTATTATAGAGTGAAAAAACAAGGCAGCGTGTAGGCTGCATCGGCAAAAGAAAAAACACAGTTTGACCGATTGGATATTAACCTGCTGTTTGCGGAGCTTCGTTGCTACACTCGGATCACAGCGTCTCTGGGTAAATGATGTCTGAGAAGATAAAGCAGCCCACAGCAGGACAAGCTTGATAAGTTCTGATAAGTTAACTATAAATTTGAATAGAAAAAAAAGAAGTTTACTCAACAAAGATATTAGTGGCCAGAAGCGTCGTTAATTTCCTGCATTTCTGTCCGTTCACATATTTCGAGCTCCAGACGTATGTGGATACCTGAACAGTGTTTGACTCTTTTAATCACTCCTCCAATTTATTCGTCCAATCTCTGAAATCTGATGTTATGATTTCACATTTAATCATTTATGCATTCTCAGTGCGGAGAAATTAGGATTAAAAACTACTCTGTGTTCTCCCTCTTGGAGCTCTTCCTGTCTGTGTATCCTTTCTCTACTGAACTGTGTCTCGAGCTGTCCTCTGTGCATCGGCTGTGTGACGTCCTCCTGTCTATTAACCTGAACGATCCGTTTCCAATAAGCCAAGTGTCTCCTCAGGCGGCAGCAGGATATCTGGTGAAATACGTGGTGGATAGTGTGGTAACTGAAGGAGCCACCTCCTCGGGCCCTCACGGGATTAGTCTGTCCACGACGATGGATGACGACGTCTTCATGGACGGGACCCTGAGGGAGGCAGAGGAGAAAACCCCCGACTCGACAGGGAAGGTCAGCCCCGGAGCGATGAGACAGGAAGTGTCCCAGGCCATCACCGACAAGAAGGGGACTCTCATCATCCTGAAGGAGGCCGAGGAAATAGAAGACGCCGAGTGCCAAGACTCGAGTACCAAAAACGACGAGCCGTTCTTCTCCGGAGAGTTCCAAGTTGACAAGGATGAAATCCAGCTCCCCATGACGGAGATGGAGGCTTCCGCAGAAGACGCCGCCGCCGCCGCCGCCGCCGCCGCCGCTCCAGAAACGCAGCCCCCGGTAGTGAAGATGTTAAGTCCGAAAGCGGAGATAAGAAACGAAGACGTGACTCAGTTCAAAGGTGTCGACTCGCCGAAGAAGGCCATGGCGTCATGGATTTCCGAGGAGGTGAAGACGGACGCGGCGGCGGCGGTCGTCAGTGTGTCTGTAAACCACGTGACGGAGATGAAGACTCCCGACGAGATGCTGCAGCAAGTTGAATTTTTCACCTTCCAGGAGGTCCGGTCCGAGCAGCCGAAGTCCGGCCCGGCTCAGTTTACGGTTTCTGAAAGTTCGGCTACGACTCTGGCAGCGGTACTGTATGAAATAAAAACCAGCCCTAAAAGCAGCACCTCCCCCCTTCACATCTCCTCCACCCCGCTGCCTCCCCACATTGCCTCCTTCTGACAGCCGTTAAAGCAGTTTAACAGGAGTGAGAAGACGCCCCGTTGCATGGCTGACGGCCCCGTAACACCCAGAAGCTCAAACTGCTGCTTTCTGTTGCAAATCTAACCTGCCGCTTCTTTTCTTAAACAGCGTTTTTTTATTTTTTTTTAAGTTTGCTGACTGTGAAAACAGCTTGCCTCTCCTGCAGTCGATAAGGAAAGAAATGGGGGCTCTGACTAGCTCCTGTTTGTTTTTTTAGCATTTTTTGCTCAGCTCCACCATTTATTTATTTATTTATTTATTTATTTATTTATTTATTTATTTATTTATTTATTTATTTATTTATTTATTTATTTATTTTGCTCTGGGCTCCGTTATCAGTTTCCCGTCAGCGGTGACTTCAGAGCGCTGGCTCGGTGCCACTGCTGCAGCTTTCCCCTCCTCATCCTCCACAATCCCCCTCGCCGCCTCAGAAACACTTTAGGAAGGAAAATTGTACGGATCCACCTGGGAAGTTATTTCACTCGTGTGAAGAAAACCGAAAAGCTGATAAGTGGAGGTTTGCTTCCAGTGAAGGATCCGTGCAGTTTTGACACTTGAGGCTGCACATAACTATTAAAACGTCTTTTTTTTTTTTTTTTTTTATGGCTTTTCATTCTCCCTTCCCTCTTGTTTGGTGTGACTTTTCACTGTTTTACTGTTCTCTCTGTTATGTGTCGTCCTTCTGTCTCGTCAGTCGACACTGGGATGGGTTTCCTCCTCTCAAAAGGTGACGACTGCTCTCTGCTCCTTTTGAATATTATATTCATGTCATACTCACAGGCAGGGGTGTCAAACACAGCGGAGTTCAGAATTCACACGTGCAGCCCAATTTCATCTTCAGTGGGCCGGACTGGTAACATAGAGCCAAAATAACCTTTAAATATAGATTTTAATAGTTTTCTTTGTTGTGACACAAAGTGTACATGATGAAAATGTCTATATTTTCACAATTACTATGGGAAATGACTCCAATTTCAACATAAAGCCAATTTGAACAAAACCTTCTGGTGCAACAAACTGTGAAATGTAAAATGTCCAATAAACTTCTCCTATAACTGTTGCATTACGGTTTTATTACTTTGAGGCTAACGCTCAGTTCGGGTCTCATTCTTTTGTTGATACTTTTGAAATTTAAAAAAAATTAATTAAATCTATGTTTTCTTAGAAATTTGTCAAAGTTTCCCGCTGGTTTATCAGGATCGGAGTGTCTTACGAGCTGCTTTTGGCCCGCAGGCCTTATGTTTGACACCCATGCCCTGAGGTTTTATGCATTTAAAGTCTGAAGCTGTATAACCGGCAGCACCTCTCTCTGTTAGGTGATGGGATGCGGCGGCGCTCTACTTGTTTGGGTTTTGTTTCCTCGCTGTCGCACGTCTCCTGACCATGAATTTGTCTTCCTCAGGCGTCACCAGACCACGAGGAGGAGGCGGCGGCGGCGGCTCCCTCACAGACGGACGCGGCGTTCGTCAAGTCCTCAGGGCCAACGGTGAATATCACGACCGCCGCGCAGGCCGAGCTGGTACATCCCGCCGCGGCAACGTCAGGAAACGCTGGCGGCCGAGTAGCGTCGCAGTCTGACGCTTCGGGCGAACCGCCGGGCTCAGAGCCGCCAGTAGGGCCGGATCGGCGCTGTGCGTCCGTGCACTCGAGGCCAGAAACGACAAATTTGGGGTTTAGTGCGAGCGCCTTGCCAGAGTCAACAGGGCTGAGCGCTGCGGAAGAAACGGCTGGAGAGGGAGCGGGGGCGAGCGAGGTGTCGAGACATGAAAGCGACGGCCTCCGATTCGTCGTGGCGCCGGTCGACATCAGAGAAGAAAGACTGGATTCAGCCGGGGAAGAGGAATCGTCCGGTTTGAAGCAGCCCGAAATACATGGCAAGAGAGTAAAATTCTCTGATCAGGTGGAAGTTTTCAAAGAAGACGACGGTCCCACGGGGTTGGAAGATAGTATCGAGGAGGTGGAGGAAGAGGAGGAGGAGGAACGTTTGTTGACCTTTGTCGGCGGAGAGGATGAAAAGCTTCGGAAGACGTCAAATCGTCTGCCCTTTGAGAAGGAGAAATATCACTATCTGCAGGTTGAGAGTTCGGAAGATGAAATCGACGAGTGTGAACCTGCCGACGGAGACGAGGAGGAGGAAGAGGCTGAACGCATGCACAAGGAAGAAGGAAATCTGCAACCTGAAGATGGCGTTGATGAAAAAGAGTCCGAAGCCAAGGATGTTGTGGCATCAGAAGAAGATGGAGAATTCAACCGGATTGAGGTGATCCGTCCACCTCCCGACGAGGTAACCTCGGCTCCGGAGGCCTCGCCATCGTAACCTCACCACCGCGCTCCCAGAAATCAAGTGACACCACCCGACCAACCGCATGGATTCGTCTCTCAAACTTCCTAACTTCACCGTTTTGTGGTGGCGCAGATCAGGGGACATCTGACATGATGCGGTGCACACACACACACACACACACACACACACACACACACACACACACACACACACACCTTGTGATTTGCATTCTTCGGGAGCCCCTCCCTCACTGGACTAAAGACTCTAATGCATGACTGCATGCTCGTTTCTGGATCTCGACCCTTCGTTGTTCATTTGTGTCGGTTTGATCCACTGTACCAGAGCGCGGTTCGATTTTCACAGCAAAGATGTGCAATTAATAGTGACGGTCTCTTTTTTTATTTTATTTTTTTATCTCTAATTCTCTGCAGACATTTGTTTGAAACCTTTTTTTGTTTTGTTTCCCCCACCAGAGTCCTGATATTTTGGACGTGGCTTCCAAAGAATCGCCCGTCGTCCACACGGAGACAAAAACCATCACCTATGAGGCTGCAGAGGTACGAGCATCTTTGTTGACGTTACGTGAAGAGTAGTTTCTGCGAGGGAAGATTGATTTAAGTTGGGTCACACCGATGCGATGCAAGGCCGCGACACCGAGTCAGAAGTCACAGCAGAAAAGAAGGCGAAGTTCAGAATCGTGGTTTATGTTCATGATGTTGGGAAACACAGCCGGCTGTGTCAGTCTGCTGTTTGCCGCCGAGCTGTCAGTCGTATTATCAGAGCGCTAAAAGAGGCAGCTGCCTGCTCAGACAGGAAAACGCCGCCGAGACCAGCGAGAGCGAATCAAAACTGTGAAGCTGCTGGAAGACGGAATCAGTGAGATGAGATTCGCTCTAAAGCCGAAGGAAACCGCCGGCTGGGGAGATAGCGCCACTTTAAAGCTCCGCTGCTTGTAGCGTTTGATGAACTGACGTCTTTGTCGTCAGGTTTATTTTGCCTGGTGTCACTTATGTCAAAAGAAGCTTTAAAGGAAACAAAAAAACACAACCGAGGGGCCCGTTTACGGGACGATTTCAAGTAAAAACATAAAATTTTGTCGCATTTTGGGTGTCGGAGTCACTGAAAACACAACTTAATGATAATGGCTCCCAACGTGGAACTTTTTGACACGTCGCCGAAAGGGACATTTTCTAACGAAGCTCGGATTGTCACAATTTGTTCTTGTGCACATGCTCAGTAGATGAGCAATAAGAACGTTTTCCTCAGTGAAGTCACGACTCCCAGTCCAAATTCTCCTGGGACTTGATACTTTTATTTTGACAGTCACCATAATAACAATCCACCTTGGTGGTCTGTCCACTAGAATGTCCTTGTTCTCCCGTTGTTTATGTTTAGAGCTCATTGTTCTCTGCTTCGTGTGTGTGTGGTTTCATTACAAAAACTAACAACAGCACCCACTAGTGGCCCAACCAGCTAACTACATCGTTTTCAGTGTTTCTGCCTTTGTTGTGTTAAACGCGAAACTTTTCTGAAACGAAAACACCAAAAAAAGTAATACTTTTTTCCTTGCAGCCTTGTTATGTAAACGGTGCATCAGACTCTTTCCTGGGACTTAAACTCTTCTTAAACCCGACTTTAGCTCTGAAACACAGAACGTTTTTTTTTTTTATTTACTTAAACAAGATAAAGGCTGTTAAAAGTCGATGGTTTATTACATCTGCGTTTATCAAATCACTCCTGAAGTTTTAAAACAGACCAATATTTAACCTCTTTAATGCTGAAACAAAAAAAGAACCCCAATTGCTTAAATCTGACATTTGATAAAAATGCTTTTTTCAAAAAGGCAAAATTTTCTCCATCAAATGATTCGAGAAACATGTTAATGGAGCCTGAAATTATTGGTATTGTTGTTTTTGTCATTGATTAACTAAGTTCCCCTCCTCACAACACATTAGTGAAAAAGGAAACCGCTCTGAAAATGGGTGAATAAGATTGGAGAAAAAAAAGAAGAAGAATGTGTTTTTCTTCTCCGCAGGTCGATACCAATGGTGACGCAGACCCCGGCGTCCTGCTGAGTGCTCAGACCATCACTTCGGAAACCACCAGCACCACCACAACCACACACATCACAAAGGTCAGGCTGCATTCATGGTGTCGTTTCACTCCAAACAGCTGGAGTTCATACACATCTGGACCTCTCAGGAATCACTGCAGGCTATAAAACATAATGTATTTGCATGAGAATGGCTGAGTGTGTCGTCGGTGACGCGTCTCGACGGATCATTAAGTCTTCTGTTTGTCAGACGGTGAAAGGAGGAGTCTCCGAGACGAGGATCGAGAAGAGGATCGTCATCTCCGGAGACGCAGACATCGACCATGATGAGGTGGGCCTGCTCTTTCACACTGCCAAGTTGAATAATCAGATATGAAAAGTAAAAGTGGCCGCGGTGACTCCCGGGACTTTAACTTGCACTGTACGAAGCAGCCGTGCGATGTGGAGAGGTCTAACATTTTGAAATGTGTTTTAACAAACTTGACCTAACACTCCCCCCCCCCCCCCCCCCACGTCCTCCCCTCCCCGCCTTTTCCCCGTTCTCTGTCTCCCCCTGGTGATCCCTCCTGGCACTGCACTCCCTTATGTAGGCTCTGGCTCAGGCCATAAAGGAGGCTAAAGAACAGCATCCTGACATGTCAGTGACCAAAGTAGTGGTACATAAAGAGACAGAGATCACGCCAGAGGAGGGGGAGGACTGACCCAGGTAAGACAATCAGACCCCAGTCCTAGTCCCGGCTCGGTCCGGTTTAGTCTGGTCTCTGTGGTCCGACTTGGCTTCTTTTTTTTTTTTTTTTTTTCCCCTATCTGGTCGCCATTCTCGGGCATGCTGCTTTTCCCATCAGCACTTCCTCTCTGTCACTGGTGCAGATAGCTCTCGTTTCTGCAGCACTCACAGCTAATGCATCATGCTGTTGTCATTGCAGCTCCACTCCCCCGGTGTGCGTGTGTGAGCGCACAGCGGATATTACAGGCTCAGCTCGTAACGCCGAGGCTTAGGAACCTTTATAGTATAATGCTGCTGGCCGTCTCATGCAACCTCCTGTAATTGGGATGAAACACCTCCCCCTGCTGGAAGGAAACTCACAACCACCACCCTACCCCAACCCCCACCCCTTCTGTTTACACAGGGTCACCTTAACGTGCAACATTCTGCATTGACTTTTAAAAATCTATTGCACTGCTAATTAAAATTATTCTGGAAATGCCTGCTGAGTAAATCCTTAGCAAAGCCTTTTCAAACTGTGCCGTGCTGCACAGACACTCTGTGCACGTCGTGCGGCCTCACAAGAGGCACCGGCGGCCTTGAGCAATTACTTTCCGGCTGAACTGGCTTCTGTTTCCCGGAGCTCTCAGCCCGACGCACCCGTATGGACTGAAACCCGATCCTGAGCGCACGCAGACGTGCGTCGGGTCTATTTTCATCCCGGTTCTTACAGGAGAAAAAAAAAAAAAAGAAAAAATATTCTGGGACGGGGGGCTCGTTACTCCTGAACACACATCAGGCACAGGCCTGGTCAAACAGCAAAACAGAAATAAAAAATCTCACTCGTTATCATCCAGTGAGAGTCTCATTCGTAACTCATTGACAGTAATGAACAAAGAAAATGTCTCTCTTCATGTTGGGGGTAAAATCACATTTTCCAATCTTCACAAATGCAGACATTTGTGTTCCAACTTGTCCGCCGACAGAACGGAGGGGGTTTCGTCAGGCGTGGAGCTGTGAGAGGAAACTTCTCATTCCATTGTACTACAGCATGTTGTCTTAACTTTTTTATTTTTCTCCCTCCCAAGCATATATATCTATACATTAACTCTGTGTGTGTGTGCGTGTGTGTGCGTGCGTGCGTGTGTGCGTGCGTGCGTGCGTAGTTTCTGGAAAGTGTTGGCCTTGCCATCTGGCTCTCTCTAATTCACCTCTTTGCTCTGGAGCTTGTTATTTCATTAAACGATCCCAAGGCCCAGGGTTTGGGATGAGCGAGCGTGTGTGTGTGCGTGCTTTCTATCGTGCGTGCGTGCGTTCGTGCGTGCGTGCGTTCGTGCGTTCATGCGTGCGTGCGTGACTCAGCAGAAGGGAATGCTTGGCTTTGTTTCTGCGGCCGTGCCCTCAGTGTGTGTGTGTGTGTGTGTGTGTGTGTGTGTGTGTGTGTGTGTGTGTGTGTGGGGCTAATATCTGTGTGTGTGAGCAGCACTATTAACACAGCACTAATTGTTCTCGCTGTGGCTCTCAGATGTTCGTCTCTCTCCTCCACAGTGGATACACACAGAGCAGGAGAGCGTTTGCGGTCGCATCCTGGTGCAGAGCGACTGAATCCACGTTCAGCTGCTCGTGTCGGCGGCGGCATGTTTTATTCACTAATACTCTGCGAGGCGCTTTGAGCCTGATCCTTTAATGAGCTCGTCCCACATCGCTTTCCTCTTCATTGCAAACACTTTTTTTTTTTTTTTAAGTTTTGACTGATCAGTTTGAATATTTTTTCTCACAGTCAGCAGTTTCCAATTTATAAAGACTCGTCCAGCGTCAGAAGGACTTTAATTCTTAAAAGTGCTATTTCACTATTATTATTATTATTATATTATTATTAGGAAGTGGAAAAAAAGGGAATATTGGGGGGAAAATGCTTCCAAGGTTTAAAAGAAATTCCAAGAATTGTAACGAAACATAAAGACAAAATAAATTATGTAATTTTTTTAAATATTTTAAACTATTTTATTTTGTTAAATGTGTTGAATCTGTTTTAAATGTTTTGAATCTGAGGATGTGATGAGGCTCTCAGTCAGGTCACCCTTGTAAAAGAGAACTAGATCTCATCAGGGTTTAGTGTTTTTTTTTTGTTTGTTTTTTTTGTGGTTAAATAAAAAATGAAATAAATCAGGTTTTAAATAAATATTTCTTCCTGCATTAACATCCATCGGAGGCCCCGGTCTACACCAAGACAGAAAGCTTTTTGTCACGCTCGGGGCGTCTGTTTACACGACGGCGACGCTCGGGGCCACTGAAAACACTCCGTCTCCATGGAAACGGGGAAAATGCAACTTTTCTGAAAGGCTGCAGCTGCTGTGGTAAATGACATCGTTTTCAACGTTTTGCCGCTTCAGTGTAAACGGAAACTGTGTCGACGATGCGTTTTGTCACTAAAACAGCAGAAACATTGAAATCAATGTAGTTAGCATGTTGGGCCACTAGTGGGTGCTGTTGGTTGTTTTTGTAATGAAAGCACAATGCACTGTAAACATTAACGACGCGAGAACACGGATATTCTAATGTGGATAGACAATCAAGTTATTACGGTGACTGTCAAAATAAAAGTCCCAGGACAATATGGACTGGGAGACACGACACTCTGGAGGAAACTTTGTTCTCATTGTCTCTACTGAGCATGTGCAGAACAACCGTTCATTATTCCCGTGGGGCGCATGACGAGTAGCAGCAGTTCAGAAAAGCTTAATTTTACCATATTTAAATGGAGACACACTCGAACAATTGCGATTTCCTCGACTCGCCCCAGAACCCAACGGACACTTTCAGTTTTCACTTGAAACTTTGTCGTGTGACCGCGGCCCGAGTGAGCGCAGACCAAAGACCTTCCAAAACTGGACCAATCAGGCTCCCTGGAGACGGAAATGAAACGACAACACGGAAATCACCTGATAATTTTCTTATTAATAAGAGCGACTTCTAATTTGAAGAGCTTAATTGTGCTCAATGAAGGAGTTCCTGCGGTTTCTTTCATGTATTTTATCAGCCGTTTCTGAGTTTGTCAGCTGCTTTAAAAAAAACAAAAGAAGAAGCCACAGCACTTCAGAAGTGGTTTTGAATTGAATTGCCCGTTTCTCCTAAACTGCTCTGAAAACACTGAATAAGACATGATGGACGGCAGAGAACGGCGGCCTGACGCATTCAAATTTTGATGGATTGCAGTTGGACAGTGGAATGAATAAATTCAGGTGGTTTGCGCTGTGAATTATTCATATTGCAGAAACAGCCTGTGTGTATCTACTTTGTGTATTTGCAACCCCACACACACACACACACACACACACACTTTACAAGGGTGAAACTGCCATCACCTTTAATCGGGCTCGTTTCGGCAGCGTGCACAGTGGCAGTAAAAAAACAAAGCTTCAGCGGTAATTAAACACGCCGACTGCATTAACTCCCGATTTCCTCTGCTGTTCCAGGAATAACACCCAGGGCTGTTTTTCCTTTCCAACCTCCCGAAACCCGACATCCAGAACTCCCACCTCCTCACGCCGGGACTCAAGAGGACGAGGGACGACTCCCGACTCTCCAGACGCTGCAGCAGCAGCTCGCCGCTAGTCGCAACCATCACCCGCAATACCAAATAAATGCATTTTGCATGAGAAGGACGCAGCGTCGCATTATCAAACACCCAAACGGCAAAACTGTACGACTCCCGCGGCGGTGGGAGCCCCACCCAATTTTTTTTTGTTTTTTTCCTTCCGCTTCCACTGCCTTATTATGACTCTGATGCATTTTTATGATTATTGAGAATAATTATTGTAAGCGGAACCTTTTATTTATGAAATGAAGCCATCACTCCAGAAACGTACGGCCGCTGTATATGTTAAGAGAGCGTACACTATTTAACTTTGCAGTAGAAGTGCCAACAACTTTTTTTTTTTTTTTGCGGGGGGGGGGGGGAAAGCGAGCGTCGCACCACTCTCCGGTTTCCCCGTCAGGTATTGCCACTACAGCTCAGTACTGTACATATCGAACGCTTTCTCTAGGAAAATAGCAAATTATCTTTCACCGTTGATTCATGTCACGTCCACTTGAGCTGCATTTTCCTTTTTATTATAAATTCAGTGTTTTATGATTTTCCCGTTGATCGAATAAACGCCACTGCAACATTTCTTTTTCTCTCCTCTCGTCTGTTTTAGGCAAAAAGCCGATGAAATCAAAAGATTTTTCTTTTTTCTTTTATTTCTTGTATGTGCCTGTGCAGGCTTTGAATGTTTTGTTTTTCCCGGGTAGGAGATCGGCTGCAGCACATGTCCCAGGTTTGTGTGACTGTGAAGGGCTCAGACTGCCGAGCTTGTCCCCCCAAAAAAATCGATGCAAAGCCAGGAGAGACCCGTCAACGCCCCCGACCCCCACCCCCGCCCTGCCCCCCTGCCCCGCCTGTTCACATGTATCTGAATAAGCGAGTGTCGTTCATGTACAGCCATGTTTTTCCTCGAAATGGTGAAATAAAAGTGGCGAATGAATTTGTTTTTTATCTTGTTTTCCTTCTTACATGATAAAATAAAAATAATGTTTGTGTCCACGGCGTTCCTGCCGATCATCGTTTTATACAGATTTCAAATGGAGAAATCCCTCAAAAGTGCAGTTTTTACTTGTATATTTATTAACTTTAGATTTTTAAAGCTATGTACGGGTTGGATAGATGGATATTAGATCATTATATTGGCTAAAATTATCTCAGATTTTAAAAAGCTATTGATATTTATGTATTCATTTCAACTTTTATGTGAGCAGTGTTGTAATAACTTTTTGACCTGCACCTGTATTTTCATCTATACATCTTTTATATCACAGCAGGTTTGAATCTGATCTGAAAACATAAGCAGCTGATGTGGAGAACTGTTGACTAATTTCATCCATCTCAACAGATATTGGTCGAATGTGACTGGGGCCAACGTTAGTAGCAGTAGTTCAAATATATAAATATTTATTTTGTAGAACTTCTTTGGGAGATTATACTTGATCTCGACTGAAAAGCCTGGACTTGAACCCGCGACCTTTGCAAGGCGAGATTTGTATTGACATCCGAGCGCCAATCGTGAAATGATTGGGATTTTTCACAAGTACATACAAAATAAAAACATACAAATATATATTAATCGTTATGGTGACATGTAAAAAAAACCGAGTATGACACAAAAAAGTCATAAAAGATTATGTCCATTGTGGTCCTAAAATAAAAAAATTCAATTGTGAATTGTAAATAGATAAATACTAGTACTACCTTTACAAATCTATTGCACAAAATTATGTATCACAGATTTATATATACATCACAAAATAAGTTATCACAACTTCTAAATGTATTCAGTTTATAAAAGAGGGACTTGAAAATGTTTCGGACACCTTCGGATCATCAGTTACTTAACTCTTAGACGCGATGTGGATTTTAAAAAGCCCCCTGTGGTAATTATTAATTATTAAATCAGAGTTTTAAAGCCACTTTTACGCTGTCGTCGCTGAAGCTCCGCCCCCTTAGCGAAGAGTGGCTGGAAGTGTGAGGTCTCACTCTGATTGTTTTAGTCGACACATAGAGGAGAGCGTAAACGTAACAAACAACCGCAAATGACATGGCAATGTTGGAGGTACCTTTTAGATTTGTGATTTTTTTTTAATTATATCATCCTAAACACTTTTTAACATTTAAAAAAATTGATAATTGATAGATTTGGTTGGTGGTTGAAATCTGCCTTCAGGTCACTGCAGGTTTCTGAGCGTGACCTTTAACCCCAGAATGCTCGTGTTGTGTGAGGATATGCATCTGATGTTAAAATAGAACATGCTGATCACGAGATCCACCAGGGCAACCCAGGAAGAGAGCAGCTGGGACCAAAACAACAACCTCAGGTAAGTCATTGCATCTAGTCTGCAACTGTTGTAACTATGACACAAATTTGCTGCGAATGCAGAAATATGGACACGTCGTTTAGTGATGTCCATTGAAATCAGCTCATCAATTTAAAACAAAGTTACACAAAGATGATTGAGAGATTGATATTTTATGTACGTCGACAGAGTGATATAGTTATGACATGCTCCTGTAAAGTATTTACTGTCTCTACAGAGTCAAATGTGAACTGTAAAACATGACTAAATGATGTTGTAAGTGTAGTGAGCACATGTGCCACAGTATAAATATATAACAGGGAACAATGAAAAGGCTCCCAGATAAATATATTTAAAAAAAACATGCTTATACTTCAACTTCTAGTTTAATTGTGTCTTGTTATTTTCATATCTTTGTGCAATGTAGAGCTGCTGTGCTAAATTTAAAAAAAAGTCCCATGTAGGATGAATAAAGTTTAATTTTTTTATTTATTTTTTTATTAAATTTTTTTTTTATTTAATCTTTAGTTTAACAGAAAATATTGTTTAGATTTGTTCAAAGTCTTTTTTTCAAGAGTGTCCTGGCCAGGACATGCAGCAGTACAATAAATAAGAGTTTCAGACAAAATAAGCAATTGTACACACAAAACATATAAGAAAATGTCAACATATTCAAATAAATAAATAAATAAATCTTGTCTTGCCTTATTTAAAAAAAAAGACTGTAGGAGTCGCAGCGTTCAAAGATGAGAGTAAGACCTCTTTCTAGGAATAGAGGATCTTGGCTGCAGTACCCGCTCCGGTGCTGTAGGGGGCGGCAGCAAAACAATGGCGCGCTTCCTGTGCAGCCGCGCAGTCACAACAAGAGGAGGAAGAGGAAAAACGACAGCCCCTGGATCGTCGTCGACTGCCTTGCGTGACAACACGGGGATCGCGTCGAGGCTGCTGGTATGAACCTTTTTCTCTTCTCCTTTTGTCCGCGCGCGCGGTGCGGGGACCGGGCCGCGGTGCCCGGCGCGCGGCGGGACTGCCGCTCCCCGCCGCCGCCTCCTCCGCGGCGGGCGGACCGAGTTTAAAGCCTCCAGAAGAAACATGCCAATGGAGGCTCGCCGAGCAAAATGGCTGGGCGCAGTGAAATGTGAAATATTCCTGCTAAGGTTATCCTCTCCGCACGCGACGCCGCTGTCACGCGAACCCCGCATCCGAACCGCGTTCGTAAAGTGGAGAAAAGTGCGTGTGCGCGCTTCTTGTAGTGTTTGTGCGTCTTTTTTTTCCCATTATTATTATTAGCAGCTCTGCTTGTGTCGGGCCTCTCGGATTTTTTTTTTTTCTTAAAAGATTTCTGCATGAATGATTCTGCCACTTTTCTCTTCTTTCTCTCTTCTCGCGCTTCTTTTTTTTTTAAATTATTATCAAGAAACGTGTTTTTTTTTTTTCCGCTGCAAGTTGCGAGAGTGTGTTGCACACTCAGCCTGTATATATTATGCAAATGGAGCTCCACCCCTTTCTGTGTGGGAAAAATCAAAAGATGTCTCACAGGTTGTTTTTATTTTTATTTTTCTCCTCCCTCCCTCCTGCAGGTTGCTTCTTTCTCACCTGCACCATGTCTGATTTACTAAGATATATCGACTACGACCACAAGGCCACCTTCCTGAAGATGCTGAACCAGCAGAGGATGGAAGGTGAGCACTGCGACGTGGTGGTGGTGGTGGAAAACATCGAGTTCCGGGCCCACCGCTGCGTGCTGGCGGCGTGCAGCAACTACTTCAAGAAGCTCTTCAAGAAGCAGAGCGACGAGGACAACTCCATCGTGGAGCTGGACTTCATCCGCTCCGACATCTTCGAGGAGGTGCTCAATTACATGTACACGGCGCGGCTGGCCGTGAGGAAGAAGGACATTAACATGATGATGTCCTCGGGCCAGATCCTGGGGATCAACTTCCTGGACAACCTGTGCACGCAGAAGCGGGAGCTGACCAACATGAAGACTCGGGAGAACCAGGCCCCCGGCGACCACGGCATGCGGGCGCAGGACGCCATCCTGAAGGAGCTCGCCATGGAGGAGGTGAGGAAGAACAGCTTCTACGACCAGGGTATGGACAGCATGGGGCCCGGCGGCTCGCACGTGTCGCAGCCGCACAACTACAACACCAACATGGGGAAGGACCCTCACAGCCACAGCTGGGGCTCGTCCTCCTCCAGCGACATGAAGCTGGAGTACCTGCTGTACGGCCACCGTGACCACGGCTCCTGCCAGGGCGCCGGCGCCAAGCCCCTCGACCACAACGCCAAGAAGGAGCGCCTGCTCACCGCCAACCGCCCGTACGGCTGCGAGCACTGCCCCAAGGCCTTCACCACCGCCGCCCACCTCAAGGAGCACCTGAAGATCCACTCGGGCTTCAAGCCGCACCGCTGCGTCGTGTGCGGCAAGGCGTTCATCCGCGGGCCCGACCTGAAGCGGCACGAGCGCGTCCACAGCAACGAGCGGCCATTCGCCTGCCAGATGTGCGAAAAGGCCTTCAAGCACAAGTCCCACCTGAAGGACCACGAGCGGCAGCACCGGGGGGAGCGGCCCTTCAACTGCGGCTCCTGCGACAAGGCCTTCATCAAGGCGTCGGACCTGAAGCGCCACTGGAACACCATGCACAGCGGCAACCCCCGCAGACAGATGTCGCTGTCGCCCGCCGCCTCCCAGCACGGCCAGGCGGAGGCCGCCGACCAGAGAGACTGGAAAATGGAGACCGGGCCACACTCGCACAATTCAGGAGACTGTTAAAAAGGCCTGCGAGCACACACACACATACACATTTATATATATATATATATATATATATATATATATATATATATACCTGACACACATTTTAAAGAAAAGAGAAACATGTGTACACACTGACTGACACACACACACACACACACACACACACACATCACACGGACTGTGATGGGAGTGAGTAACGGATCATAGCATGTTCATAAGACTGTGGGGATGTATTATTATTCTAAAGAGTTATGTCAAAAAGCGATGTTTTCCTTTCCACCTGTAAAATCATGTAAATGTTTTAGTTCACGCTACTATACATATATTTTTCACACAAAAAAAAAAAAAAGCATCGTCGCTATCTAGACCCCGAGGGGTTCCCATAACATTATTCTCTTTTTACTTTAATGGGATATGTAACATTTAAATGTTTTGTTTAACCTTTACTGGATTTTATGGCGACGAAAAGAGAGTAAACGACGACTTGGGGGCGGGGGAGGGGGGGGGGGGGGGATTTAAATTTTCTTTCCAGCATAACATTTGTTGAGTATATTCATGTGGATGTTTTTAATGGATGTGTTTAGTTGTATTGATTGATATTACACTGTAAAGAGTAAAGAGTCACCATTTTTGCATTCGACGCAGACGATACCAAAGTCTTGGGCCTTCCGACGGATCGTCTCTCTCGTGAGAGACCGTCCCGCCCAAGCAGCCGGCCAACTTAGATTTACTGTTATACAGTATAACTTGTCATCCAGCTATCAAACAGTCAATGATAGATATGTGTGTATATACTGTAGTTTAGTTTGTTGCACAATTAGAGTACACAATAATGAATTATGCACATATAACATTGTCTTACTCCTACACTTTGACAATAAACACCATTTGCTGTGTTTTATCGTTCTCGTGACGTTTGGTTATTGCGGACGAGGTCCGATCGCGGAAAGATTGAGAAGAAAAAAAATGCAGTGATGCACCGATACCGGGATATTTGCCGATACCGATGTGATACCTGGTGGCCCTAAACAGCTTGCAGACGTTACACGTTCAGCGTGGAAAAAAAACTTCCACGCTGTAGATTCTGTGACGTAGCGACGGATTTAAAGGGAAACGATCGCATTGCCCGATGTAGTTTGACGATATCGGGCCGATACTCGATCCGGATATCGGATCGGTGCATCGTTGGTGAAAGTTCCCCGATGCAACCCGGCGAGTATCGCGTGATGTCTGCAGGCACGGCCGATGCTCAGTGGGTCAGGATTTTACTCGGAGCTACATGCTGCGTGCTAAAAGGTTTCAGAGCTCACACACAGCAGCGATGCTGATCGAAGTGTGACCGATAACAGTGGCGCTCGGACCGCGGTATTCTCCACGCTGTTTGCAATGCCTTGACATATTTGCATATGGAGTATAAATGTAGATTTTGTGGCGTTTAAAGGTTAATACTTTTAAGAAAATAAAAAAAGTGGCATCATTGCTTAGAAAGTCGAGGCGCATCTGTCGCGTCCTCGGTAAATGTCAAAGTGTGTTTTGGGTTCGGTTTCCACCAGTTTGAATGGAGTTAAGGTGCATTAAGGCGACACGGTTTCGCTTAAAACACGAGAATGTGACGTTCATTCTTGTGTCAAAAGACGTTTGCTGTAAATAAAGAAAACAAACAAGGCGGGTTTGTTTTGGCGGCAGAAAAGTGACGGCGGGTTTCTAGTTGAAACTTTCCTCCAGGCTGATTGGAGCTTTAAAACCCCCGCGTTGTGCAAACAACCACATCTACCGCCCGCTAAACCACACACACACACACACACACACACACACACACCTCTGTGCTTTGTTCAGCCTTCTTCCAGGTATGAAGCTAACCTCTCCCTGACCTCATCCTCACACACACACACACACACACACACACACACACACACACACACACACGCCCAACATGGCTTCCTTCATCTCCAAGGAGAAAGAAGAAGAAAAGAAAAATTCCCAGCAGCTTTCTTATGCTCTGCATGCGACACTAGATGGTGCCCTGCTCATACTCATTGACCTGTTGCTTCCCAATTTGACCTTCTTGTATCGACCCTGAGCAAAGCTTCACCAGCCGAGGGAACACACACACACACACACACACGTCCTGCAGTGTGAAATGTATGCGCGCTCACACCTCGAGTGTTTGCCATATATTTACATACATCCCAGTGTTCTGGAGCGAGGCCAGCGCTCTGCAGCGACGGGCAGATGGGAGAAAGTCTCATTTCTGAGCAGTTTAACCACACGAGCGTCTTCGGCGTGCCGCGCTTGGCGTTGTGTGTCGGACCGATACGGAGGAGAAAAGGTCCGATCGCCTGTAATTTAGGGTTAAAACACTTTTTTCTTTCTTTCTTTTTTTGTGGAAAACTGACGTCAGCGTCTAATGGAAAAGGCGGTCGGTGCCTCACTGGTGTCAGTAGATGCTCGAGGTCTGTTTTATGCATTTCCTGGCCTGGTTGTACTGCACGTGTGTGTGTGTGTGTGTGTGTTTGTGTACAGTAGTGGGAGTGTGCGTTAAACCCAGAGAAAGCTGCTGGATGTGGGTTTGTATTGTCTTTGTTGGACTGATCGGAGCTGGGTGTGTATCTGTGAAGAGGGGTTGAACTGTCACGCATGTGTGTGTGCGTGTTTCTGTGTGTGCGTGCCGAGAGGATTTAAAGTGACGAGGGCTCTCGTGTGTGCACGTGTGTGCTCAAGCATGTGCCCGGGTACATTTGTATGTGAGCGCACGCATGTGTGCGTGTGCATGCATGTGGAATGAAAGGGGGGGGGGGGGGGGGGGGGGGGGGTGAAAAGTGTGCACTCATGCGTGTGTGTGTGCGTGTGTGTGTTTGCATCAGAGTGTTTATATGTTCGTCTGTGTGTTATATGCACCTATAATGAGTTCTGTGTGTGCGCACGCACATTTGTGTGTGTGTGACAGGCAGTGACTGAGTGTGCAATCATGCATGTGCCTCACTGCGTGTTCTCATTTGTGCCTGTGTGTGTGTGTGTGTGTGTGTGTGTGTGTGTGTGTGTGTGTGTGTGTGTGTGTGTGTGTGTGTGTGTGGTGTGTGTGTGTCAGTCAGCCCTTGTTTTTATGTATGCATGAGCTTGCATGCATGTACGTGCATGCAAATGCACACATCATCACTATTTAGGAAAATCACGTTTCAGCAGGATGAATTCTATAATGCAGGTGTGTGTGTGTGTGTGTGTGTGTGTGTGTGTGTGTGTGTGTGTGTGTGTGTGTGTGTGTGTGTGTGTGTGTGTGGCATACATTACTATTGGGGGGTAGTCCATTGACATTCATGTCTGCATAAGTTCATGTGGCTTTTTGTGTGTGCATATTTGCTATTCAGCTTCGGTGTGTGTGTGTGTGTGTGTGTGTGTGTGTGTGTGTGTGTGTGTGTGTGTGTGTGTGTGTGTGTGTGTGTGTGTGTGTGTGTGTATATATATATATGTGTACAGTGAACACCCGGTTTCCATTACCTCGGCCGGCGTGGTTCCTTCAGCCAGACCACAAACCTCCTGTCTCCACTCTGGCTCCACCCAGCGCCGCCACAGGCTTCCCAGAAAAGAACAGTGTCTAATTAAAAAAACTTTAATTACATTCATCTCATCTCATCTCATCTCTCTCACACACACACACACACACACACACACACACACACACACACACACATACTCGGGGAGAATAAAACAACTGTATACAAACAATTCCATGTGATAAATGGGCATGAAAGGCAAAGCCAGCAGTTTTTTGTTGTTTCTTTTCGCTCTAAGCTTTTAATCAGAGTCGCTGACATTCATGAGCCTCGGTCTCCTGTGATGTCGTCCACCGGAGCTCCATCTGGGTTTTCTTCCAGCTTGTAAGGACCTCATGATGGCGGCATGTCTCTCTGTCCCCCCCGCTGCCTTTTCATGAGACATTTCGTGCACTTACTCTGGTTGGTGCTCAGTTTGAGCTCTTTATATACACTCTCAGTCTGTGAAACTGATTCTGGAGGTCGCCGCAGGACACGACATGTAAAATAAAAACACTCGATTGACGACAAGAGAGAACGATTCGTTTTTGCTCTTTTTATTTCCGAAAAGTTTACAGAGCAACGTTTTGAAAATGATGTAGTTGGCATGTCGGGCCACTAGTGGGTGCTGTTGTTTGTTTTTTGTAATGAATAGAATAGCGTATTGTTATCTGCATGACTGTCTGGTTTTATTACAAAAACGAGCAACAGCGCCCTCCCGTGTCCTGGCAGACTAACTACATCATGTCTCCGCTGCTGCATCGTGAACACAAGACTTTGTTTCTTCTTTTTTTTAACGTGATGTCACGTGAAACGTTGCGGTGTGAACGGAACCACAAAGAATGTTTTTGAAAAGGTTTACACTTGACGTTGTTGCCATGTAAACCTGCCCTGAGTGGCACATTAGTGGGAGGAGAACCGGTGAGGAATGTGTGTGTGTGTGTGTGTGTGGGGGGGGGGGGTCACTCATCACCCCGAACACAGGAGCTTCTATCTGACCACCTTCCTCCCGTCCCGACGGACCACAGAGACGCAGGTTTATTAACCGTGACCCCGTGTGACCTGCAGACAAGGTGCGTCTTTGTTGAGGTGGGGTGGGGGGGGGGGGGGGGGGGTGCGCCGCTGACCCCCGCGGCCCGGCCGGCGGAGGAGGGTCATCGGTTCATCTCCACCGGCTGGGCGAGAGCCGCCCGGATCGCTGCAATCTGCCTGCAGGAGGCATTGTGTGGAGCCGGACCAGATGTTCCACCTGAGAGATTACCATCATATCACTCCTCGTGGGGGGGGGCTCTTCGCTTTCTCCTCTGGCTTTCACCTCTTTCTTTTATTCCCTCATCTTTCTCTCTTCTAGTTAGTCTTTTATTCCTTATTTACTATTTACTCTCATCTTCCACTTCTTCAATGTCTCACCCTTCTTTCCATGACTACTTTTTTCAGGAATGCACCAACACCGATTCCCTTTGCGTGCAGTAACATTTTGACTTAATGGTATTTAATCACTACTATGGCGTCTTTAAGAAAGTGGTATCACGCGTCCTTTACGTTTTTCCCTCTACGTCCCACTCTTGTTTTTACCTTCGCCAACCAAAGTGGTTCTGTATTCGTCTGCATTGATTGATTGATTTATTGGTTTGTATCTATGTATGTATTTTACCAACTTTTTCCAACAAAATGACTCACCAGAATTGCATTTCAGGGATGATTTGTCGTCATCCAAGGACCAGTCGATTAGATTTTGGGACGTCAACGGCTAAAAGTTTCCAAATAAATTCCCCCGAAAACTGCGGAAAAAATCTCCTCACTTTTTGATCTCCTCTCTCTTCCCCTTGTCTTCATTTTTCCCCCTCCCTCCAGTGGAGATAAGAAGTGAGTGGCTGATTCTGGTCAAACACATTGCAGGCTGTCCTCCTCCTCCTCCTCCTCCTCCTCCTCCTCCTCCTCCTCCTCTTATCAGTCCGCCGCTGTGGAGGTCTTACTTTAATGAAATTCCCTGCTGATCACACAGACAGATCTGGGAGCAGCGCTCACTTTTGGAGACCACATCTGGAGTGAAAGCAGCTGTAATCTGTGTTTTTTTCTTTTTTTCCAACTGCGTTCACCTGGAATCTTTTGATGAGAAACATTCAGCATGAAGCCATCTGATTAAAGTAAACTTGGATTTTCTGATGAGTGCACACGGGTTCTAGCTGTTTAGACCCCATTTACACAACGTTTCATATGACAACACCTAATCCGTTAAAAAAAAAGGAGTGCTTTTACACTGCAGCAGCAGACAAGGATGTAGTTAGTATGCCCGGCCACTGGAAGGCGCTGTTGCTTGATCTTGTAATGAAACCACACAGACGTGTGCAGAGAACAAAACACTATAAACGTGAAGAAAATGGAGAGAACCTGACAGCCGTATGGACTGATGACGCATCGGATGCTATCAGGGGTGAGTCTCAACTATTAAACTTCTGATCTGGACGATAAAACTAGAATACGGACCAGTGAGTGATACCACTACGCGGCCGCCATGTTTGTTTACAACCGGATAAGCAGAAGGAAGGAGAGGGAGGGGGAGAGATGTGAGCATGCGCAGTAAGAGCGCTCATAGCCTCCACCAGTCTCTGCAGGAGGGAAGAGTGACTGTGAAAGAATCTTTCCTCTTTGGGAGCCGGGATGAAAACTTTGTGGACACAGTGGATCTGCACACTGGTGTCGTGTAAACCAGTGGTCCCCAACCCCCGGGCCGCGGACCGGTACCGGTCCGTGGATCAATTGGTACCGGGCCGCACAAGAAATAAATAAGTACTTCCGTTTTACGTATCATCTGTGTCTAAACGAGCTTTTATTTTGAAAAATGACCGGATTCTCTCGGTTACGTCTCAGTCACTTGAGCGCCAAAGTTTAGCCTTACTTTGAACGGCCGGTTCACACCAATGTCCAGCGGAAATGTTCAATTTTCATTTCTTCTGCTAGCGTTACTGCTTTTAGTCGAATGGTGACCGTCGAAACGCTTCTCCCACTCGTTCTTTGTGCGATGATCCACTGCTTGAGATTTGGCGTTATGGTGAGTTAAAATTTTCTTTCACTCTATGTTCGTTTTTGTGGTGTATCTGTATCAGATTTGGAAACGTTAACATAGCGACCAGAGTCAGCGAGTGTTTGGCTGACGGTTCAAACTGGCAACACCCCCCCCCCCCCCCCCCCCCCCCCCCGGGCCGCGGTAAAATTATCAAGCGTTGACCGGTCCGTGGTGATAAAAAGGTTGGGGACCACTGGTGTAAACGATCTCCTCAAAAGTGAAGAAAGTTTTTGTTGTCGTGTAAACAAGGCCTGCGTGTGGTTAAAGTCATTCGCTCTGTGTTTGTAGAGCCAGAGTCGTCTTTTTTTTGTTTGTTGTTGTTTTGTTTTCTTTGCACCTGCAGTGCATTGGAACCTCCTTGCTTGTGAACATTGACAGATCTCCACACACCGGACTTCTCTGCACGACAGAGTCGATTATTCAAAACGCGCTTCACCACAAAAGGCCTTCCAGCAGCGTCGGATCCATTTCCAGTTGTTCTTATTCAATCACCTCCAGACGGACAGCGCAGATTATGACTTCTCAAGTTATCCTGTGGTTTCTCCCGCGGAGGCGAACAGCTCCGATCGTTAAAGGGAAGTCGACCTGAATGTTGGCGAGTCTCGAAGTGGGTCCACTTGTTTTTAAAAGTTGGCCTCAACAATGTTATGATAAAGATCCGTCATATGAAGATAAACAGCAGTTATTAGTGGTTGTTGCAGCGGCAATCTGTTTCTATAGTAAAAAAATTTTTTTAATTTCTGGCATTTAATCAACAGCAGAGAAGTGACTAAAGTTATGGCTGGGATCTTTCTTTCCGCTCGGCCGCTCTCTCTCTTCTCTCCGTCTCGTCTGAAGATTTGACGTGAGTCTCGGTCGAAGAAAGAGGTTTGTGTTTTCTGCTGGCAGGCGGCCGCAACACGAGACCCTCCGTGGGAAAAACGTCCACTGATTAACGGACGCTTAGCTTCTGTTTGACTTCGTGTGAAAACACCCCTCTTATTCACTGTGGAGCTTCAATTAGACTATAGAGCATCTTCCTCCACTAACATGAGATTATAGCGCATCTTCATCCCACTAACATCAGATGATAGAGCATCTTCCCCCCACTAACATCAGATTATAGAGCATCTTCCTCCACTAACCTGAGATGATAGAGCATATTCCTCCCACTAACATGAGATGATAGAGCATCTTCCTCCACTAACATCAGATTATAGAGCATATTCATCCCACTAACATCAGATTATAGAGCATCTTCCTCCCACTAACATGAGATGATAGAGTATCTTCCTCCACTAACATCAGATTATAGCGCATCTTCCTCCCACTAACATCAGATTATAGAGCATCTTCCTCCCACTAACATCAGATTATAGAGCATCTTCCTCCACTAACATGAGATGATAGAGCATCTCCCTCCCACTAACATCAGATTATAGAGCATAGTCCTCCACTAACATGAGATGATAGAGCATCTTCCTCCCACTAACATGAGATGACAGAGCATCTTCCTCCACTAACATGAGATGATAGAGCATCTTCTTCCCACTAACATCAGATTATAGAGCATAGTCCTCCACTAACATGAGATGATAGAGCATCTTCCTCCACCAACATGAGATTATAGAGCATCTCCCCCCACTAACATCAGATTATAGAGCATCTTCCTCCACCAACATGAGATTATAGAGCATCTTCTGACACTAACGTGAGATTATAGAGCATCTTCCTCCCACTAACATGAGATTATAGAGCATCTCCCTCCCACTAACATCCGATTATAGAGCATAGTCCTCCACTAACATGAGATGACAGAGCATCTTCCTCCACTAACATGAGATGATAGAGCATCTTCTTCCCACTAACATCAGATTATAGAGCATCGTCCTCCACTAACATGAGATGATAGAGCATCTTCCTCCACCAACGTGAGATTATAGAGCATCTCCCTCCCACTAACATCCAGATTATAGAGCATCTCCCTCCACTAACTGATGTAACTTCATCTGAACTTAACGAGCAAAATAATAATACAAGAGCTCATTTCTCAAGTAACTCGAGTATTTTCATTTACAATCACAAAAATCCACGACTGTATCCTAACCCTGCTTTTCTTTTTGCTCGACACTGCAAAACAAATCTGTCAGAAGATTCAACCGCAAAGTTTGACAGGTTTGTCGGAGACGGCGCGTGTTTTCTTCTCCACTAACAACTTATCAGCGACACCAGACGACGTCCGAGTCCAGATCCCGACTCTAAACTTCACATCTGCCTTCCAGCTCCTCACACATGACTCAGATCAGCGCCGCCGTTTATCAGCTGCTTCCTCCCTTTCTGATCTGAGCGGCTCGCCGAACACTGGTGGCCTTGTTTCAAAAAAAAAAAAAAAAACATCGCGAGCGGTCAGCGCCGCCGCAGCTCAGGATTCTGAACTCGCGTTAATGTGGCGGCTGAGCGGTTAGCGGCCGGAGGTCGTCCAGTGAAACCTCTTTGTTTTCCAGGTGGCGCCTGCCAGGACCGTTGTGGAGAGATATTAGCTGATCGTTGCGTGCGCGTAGCTTCCCTTGGAAAAAAAAACGCGTTGAGCCACATTTGTCGACATTGTGCTCCGCGTCAAAACCCAAAGGGAGATTAGAAGAGTTTGTTTCTTCGCCGTAGTCCCACAAGCTAAGATTTCAAACCGAGGCTCAAGCCGCCAGACGGCACTTTGGCCCGAGGAATGAAAGGACTGTTTTTCTGAATGCGGGATGGAGGAGAGGTCACGTAGCTCAAGCGCCCAGAATCCAACCTGTCGCCGTAAACACCTCGGAGGGAGAAGGTCAGCCGAGCTGAGTTCAGAGAGGTTTCAATCCCCCGCTGTCCGACAGTTGCTGTTCGCGCCGGGAACAGGTGGAGCGACGCGAGCGGCTGAAAACGGGGGCGACCTTCTCCTCCGGACGAGGACGGGGACGTTAAAGCCACTCTGGAGGAACAACAAAGGAACATGAGCTCGACGTAAACCCGAGCGGCTAATGGCTAATGGCCGTGCGAATGTAAACAGGATGCGTCGATTCTACACACACACACACACACACACACACACACACACACACACACACACACACACACACACACACACACACACTCACTTAGCGCATGCCTTTCCCCGCAGAGCACACACACCTGTGACACCTGTCAGAGAGTTTAGAGGAAGCAGGATGATTAAACGCCTCTCGAGGTGAATGATTCACCGAAGCCCCAGAGTCGGGGAGAGCGACGAAAGAAAGTGGATAAACTCTGGATGTTCACTTCCTGCTCAGCCGCCACCACCACCCTCTGCACACACACACACACACACACACACACACACACACACACACACACACACTCAAGTCAAACATGTGTATAGGCGTCGGGCTACGGATGTAATATCTTCAAACATGTGGTTTGGCCTTTCTCATTCATCATTGTCATGGACGCCCAGAGATGAAGACGGTGGGAGAAAGAGCTTTTTCTTCTTCTTCTTCTTCTTCTTCTTAAAAGCTTCACTCACCTTCATGGGTGTTGTTTTTTTTTTTTTCTCTCATGGTAAAGAGTAACAGAGTAATCCTCACTCGGTTACTCTCATGGTAAAGAGTAACAGAGTAATCCTCACTCGGTTACTCTCATGGTAAAGAGTAACAGAGTGAGGATTACTGTTTTACCAGCCCGACCGCTGACGGAGGTTTTGGGGTTTGTAGTTCCAAACAACACATTAGGAGGTTTTTAGAAAAATGTCAATAAGTTTGGAATTGAACTTCCAAAGAGTTCAAAAGGCAAATTTTTAATCCGAAATTATTGATCCGTGGATTAAAGTAGTTCAGTTTAAAAAATTTTTTTTACAATTCAGGGGAATTCTATAATCTGGAAAATAGATGAAGTTATGAGTTAGTGAAGGAAGGTGCTCTATAATGTGGATGTTAGAGGAGGAAGATGCTCTATAACGTGGATGTTAGAGGGGAAGGTGCTCTATAATGTGGGTGTTAGAGGAGGGAGATGCTCTATAATCTGGATGTTAGAGGAGGGAGATACTTTTTTATGTGGATGTTAGAGGAGGAAGATGCTCTATAATCTGGATGTTGGTGGGAGGAAGATGCTCTATAATCTGGATGTTAGAGGAGGGAGATGCTCTATAATCTGGATGTTAGAGGAGGGAGATGCTCTATAATGTGGATGTTAGAGGAGGGAGATACCTTATAATGTGGCTGTTAGAGGAGGAAGATGCTCTATAATCTGTATGTTGGTGGGAGGAAGATGCTCTATAATATGTATGTTAGAGGAGGAAGATGCTCTATAATGTGGATGTTAGAGGAGGAAGATGCTCTATAATCTGGATGTTAGAGGAGGAAGATACTTTATAATGTGGATGTTAGAGGAGGAAGATGCTCTATAATCTGGAAGTTGGTGGGAGGAAGATGCTCTATAATCTGGATGTTAGAGGAGGAAGATGCTCTATAATCTGGATGTTAGAGGATGAAGATGGTCTATAATCTGGATGTTAGATGAGGAAGATGCTCTATAATCTGGATGTTAGAGGAGGAAGATGCTCTATAATCTGGATGTTAGAGGAGTAATATGCTCTATAATCTGGATGTTCGTGGGAGGAAGATGCTCTATAATGTGGATGTTAGAGGAGGGAGACGCTCTATAATCTGGATGTTAGAGGAGGAAGATGCTCTATAATCTGGATGTTTGTGGGGGGGAGATGCTCTATAATCTGGATGTTAGAGGAGGAAGATGCTCTATAATCTGGATGTTAGAGGATGAAGATGGTCTATAATCTGGATGTTAGATGAGGAAGATGCTCTATAATCTGGATGTTAGAGGAGGAAGATGCTCTATAATCTGGATGTTAGAGGAGTAATATGCTCTATAATCTGGATGTTCGTGGGAGGAAGATGCTCTATAATGTGGATGTTAGAGGAGGGAGACGCTCTATAATCTGGATGTTGGTGGGAGGAAGATACTTTATAATCTGGATGTTAGAGGAGGAAGATGCTCTATAATCTGGATGTTAGAGGAGGAAGATGCTCTATAATCTGGATGTTTGTGGGGGAAGATGCTCTATAATCTGGATGTTAGTGGTCGGAAGATGCTCTATAATCTGGATGTTAGAGGAGGAAGATGCTCTATAATCTTAAAGCTTCCTTTTGATAGTTTCAGTTGGTTTTCCACTGGGATATGATGCCACTCTAGTCATTGATGAGGTTGAGCTTTCAAATTTCACCTCTCTATAATCTGGCGCCTCTTGTTGTTGTTTTCACGTGGTCCACCTTGTCTTGCTGGTCGGTTCTTGTTTTCATGCGATCTAAACACCTCGTAAACAAAGAGAGAAAGCTCCTGTGAGAATAGTTTACAGAGCGGGCCTGTTGATTACCCCGCGCAGGATCCAAGGAACTCGACGCCACACCTCAGGATTTAGGTCAAACGGAGGTTTTCGCTGCTCGAGCAGAAAGTTACATGTTATAGTTACTTAGATGATTACGATTACCTACTGATCATGTGCAGCCTTCCCTCTCAGAATCACGTGAGATTTGAATCCAGTAACATGCGGCGCTCGAACACGTTCAGGCGCTCGTTGGAGGCTTCAAACGGTGAGACGCCCGCCCCGATCTGCGCCTGTGGCTTCCTGGTTCACGTGGAGGCGGCCGTCTAATGAGAAGCATTCCTGCCTGGAAGAGAGGAAAAGATGGCCGCCCAGCAAGTCCTTTAATTTTCAAGATTTGTTCCTTTGATTCGGGCTTCTCCTCAATCACCCCGCTGGAGCTACAATAGTTCGCCTGTGTGTGTGTGTGTGTGTGTGTGTGTGTGTGTGTGTGTGTGTGTGTGTGTGTGTGTGTGTGTGTGTGTGTGTGTGTGTGTGTGTGTGTGTGTGTGTGTGTGTGTGTGTGTGTGTGTGTGTGTGTGTGTGTGTGTGTGTGTGTGTGTGTGTGTGTGTGTGTGTGTGTGTGTGTGTGTGTCACACATGTGGTTCTGGGCAGCGTTCAAGAGCAGCCACATGTTGCTGGAGTTACTATCTGCTTGGCGAAGGTGGATGAAATGTGAGAGGCCATGTTTTTTTTTTGGTTTTTTTTGTTTCCTCCTCTTCTGCCTCCGTCCCACAGCGCGGAATGCAGACACATCGGTCGGAGGTCTGTCATTACCCCAGAACAGACAGCAATCCAACGCTGCCCGAGCCGACGTCGGTGACGTTTGGCTCCTGTGTGTCATATAGGGATGAAGGCAGATGAGTCGGTTAAAGTCACAGAGCGATCGCTGGAACCACGTCTAGTTTTCAGTTTCGTAGACGGGGGAACACAGTCAACCAACTTGGTCGTAGTTCATGAACCAAGAAAGGTTCACTGTGTTGTTGCCAGGGGGTTTATCAGTATCGACAATTTAGAAATATAAACGTGGTTAAACTGAGCAGGGAAATACCAATATATGTCATATTATTCAGCTCTACTTCATACTCAATGCACTGGGGAAAAAAAAGTGAAAATTGTCTTGGTAACGTTTCTTGAAAAATTACATGAATCAGACCTTTGAGATCTTAAAATTAGCAGGAAAAACGTATTTTAAATGGGTCATATGATGCAACATCCACTTCCTAAAGGTTCTCCAGCAGTACTAATCGTCCCCATACCTGGACTGACGTCCCAGAAGTGAAGACAGTCTGTCCTCTCTCTCCCCGGCTTGTTTCAGGTTTTAAAAAGTGTGTTGCTCCAACCAGCCAATCAGGAATCAAACCCTATATAGTGTCATTGGGGGTTCAGCCAATCCCAATCAAGGTAGGCCCTCCCTTTGACTCCTCCCACAATTAGGCAACTCTGCTCTGGCACATGGCACCACGAGAGGAAGTACTTCCTCCTCTTCCTAAGATGGGCATGTGTGGGCGGAGCCAGTCCAGCTCACACAGACACAGCAGATTCTGAATGCAGCTCCTATGATCCAATATTCAAATGGAGGAAAATCAAGGAGGAGCAAAAAAAACTTTCAGTACAATGTTTTTGGTCCAACTAGACCACATGAAAGTGTTAAAAAGCTGGATAATACGACCCATTTAATCTATATTTCACCAGTATTCTCAAGCTTGGCATCTTAGAATGAGCCACAAATGCTAAAATGATCATCTATCTTATAGAAATTCCACCTCAGCCAGAAAACATAATAAACCACATTTCTTCTAAAATACAACTCAAAACATTGTTTGACATAACGAGATATTTAAGATCCATCCATCCTCCATCTTGCTGAAAAATTACTTGTTAGATGAGTTAATGAGGCATTTTGACTAAAGTCAAGGCTCATAAACTGCCGCTGATGCAAAAACATAAACCACTCTTAAAAAAAACTAAATACAACTAATAAAAGTACTTAACTGTCATTTATATAACTATAAGTTTGGATAAAAGTATTCAGTCGACGTAGACACACTGGATATTACTATATTTGTAGGATTTAACACTAAGGGCAGAGCTGTGTTTAACCCTAAACATACTGGCCACATCCGATTTGAACAACTCTACAATAAAGTATTATGTACCTGCAATAGTACATCAGTTGGTAGTACGATTTTATCTATTTTATGGGTCCAAACCTTCAAGGGCGTTAGACTTGTAGTATAAAATAGTACCGCCTTCCAGAAGCAAACATGTGAGCTGCAGAAGTCCAGCGTCTTGACTTGTGGGTTTTTTTCCCTCCACTTTGTAGGATTTCACATATTTCTGCACATTTGCCAAATTTGCCAGAAGGTCACGTCGCATATTTTACTTTCTGATGTCATTTTATCACCTTTTAAAAGTTTAAATCAGTTGCAGTTGAGTTTATTTTCTCACAAATTTGACTTTTGTTTATTAGATATTCCATAAAATATACACCTTCCTCCCGTCCACTTGTGCCTAAGTGAGAGGTCGATTGATTGATTGAATTGATTGAAATGTTTATTTCGAATAAGGTACGAAAACAAATAAGGGGAAAAAAAAGAAAATTAACAACAAAGTTTTCCTCTCAAATAAATGAATAACAATATAAAATAAATCAAGAAAAACATCGTCAGATGAGTATTCGAAAAGGAGTGAGAAGAAGTAAAACTTATGTACTCTCACCCACGTACTCATACACACACACACACGTATCCTGTGCAGTATATAGAATATATATACATACACGTCCATTCATACATACCTACAGACAGACATAAACACCTGTACCCACACACAAGCCCACAGTGCAAGGAAAGAAACGAACAATAGAAATAACCAAAATAAATGACCAGACATTTGCCCCTAAAAATAGCCTCGTGATTGGCCACACCTTCTTCTTCCTCACACCTTTTGAAAATCATATTTCTATAAAGCATTTTAAACTGTCTCATATTTGGACATTACTTATATTCCAGACTAAACCCGTTCAGTCGTCTCACCCCGCATACTGAGAGACAAAACCCTTTTCTGGTCGTACGAAATCTCGGTTGTTTAAAGTTACATTTCCTCCTTAGATTGTAGGACTCTTCATCATTTTTGAACAATTGTTGAATATTCCCTGGTAATAGATTATGTTTTGCTCTGAACATTGTTTGTGCTGTTCGGTACTGCACAATGTCAGTCAGCTTGAGTAATACTGTGTTTGGTACTGCACAATGTCTGTAAGCTTGAGTAATACTGTGTTTGGTACTGCACAATGTCAGTCATCTTGAGTAATACTGTGTTTGGTACTGCACAATGTCAGTAAGCTTGAGTAATACTGTGTTAGGTACTGTACAATGTCAGTCAGCTTGAGTAATACTGTGTTTGGTACTGCACAATGTCAGTCAGCTTGAGTAATACTGTGTTTGGTACTGCACAATGTCAGTCAGCTTGAGTAATACTGTGTTTGGTACTGCACAATGTCAGTCAGCTTGAGTAATACTGTGTTTGGTACTGCACAATGTCAGTAAGCTTGAGTAATACTGTGTTAGGTACTGCACAATGTCTGTAAGCTTGAGTAATACTGTGTTAGGTACTGCACAATGTCAGTAAGCTTGAGTAATACTGTGTTTGGTACTGCACAATGTCAGTAAGCTTGAGTAATACTGTGTTTGGTACTGTACAATGTCAGTCAGCTTGAGTAATACTGTGTTTGGTACTGCACAATGTCAGTCAGCTTGAGTAATACTGTGTTTGGTACTGCACAATGTCAGTAAGCTTGAGTAATACTGTGTTTGGTACTGCACAATGTCAGTAAGCTTGAGTAATACTGTGTTAGGTACTGCACAATGTCTGTAAGCTTGAGTAATACTGTGTTAGGTACTGCACAATGTCAGTAAGCTTGAGTAATACTGTGTTTGGTACTGCACAATGTCAGTAAGCTTGAGTAATACTGTGTTTGGTACTGCACAATGTCAGTAAGCTTGAGTAATACTGTGTTTGGTACTGCACAATGTCAGTAAGCTTGAGTAATACTGTGTTAGGTACTGCACAATGTCTGTAAGCTTGAGTAATACTGTGTTAGGTACTGCACAATGTCAGTAAGCTTGAGTAATACTGTGTTTGGTACTGTACAATGTCAGTCAGCTTGAGTAATACTGTGTTTGGTACTGCACAATGTCAGTCAGCTTGAGTAATACTGTGTTTGGTACTGCACAATGTCAGTAAGCTTGAGTAATACTGTGTTTGGTACTGCACAATGTCAGTAAGCTTGAGTAATACTGTGTTTGGTACTGTACAATGTCAGTCAGCTTGAGTAATACTGTGTTTGGTACTGCACAATGTCAGTCAGCTTGAGTAATACTGTGTTTGGTACTGCACAATGTCAGTAAGCTTGAGTAATACTGTGTTTGGTACTGCACAATGTCAGTAAGCTTGAGTAATACTGTGTTAGGTACTGCACAATGTCTGTAAGCTTGAGTAATACTGTGTTAGGTACTGCACAATGTCAGTAAGCTTGAGTAATACTGTGTTTGGTACTGCACAATGTCAGTAAGCTTGAGTAATACTGTGTTTGGTACTGCACAATGTCAGTAAGCTTGAGTAATACTGTGTTTGGTACTGCACAATGTCAGTAAGCTTGAGTAATACTGTGTTAGGTACTGCACAATGTCTGTAAGCTTGAGTAATACTGTGTTAGGTACTGCACAATGTCAGTAAGCTTGAGTAATACTGTGTTTGGTACTGCACAATGTCAGTCAGCTTGAGTAATACTGTGTTTGGTACTGCACAATGTCAGTCAGCTTGAGTAATACTGTGTTTGGTACTGCACAATGTCAGTAAGCTTGAGTAATACTGTGTTTGGTACTGCACAATGTCAGTAAGCTTGAGTAATACTGTGTTTGGTACTGCACAATGTCAGTAAGCTTGAGTAATACTGTGTTTGGTACTGTACAATGTCAGTCAGCTTGAGTAATACTGTGTTTGGTACTGCACAATGTCAGTCAGCTTGAGTAATACTGTGTTTGGTACTGCACAATGTCAGTAAGCTTGAGTAATACTGTGTTTGGTACTGCACAATGTCAGTAAGCTTGAGTAATACTGTGTTAGGTACTGCACAATGTCTGTAAGCTTGAGTAATACTGTGTTAGGTACTGCACAATGTCAGTAAGCTTGAGTAATACTGTGTTTGGTACTGCACAATGTCAGTAAGCTTGAGTAATACTGTGTTTGGTACTGCACAATGTCAGTAAGCTTGAGTAATACTGTGTTTGGTACTGCACAATGTCAGTCAGCTTGAGTAATACTGTGTTTGGTACTGCACAATGTCAGTAAGCTTGAGTAATACTGTGTTTGGTACTGCACAATGTCAGTAAGCTTGAGTAATACTGTGTTTGGTACTGCACAATGTCAGTAAGCTTGAGTAATACTGTGTTTGGTACTGCACAATGCAGTAAGCTTGAGTAATACTGTGTTTGGTACTGCACAATGTCAGTAAGCTTGAGTAATACTGTGTTTGGTACTGCACAATGTCAGTAAGCTTGAGTAATACTGTGCTTGGTACTGCACAATGTCAGTAAGCTTGAGTAATACTGTGTTTGGTACTGCACAATGTCAGTAAGCTTGAGTAATACTGTGTTAGGTACTGCACAATGTCAGTCAGCTTGAGTAATTGTGACTTCAGAAATGATGTGTTTGTGTGTTCCTGATGAGGCCGGTATTGCTCTTTTCTGAAGGATATCTATTGAAGATAATGTGGTTTTGTAGTTGTTGCCCCAAACTTCAGCACAGTACTGCAAATAAGGAGAGAGTAGTGAGTAGTATAGAGTATGGAGCGATCTGCCATCCAAGACCTTCTTTGCTTATTCAGTACTGCGATGTTTCTTGAGACTTTACTCTGTATATGTTTGATATGTTTGATATGTGGTTGTTTTGAAAATTAAAAAAATAATGTACTCTTTTGACTCTTCAGAGGTTGAAGGTTAAGTTCTCAGAATGTTGCTGATTTATTTTCTGCTGAAGGTTTGTGTGCACGCAACATGTGGAAGCTGATCTACTCATTTTTACACCAGTAAACATCAGAACATTCTTTTTATTCAAATACAAAGATTTTTTGTTGTTTTTTTTTTAACTGACATTTGAAAAAAAAAAAAGTGACTCTCTGGTTGTCTTTGGCAGTTTTTCCACAAAGTGTTGGTGTGTCATCAATCAGTGTTTTTAAATCTACTCACAAACATTAAAGAAACTTGTAATTGGCTGTTTATGCGTTTGTAGTAAAACAGCTTTCTTGCATTAAATCACATTGTTGGAAACCCTGATTGTTTCTCTCTTCAAGATGCAACATCTGTAAGCAATGATGCTGAAAAATGTCGTCGTGACAGTAATTCTTGATCTTATTGTTTTTTTCTTCTTCAAACTAATTTCATCTTTTCTCTGTGAACGAAACTTCTCCGAAACGCCCCAGGGTTAAAACTACACAGAAATACTAAATGGACGTACATTTCCTAGACAAGCGTCAGGAGATGATACAGACCAGAGCTGTGAGAAAGGGAATTTTCAGGGTTAAAAAAAAAAGCTGGGTATGTTTTGGTAGCAGGTTCACGGTGTCCTTCAGCCGGTCGGAGCGACGCCTGCTTAATATTTCGTGGTTTATTTTGCTCCTTTACTTGTCAGGACGGTGCTCATGGATCTCTGACTGTGACCCACATCCGCACCTTTTCACATCTAAACTTTTTAGTTTTTAGTTTGCAGGTTTTGGTTTTGTTCAAAGTCTTCACTGCGTTTTATAGGTTTCAAGGTGTCTTTAAGCATTCAACTGGGATTTTTGACCCCTACACAATTTTATTTGAAAACTTCATTAGCTGTAGTTACACAGACCAGGAGAAATCCAACACAAAGTCATCCAGATACTACTACTACTACAAACTAATACTACTACTTCTTCTTCTTCTTCTTCTTCTTCTTCTTCTTCTTCTTCTTCTTCTTCTTCTTCTTCTTCTTCTTCTTCTTCTTCTTCTTCTTCTTCTTCTTCTTCTCTTCTTCTTCTTCTTCTTCTTCTTCTTCTTCTTCTTCTTCTTCTTCTTCTTCTTCTTCTTCTTCTTCTTCTTCTTCTTCTTCTCTTCTTCTTCTTCTTCTTCTTCTTCTTCTTCTTCTTCTTCTTCTTCTTCTTCTTCTCTCTTCTTCTTCTTCTTCTTCTTCTTCTTCTTCTTCTTCTTCTTCTTCTTCTTCTTCTTCTTCTTCTTCTTCTTCTTCTTCTTCTTCTTCTTCTTCTTCTTCTTCTTCTTCTTCTTCTTCTTCTTCTTCTTCTTCTTCTTCTTCTTCTTCTTCTTCTTCTTCTTCTCTTCTTTCTTCTTCTTCTTCTTCTTCTTCTTCTTCTTCTTCTTCTTCTTCTTCTTCTTTTCTTCTTTCTTCTTCTTCTTCTTGTTCTTGTTCTTGTTCTTGTTCTTGTTCTTGTTCTTGTTCTTGTTCTTGTTCTTGTTCTTGTTCTTGTTCTTGTTCTTGTTCTTGTTCTTCTTCTTGTTCTTCTTCTTGTTCTTCTTCTTGTTCTTCTTCTTCTTCTTCTTCTTCTTCTTGTTCTTGTTCTTGTTCTTGTTCTTCTTCTTCTTCTTCTTCTTGCATCCATAAAGTTGCATTACTGCCATCTGCTGGTTCTGGCTATCTACATTGTTTCCCACCGCTCTCATCGCTCCTGACGACTGTTTCCTTTTTCTTCTTCGTCTTCTTCTCCTTCTTCGTCTTCTTCTCCTTCTTCTTCTTTTTCACTTGAATTCAATGGCAGTTGGCATCCGTGAAGTTGCACCGATCACTTTATTCTACCGCCATCTGCTGGTTCCAGCTTGTCCATACTATTCCCACTAAGAAAGAAAGAGAGTACCTCAATTTATAGGTTTGGTTATATAATCCCCGACTTCACTCTGCTCAGTATCCACCTACACATTCAGGTTCAAGTGAAAATGCTAATCTTTTGTTGTGTTTTCGGTGTGTGTGTTTACACGACAACAGTGCTCGGAGACACTGAAAGCGCAAGTTTCTGAAAATGATCCAACTCTGTCTCTGCGTAAGACGGTTGAAACGCGGCTACTGTAACTGCTTCTTCTGCACATGCTCAGTAGAGGCACAATCAGAACAGTGTTTCCTCCAGAGTGTCACGTTCTCCAGGGACTCGCCAGTCTTCTAGTTGATAAAATGCTTTTTTTTTTTTTTTTTTTTAATAAAAACGACTCCATCTTAATTGGGGGAAAAAAATGCAACTTTTGAAAATGTTCAAACTCCATCTCCATGGAAACGGTGAAAAATGCAACTTTTCTGAAAAACAGCAGTTGCACACGCAACAAAAGCGTTTTCACGCAGAAGAAAACAGTTTATGTGTTATTCAGTTGTTTTCCTTATAATGACGGTATCATTTACCTCCTTTTTCCATCAACGGTCATAAATTATTTAGTTTGGCTGCACACTTTGATAATTTTTCATATTGTGGTAAGTCGTCAATAGTCTGGAAGAAGTGAGAGTGAGAGAGAGTTAAAATACATACGAAGCATACATCCTGCCACAATAAAAGTTATTGTGGTTAATGTCTTCTCCTCATACAGTTTTCCCACTAATGACCTTTAGGTTCATGCAGTTGGTTGAAATCAGAACTAAACAAGAAGCAAAAGTGAAAAAACTAAATCTTTGTTTTACTGGACAATAGATTTGTTTTCTAACTTTCATGACAGCAGGTTTAGAGGTTGAATGTAAAACATGATGTGTGATGATGTGCAGCAGATAAATAAGCTCCTAGAGCAGTTTCCCAATTTGACAAAAGAGTGAAATCTAGTTGAAAGAAAAACTGATTCTATTGCTGTCAAAGTGGATTAAAATGAACTCAGAAAATTAGGCTGTAAAATTGACTTTATAAATCAGTTTATGTATTTATTTTTTTGTCGGAACATGTAGGAAATTTGTCTACAGCCATCTGCTTTGCTCGCATTTCGCAGTGATAATTGCCGAGGTCCTGTGGTTGTTTGATGGCGAGGCAGCCGGCGGAGCGACAGTCCTGCAGGTCAGAAGCTTTCAAGCTGCGCAACAGATGCACACGATTAACTAGAGCTACTTCAGATTAGTCTCCTTTTGAAGTTCAAGTTCCTTTTCGGTGACATTTTCTTGTGGAGAGCAGCGATGCCTTGTAATCTGAGACGGGTGGAGGAGGTGGGAGGGGGGGGTGCAGGGGTCTTTTTGGGTGGTCCAGCCCAGGATGAGGAATGCAGAGGGTTTTTTGCCTTTGAGCTCGTACAGATTGCTCCGTCACTCGGTATCTGATTTGGCTCTGGAAACACAAAACTCAGCACCTGCAGTCGTCCTCGCTGGGAAGTCGAGCTTTAAAACCGGCACGGAGAGGATTACAGAGAAAGAATCTTGTTTATATTTCACAATCACATTGTAGGTTTCTGCTTCTTAGAGGAAAAATAACTGAGTGGCTTTGAGTTTGGGCTCGCAGGCGGCGGTCAGTGAAGATCGCAAACAATTTCACTTATGTGATGTGTTTCTCTTTCTTCCCGTTCGTTTCATGGCGTTACTCTTATTGTTGTAAGGCTTTGAAACAAAAAATCATAGGTGTCAAACGTAAGGTCAAAAACCGCCAAGAAGCTCCAATCCGGCTCAGGAGCAAAATTGGGGAAAAATTCCAGAGAAGCCATTGAGAGGTGGACGCAACAACAAACGTTCTATACATTTATTAGGAAAAACATTAAACGTAGAGCTGGTTCACACTCTTTTTCATACCACAACTTCCTTTTGCTGGAGTCCGTGCCAGATTTTGACTGGTAAGGATGTTAAGCGCGCGTTGATTGGCCGTAGGAACTGGACATCATGGCGATAGCATAGCAATAGCATAGCAATAGCATAGCGATAGCATAGTGGTCCTTGTTAACGTAAGTTTAACGTAGTCCTGTTAGCGACTAGCACTAACCGCTCTTTAATAGAGGTGGGTTTACGATATTAGCCTCCGTTGTTATAGTCAACAAAGGAGCTCAATCAAAACCTCCCGATTTGGGTTGCGCCCCCGTGTGGTTAGTTCTGGTTTGAATGAGGAGCTTAAACGAAAAAAAAAACTCTGCCGGTTTCAAACGTCACATTTTCAGGCTACCAAGTTTCTGAGGTCCAACACCAATACACATGTTTTAGCAAGGGAAACTGTGATTTCCACCTTTTAATGCTGTCAGGGTGAGTTTGTATGAAACAGGCATGGAAAAGGCTGCAAAAGGACGGACAGATGTTTGGACATTTCACTCTATTTTGCATAATTAAAATTGCCTTTATGTTGAGTTTGGGGTCATTTCTGATACTGCTTGCAAAACGTTTTACAAAAAAGTACACTTATACTCTGCGGCACAATAATGAAGAACTTTAGAGTTTAAATTTAAAGTTATTATGTCACTAATTCACCCAGCCAAAATTAAATTGAGCTTTTTTTTTTGTGTAACCTGAACTTGATTTTAAAACCCCCGCTATAGATCGGACGTGTATTTTGTTCCTTTATCACACCAGCTCAGATGCCGTAAAGGGTTTGTTTTAAATTTGCTTTTTCAGGAAATCCATTTTTAACATGCCCATTGGAATCACACAAATCCGTCAGGAGGGCCGAGCCTCCGCTGGATCACAAACCCTTCATAGTGAATAAATCTTTCAAGTCCTGCTTCTCTGGCTGTGACTGACACGCTGATGGTAAACCCCACTGAAACACGGCACGATGACAGCTTTAAAGCAGGTCCGGCTTCTGTTCAGCAGAACGGGAAAGCGAGTTTCCACTGGTCTCTTAGTAAAAAAAACACTTTGTCAGCATTTTACTGATAAGGACACCAAAACCCGAGTCACCAACTTCCCAAAAGCGAAGACGACCTTCAGTAACAGATAAACGCCGGAGGAAGCGGCACCGCCAGAAAAAAAGTTGTGCTCTCTTTCTTTCCTCATTCTCCTTCTTCCATCCCTCGTCATGTTGTCTAGATTTTGTCGGCTCGTATTTAACAACCACTTGAAAGTGGATCTACACTATATAACATTATGAAGAGTCTTGATATAAATTTAAGACTTTAATTGCTTTGTTATATGTACATTTCCTGTTGCATAAAACTGCCATGAATTTCTAGAGTCGCAAATGAACAGAAACTTGGTAGATAATGCAAATATGATCTAAATGTGAGACATAATGCTCATCTCAGTAACTTTCAAATTGTTTTAAAATGTTATGTATTCCCGACTAAAACGGACCCGTTCCATCCTAATTTTGAGTTCATGACTTTATAAAACATAGAAAAAAAAGCTGAAAAACACAGACATGAATTGTGTTTATATTCCACACATGAATCAAAGAGAGACGCATCAAGCTGATCCGTATTAAAAAAAATGGAAACCAAATGTACACATTTGATGAATTACTAAGCTTCGTCTATAAACACATGTGTCCCAGGATGGATGAATACATTCCCTCTGCTTTGTACAACCAACCGCACGCAAGAAAAATAACCAAGAGAATCTAGTATTAAACAGTTATATAGTGGATGTTTGCGGGGTGCAGGATAAGCTTCATAAATTAAAGGGCAGGAAAGGAAACCATAACAACTGAGCGCCACATGAAAATAATAACATTACATTTTAATAGAAAACACGACTGAGCCTATTCAAGACAGTTTTGTTTTTTTTCCCCCAACAGTGACGATTGTGAGAGCTTAAATAGTCTCACCGTGAATCGTCTCAGTGTTTTAAGCCTGACAGTTGTATAAAGTGTGCAGCTGCGTCGTTTCTCTCGCTGCAGATTGCATCGCGCGGGCATCCTGACAGAGTATGACACAAGTGTCGGAGATAGTTTAGATATTGTCCAGCGTCTCCCCCCCCCCCCCCCCCCCCCCCCCCCCTCCCCTCACTCCTCCCATCTGTTTCCAAGCTGCTGGTGGGACCAGACACGGCGGCCCCGGCCAAAGAAATGGAGGCAGTGATGTGTTTGAAACGCCATTGCCTCGCAACTCATCAGTAATGAGGTGTTTGAAAACGGAGCAGGCTGCCGAGGAGGGGCGAGCGCCGCCGAGCGCCGCCGCGGCCTGCGGGGCCTCCGGCACCGTGACAAATCCTCCGCAGGCTTTTCTGATGGCCGGAGGAGTCATCCAACACTTCGCTCATTAATAAACTCAAGTTCAAGGCTTTTCGAGAGCCGGTGTCTTCTAAAGTTACATTCAGGATCCGGGCAGGATTCGACTTCAGATGGTGACGGTGAGGGAATCACATCTGGACGCTGAGTGGAAAAATGGGAATTCTCACAAAACTGAGCGAAGTGCGGATAAACCCCTCGGCTTATGTCGAAGTTAATCTCACGCTCTCGCCCCGATTCCTGCTCTCCACTTACTGTCGACTTTTGTTAGAAGTTTCTCTGTGATTATGTCACCGTAAGATTTAGAGGATATTGCCTATGTTGAATATATGTAATGAAAATGTTTATATTTTCACAAAAATCAAACAATTACTATGGAAAATGGCTACAATCTGAACATAAAGCCAATTTTAGTGAAACCTTCTGGTGCCAAATACAGTGAAAAGTCCAAAAACCTTCTTTTATACCAGTTGGATTCTGGGTGTTTTTACAAACTCCTCCTGACAACATGGCCTTGAGGCGATAGTTTGATAGAAACCAGGTAGAAGATCGCTTTAATGGCAGCAGCACTGATATGTCAGCTCGGCCCTCAGCGTCGTGTTCTATCCAAACTCTGAAGAAACGGATAAAAATGTACAGTTTGCTCTTGGTTTGGCGGGATTGGAGCCTCTTGCAGGTCTTATGTGTGACACCACTGATTTCATGATTTAATGGAAAAATACAGTGAGAATATTCCTTTTTCTTACTACAAGTTGTCACTTTTTGCAGTTTCCCAAAAATATAATGTTATAAAATTGTGACAAAACGGAAAAGAAATGCGTTAAACCAATGCTTTAAAGCATTCAAGATCAATTTAACTACTAAAGCTATAAGGGAACGTATTCTATGTTCACCAAATACTCAGAACGAATCTAAAAACTCAAACAAGCCAATAAAAAATAAACTATTAGTGATCTCAGTTTGATCCCCATCCTCCATATCTCCCCCACCCATTTCTCCTGCTTCACATTAAATCTCCAGTAATGCATAAAGAGCCAGAGCGAGACATAGAAGAATACGGATTATCTTTTCAATTTGCCCCAGCCCCCGATGAAATGAGAGCAAGATGGAGAGGACGGGGGTAACAATGTGCTGGGCTCGGACACCGCGCCATCTATTCCTTTAGCCCCACGGAGAAAGATCCTAATGTGCCGCAGCTGATCTCCTCGGCTTTCACAGCCTCATTCCATCTTTCAATCATCACATTAGAACAGATTTTTAATCGGCCACAGACTCCGCGTTCCCCGAGATGGCGAAGGCCCACGGGCATCCGAGTTATATCGTTCAGCTTGAAACAATCTGAAGATGACAAAAAGGCCTGCGACACACACACACACACACACACACACACACACTGTTCCCATCAACGGCCCGGAGGAGAGCGAGGTGATGATCTGCACATTGCAAACGCTGGTAAAGGAGCGCAACAACAGAGCCTCCAAAATAAAAGCCAGTCGGATGTTTGGAAACTTCAGTGAAGACGATAAAACGCGACTCGTCATGCAGGTTCATTTGGATCTCATTTCACATGCAGTGGTTAACAAACCAGATATCCTTCTAGAAACAGAAATAATCTGTGTTCTTTGAGTGGTTTACAGCCTTTTTTCTGTCACGGATCTCGTGTTCAAGCTGTTGGCCAGATGAAGAAACGTTCCGTGATTTTAAACTGGTGGTGTTCAGAGACAACCGACTTCACTGGTTTGGGACGAGGCCTCGCTTCCGTGACGACATTTCAAGTGAAAACACTTCGTTTTGCTTGTGTGCAGAGAACAACACACTGTAAACATTAACGATGGGAGAACACGGACATTCTAGTCGACGGATGACCAAGTTAGATTGTTATTACGGTGACTGTCAAAATAAAACCACCAAGTCACAGGAGAATATCTACTGGGAGTCATGACACTCTGGATGACACATTGTTCTTATTGTCTCTACTGAGCATGTGCAGAAGAATCATCTACCACGGTCGTGGTGCACATGCCCAGTAGCATTTTCGAAAAGTTGCGTCTTCACCTGTTTTTACGGAAACAGGAGTCTAGGAGTTTTTGAAAAGTTTGAACTTGAGAGGCATTTTGAAAAAGTTGCATTTTCGGTGAATCCAAGCATCATTGTTGTTTTCTTTCTTTCTTTCCCCTTTTTTTTCAATGAAGCACCTCATGCTGCTCATTACTGTTGATTTCTCATTCATGACTTGGACGTTTTATGAAGTTTGTACACAAAAAGAGAAAGTGTGTCTACACACACGATGCACAATAATGTAACGCTGGTCTTGTCAATTAATAATTCATTATATCTCGGGTCGTAGGAAAAATCTCACGTCACAGAGTCAAGTGCAACTTCTTTATTCCTCATCCTCTCCCCCACTCCAGATCACAACTCAACACTTCAACCATCAATACAACGTATTACCATCCGCCCCCACATTCTGTACATGTCCACACTTATAGGCACCGTGTGCATATTTTTTATTATATTGTATTTTTATCAGCTTTTTTTTAGTTTCGGCGATGTGTGCTTCTTTCTCTTTACTATCCTGTTGTACCACTGCAAATTTCTCCACATGTGAGATAAATAAAGGGATATCTTATCTTATCTTATCTTACTCCGCCGATAGAAATAGTCCCCAAAATACAGCCGCCGCGGCAAGAATTAATGTCAAATGACCCCCCCCCCCCCCCCACACACACACACACACACACACAGGACGAAGAGTTAAAAAAAAGCTTTGTCTCATTGTTGGCAAACACAGAAAAGCTTCATCGTGACCCGAGAACGTCGCGTTTGAAGAAGTTTTCCGGGCCGCTGAAGCAGAACTCAACACTCTCTGGCTTCTGTCAAACATCCACAAACACCTGTGGACGTTAACACGGGCGAAGTAACACGAGATATGAAGGAGAAACTTCCAAAAATGCGCATATTCACAAACACCAACACAGGAGAAGAAGAAACGGAAAGAGTTGAATTACACCCAAACGCAAACAGTGGTGCACAGACACTGTGTCTTATGTCGGAGTCGGACTCTGCTGAGTGGCTGCATTGTTGACGACAAGGACCCGTGAAGGAAGGACGGGCTTCCTGCCTGTGATCTTGTTGTCGTGGCGACGGCGGGCCCCAGTCAAACAGATTAGCCCACATCCTTTGATCTCCAAGAAGGAAACCAAAGAGGATCCTTAAACTGCCACCATTCGTCCACATGAAACAAACCACCAGCATAGTTTTGGACTTCTTCTGTCAGCGACTTTCTTCTGACTCAATGCTCGCAGGGAAAAAACCCCAAAAAAGATCATTTTCAAACAAGCTCTCTTTATAGGTTTTTCAGTAACACGATTGTTTGTTTGAGACAGGAAGTGTTTTTTATTGTTTTAAGTGGGTGGACTCAAGGAGATACTTTATTCTGACATGTTGGTCGTCTGGTACTCAGAGGGGCACGCAGACCTTTAAAAGAATCCTTCCTCTTCTTTCGCTCTGTTGCTTGTCTGCCAGCTGGAAGAGCAGCAAAACAACACATCGCTCATATGTTGTACCATTTAGAAGAATGAAGGATGCATAGATGTAATAGAGCACTTTTCAATGTTCAGGAAAGAGCACATAAATAGACCCTACAACACCACGGAAGTTTTGGTACTGTAACCACACATACATCTGTGCAGAGAACAATTTGTTATAGACGTGGAAAAAAATGGAGAGCGCCCGACATTCGTATGGACTGATGACAAATCGGATGCCATCAGGGGTGAGTCTTAACTATTAAACTGAACTAAACTAAACTAAACTAAACTAAATAAACTATCGATGTGGACAATAAAACTAGAATATACCTACGGTGGCCTGGAAGTGCAAAACACTAATCCCCAAAAAACACTACAAATTAGAGAAAACACTACCAAATAGAGAAAACACTACCCCTGGACCGAGACCTGGATAAAACTTGGATAAAACAATATAGAAGAAGTTTGAATAAGAAACACCATCCATCCATCCATATTCACTCACAATAACACAACGGAATCCAGAAATCTTTTCAAACTTTTATTTGTTTTGGGCATTCTTGTGGCCTGAGATGGCCTTTTCCTCTGATTTCGTTCCCTTCTTCTCAGTTTCCTTTCTGTCTCTGATGTTGGCTGTCAGCTTCAAAAACAAATCAACAACAAAGAAACAAAACAATCTTAGTGGCTTTTCTTTTCAAACCGAACCAGCCAAGTAGCTCCAAGTACAAACAGCGAGAGTCTCCGTCCTCTCGGACACCACGTGAAGTCACGTTGTCCCGGTACCAGTGAATCATTTCTAGGATGTCAATACTCCTCCACTCTGATGCCGGCGAAGACAAACTGTGTTTATGTTCTTGATGATGAAAGCCATTCGGGTCATGCAGCTCGTTTAAGATGTCTTGTTGTTTCCCCCGACAGCAGGGTCCAACACCGTTGCTCACGACACTCTTCTGGTGAGTCGTCTTTAATAAACAGAATCAGAGTTTTGATTTTTTTTATATTTTTCCTGTTTATCCTGCGCCGGGTTCGATTGCCCCGCAATCAAAACAGCCGGGCCATTCCATTGTACTTAGCGTCAAGCATCCATTATCCAGTCATTGCCCCGCTTTGCTTTGGTTTGCAGCATAAACAGTTATTGGACGTGTAAGATAAACACGTCATGTCATTTCTGCCTCACAAGAGAAGGAGCAGACGGAGGGAACGATGACGGAAAGATTGACTTTCTCTCTCTGCCTTAATCTTTTCTTGCTCTCCGGGCAGACATAGTCAGGGAAAGTCTCATTTTCAGAGATCAGATTAATCCTCCCCGTCTGAAGCTTTTATTTCCCTTCCTGTCGTTTCGGCTACATTTGGGTTCCCCGTTGACCGGCAGGGGAAACTCTTAATGTACGCCTTTATGTTTCTGCGGTCGAGGCTGAAGCTGGAGCTGCGGAGGCTTCCTGCCAGACTCCACAGAGTCACATGAGGGTAATAAATCAAAACTATTATGAGGTCTGTGTGATGGCACAAATGGATTCGGTTCAGCTTGCGTTCGGTCATGCTGGCGTGGTCGCTGGTGGCCCGGCGGTCAGACAGACAGGCCTTTCCAAGCGCAGGACCGGCACAGAAAAAAAACCCCGCTGTGTCAGCAGACGATCAGCCCGTTTGAGTGAGAAAAAAATAAATAAAAAAATAAAAAACACCCACACATTATGTACAGCGGATTTCAGGGAGATTATTTTTATTGTTCTGCATTGTAAGTTTTCTTTTTCTAGTAACTGGTTGGATGAAGCCGTGCGACATTTCCTGTATGGCTAACAACGTTAAAATAGTTTCCACTCTTTAATCCAATTTGGTGGACTTCAGTGTTCACCGCCCGCCCAGAAATTACTGGACTAACGGACGGAAAGACAAGTGTCGCTCCATGACCGAACGTTCACGTGACTTCATGTATGTGCCGTCAATCGATGCTTCACAATTCACCAAAAACATCTTCTTGATTACAGTTAATTATTTCTTTTGAAAGTAGTGAGTTAAAAGTAACTTTACAAATTACTGGAAAATTTGCATTTGTCAAACATGTAAAGCCAGATTGGCACACACGGTAACCCTTTTCAAGCTTCCCATGCCTGGAATTAATGAATTAGAGCTACACACGGTAGACCGCAAATTTCCACCAGCGTCACATTTTGTTTGCGGAACCGAGTTAGCATCGCGAGCATAATAGCCGTTAGCTCATATCAATGCTAACTAGCCTGCCAGGTAGCTACATCACTGTGTGAAACACTGAGCCGGTAGCGTCTCCAACAGACGCTGATCTCCTTTGTTCTTCTCCATCAGGTGCCTCTCCCATCCACTTTGTGTGGGAATTTTTCTCGTAGTCTTTAGGAAACGGTTAGCCGCTAACGTCCCGAAATCTAACTGATGACAAATCATCCCTGAAGATTTCATGTAATTCTGGTGAGTAGTTTTTGCGAAAAGTTGGTCAAATACACACATACAAAGCAATAAATACATAAATACACGCAGACGAAAACATAACCTTCTCGGCCAAACTTCTCTGATCACCCAACTTTTGTTGGCGAATGTAAAAATAAAGAAAACGGATAATGTTAATGACATAACATGACCAAATCAGAAGTGACTGTATCTACTGTTACTCAGTCTAACGTTGGGGAATCTAGTGTTACAGTATCCCTTTACGCTGATGATGTGATGTTTGGTCTCCGTTCTGACAGTTGCTCTTTGCTGTGGTCTGAACTTTCTGTCATGAGGGCAACATTAATATGTCGTGTCTGTGCGCTCGTTTGTCCGTCTCCTGTTGACTGCTATGCCACCGCGACGTCCCGCTTTGGTGTGGCGAACTTTACTGTAAACTTGGCTGGCATGGAGGTAAGCCCCCACGCCCTCAACCCTGCACCCCCTTCTCTCTCTCTCTCTCTCTCTCTCTCTCTCTCTCTCTCTCTCTCTCTCTCTCTCTTTTTTTTTTTATTTATACATATGCCTCTTTCACCACAAGCAAGTCCAGAGAGCATCTGGTTCCTCTCGGGCCTGCGGTCCCAACACTGAAGGAGCGCCACATCAAAGCTCGCCCCATCCAGCCCGCAGAGCGCCCAGCGGAGCAACGAGAGAGGAAGAAGAAGAGAGAAAATCTGGGACAAATTCTGTTTCACACACACACACACACACACACACCACAAATCTGTCTTTGCTCATGGAAAGAATGCAGCGCATCGGTGGCGTTGCGTCGAGAATCCATCAATCTCTGCGTCCCGACCGCTTCGCTAGCAGACCGTCGTGCGCTTGGCTCCCACGCTCAGCTTCCTCACTGCTTCAGACGCTCCCTCTGGCGTGACGTCTTCTAATTTGCAGAGTTTACGAAGTATTAGTTGGATCAGTTTTGCACAATTGTGTCTGTTGAACGTCGATGACGCCACTCAACCTCCCGTCTTTGTGCGCTTAGAAATCCCCAAACAAACGGCGAGGGAGGATCAGAACTCCTCCTCGTTGTCTTTCCTGTCTTCAGGCTCGGACACGTACGCAACACAAGCCGCGAGAAGATCAAATGCTGACTGCTGCGACGGCCGCGTTTTGAAATGTGACACTCCCCCACCACTCCCCCCCCCCCCCCCCCCCCCATCATTCAAACGGCAACAGAACCCAAACAAGAGGGTACCTGCAGCTTCCCGGCGGTGCGCAGAGTCTCGCCGTGCTCAGACATGTCACGTCTCTGACGACTGACGTGAGCGGTAAACGAATTGCCATTAAATCACATTTAGTCTCCGCTCTAAGCCGTCCAAATCAGGAACAGATTTGGTGTTGTGGGCGTGTGAGTATAAGGCTGGGGAGTGATTCAAGACCTGCAACGCTTCTCTGCAGGAGGTGAGCGTCTATGAACACGTTGAAGATACAAGGATACAAGGTTTAGTTCTTTGTGGAGCTTTTGGTGTACTTGTCATTGCCTTTGCAACTACTTATGTGATATGTGGTTAATGATTGAGGTAAGAGGTGAACTCCTTTCAAACAACGCCTTCGTCTCTAAAGCCATTTCCCTCCAGAATATGGATTATTTCATGTATGTATGTTCGTATATGCGTTATTTGTGTGTGCGTGTTTTTCACTTGCTGCAACACAAATTGACACAAATAAATAAAAACTGAACTGAATTGTTTTAAACCTGCAAGTCAACAGAAACTTTCTAACGTCTTCAAGAGAAAACAGAGAACTTTCAGAGCGTTTTTGTGAGTCCCTTTACGCCACACTGATACTCAAAAACGCGCATTTTTGAAAAACCTTGGGCTCTCTCTGTGGAAACGTGCAAAAACGCAACTTTTCTGAAACGCTGCTCTTGGTCCTGGTCACCGCGGCCGTAGTAACTATTGTTCTGCACATGCTCAGTAGAGACAATCAGAACAAAGTTTCCTCCGTGGTGTCATGACTCCCAGTCAATATTCTCCCGGGACTTAGTACTTTTATTTTGGCAGTCACCTTAATATCAATCCAACTTCGTCATTGTTCCCTGCTGTATGTGTGTGTGGTTTCAGTACAAAAACAGTAGGCTACCCACTAGTGGCCCAACATGAACATTACATCGATTTCAGCGTTTAATTTTCAAAACTTTAAACGTTGTATGAGAGAAGTTTGCTCATTCAGCCTGTGGCAGTTTTCTCTGTCTTCCTGATGCAAAGATTTGCGTTTGTTTCCTCTAAATCAGCAGAAAGCTTAAAGGGGAAACTTGGAAATGTGTGTCAGTTAACTGTTCGTCCCAGTGTTGGTTGAAATAGGATCTGACTCTTCGTATGGTTGGTATGGATTAAAGGGCAATAAAAGAAGGAGAGATGAATGTGTCGGCTGTGGATTATTGGACAGAGTGGGTCGTGGTCTCACCATAGTAGGATTTGTAAATTAGCTTGTTATTGTCAAGACAATGTCAATAATCATACGTGGGAATTAATGTGAGACTTGGTAGGTTTTCTCAGTTGTTGAAGACATTCTCGGCTATCTGCCCGAGCTGGAGATTAGAATTAGGCCATTTTATTCATGAGTTGATTTTTTAAAACCACCATAGCCTTTAACATAAACTAAAGAAGAATTTCTTGCCATGTTAATTTTCCGCCTCCAAGAAAATTCATGAAAAAAAAAAAAAACACGAGCAACTATCACAGCAAAAATGTAAATATTGTATAAGATTGAGTGAGTGTGACCTGTCGATGGTGAACAAAGCCTTTGACCCTGGTGAGCTGGGAGCTTCAGTTTGATGGAAAACGATTTACAAGAAATGACAAAACACAGAAAGTACAACTTATTCCTAATCCATTCATTTTCTCTGCTGATTTATCAAAGACAAATCCTCCGGTAGGACCTGATCTACTAAAAGTCAGACAGATGTGCAGAATAGCACACATTTAGCACATTTTCCGTCATGAATATGGAGGAATTTGTGTTTCCCGGATTGTGTGAAAACACTGCCAGGGGTTTATGCTAATATGCTAATGTGCAACATGCAGCGTGAGCCTTAACATCTGAAATCGTTCACGCTGTTCCCGATTGCGTCTGTTTCCAATACATTTGAAAAGGAGGAGCAGATCAGACGTCATCAGGCTGTTATTGTGGCGAGAAGCATTTCCTCCGCTGGCTCCACGTGACTTTTATTTGTGGACTTCATGAGAAGAATTTTCTGTTTGAGCCTCGATGTCCCTCGTGATGTTATTCTGAGCCGAGCTGCAAAAAAAAATGCAACTTAACACGAGAATGGAATTTAGGATGCTTTATGGGGGATGTCTAAATGAGCCCATGTGAGTTTGCAGAATCTTAATATAAAACATTTTATTTATTAGACGCAAGTTGCCTAAATCAGGGCTGTCAAACAAACAAACTCACCAGCATGAGGCTCCAAGCCGGCCAAACCAACAAGGAACTCATAGGAATTTCAAAGAAAATATTGATTTTAAAAAACATTTCTTAAGAGCAGCAGACACAAACAACACTGAGACCCGAACTCAGATTTCACTGTTTGTTCTTTAGTCAGTAAAAACACCCATAATGCAGCAGCAATAAGAGAGGTTTTATTTGGTTTTTACATTTCACTGTATTTTGGTATCAGAAAGTTTCATTAAAATGTGACTTCCTGTTGAGATTGTCGTCATTTTCAGTAATAATTGTTTATATATATATAGACGTTTTTCTCAGTCATACTGCGCCACAACAACAAAAAACCTTTAATGGCATTATTTCATTATTTTACAGGTCCGGCCCACTAAAGATGTAATTGTGCTGCATGTGACGCCCTGAACTAAAAAGAGTTTGACACCTCTGATCTAAATGGACTCTTACGTTTGAGCTCAACTCATTTAATCAAACTGTCACTTCTCTACAGTCACGCTATAAATAAGAAAATCATTGAGGTGTGTGGCGCCGCATTATGTAATAATGGTGCAATTTCTAATAATATAATACATTTTCAACTCATTATATAATAATATTTTCTAATAAACTTTGCCGCTTTTTACATATTGCAACAGTTAGTACTTTTTTTTGGTGCATTATGTAATAAATGTTGCCCTTTACCCAAATACATATTTACTATGTTCAATAATGAGAAAAAATAAAGCTTCAGTTAGACGAGAGGAGAATCGAGGCTCTAAATCAGGTTGAACTTTTTTTTTTTTTATAAGACAATCAGTGTTTCCACCTGCCATTTCTATTTTATTGAAGAAATGAAACCAGAATATAAATGCCACTGAGTGCATTTTTATATTTTTTTATATTTTGTAATGACTGTTGCAATATGTGACACGTTGTTACAAAATGTGGCAGTTTATTACATGAGAAGTTGAAAATGTGTTACATTCTTCCATATTGCTCCAGTGTGTAATAATGCGGCACTACGAGGTGTGAGGTCGAAGCTTAATTCTCCACCACAGATCGCCACCAATGTCCTGATGTTCGCTCTCAGCAGGGATTTGTGAAGCTGCTCGGCCGCCGTCGTTCGCTCTGCAGTCGTTCGTTCTGCCGTCGTTCGTTCTGCCGTCGTGCGGCGAGGAGTTTTCACGTTTGGCCCGTCCTCCTCAGACTCACGTCAGCACCTTTGATCGACGCGGCTTCCTGTCGCCCCTTTTACATCTGACTTATTTATTGTGGATTCCAGTTTCTATGTGGCGGTCGAAAGCTGCCAGCTCCTGCAGCGATCCCTGGCAAGACGAAGTCTAAATGAAGAAATGTGACGGTATTACAGTTTGAAACGACTTTTGTCCTTTAAACAAGTTATGAGGACGGTTGTGAAACGCAGTAATGGGACACGTCACGCCCTCGATTGTCTGAATCTCCACTGTCAGACCTCTGCAATAATGAATCCATGAGGATTAAATACTCGAGGTGAAGCGAGCGTGAAGGTCAGACTGTCGGGAACACATGCACCGTCTCTTACTCGCTTTGCTTCTTTCTTTTATTGCTTGTTTTCAAAACACTTCCCGAAGAGCTCGTTTCATGGTCATTAAGAGATTTCATTGCGTGCATCAAAGCCCCTAGTAATGCCTTTAGTGTAAACGTCTGCAGACGAGCTCTGCGTGTTTTATATTAAAAGGAAAAGAAAAAGCAGGACAGTGCCAAGGCAGCCTGTGTTCGTAAGGCAGCTGGCACTACAGAGGACAAGCAGGGGCCCGACAGTGGAGGCCAGAGGCCCCTGGACCGACCGGAGGCCACAAACCACAGGAATCCCAACAACTGGCAACACAGCAACAGCTTGGGCAACTTTCAGCAGAACTGCTCAAGTTTCATCACAGATTTCAGTGAATTTTAAATGGATTTTTATCTTTCTGTGGTTTTTGCTGGTAGTTAAGCTTCTCCCTTGATTGCATGAGGTTTGTTTTTTTTATTTCCTCCTTCCATCAGATGGATGCTGCAGCTCATTTAAAGAAAACAACTTCAGCAGTCCAGAAAATCACCCAAGGTAAACAATAAACAATCCGTCAGCGTAAACGTGACAGCCCCTGAGTTTTTTCAGTTTTAGCATAAATCATAATTGGAGTGTGTGTCAAGTGATCTCTGGATTTCTCATTTGGATGAGTGTCTCTTTTTTATCTTCGTTTCTCTTGTCGTCGTTTTTCTTATTTTTTGGGTGTTTGGAAATAAAATAAAATAAACAATAAAAAATAATCCTCAGTGCTGAGCGCTGTGTTTTTTTTATCGACGCTGCTTCACGCCACGCTCCACGAGCTGTCAATCACTGGGCGCCGACAGGAAGACCTGCAGCAGGAAGCAGGAAACGTTACCGTAACATGTCGTCCTCTGGGAAGACGCTCCAATTCAAAGCCACTGCGGCTGGACGCACAAAAGAATCTGCTGAATGACCGAGTGAGGTGAAGATGGATGGATGAACGGAGTTAATGCAGCTTTGGCCGACTCTGCTTTCTGTCCCGCTGCTGTGATAAATATATATTTTCGGGGAAAGTTTATTCTTGAACTTCTTGACCAATTTCCTCTCGGAGAAGTTTTACCTAATGCACATTGGGGTGTTTACCACGGCTGCTCTCTCTCTCTCTCTCTCTCTCTCTCTCTCTCTCTCTCTCTCTCTCTCTCTCTGAGTCTGGGTTGATTTAATGGTATCGTTTCAAGCGTCCCTGCGGCGCCAGATGTCGGCCATATTGAACTTGAACTTGGAGCCAGCAGAGCTTTTTCAATCACACATATCCCGCTCACTTATCATCCAACAAGATAATGTGTGTGTGTGTGTGTGTGTGTGTGTGTGTGTGTGTGTGTGTGTGTGTGTGTGTGTGTGTGTGTGTGTGTGTGTGTGTGTGTGTGTGTGTGTGTGTTGTGTCGCAATGTCAACTATTTCAGTTTCATCACTTTAGAGTTTTTGGAATCAGTGTATACTACGACAAAATAATCAACTTTTATTGAGAACTTGAATCTTATTTGAAGCTCAAGTCGAAAGTTGAAAGGTCAAACAAACATCATGAGGCTGCAAACGTTTTAAAAGAAAACTGAAACAGAAAAAAAACTAAAACTCTTTTTAAAACGTTTTAATTTGAAGAACCAAACGGCCACACTGTCCCGTGCAAAAGATCTTTTCAGAATAAAAACCAAGCAGCACATTTCTACTCGATAAAAGTACTGTATGTTTTATGGATCATTAAAATTCAACAAGCCATATTTGATATTTTCAGAAGCTTCCCCTCATGTGGGTTCGTGCAAACTTTGTCTGGCTGAGCCGCCGGAGCGTCGCAGCCAGAGAGTCTGTGGCTCTTCTAACGTCGCAGTTAACGCCAGAGGAGTTCAGACACCGAAGTCGGGCCTCCGTTGGGAAATACTACAAAGTGTGGGAGCTCCTCCTTGATTACTTAAACAGCCAACCAAAACTCACTTGTTCGTTCAAGACCTACAAAGTCATGTGTTGACACCCCTGGCCCAAATCCAACAGGAAGTTCACAGTTTGCCTTTCAAAATAAGATTTTTGCCCCAAATTTAAATTGTGTCTCACGGCCCGGAGGAATGTCGTAGAGAGATCAAACCAGACGTCACTTGATCGTCTCAGCAAGACCTAAAATATCTCACCTGACACCCCTGACCTAAATCCAACAGGAAGTCTGAAATTTGCCTTTGTGGCCACAAATTTTAATATTCGCCATCAAACAGGAAGTATACTGTAAATACCTTCAACATTGTCCATTCGGGCTCAAATTTTAGACGTTGCCTTAGAGTCCAGGTCTGATCGGAGCCATATGACGATAACAACCATCGGCCATAACGCCGCCGGCTGGGAACAGGAAGTGGGGTGTACATGCCCAGACATGTTGCATCAGAGTCCACATCTGATCACAGGCGTAGTGCCACCTGCTGGGAACGGCCATGATTGGGCCAGAGGCCATGATTGGGCCGACCAACGAGCCCGAGTTCAAGGTCCCGACCGAGGCTGCTTGTTTCTTCACGTATTTAACGGCTTGGGTTGATATCCTTAGCCGCTCCCGCTGCGCCGCTCCCTCACAGTGCCCTCCAGAAGTGACACAAACGTCTGAAACAGAAAACAGTGCAGATCCAAAAAGCAGAATCTCTAAAATGTCTCCGCTCACGTTCGTCTGCTCCGACTTCACCGACTCTGACGATCGAGAGTAGAGAGTTTCAGTCTTTGTAGACAAACCGGCGACGAATCTGCACCAGCCTGGACGTTTTCATGCCCAATATCACCAGTTCTCACAGGAAATGAGATGCTTAACTGCCCCCCCTAGATGCAGTTTTTTTTTTAATGGCTCTACTGTTCCATTCAGCCTTTTCACAATCAAAGCGAGCTTATCTCCACCTCTCATAGATCACATTCCTGCAGCGGCACAAAGAGGGTGCAGCGATGCTTTGATTAGCCACACAGGACAACACAAGGGTCAACACACCAGAACAAGCCTCCCCAGTTTCACCTCCCTGCCTCCAGCGTCTCCTCTGTGCAGCTTCTCCTTATTAACTCCCCTTCCGGGCGTCCTCTAAATCCCGGCGCTCTGTTTGTCCGGATCTTGCTCGACGGCTTTTCCGGTTACTCAGAAAAGGAGAAATTGAAAGAGGGAGAGAAAAGGAAGGAGGCCAGGAATCACTCTCCCACAGCGTGGCTGAAGGATTAGAGGAAGCAGAGCAAACAGCCTGGATCGCACCGAGGACGCAGCGCCGAGCGCTAAGACGCCAAACAATAGAAATTAATTAGAACTCCCTCAGTTGAGCATCACTCTACTGATTGATGTTGGGAGGATTACAGGATAAGCACTTGAAACACTGTTTTTGTATGAAGTTTGACCTCCTTAACTACAACTTCTTTCTATGTGAGAACACATGAATTTAAAGTAAAAAAAAAAATAATCTTCAAAACTCCAACTGCTTTTGAGAAATTTGCCAGTTTTTCCCATTTTTATATGCTCTCTACATTCAAAACTATTTTCTATAAAGTCAAAGAGAATAGTAATTAGTCAAAACATAGTAAGTTTGTTACTTTCACCGTCGAAATCAATAATTAAAGGTGTAACCTGCTGTTTTCTGCCTCATTCCACTTGCAATTTGATTAATTACCAAAGACAATCTAAAAGATAATTGCTGTGCTTCTGTGAAAATATTATCTCAGTACACCTGGGAGTCCTCACCCTTTGTATTGATTCTGTGTGTCACGAAGACGAACCTGCTTTCTTTTTCGCAGGCCAAATCAAGTCGCAGTTTAAATGGTTTTGAAGACAAACCATTTAAACTTTAAAGCTTTAATCAGACATCCATGTTCATTGTATTATACTCTACAATTATAATTCACGATACTTCATTATGTTTTGCCCCTTTCCTTTACTAAATCAAAACTTCTCTACTGTCAGTGAACCAATTCAACCTGAACATATCAAAATGATGAATGTTGGCATATAAAACTCCTGCAAAAAAGGTTATGTTTTCATCTTGTGTATTTATTTATTTACTTAATAATTAGTTTGTATGTATGTATGTATGTATGTATGTATGTATGTATGTATGTATGTATGTATGTATGTATGTATGTATGTATTTAACCAACTTTTCAAAAATAACTACTCGCTCGAATTGCATGACATCTTCAGGTATGATTTGTCATCATCAAGGACCAATCAATAAGATTTTGGGACGTTATCAGCTAACGGTTTTCAAATGAATCCACAAAACACTGTGAAAATAGTCCCATACAAAGCGGATGAGAGAGGCACCTCGTGGAGGAGAGCAAAGGAGATCACGGTCTGTTGCCATGGAGACGCTCCCTGCTCAGTGTTTCACACAGTGATGTAGCTACCTGACAGGCTCGTTAGCATCAATATGAGCTAACGGCTATCATGTCAGCCATGCTAACTCGGTTCCACAAACAAACGTGGCGTTGGCGAAGGTCTGCGCTCTACCGAGTGTAGCTCTAGTTTGTTTATTCATTGGTTTGTATAAATATATTAAAATCTACTCACGTATTTCATGAAATTTTCAGGCTTGATTTGTCATCACGTAAGGACCAATCGATTAGATTTTCTGTCACAGCAGCTCCTCATTTCCTCCGTTGTGGACACACTGGAAGTCCGCGGCTAGCCTTCCGTTCCCAGGGAGCTCCCATTAGCCGCCTGCTAACCTCACTGCTAACTCTGCTCGCAGCTAATATCTCAGTTTGGCAAGTATCCAGAAACACCGGCGTGAGCGCATTGACGTGGGTAGTGGTTTATCCGTGTGCCCGCGCTCAGTGTTTCACATGATATGAGCTAACGGCTAACATGCTAGCGATGCTGATTGAGCAAAAAAATGTGGCGCTGGCGAAGGTCTGCGCTCTACCGCGTGCCCGTTCTGGTTTGAAACTGTGTTTGCCTCATTTCAAAGGTAAACGTGTTTTGTGGCTCCACTTAAATATGTATATATATATATACCTCTGGGGGTGAAAAATTACAAACTGAAACCGACAAAACCAAAGTAATAATATTATCCAATAAGTTTATACGCATGATATGAGTTTTTGTATGGAGTACAACACTGTCGGCTCTGCTTCAGTCTGGCTGGAGAGCCGCCTCGGGGCAATAGATGAGAGACAAAAGTACTGCGAGTTGAAAAGGGAGTGAGAAACCCAAGGCCAAGGTCTGAGACAACACACACACACACACACACACACACACACACACACACACACACACACACACCAGGTGTCTTGTTGTTTTCCCTGCAGGCGGAGCAGCTACGGTTAGAAGGTGTATAATTTGAGAGCCGCAGTCAGAAAAATGTGCAGCATCCATCATGAAGGATCACAAGTTGGACGTTCTCAAGCGAAGTAAACGGCAAAAACTCAAACGCTAATATCTTACTTTGTCATCAGATTACCTGCTCCAGATTATCATCCATCAATCAGAGGTCAAACAGAGAGAGACAGACAACCAGACACACATTCAGAGTCGCCAATCAGTCTCAAACGTATGTTTTTTGGATCGTTTCACGAAACAGAGTGAGAAGGTCACCTGCTCAGACTCAAACCGGGGATCCCGTCATTGAGACGTCAGAGCATTAAACATGCAGCGCCCTCGTGAATGAGGTAACTTTATACCAGCGAGGTGAGACGCTACACTGTGAAAACCTCTTGGTTCCTGATAATAAACATAAGATTTCTCTTATGGACAGACCGGGTTAGGACTTCTACAGTTCACCGTCACCAGGGAACTGGGGATTTTCCATGTTTCAAACAAGTTAAAATTATATCCAGGTTCCCAGGTTTCCTACAAAAGTCCAGAAACACGTGTGACTGTCTGCTTTTTTTTAGTTTACATGAACTGACAAACATTTCACTGTTTGTAAGCTGAGCTCAGTGACTCTCACTCAGACAGAGGAAGAAAAGATTGCTGCTGCTTTGTGGCTTTTACTCTTGTGTTGTGACTTTTGTTGTTGTGTTGTGACTTTTACTCTTGTGTTGTGACCTTTGTTGTTGTGTTGTGACCTTTGTTGTTGTGTTGTGACTTTTGTTGTTGGGTTGTGGCTTTTGTTGTTGGGTTGTGGCTTTTTGCTGTTGTGTTGTGACTTTTACTCTTGTGACCTTTGCTGCTGTGTTGTGGCTTTTGTTGTTGTGTTGTGACTTTTACTCTTGTGTTGTGACTTTTACTCTTGTGTTGTGACTTTTGTTGTTGTGTTGTGACTTTTTGGTGCTGTGTTGTGGCTTTTGTTGTGTTGTGACTTTTGCTGCTGTGTTGTGACTTTTACTCTTGTGTTGTGGCTTTTATTGTTGTGTTGTGGCTTTTGTTGTTGTGTTGTGACTTTTGTTGTTGGGTTGTGGCTTTTGTTGTTGGGTTGTGGCTTTTTACTGTTGTGTTGTGACTTTTACTCTTGTGACCTTTGCTGCTGTGTTGTGGCTTTTGTTGTTGTGTTGTGACTTTTTGCTGCTGTGTTGTGGCTTTTGTTGTGTTGTGACCTTTGCTGCTGTGTTGTGACTTTTACTGTTGTGTTGTGGCTTTTGTTGTTGTGTTGTTACTTTTACTGTTGTGTTGTGACTTTTTACTGTTGTGTTGTGACTTTTGTTGTTGTGTTGTGACTTTTTGCTGCTGTGTTGTGGCTTTTGTTGTGTTGTGACTTTTGTTGTTGTGTTGTGACCTTTACTGTTGTGTTGTGACTTTTGTTGTTGTGTTGTGACTTTTACTGCTGTGTTGTGGCTTCTGCTGTTGTGCGGTGCTGTCGGCCCCTCTGGGCCACCTTAAGCAGCAGACAGTATCAAGCAGGACAGGAGATGGATGGATCAGTAAAGAATTTTCACTCTGTGTATAAATAATGCTGATATGAGATCTGAAACATGACACGTTAACTTCTGCCAATCAAATGGTGAATATTCTGCTCTGCTGGGTTCAGATATTTGTAAAAGATTGTGATGTAATCAGAGGCTCACCAGACATGAACCTCACCGCACAAGTGGATAAAATCCGATTTCTTCTAAATGAAGAGCAATAGGGGGTTTTGAAAAAAGAAAAAAGAAACAACCCTAATGGAAATCACTCTGACAGCTTTCAAAGAACAATAGTTAAGTTGTTTATGACGGCGTTTTATCACAGTCCTAATTAAAGTAATTCTGTAAAATGTGTGCGAGTTTTTTCTTTCTATTGAGCGCATGAAGGTTCGAAAAAAAGAAAAAACTTCCCCGCCCCTTAAATATCTGCCCGGGTGCGTGTGGGGAGGAGGGGAGTCCAATCTCTGGACACATGTTCCAGACCAGCACCTCCTCCGGCTCCGGGGCGCAGGACGCACAGAGGACGCGCGTAAAAGTGCCCGAGCCGCTTCACTTTGAACGCTGATCCGCGGCGTGCGCGCCTCGCAGGGTTCGGACTTTACGCCGCTTTATCAACCGCGATGTTTTCACGATCTTAAGCCAGATTTCCGCGGCGGTATCCACGTATGTACTTCCCGTGATGCCGGGACTCCGCAGCCGCGTTTGCGCCGCGCTTTGGATCCAACATGTGAGGATTTCTGGGGGAATTACCAAGGACGCAGCGTAAAGGGGGAAAAAAAAAAAAAAAGCTTAAAATAACCAGCGAAGCTCGTTTTAAATGCGGAATGGGGCCGTCAACTCCAATCCTGCTGGCTGCCGCGTTTTTAGGTAAGAATTCTTCCCATCTTTGTGGGGATTGTTGTTGTTGGGTTGATGTGGTGCAACAAGTGCGAAAAACATGTTTGTCTCCACCTGCGCACGGAGAGCTGCTTTCAGTTATTTACTTCGGTTCAGTATTTCATGAACTTAAGTGTAGTTTTCTAGGTATTATTAGTCATGTAGGAACCTGCTCCATGTCTCAGGTCACCTCAGCACACCTGTTTACCTGCTGCATGGTTTTATCGTTGTGCGCAAAGAGACTTATAGTAAAAATAATAATAATAATGATAATAACAATAATAATGATGTTGTACCTTTTGCAACAGTGATGTGCATGTTCGAGGGTGGTAATAAAAAGCTTCCCTGGGGCAGTTGGGCAGATGAAAGCGTCGGGAGAGTTAAGAGCCACTTAAAAATATCCATTCCTGATGAAAACCCTTTGAGTTGAGGATTGTTGTTGAGCCAGTGAAGTCCGTCTGCTGCCGGTGACATGATGAGGAAGGAAACCTAAAATGACCAGTTTGAAAATTTTGAAAAAGAAAAAAGAAAAAGAAACGATATTTTTGAGTCCACTTATCCTGAAGTGTGTTTAAGTGGATCCAACGTTCAATTAAGTGGTGCGTTATTGCAGCCTTTCTCTGTTGTAATGAAAACGCGCTGTCAATCCGGATTAGTGCGCCCTGTAAATCCACTGGGAGAGAAAAAAAAAAACCTTTTCACAGAGAAACAGCAGTTTAAAACGTCGCTGGGGGGGGGGGGGGGGGGGGGGGGGGGGGGATGGGTGCACGTGGAGCTGCTTGGACTTCACCTTTCTGCGGGTTTAATCCTATAAATCTTCACTCTGAGTCTCACCAGACCTTTAAAGTTGAGTTACAGCACTGAATACTGACCAGGAAAATGAAAATATTGGCTCCAATATGTTGGAGTTTGATGGCAGAGTTGGCTTGTGGAGAAATATGTGAGTTTCTCATAACTTTTGATCTTTTCCAACACAGAGACAAATGACACTTTATGGAAAGATGCTCTTAAATGCTTTTTAGTGAGAGATGTGAGAAACAAATCAGCTTGTGAAACACTTAAGTGTACATCCACCTACTGTATGTATTTTCATATATATAAGCCATATCCACCATAAGACTCCGGCTGTTTTCTCTTAATTCCATCCTGTCTGTGCTTACATCAGTCACTGTAAAGCCTTTTACATATATTACTTATTTATCTATATTTAACTTTATTTTCTATTCATTCTGTGCAGAGGAAGGCTTTAAAAGAATATCTATGTTATAGTCAATAAGAAGACAATTTGACATTTGAATTGAAATGAAGTGTTATGAGACAGAAACACTGGAAGTTTTCTTCTGTCTCAAAGAAACAGTCTGTGGTTCATGGTCAGGTGGAAATGTGTGTGTGTGTGTGTGTGGGGGGGGGGGGGGGGGGGGCTAGTGATTCTACAAGCTGTGAATTGATTTGTGGGGATATGTGTGTTTCTCATAATCGTTCATATTTTCATTGCAGTGAGAAAACTTGAATTTACAAACTGGCTGAAACACTTAAACGGCTTACGGATGCTCGTCTTAAGTTTTCGAAAACAGAAAAATTGACATTTAACCTAAAGATTCCTGGAGTCTGTGAAGAGTTTGCATGTTCTCCCTTTCTCCAGTCCAAAAACATGCGTTTCAGGATACGTTGCGTCTCTAAATCGCCTGTAAGTGTGTCGATTCTGTGAGGGACTGGTGACCGGTCCCCACCCTGGAATCGAACCCAGTAACCTCTGAGGTGGTTAAAGCCGTTTTAGAAGATGAAGAGACTGAAGTTAAATTTATTGCTTGAAATCGACACAAACAGCAAACAACAATACATGTAAGTTAAGAACTGGGTTGTAAATAAGCCTTCTGAATAAAAAAGTATTTAATAAAACTGCAGTATAAGCGCAGATATGTCGTCAGGACTGAAAAACGAGCGCCAGCCACCAAAACGGATCAGCTGGTAAAATGTTCTGGGAATGAAAGCTTTGAAGTGTGATCTTCTTCAAAGGAGCCGGAGACGACAAAGACAACTCCACAGTCAGGGGAGTAATCAGTGCCACGCTTTGCAGAGAAGAGCGAGTCTTCAAAGTGTTTAGGTAAAGTCGGTACGAGCCGGGGGGGGGGGATGGAGGACAAGCTGAGAGCCAGGGAATCACTTCGTGGTCTCCATCAGTAAAAGGAGGAAGAGGGGCGGTTAGCAGCTGCCATGGAAATCTACATGTACAAATTTCCAGTTTTTTTGGAGGATCTTTTTTTCCATGTCGTCTCAGTTGAACCTAAAAGTTTGTTTTCTGACATTTGAAACAGCCCCAGAAAGAAAGAAAAAACAACAAAAAAAAAAAAAACAACAACTTGGAAAGTCAAAACCAGCCATTAAATACTTACAAATGAGACCAAAAGAATGTGTCAAATTCCTGTTCTGTTCATGGTTGATGCATGTTGGCACACTGCAAAACAAACACAGATTAATCATGTTCTCCACTGCTCTGACCTCAATAAGCTTTTTAAACAATCATCTGGAGCCCGATGGTTGTTTACTGATCAGTCCAGACAGAAAATATCTCAATGACACATCATCCTGACCACGACCAGTCTCGTTTTTTTTTTAGAAAGATTCAAATTTTGACATAAAACCGCCAAATGAATTATGTTATATTTCTGAATTACTGAATATTAGTATTTTCATACAATAAGAAAATGACATGCTGATGTTACCGTTTAGCTCAGATTTCTATTTGTGGAATAGCTCATGTCTGTATTTTTTATCAAAGAGGTCATATTATGCAAAATTCACTTCCTAAAAGTTTTCCAGCAGTACTAATCGTCCCCATACCTGGACTGACGTCCCAGAAGTGAAGACAGTCTGTCCTCTCTCTCCCTGGCTTGTTTCAGTTTTAAAAAGTGTGTTGCTCCAAGCAGCCAATCAGGAATCAAACCCTATATAGTGTCATCGGGGGTTTAGCCAATCCCAATCAAGGTAGGCCCTCCCTTTGACTCCTCCCACAATTAGGCAGCTCTGCTCTGGCACATGGCACCACGAGAGGAAGTACTTCCTCCTCTTCCCAAGATGGGCATGTGTGGGCGGAGCCAGTCCAGCTCACACAGACACAGCAGATTCTGAATGCAGCTCCTAGGATCCAATATTCAAATGGAGGCTGCAGCAGGTTAAATCTCGGGATCTCCATACGCTTCACCTTTTTGGTAGATGTCCTGTTAAAACCAAGAAAGTGACAATGTGAGAACTACAACAACTCTGATAAAGAAAATAGAAACGTTTCCTGATTTAACTTCAGACTGAGCACAAAATTATCTTAAAAACATGTTTTGTTGAAGGTAATCAAATTATGAAATTACGTTTTTTTGTCCATCTGATGTCGCAAATCTGCAGTAAAACTTCACTTGCTCTACTTCTGTGTCCAGTTGGATCAGGGGTGTCCAACATGAGGCTCCAATCCGGCCAAACCACCAGCAAATTCTGAACATTTCCAAGAAAACATTGATTATTTTAACTGAATTTCTTAAGGGTAGCGGACACAACACAACTCTGAGACCCGAGCTGGAATATCAGTGACGCTGCCAGGAAGTATAGTAAACTAGTATTAGCCTGAAAGTCACGCTGTCAGGGCGCGTTTTTCTAAAAACAGCCATAATGCAGCAGCTATAGGAGACGTTTTTTGGGACATTTCACTGCATTTTGCACCAGAAAGCTTCATTAAAATTAGTTTTATGTTGAGATTGTAGTCGATTATAATAGTAATTGTTTGTTTTTTGCAAATACATAGACATTCTCATCACATAATGGACTCTGCACCACAACAAAGAGAAACTTTAAAGTATAAATGTAAAGGTTTTTATGGCTCTATATGACCGGGCCACTCAAGATGAAGTATGTGAAAACTGAACCAACATGAATTTGACACATATTGAGATGTTTTCTGAGGTATTGCAGCTGAAGTTTTACTCTTTTTTAAAAAAATTTATTCTTTAATTCTCTGCTCAGCTGCTGTTTTGCCATAATGACGTGAGCGCTTGTGTGCTGTAAACACGGTGGAAGAAAAAAAATAAAAAATAAAATCACCTTCCCTCCCACATGCAGCCGCACATCTGGCCGACGAGGCCGCGGAGACAAAAACAGCGTTTTACAACCTGACGTCATGCTCAATATGAAACTCTGCAAAACTGGTGGTTCCAGCTGTCGCCTGGATATACAAACGTGAGATAGAAAAACTTTCAAAACGAAAAACCCCACCTCCAGATAGTGGTTTGTTTTGTTGTTGTTGTTGTTGCTCTTTTTGATTTCCCTGCCAGACTGAGAGATAACACAAAGTCCTTTGTCGGCTCTCTGCCGGCACGTCCCACATGGCGGAGTCCGTCCCCTCGTCCGGCGTCCCAGCGCTCTTACCTCACCGCTCCGATCGGGGCCAACTGGAACTGTTGGCCGCCACTCGTGGCTCGGGGGAGTTTTGTGGGCACTTTGATTCAGAAGGAGCAGCAGTTTGGGAAAGCACAGAGGGATTGAGTTTTGATTATTGCCTTATTGAGGTTTCTTTAACAACAAGGCAAAAAGAGGAAAAAAAACAAAACCTAAAGCATTCAGTCATTCCGCTGCAGTTAAAAGTGTAAAAGTGACGCTCCGTCGTAAAGCTGACAAACAGGCGACATGAAGCTCTTTATGATTATTCCCTCGTTTGTTTCTCTCTTGGTTTGTTTCATTCTGATGTCATGTCAAAGGATTTGTGACTCGTGATTTCAATAAAACTCATGTTTCATTATAACGAGGAGATTTTCCCTGAAGCTGCTCGGTCTGGAAAATGTCTCTAGCTCAGCATCAGACACAACAACACTTCATGTTTCCCCAAAAAAATAAATAAATCAAAAGGAGCGCAATGCGATTTAGTTTGATTCTGTTTATTCACAGACGCGTTAGAATCAGATTCGTCTCCTACATGTGCTGTGTTTTTGTTTTTTGTTTTTTTTTTAAGGTGGAGAGTCGCTGATTTCAACAAAAACAGAAAAGATTTTTTTTATTTTACCCAGAATTTCTTCTGCTTCTTTTAAAGTAAATGTGATGAAAAGGATTTATCTCCATGCAGATGGTTTGTAGGCCCGTTCCCACGGCAACGCTTCAGATAAGTTTTATGTTTACATGGCATCGCTGCTCGGAGCTTCTGAAAATGCACCGTCTCCGTGAAGACGGCGGAAAACGCTGCTACTGCCCAAGCGGACCACGGCCGTAATAGATAGTTGTTCTGCACATGCTCAGTATCCGAGTTCACATTCTCCTGGGATTTTATACTTTTATTTTGACAGTCACCGTGATAACAATCCAACTTGGTCGTCTGTCCACACGAACATCCGTGTTCTCCCATCGTTAATCTTTAGAGTGTCTTGTTCTCTGCTGCACAATCTAGAGCTACACTCGGTAGAGCGCTGAACTCCCAACGCCACGTTTGTTTGCGGAACCGAGTTAGCATCGCCAGCATGATAGCCATTAGCTCATATCGATGCTAACCAGCCTGTCAGGTAGCTACATCACTGTGAAACACAGAGCAGGTAGCGTCTCCATGGCAACAGACGCTGATCTCCTTTGATCTCCTCCATGAGGCGCCTCTCCCGTCTGCTTTCTATAGGACATTATTTTCTCAGTTTTTGTGGATTTATTTGGAACCAGTTAGACGTTAACGTCCCAAAATCCTATTGATTGGTCCTTGGCTGATGACAAATCATCCCTGAGGATTTCATGCAAATACAGTGAGTGGTTTTTTGCAAAAAGTTGGTAAAATACATACAAAAACGAATAAATAAATGAATAAATACACATAAACAACATAAGCTAATAAAGAAACCCGACAGGAAAACCACATTGTTTTCATCGTTTCTGCCGTTTGCATTGTTTGCATCGTTTCCAAAATGTTGCTGCGACACTTTTCTGAAACAGGAACGCAAAAACGATGCATACCCTAACCCTAACCCGTAAACGTTGGCCTGAAAGGGTCACCAAGGTGTCCTGATACGTTCACACACAAACACACATGCAGGTCGTTTCTGTTCTCGCCACTGAGTCAACAAGCTGCTGGGTCCGAGCGAACCGCAGGCGCAACGGAAGAAAAAAAGAAAATGGCTTCACAAACACGTAACATGAAGCAAACTGTGAAGCGTCTTTGGACTCAGCTTCAGCATGCAGCGCAGCGTTACTAATGCCACCAGCTGAGTCGGGGAGGGGGTGGGGGGGGGGTGGGGGGGGGTAAAACAGCTGGATGCACTTTTGTTCCTCATGGAGCTTTTGGCTTCTTTCAATCAAGACGTTCGGGTCCCGCCCTCGGCGTGACGATCAGTCTCAAATTAAGCGCACGGCGGCATTCCTCTGTAGTAAACGATATCGCCTGGCGCGTCAGCGCCGACAGAAGGAATTTAAGGCAAAGTCGTCGTATTTCAAGGTAGATTTCTACGATATTCAGAGTATTACATGGAATGTGAGCTTCGGGGCTTTTCTTTGGCTCTGGAAATGCTTTCATTTCCGACATTTTATCCCGTTAAGCCGGGTCCATCTCTGGAGGTATTGTTATTTCATGTGGTGAGTGACGAGGGTGGGAGGTGAGAATTTTCACCGCGGCTCTTGTTTTTTTTTTTATTCCTCCATGTCAGTTCGGTTTGTCCCGGCTTGTCCGAGTCCGTTACGGAAGCAAGAGTTTCACTTATCAGCTCCCCAGTTTATTACCTGATCAGTGGAAGTAATCCATTACTATTCATCCCAGGTGTTGCGGGTCGCTGATAAAAGAGTTTGAACTACTGAATGAAAGACTTTAAATGCTTCCACGAGGCCCGGCGTATTGAAAACAGAAGGCTGAAAGCAGCTTTTCTTCTGTTTGATCTCAGTGTCATTAACGCTCCTATTGGCTGCAGTCGGGTCTCAGTTATGAGGGTGTAAAAACTAAGTGGTTTTATTTACTATTTTAACCACATCCAAGTAAATATTTGACTTCACACAGCTGCTCACTGGATTCCTGATCATTTATTACCTTTGCCAAGAACAGTTGGGGGCGACGGTTATGTTTTTGTCTGTGTGTATTTTTTTTTTTAAATGTATTTATTGGTTTGTATGAATGTATTTTACCAACATTTCGCAAAAACTATTCACCCAAATTGCATGAAATTTTCAGGGATGATTTGTCTGTATCCAACGATGTTTCCATTAGATTGTGAGAGCGACTGGGTCAAAGGTCAAGGTATAGGTCACAGAAAGGTCAAAAACATATTTCTGCCATAACATAATTCGGTCCGTTTTAATCCGATTGATGTCAAACTATCGCCAAAGTGTTCAGTTTTCCGTTCCCTATCCTCTGATATGACACATGACGCAGTGACGTCATTACCCTGGTTAGCAGTTGGAGGTCAAAGGTCAGGGGGGGGGGTCACATGGCGGAAATTGTAAATCGTGTGTACAAACAGTCACAACATGAAGCAATCGAAACCACCATGACAAATGATGGAAGGAGTGGTGCATCAAATAACCTTGTAATCCACTGGTTTCCATGGTGACAAGTGTGGCGTTGGTGAAGGTCTGCGCTCTACCGAGTGTAGTTCTAGTCTGAAACGTGCTTCTCTTGACATGACAAATCTGTTTCTCAGCATTAAGAATCTTAACATGCTGATGTTGCTGTGTTTGTTTGCACAGCCTTGGCAGAAGGTGCCACTCTTCACTTCTCAGACGGGCGCTCCAGCCGACTCTCCCTGGAGAAAACCTTCGGCCGGTATGTCAAAGACTCGCAGTGCCAACACATGCTGAAGCACCTCCACAACGGAGCGCGGATCGCCGTGCAGATGCCTCCGACCGTGGAGGGCCACTGGGTGTCCACCAGGTTCGTTTCATCCTGTTTGCTGATCCGTCTTCCATCTTGTTTTCTCTTAGGATCATATGTGAGGCACCTCAGATGGTGCGTACGCTTATCATCTGGTCTCCTTTGGTAAAGGAAGCATCAGTGGTTCCTAGGCTGAAGGAGGTTCTAAAGGAAGCATCGGTGTTTCCTAGGCTGAAGGAGGTTCTAAAGGAAGCATCGGTGTTTCCTAGGCTGAAGGAGGTTCTAAAGGAAGCGTCAGTGTTTCCTAGGCTGAAGGAGGTTCTAAAGGAAGCGTCAGTGGTTCCTAGGCTGAAGGAGGCTCTAAAGGAAGCGTCAGTGGTTCCTAGCCTGAAGGAGGTTCTAAAGGAAGCATCAGTGGTTCCTAGGCTGAAGGGGGTTCTAAAGGAAGCATCAGTGGTTCCTAGGCTGAAGGAGGTTCTAAAGGAAGCATCAGTGGTTCCTAGCCTGAAGGAGGTTCTAAAGGAAGCATCAGTGGTTCCTAGGCTGAAGGGGGTTCTAAAGGAAGCATCAGTGGTTCCTAGGCTGAAGGAGGTTCTAAAGGAAGCATTGAGCCTCCTTTCCTTAGCTTATACAGAATTCAAACGCTTCTTATCATGACCGCCACTCAAACAATTCCGGGGTTAAGGAAAAGTGAATAGAAAAGGAGATAGGAGATAGGAGGGACTATTAGGAGACAGGAGGGACTATTAGGACGCACCCCTGGTCTTTTTAGCGACGCGCACAAGCGTAGGAAATGTCGGACTCTGAAGTGTGTGAGGTGAGTTGTTGGGGTTTTACCGACATTCCACCTGAATCGTGGGAGCAGCTGAAACAGGAAGCAGTTAGTACCACAATAAGATGTTGTTAAATGCTCTCAGCAGTGGTGACCAATGGTTTTTCAATGACTTCTTTTACGCTCCAGCTCCACCCACTCTAACATGGGCTCCAGCTCCACCCACTCTTAACATGGACTCCAGCTCCACCCACTCTAACATGGGCCAAACCAAAGTGTACAACCAGCGAGAACATGCAGACTTACAGGAAGTTTTTTCCACTTATGTTTACATATTTGCTGAAGCAAAGTGGCAAAAAAACCTGATTATAACCTTCGGAAATACTACAAATATGACGCATATATCAATATTTAGCACGCTTGTTTTCCTTCGACTTTAGTATTTCATTGAAGTTAAAATCTTAAACCACCAAGTCACCGAATACGCCCACAGTTGTATACAACTCCAGTTGTTTGTAATTATGAACATAAATGTTTATTTTTTTCATTCAAACACAATATTTCTGGTTAATTGAACCAATCTTGTGAAATAAATTCAGGATATTATAGGAGACGAGCGACTTGTGTGTGTTTGTGGAGAACTGTTTGTGCTTGTGTGTCATGAAGTGTGTACGCAGAGAATATTGCTGGAGAACGTGTGTTTGTTGACGTACAGTATATTTGAGTCAAGCTGCTGATTAATCTGAGAAGAATGTGATTAATCTGAGAACAATGTGATTAATCTCAGAATCGACTTCCTCTCTAGGTACTTACTGAATCATTTCCAGCGTCTGGACAAGTATTTTTTTTGTGTGTGTGAGAATTGTTTCTTTGTCGTCTCCTGCAGCTGCGAGGTGAGGCCGGGTCCGGAGTTTCTGACCCGCTCGTACAGGTTTCACTCCAACAACACCTTCCAGGCTCACCAGTTCTACTATGAGGACAACCACTGCACCAAGCCCAGCTACACCCTGGTCATCCGGGGACGCCTCCGCCTCCGCCAGGCCTCCTGGATCATCCGCGGGGGCACGGAGGCGGAGTACCACCTCCACCGGGTCCAGATAGTGTGTCACACGGCCGCCGTGGCCAAAGACTTGGGCCAGAGGCTGAACCGCAGCTGCCGGGGCGCCGCCAGGGGCCCCTGGGAGCCCGGCGTGGCCCACGAGCTGTGGAGCGAGGAGGGCGGCTACGACTGCTCCCGAGAGCTCAACTTCGCCATGCACGAGCTGCAGCTGCTGCGGGTGGAGAAGCAGTACCTGCACCACAACCTGGACCACCTGGTGGAGGAGCTGTTCCTGGGGGACATCCACACCGAGTCGTCGCAGCGGCTGTACTACAAACCGTCCAGTTACCAGGCGGCGCTGCAGAACGCCAAGGTGAGTCCCTCACCTGGGCTGGAATTCAATTACAGCTGTAATTGTAATTAAAGAAATGCAGAAAGGCTTTACGAAGAAATAACATAAATATATTCATCAAAGAAATACATTAAAGCTTTAAAAAGAAATGAAAGAAATAGATTAAAGCAAGTAATGAAGAAACTTAATCTCCAGTGTTTCCCACAGCAACGTGATAAACGAGCACCACTGCTGAGGACACAGACTTGTGCCCCGTTTACACGACAACGTTTGAAGTGAAAACGATTCTTTTTTTTTTTTTGCGTTTTAAGTTTCAGATAACTTTCACATTCACACAGCAACGTTTTGAAGACATTTGTTTACAGGCAAGTGTGCCGACATTCGTATGTCCAGACGACCAAGTCATTTTCCAGAAAGTCTCGTTTTCACCCGTCTCCACGGCAACGGAGCCCGTTTACCTGAGTTTTACTCAACAACAATTATTTCTTGATAAAAAGCTTCTTTCTTTTTTTCTTTTTTTTTTTTTTTACACAATTTTCCTGAGCTTCTGTTGTTCTGCCTCACTTTGTCTGTATATCATGATCAAATGCTTCAAGATTTTGACACTAATTCTGCTCGCCAAGGTTCTGGACACAACCAGTAGTGTAATAATGACCAATAATCTGAAAAAATTGTGACTATTTTAGACGTCATAAAGTCAATGATGGTAGTAATTTTCATTTGATTCAGGCTTCCTTCTGAGGGCCGGTCAAGCTGAGCTTAAGGACCCAGAAACTTATGACGCCTCAGAGGGAATATTAACAACCAATAATACTTTTAATAAAAACATTGTTTACAACCTTAATGAATGATCCTGATGACTATCCCGTCAACTATATATATTTTTGTGAAGCAAAGCTTTCATTTTCAAACTATGCATTTCTACATTATAAACAGTTTTTAATGCTCATTACATTATTGGAATATTTTCATTTCAATGATGGATCAAATAGTTGTTAAGTTGCTTTGTCATATAGAAAAAAAGGCAAAAATCCTAACATCATTGGCCAAAATATCAAAGTTATTAATAAGGATGATATTTGGCTTTGGTTGTTTTTCCTAAATGAGCTTATTAAAATAAGTTAAAGAACTTCTTCAACTCCCACACCGTTCGACAAAATGCAGAAATTCCTCCGGCGCAAATCATCGAGGAATTTCTGCAGGGACACGGATCTCAGAGCTCGTCGTGTTTAAAAGTTTAGACGTTTAAAGTTTAAAGTGTTCAGACTTCATTCCAACCACATCACAGGTCATTCGCTCCCAACAGCAGAACGCGCTCACCAAATACCTTGATTGCAGTGCAACAGAGTTCACATGTCAACACTTAACTTGACCACTTTTTATACAGCGATCGCTCCACAGTTTGCTTTATCCAAAACTAATCCCGGGGATGAAAATGTGTCCCAGTGTTTTCTTCTGTTTTGTTTTGCTGCTTCGGCAGTTTTGCTTCAGATGACAACCGGCTGATTGCGACGGTTTTCTGAGGTTCAGCGAAACATTGAGGCGCAATGGGAAAAATGGAAAATCTTCACATTTGATGACTCTAAAACTCTTAAACGTCTCTCTTCTTTTCAGCTTGCTGTGGTTTAAAGTTCAATATTAATGAGAAATGCAAGCTCACGGCGATACCACCCCCCCCCACCCCCCCACCCCCGTGCTGGAGCTCAGTCAAACTGGTGATTTTTAATTTTTAAAAACTTTTTGGGGTTCAAATCCCTTATTTTCTACTGAAAAGTGGAAAAAAATTTACAAAATGTATTTATTTATTTATGAATGTATTTATTTTTATTTACATTTTTTACTTTTTTTTATTTATTCACAAACATATGAAAAAAAAGAAACATGAGGAACAAACAGAATGAATGAAAAACAAAAAAAGAGACACATATGAGTAATCCAGACACACTCCAATCTTACAAAATGTTCCTCACATGTTTGAAAAGGAAGAAGTAAAACTAACATGTTCCGGTCAAATCTGGAGAACTGTTGTTGAAAACAAACAAATCTCAAAGCCGAGTGAAGCGTCGTCACGTCAGCAGGATTGTATTTCACTTCTTCAGTCTCACTTCCCACCTGAACTGGAAGAATCCAAACTGAACCTCAACAAGTCAAATGAAGTGAGAAACCCGATGCAGATCTGGAGAGAATCGGGTCCACCTGAGAGGGAAAGACTGAAAACTTCAGTGATTCTGAGACTCTGGAGACTCTGAAGTCTCCGGAGTCTCTGAAGTCTCTGGAGTTTCTGGAGTCTCTGAAGTCTCTGGAGTCTCTGAAGTCTCTGGAGTCTCTGAAGTCTCTGGAGTCTCTGGAGTCTCTGAAGTTTCTGGAGTCTCTGAAGTCTCTGGAGTCTCTGAAGTCTCTGGAGTCTCTGAAGTCTCTGAAGTCTCTGGAGTCTCTGGAGTCTCTGGAGTCTCTGGAGTCTCTGGAGTCTCCGGAGTTTCTGGAGTGAGTCTCTGGAGTCTCCGGAGTTTCTGGAGTGAGTCTCTGGAGTCTCTGGAGTCTCTGGAGTCTCTGGAGTCTCCGGAGTTTCTGGAGTGAGTCTCTGGAGTCTCTGGAGTCTCTGGAGTCTCTGGGGTCTCTGGAGTCTCTGGAGTCTCTGGAGTCTCCGGAGTCTCTGGAGTCTCTGGAGTCTCTGGGGTCTCTGGAGTCTCTGGAGTCTCTGGGGTCTCTGAAGTCTCCGGAGTGAGTCTCTGGGGTCTCTGAAGTCTACGGAGTCTCTGGAGTCTCTGGAGTCCCGCCGTCCGGCCGTCAGTCTGACGGTTTATTTACTTTTAGTTTATTTTGTTTTGAAGAGTTTTGGCCTCATGAACTAAACTCAGTAAACATTTGATCTGAATGAAACCAGAAACTGAACATTCATCCAACAAATCCAGAGAAAGAAGAGAAGCTTTTCTTTCTTTTTCTTTCTTTCTCTCTTTCTCTCTTTTTTCTTTTTTCTGTCTTTTTTCCGTTACTTATTTCTTTCTCTTTTGTCTTTTTTCTTTTCTTTTCTTTTCTTCTTTTTTCATTTTTTCATTTTTTCTTTTCTGTTTTCTTTTATTTTTTTCTTCCTTCCTTCTTTCTTTCTTTCTTTCTTTCTTTCTTTCTTTCTTTCTCTCTTGACTAGTGTTGTTCCGATACCAATTTTGTGTCCCAATACCGATACCGATACCCGGTTGCATAGTATCGGCCGATACCGATATTTGCAGATACCGATACTTGCCTATACCGCAGTGTTTAAAAAAGATGTGGCCTGTCTTTCTTCCAATTCTTAAGAACTGCACACTCACTTGGTTGTATAAATCATTGCTATCATGGCTTCATCTGGCTGCTTAAACCTTTGTGAAACAGGACAAAAACACCAACACAGTAAATGTAGGACAACTTTTTTATTTCCTACTTGGTATGGGTGAAACTGTTTTAGCGTTTTGAGTTTTAAATGCCAAAAAATAGTGCAATATCTATGTACCGGTAAATACATGTAAAACAGTAGAACAACCCCAGTTAAATCTAAAATAAAATAAGAAATAATATAGATATGAGGCTTTCCTTGGCATGTACTGCATACGTCACCATACATGGATCAGGAGTCAGGGCAGCAGTGAGGGAGAGTCGGGAGAGAGAAAAACACACGGCGCTGCGTATCGGCGAGTTAATAGTTCGTACCTGCCGATACTCCACCTGCCCCCTCCCGATACTGGTATCGGTATCGGCACAGCACTACTCTTGACCCTCCTGACCAGCAGCTGAAACCCTGGAGACGTTTTCATCGTCGTCCTCAGCGGAGATTAAAATGAAATCCTGGATGGTGGTGGTGGGGATGGTGGTTGTGGTGGTGGTGGTGGTGGTGGGGTTGAACAGGAACCCCCCCCGCCCCCGCACCGCGGCGATGACCACAGCCGCTCTCCTTAAGCCCCGCCGGCCTGCCGAGGCGCAACGTGAAACCGGGCCTATCCCTGGCAGCAATCAACATGTGGTATTCTTAGAATTCTGATTCATGCAGCCCCATGAATTATTCCAGCGAGAACATACCAGATCTGCTTTCATGGCTGCCTGAAGCGTAAATCACGGGAGCTGCATGTGTTCCAGTTCTTCTCTAAACTTTTCTCAATGAAGAGGAAGTCTGGGTGTTGGTGGTGCCTTCAGGTGCGACGAGAAAAACCCGTCAAGCACAGTTATGGAGCTTTTCCACGAGTTCCTACTCGACTCGCTATTGACGCTTTTCCATGACGTGTTAGTCCCTACTACCGGGTACTTTCCTGGTACCGGGTACTTTCCTGGTTCCTCCTCGCAGAAGTCACCAGTTAACAGGGGCACCAGTTAAACCGAAACACCGGAGCGTGAAGCACAATCGTAACCATCCACATTCTGTAATATTATTGATAAATATATGCAAATATTTCCTATTTAATTTATTATTTGAGCTGATATTCCAATGTACGTTTGTGCCGCATCATATCGGGGGTGATCACTTGTGCACGACGGGGAAAAGCTCCGATGACTCCGCCCACGCCGTGGTCCTGGTACTCGTCACGATGAAGCAAAATAACAGACAGGAGCCTGAAAATACCAAGTCAAAACATTTAAAGTCAAAATCTATACAGAATCCTTCATATTTCAGTCATGGGAGGATGTGAGAGGAATCAACTCCCGTCATTTCTCTTCGACAGGTTACTAATGGAGCTTTTTTTCATTATCAAGACTCTTTTTTTTTAGTGAAAAATCAAACCAAACATGCTGTAAATTCTTCACATAGATTTTCTTCAGTTCAAACGTGTCGGTGTGTTTTTGATATATAGAGCAAATTAAACAAGCTTCTGTGATATTTGGGTTCATTTCCAGCTGTGACGCTGCGGAAATCGATGTTATAACATGAGAAATAAGCTTCAGACCTCTAAAGCCCATGACTCTGTTATTGAGGTGATCTTGATCCTCTCAGTTTTGCCAATTTGCTTCCATAAAATGAAAAACCTAAATTATAGCCTTTTTTTTTTTTTTTTTTTAAATGCTCATTTGCAGTAACGGTTTAGGATTTAAATTCTATATATTTTCCGGGCAAAGCAGCAGCAGTGCTACACTCCCTCCTACACGGTTGAGGTTGTGGTGGTTTTATTTTGAAGGGGGGCGGGGGGGTGGGTTTATTGCCTCGATCCATTAATCTGAAGCCGTGTAGCCGGAGCTGGTCCCGGTCCGGAACCTGCCGGTGTGCCAGCATGTTCGTTAGTGGTTGACTGGGTGGAACTCGGCAGTGATGCAGGAGTTTGTTCCGTGTCGCCATGCGGAGTCACGACCGCTCGATAATGATCCTGGTTAGGAGGCGATCGGCTTTTTACGCCGTTGCTCTTTTTAAGTGTTTTGTCGGTTTGTACGTTTGCGTCGGGCCTTTGAAAAGTTCATGTTTGGTGATTAAACTTCTCTTTTGTTACTTTTTTATGAGCTTGTAAGTTTATTTCAGAGCAATGAAGTCTGTTTTAAAAATAAAACGTCTAATGTGAAGTCCTGGGAACAGCTTTGAAGCTCCACCCGCTTTGTTTTCCCATATATTTACATCTAAACAGCGTCGACCTGGAAACTGCCGGTAATCTGAAAGGAGAAACATCCAGATTAGACACTTTTTGCCTTTATATATGTGTTAATTTGTGAAACTTTAAGTGTCAAACACAAGTTAAGAGGTCGTATACAGTCCAGTTTTATCTTGAGTGGGCCGAACTGGTAAAATAGTGCCTTAATAGCCTTTAAATTTAAACTTTAAAGTGTTTCTTTCTTGTGACTCAGAGCATTCAGTCATGTAAATTTCTATATTTTCACAAAAACCAAACAATTACTAGACGAAATGACTCCAATCTCAACATAAAGCCAATATTAATAAAAACCTTCTGGTGTAAAATACAGTGAAATGTCGCCGTTGCATTCTGGGAGTTTTTATAAAAGTGAGTAAAAGAGTTCAGCGTTTTCATATTCAAAACATTAACGTGTGACTGAAGCATGTCTCCGTCTCTCGCCTCCGTCCAGAACCACGACCACGGCTGCATCGCCTGCCGCATCATCTACCGCTCGGACGAGCTCCACCCGCCCATCCTGCCGCCGCGGGCCGACCTGACGGTGGCGCTGTACGGCCAGTGGGTGAGCCAGCGCTGCGAGGTCCGCCCGGAGGTCCTCTTCCTCACGCGCCACTTCGTCTTCCACGACAACAACCACACGTGGGAGGGCCACTACTACCACTACTCCGACCCCGTCTGCAGGCACCCCACCTTCACCATCTACGCCCGCGGCCGCTACAGCCGGGGGCTCCCCTCCACCCGCGTCCCGGGCGGCACCGACTTCGTCTTCAAAGGTAACGGGAGTCGTGGCGTCGCTCGGTGACGTCACGTTGAGTAGAGTAAAGTAGAGTAGAGCCCTGATAACCTTTTAATTCAAGTTTTAAAGAGTTCCTTCGTTGTGGCGCATGAGTACGCATGAGGACAAATATTTTCACAACGCCACACGATTACTGCAAAAAAACGACTCCAATCTCAACATCAAACCTTCTGCTGCAAAATGTCCCCAAAGCCTCTCCTGTTGCATTCTGGGTATTTTTTTCAACTCATCCGGTCAGTGGGGCTCTGAGCGGCGAGGCAGAAACTTTTTGAGCAGATATTTCAGCTGCATGGCGTTGTGGCGCTTTTTGAGTTGCGTTGCCGCGCATTTCCAGTTGCGTGGCGGTGTGTTTCAAGCAGCGTTTCGAGCTGTGATGTGGCGCGTTCAAGTTGCGTTGCGACACGTAGCTGAAAGGCAACGAATAGATCAAAACTGTATGATATTTTATCGTAATTACGGGAAATTGATCGACAGCAACCCTGTTAAAATTGTAATCGTTTGCCAACACTAAATAAAATGTTAGTTGCAAGCTGAGAAACTTTTATCAGCTTGTCTGAAAGCTTGTTCTGTCTTCCAGTGAACCACATGAGAGTGACGCCCATGGACGTGGCCACCACCTCCCTGCTCAACGTCTTCAGCGGGAACGAGTGTGGCGCCCAGGGCTCGTGGCAGGTGGGCGTGGAGCAGGACGTCACCCTGACCAACGGCTGCGTGGCGCTGGGCATCCGTCTGCCGCACACCGAGTACGAGCTCTTCCGCATGGAGCAGGACGCCCACGGCCGCTACCTGCTCTACAACGGGCAGCGTCCCAGCGACGGCTCCAGCCCGGACCGGCCGGAGCGCCGCGCCTCCTCCTACCAGATGCCGCTGGTGCAGTGCTCGTCCAGCAGCCAGCCGTCCCTCCGCAGCCGCGGCGACGACGACGACGACGATGCAGACCACCCGGGGCAGCGCCGCAACCGCTGCCCCGAGCGGCACGGCGGGCGGCGTCGGGTCGCCGTGGCCCTCGCCGCGGTCGCCACCGTCCTGCTCGGCCTCTGCCAGAATTAGAGACGCAACGAAACGAGAGAAAACTGTAAAAGGAGGAGGAGAACGCTCCTTCCTGGAACTCGTCCGCCAAAGACTCGACACTGCTGCACCACACAAACTGCACTTTACAGTGGAAGCCAGGACTTTCCACTCACAGATCTGTTGTTGTTTTATTGTGTATTTACCTGCATCTATAGCAGAGTTCTGCTCTGCGAGGACACAGTGAATCCTTGACGGCGGGGGAGAAACTTCTCACGCCGTCGTTCTTGAATACAATCAAAACTCCTTATCTGCACTCGGTTCAAACTCCACATCATGACGAGGGATTTACTTTGAAATTCCCCCGTCCTGGACGACACTGGACGTTGTTTCTGAAAGTTTTTGTAAAACTCCGGGTGGAGAAACTACACCTGGAGGACCCATCAAATAAAGGAGCATCCAATACCCCAGAGAGCGACGCAGTTATTTTCAAGGACTTTTCCTGTCTTGTCGATCGTCCCTTCTTTTTGTTTTTGTGAATTTTCTTTTTTATTGACATTCGTTGACAAATATATGTACATATACATCAATTTTAATAATTCGTTACAGCTCATCAGCATGAACGTCCTCTTCTCTTCCACAAATGTAGTTATAAGGTTATCCTGACAACATTTGCGTTCTATTTTCACACTTTCTCTAACCATAAAGTGCAGCGGACATCCTGTGTCGCTTGTGGGATTTAGAAAACAGATCATCTGATTGCAAAATTTAATGTTTCTTCTGACGCCTCCTCCTTCCAAACTCCTCAATCCGAATGAATCAAAGTGAGATAATTCACAGAACTCAGCATGTCCAATGCGTGTGGACATTCATATACTTTGTGATATAATCCTGTATTTTATATTCATGCTCACTTTGTGTTTCACCAGAGCTGCGACTCGGGAGGAAAACGAGGAAACTCCAGCAAATTTCCCACGACGCTCCGTCCAGTACTGTGAATCATTTCACTTCACGCTTTAATGAAATGATTACAGGTTTCAGCTTCTTGTGAAGGGAGCTTTGTTTGGGGTTTTTCACTCCTTAAGGCTGAAATGAGTTTAGTTCAACGACGAAATGACCACGGCAGGGTTTGGGTTTTTTTTTTGTCCTCCAGAATGGGATCATGTAGTAGAAATGCAGAAAACTGCCTTTTGGCACGACGACCTCGAAAATACTAAGTGACAGCGGCTAAACCACTGATTTAAAAAAAAAAAAAAAAAAGATTAAATGTGATGAAGCTGGAATCCAAGTTTTACGTCATGTGGAATAAAGCAGCGGCAGAAATTTCCACTGCAGCATCACGAGGAGGTTAAGAGGGCGGAGGAAGCATTATAGAGACTCATTGTGTTTGGTGGGGCGTCTGGGTGCGTCCCAATAGTCCCTCCTGTCTCCTTTCCTATCCATGAAAATCAAAGGAAAGAGGAACTAAAGGGAAAACGGCTGCCAGGTGAATAAAGAACCAATCAGAGTGAGAACAGGCTGCACTAAAACTTTACTGTGTTGGTTCTACAACATCCAGAACATTCCTAGTTGGGATCTGGGTTCTAGATGATTTCAAGTTGTTCTAGGCAGATTGTTGCTTTGAAAAAGGAGCAGATCATGTAAGTTACCAGTCATCCTGAGTTTCCCTGAACGCTCCGATGAGCGGGTTCCTTTAAATGTTGTCGAAGCAAGGAATTGTGGGGGAACATGAGCTGGTCTCCTTTGGTAAAGGAAGCATCAGTGGTTCCTAGGATAAAGGAGGTTCTAAAGGAAGCATCAGTGGTTCCTAGGATAAAGGAAGTATCAGTGTTTCCTAGGCTAAAGGAGGTTCTAAAGGAAGAATAAGTGTTTCCTAGGCTAAAGGAGGTTCTAAAGGAAGCATCAGGGGTTCTTAGGATAAAGGAAGTTCTAAAGGAAGCATCAGGGGTTCTTAGGATAAAGGAGGTTCTAAAGGAAGCATCAGTGGTTCCTCAGCTAAAGGAGGTTCTAAAGGAAGCATCAGGGGTTCTTAGGATAAAGGAGGTTCTAAAGGAAGCATCAGTGTTTCCTAGGCTAAAGGAGGTTCTAAAGGAAGCATCAGTGTTTCCTAGGCTAAAGGAGGTTCTAAAGGAAGCATCAGTGTTTCCTAGGCTAAAGGAGGTTCTAAAGGAAGCATCAGTGGTTCCTCAGCTAAAGGAGGTTCTAAAGGAAACATCAGTGGTTCCTAGGCTAAAGGAGGTTCTAAAGGAAGCATCAGTGGTTCCTCAGCTAAAGGAGGTTCTAAAGGAAGCATCAGTGTTCCTAGGCTAAAGGAGGTTCTAAAGGAAGAATAAGTGTTTCCTAGGCTAAAGGAGGTTCTAAAGGAAGCATCAGGGGTTCTTAGGATAAAGGAGGTTCTAAAGGAAGCATCAGTGGTTCCTCAGCTAAAGGAGGTTCTAAAGGAAGCATCAGGGGTTCTTAGGCTAAAGGAAGTTCTAAAGGAAGCATCAGTGTTTCCTAGGCTAAAGGAGGTTCTAAAGGAAGCATCAGTGTTTCCTAGGCTGAAGGAGGTTCTAAAGGAAGCATTGAGCCTCCTTTCTTTAGCTTAGTGAGAATGTGAACGCTCCCTATCATGGCCGCCATTTAAACTCTTTCGGGGTTAAGAAGTGGATAGGAAAGGAGACAGGAGGGACTATAAGGAGACAGGAGGGACTATTAGGAGACAGGAGGGACTATTGGGAGACAGGAGGGACTATTGGGAGACAGGAGGGACTATTGGGAGACAGGAGGGACTATTAGGACACACCCCACATGTGCTCATGTGAGCAGCACCTGGTGAACCCGAGCCGGACAAAAGTCTGTTTAGAAAACTTGAGAAACTTTTCAATCCAGGAAACTTTGACGATAAAAGAAACGCGTGAGACACGGAGCTATGAAAACCACATTTTTCTTTTTTTTTTATTTTTTTTTTCGATGCTTAATACCATGGAACAGGATTCTCAGAATGGAAAACCGTATTTTCAATCAATATTTGCCTCAATTAATACATGAACTGTATAATAATAATAATAATATATAAAGTCTGCATTGGCGTTGTGAGAAAAAGGAAAAGACAAATGTACAAGGAGGAAGAGGAGGAGGAGGAAGAGGCACCTTAATCCCCAGCCGGACCTGAACATTCCAAAAGAAAAACCAAGAAGTAGAAATTAGAAAGTTAATTAATTTTACTTCAGAGAGGCAATCCAGCAACAGGTAAGCGAGGTCTGCTTCGATGGAAGTTTGTTCCTTTTTTCTGTTTAAAAGGATTTTAAAACATTTACAAGACGCCTAACGTTCGATTCAATTCCTATTAAAACAGAGAGAAAGAGAAGAAGAAGAAGAAGAAGAAAAAAAAAGAAAAGAACTTCAGGTGCATCTTCCGTGTCGACTGATAGTTTTACAAACGGTTCATTGTCCGGCCACGTTACCTGCCAAACTCCAGCCGTCCATTAACTGCGTCACTGAACTCGGTGTGTTAAAAGTGTGAGGTGACGCGCCGCCGCCGCGTGATGCTGTACACGTGTTCGCCGTCGGCCATGACACCCATGATATGGTAAAGTCAACAGAAAGAGGACTTCTGGGGGAGGGGGAGGGGGGGGGGGGGGAGGGGTTTGGTTTTATTTTTCCAGGCCTCGTTTTGTTCCGGAGACGGCAGAGACATGCACCTCCCGGCCTACAGCATGAACTTCCCTAAGAAAAAGCCGATGAAGATGGCTGCTATGACGACGAGGAGGGAGGGCAGGGAGGCGGAGCTGGTTTCCCGGGCGACGAGGCCGGTGGAGTTCGACGTCATGTGGTCGGAGCGCGGCATCTTCCTCATCCGGACGCCTTCCTCCTGAGGAGAAACACCAGACGGTTTACTAACCCACCCGGCACAAGCTTTTTATTTTCTTTAACTTTATTTCAACGTGGTTTTAACTTAATTCCTCTTCCTGCTCGGCTTCATTCTAAAATAGAAACTCAAACTTTAAAAAAAAAACAGCTGAGATGTGCTAAAAACAAACTTCAAACGGATGTAATTGTAATATAATCACTACGCTATAATCTCATTTGATGTCAAAGAATCTCATTTGTTCATTTATAGAAAATTGGATTTGAGCAGAAAAGGTCAGAAATAGTGAAAAATCTTCACCACGTGTCACTAATGCTCCTTTAGCTCGGTTCCTTCCCACATTGAGGTACTGATATACTTTACACATAGACGTATTAAGTTTTATTCATGTACTGTTGAGTCTGCAAGTAACTTTAGGGGTCGAGCACCGAGTGAAGTTACCAAGTCTCCTGATCGATCCCATTTAAATAAAATTTAAATAAGAATGTTCGGCCGCTTTCGTTGCAGAATAAGATTAAACTTTAGCCTCATACAGAAAAACCCGGCAGAAATAAATGAAGGTTTGTCGCTAAAGAAAAACATGAAATTTTAATCCGTTTTAAGAGGAAACTTAATGTTTATTATCTTATTTTGTAACTCTAGAAAGTCTAAACTGAATCATTCCACTTCTACATTTCAGCACGTCAGTGTTCGTTTCTTGGACCTTTAGGTTCTGGTTCTCCTCGGCCAGCTTGAGAATCTCAGACTGCAGCCTCTTGCACTTCTCCATCATTTTCTTGGTCTCTGTCTCGTCCAGCGCGGCGCCGCCGCCGCCGCCGGGCACCGAGGCCGCCGTCGGGTCGGCCTTCACAGAATTCATCAGAGGAGCCGATTTGGTCGCCTCCACGTCGTTCTGCCCAGTGGGGGGGGGGGGGGAGTGAGAGAAAGGGAGTGAGAGACAGAGAGAGAGACAGAGAGAGAGAGAGACAGACAGACAGAGACAGAGACAGAGAGAGAGAGAGAGACAGAGAAAATGAAGCTTTGTGCGGCGGCGGAGAGGAAAACGACTCCACTCTGTTTGATGTGGGACAGAAAACATGACGACACCGAGACTCTGACGGTCTGGATAGAAAACCAGCCGCCTCCGTCTTGTCCAGCAGGTTATCGGCCTCCGACTGAAACTCCTCCGTCTCTCCTCAAGCAACCAGGTATGAGACGGAAGGAACCGCGCGACTTCTAACTTCAGGTAAAACTGGAAAGAGTCGATCAAAACACCACGAGAAAACACCGAATACCAGCAGAGACGTCAGCGATCCTTCAGACAGAAGAATGTTTTCTTTCGTTCCGTCGCTCGCCGCCTCTGAGGCGACGGTTCAACGGTCAAAGATTTGCGTTTACATGGAAACGATGTCCGTTTAGACATGAAAGCTGAGAACGATGTAGTTTGCATGTTGGGCCACCAGCTGGTGCCGTTTCTTTGCTTTTAGAATGAAACACACACACACAGCAGAGAACAATGGGCTTGAAACATTAACAACACCCACGTTCGTAAGTTGGATTGTTATTATGGTGACCTTCAAAATAAAAGCACCATGTCCCAGGAGAATGTGGACTGGGAGTCATGACACCACAGGAGTTCTGCTTGTCTCTACTGAGCATGTGCAGAATAACCAGTTACTACTGGTTTAGTTCTGCTGACGACTTACCAAGTCTCAGCTTTAAAAACTCTAAGTTATTACAAATTCTTATTAAGTATTTGAGGTTAAAACGGGTCAGTGCCATTGCTAACTTACTGTAACTTACTCTTATAAGCCAGAAAAGCAGATGCAAGCTACATTTCCAATGCTTTCCCATGTAGTCATGCAGTTTTTCCACATGTGCGGCACTTTTATTATTATTTTTACACAGTTTGAAGCGTTCTGGGACGTTGCTCGGCTTAAGAAGTCTTTAATCAATAAACTTCAGCTGATGAATAAGCGAATGTGCGTCGTTCTTACCACTTTATCATTTTCAGAAGGCAGCTCGAAGACACATCTCAGCTTGGAGTCCATGAGATCATCGGGTTTGGCGTCTTTCCACTGGTGAAGATGAAACATGGGGCCTGTTATACATCAGCAGCTGGATCCTGTCCACAGACACTCAATCTACTCGCTAACATTCCCAGTGTTATCTTAATGACTTATCACACAGAGAGAAATAGGTTTAACTCAAAGTTAAGAAAACGAAGTTTAGTAAAAGAAAAACATCCCGAGTTAAAAGTAGATTTCAAATCCATCAAACACATTTACATTTCCCTGTATTGTTCAGGACCAGTCAGACTTTTGTTCGTCCAAACTTTGAGCTTAAGACTCAGAACAAGCCGGATCATGAATATAACCAGTGTGTGCATGCCGTGAGGACTGATCGAGGCTCTGCTGCCCTCTGGTGGACGACAAGAGAAATGCTTTGCTTTCAGTTTGAAAACAGCTGAAGATTTTCTGAAACTTCACATACAATTAATATTTCCTGTCCTCAAATCCAAACTGTGGAAAGCTGGGTGACTGTTAAAAAAAACCTGTGCTGAAGGATTTTGCACCGAGCGTTCAAAAAGACCGTAAATATTAGACACAGAAACATATTTTAGTTCGAGTTCTACAAAAAGCCAATCGGTAAAACAATGCCATAATAAACGTTTAAATTCAATGTCGATATTCTCACAAAACCAAAGAATTACTACAGAAAATTAGTACAATCTCAACACAAAGCCGATTCTAATGGAACAATCTGGTGCAAAGCACAGGGAAATGTCAAAACTTCTATAACTGTTGCATTCTGGGTGATTTTTACAAACTTCCTCCTGACAGCATGGCTTTGATAGCAACCGTGCAGCGAGTTTTCATGGCAGCATCACCGATATCTCAGCTCAGGTCTTAAGAAATTTGTTAAAGAATAAATCAATCTATGTTTTCTTTAAAATCTTTTACCATCTGGTTGGAGGTTTTGTTCGGATTGGAGCCTCTTGCGATCCGATTTCGGCCCACAGGCCTCATGTTTGACCAAGGGGTGGCGTCATATCGCATCTGACATTATCAATAAGCAAAAACAATGGAGGACGACGACTTACCAAGGAATCCATGTCGGAAACGTTTGACGGGGCGAAAATGGTCTGCACCATGAATTTGTGTTTACTTTTCTCGTTGGGGTCGTAGTCGAAGGGCTGTAGCATGACTGTCGAAGAAAGATGGAACAACGTTAAGAGCGTGACAAGAAACTCAAGTTTAAATGTACAAACGGCGTGTTTAAGACACAAGTTGTGTTGTTGTAAACATGCTGGAATAATCCAGTGTGCTTGACTCTTATTAACCAATCGAGTGGAGACGATCTGATTAGAAGAAGAAAAACATTTACAGGCACAAACATCAGATTTTCACCACTAATCAGAGTAAAAGGATTTCTCCGATTAAGAACGTTCCAACAATGTTCTTGTTTTTATGCAATAATTTTGTTTAATCTGTAATCCGATATTTCTGTTACATCACCTTCCCGGGATCAAACTTCAGACGCACTAAAGTCACTGGTTCAACGCTGCTTTTTAGCCAAAAGGTTCAGTTTGACTGGACAGGAGACGGCGACGGGCACAAATCACCTCCACCTCCAAAACTCACCGGAGATGATGACGGCGGCTCCGGCCTCGATGACGCCGCTGTTCGGTCGTACGCAGTACCTGCGCGGCGCCGTCGTCTTCACCTTGAAACAGACTCTTCTGTCAGACGGGTTCTTCAGTTTGAGGTTGGTGGTGACGACGTCTGTGAAGGGACCTGAAAGACGAGAATCTCCCATTTAAATCCCAAACATCTTCCCTGAACGTCGGGATTTTAAAGCCACGAACACCTAAATGAGCAGGGAGATTTATGAAAACGCGAGTCGGGAGGATATTTCTTCTTCCAGATGGGAGCGACAGCGGGAAGCAGAACAGTGATTTAGCACCACGAGCAGCGACGGGCTAATTATCAATAATGACTTGTAGAAAATAAAAATAGAGCTACAACATGCAACCTGCTCTGCAGTTTTAACGAGTTATAAATGATTTGTAAAACATTAAGCCATGTGGGGCTCAGCAGGGGTCCACCAGGGTGTAGTAATAGGAGTTTGAATGTGCATACATGAGAATCTGCTGCTCTCAAACCGGTGAAGATTCACTCTATGAGCTGCATCAAGAAAAATTGTAGTTGCACATTAAACTTACAATCTATTGCAGTTAAGTTTGTATTTCTCAACATGTCAACATATTCGCCCTAAATAGACCCGACTGCACTAGATTGTGTTTAGATTGGAATTTAACTTGTATGTATGTATGTATATATATATATATATATATATATATATATAAATATAAATAAGAAAATTAAAAAAAAAACTGAAGTCAGCAAACACTCAGCTTGTGATGGTGAAATAATACACTCAACACTCCTGATGGAAGTGGGATTGTTAATCTATTAGCATAGATATTAACAAAACTCAGGATTCCCACATTCCTCCAGAACCAACGCCCGACTCAAAGCGGGCAGCTCATTCAGCTCAGACGTCCCGTGACGACGGTGACGGCGAGAAGGCCGCACTCCGAAGCGTCAGGAAATCAATGTTCGACTCGCCATCTTGTGACAGAGCTGGCTTCAAATTAGCCCCTTAACCACGGTCAGCAGCTCTGATCGGTCTGACCGGGCTCCAAGTCACAGGTAGCACAAACTCAATCAACTCAAACAGAGGGAGCGGCGGAGCCGGGACACAGGACCTCATGATGTCTGGATCACGCCATGGGGGTGTGGTGGTGGAGGGGTGGAGTAGCCTCAGCCGAGTCCACCTGCCACGTTATTGGATCTGCACTTCAAAGTCTCAAAGTTCAACAACGGCAGTCGCTGGGTTTTATGGGAAGTCTGATGACGTACGTGTGTGTGTGTGTGTGTGTGTGTGTGTGTGTGTGTGTGTGTGTGTGTGTGTGTGTGTGTGTGTGTGTGTGTGTCCTGTGACGACGACCTGCTGGTGACAAACATGAGAGAACCCCCATTAGAGTGACAGCGCCTTGCACGGCTGCAGCCTCCAATGGTGTGAGAATGTGATGAGCTATGTAAAGCGCTTTGGGACTGTTGTCAGCTAAAAGGCGCGATATAAGTTAGTCCATTTAAGCTCAACCGTCTGCAACCACAAGAGACAAACGCTTCAAATTCGGTCCTACAAAGTTTAAAAACTTTGAAGTTTCGTGTTGATTTATACAAAAACTGTGATTTATGTTGCATCTCTTAATTTAAGAACCTCCGATGTAAACAATCACGTTCGTTCGAATGTTACTCTCTTAAAGCCGCAGGAAGCAACGACAGCCACTTTCCCCACGTCGATTTATAAGAAAATAATGAAGAGCATAAAATGTATTCATGTGTAGAATAAAGTTTCAGCAGAAATCTTCCTGGAGGTCGGCAGCCTCGACAACGTGTGATTTTCTTTTTCCCCCCTCAAGAAGCAGAAACATTGAAATATTCCCGGCACTTTGCGCGGCGGTCACGGCCTGGTCGGAGCTCGGGAGTGGACAAAGCCGACATTTATTCCTCCTTCACTCCCCGAGCTCAGACATAAGAAGCTACGCATGACCCGATGGGAGAGGCTCCACCCACCAGAGCTGGCGTGCTCCACACAGGTGCACCACAACCGCATTCCTGTAAACCTGAAAAACCTCATCTCTCACACACACACACACACACAGAGCTGATATGTGTGTCTGTAGGCGTTGGTAATCCTGTTGCTGCATAGCCGGGGGCAAAGAAGAGGTTTCTGCTTCTGTTGAATTGGCAGCTTACAGTAAAAGAGACAGTCACTCTGATGCCTTTTCTCTATTCATCCTCATTAATCTTCACTTCTCTCTTTTTTTTTTTTTTTTGGGATGCATGGATTTTCATGCACAGTGAATCAATATTGTTGACTCGGAGCAGCGATGTGAATCCTGACAAGTTATTTTCTGAGAAATTCAATTGAGTAAAAGTGATTCAGTGCAAATCAAAAATAGAAGGGAAGCATGAAATCGCCGGCTGCGACACTTCGCATGCGGCCAAGCAGACTCAATTGCGAGAAAAGAGCCGGATGGAAAATAAAAACGCAGTCTAAATTATTTTAAAATACCCCTCTTCTGAAAATATGAAAGACATGGAGTAAAAAATTATTTTAAAAAAAGGTGAGTAATTGTTCCTAGAAAAGGTGGTTTGAGGTTGACTCTACAGTACGAGTGGCTCGAGAAGCGTCAGATGTTCGCCCACACTGCCTGAATCCACCGCCTGATTCGGAGACGCCACCTTCTCTCGAGCACCGGCTCTCTCTCTCTCTCGCTCATCCCGTTGCATGAGTGCTGAGTTAGGGTCCCCCAGGCCGGTGCCGGGCTAAAAATACCAGGCCAGGAAAAGGAGGGCTGCCCCCTCTAGTTCGCCGGAGGAATCCCAGCAGAGGCCTCGAAAACAGATCGGCTCTCGGACGCACGCCGACCGATTTAGCTCGGCGGGCTGTGGTCATCTCCCTGCTCCTCGGGTCGCCTGTCGGAGTGCGAACGGGAGCGTTTACATTTCTCCTCGCTGTTCCCTCTAAGGTTCACATGCACAAGGAAAATTACAGACCGATTCTATTTGCAACCGTTTTACATTAAGATCAGATGGAAATCACAATCCGATGTTAAAACGGGTCAAGGATCACAGCATTAATATCGTCTGAAGACGAAACCAGTATCAACGTATGTTACTTCATGACATAATGTGATCTGTGCAAAGTCGTCAATAGAAGATGATCTGCATCTGGTCCTGCGGTCAGTTCGCCGCACACAAAGGGCAAAAGTTTGAACTGCCGGGAAAAAAACAACTCGTGTGTCTGATCTGCGATCAGACGCAAGACAGGAATTAGTAAATCGAGTAACAAACAAGTTGATGATCAGATTAACGCAAACCACATCCATCAGGCTGAGTGTCAATACGAATTTGAGGGCAGCCAGGAGCCACAAATGAATTAACGTAGTTTGTTTTGTCCATTAAGCCTCCATGTTTGGAAAAAAATTAAAAAATACTCAGATCAGCTGTTAAGAATCAGATTACTACAGCAACATTGACTACAATACCTTCACAGTTCAGCTAGTTGTATTTTCTTAAGCTGCTGACTTCAGACTTCCAGTGAAACCAAACCAGCTCTGTTGGATTATCAGCCATTTTCTCTTCGCAATTTCATTGATTTAACCTTCCTAGAGGAATAAATATTGCTATGCATGAAGGAAGACTCATCAGCTCCACACTGCACTCATCGATTCACCAGATTTATAGATGCACGGGCCAATTTAGACACTTCCACGGGGTGAGGCTTTACTCGTTTTACCCGTTATATTAATGAAATCAGATAGAAATAAACCAACGATATGACTGCAAGAAACATGAAGATTCCAAGTTTGAATTGTGTAATAATGATGAAAATGTGATCCGATCCACATTGAAGACAACATCCTGATAATTAAAGTTATCCCCTGGTCTGGTGTGTCAACCCCTTAAAACTTTCACAGTCAAGTTCAGGATACAACCAGCATCCATTTGTTCTGGAAACAATTGGGGAGACAATGAGCGGACAGGTTCTTGTTTCCAGGACAGAGGCTTTCTGTGACAATAACGTGTCCCAACCGGCACAGATCGGCGAGGAGAGCAAAACAGAAGACATTTCGAGAGACATATTGAATGTAAAATGAAGGTAAACTGATCAGGAATCATCATCATCATCATCATCCATGGCCTTGACAGGCTGCAAACACTTTACCGTCATCCACTGGTGATGCAGGAGCAACAGTTGGATTCATACAGATGGATCATTTCAGCTTCATTCACAAATCTGCCCGTTTACCGGGTTAAACGGGTTGATATAAAAAGGTGTTTTGGAAAAAAAGAAAAAGAGACGGAATTATCGATCACGAGAGTTAAAGCACCACGTCAACTTGTCCATTAGCAGGTTAGCATTGCTATCGTTAGCCAACGACGAAGTGACACATCAGAGAAGCTTATCTCTGCAAAGAAATCAGTGTCAACCTCAAACTCTGCCTTATCGTGACGCATTGGTACAAAATAAAGCATTTTAATTCAGGAGAAATTAACTAAATGTTAGCCACAATCCGAGCTCGGAACTCTGCCGTGCCAAGGCTGCACTTCGCCTCAGTTAAGCCAACTTTGTCAGTCGTGTTATTGCGCGTAAATTACAATCTGTTGCCCTCAGGTGTGTGACAGTGGAGGTTATATAGAGATGGGGGAAGTTTATTTTAATATAAAACGTCAGTGAGGGTTTCCGTGGTGATTCTGAGAACGAAGTTGCTCGTCGGTTGTAGCAGAAGCTTCGTTAACATTCCGCTGACATTCAATGTTTCACGGTGGCCTCACGGACTTCCACCACCCGGCCGGGTGTTGTCATCCCGCTGGCCGGCGAGCTGCACGCCACGCCGGGTATCCACGTCACTACAACGCCGGGGCTCCGGCCGCGGCCTGTCCCCGCTAACTTAAAATGGCGGTGGACGTTGAGAGAAAATCGCTCCAGGTACGTTCCCGCCGCGCGCACTGCTTCACCCACCTTTGAATTTGAGGTCGGACGGGGGGTCGAGGACGAGGATCTGGTCCAGCTTTGACATCTTGCCTGCCGGGGTGCGCCTGGTGTGGGTATCGGGGGAGTGAGTGACAAGTGTTACCGGGTCGCCACTGCTCCGCTCCGCCGCCGCCGCTTCCAGCAACCGAGTCAACGCGGACTGAGCGGCGGGAGCGAGCACGGCGTTTTTACTGAGAGTGGAGCGCGCCGGCGCGCTGCCCCGCTGCGCGCCCACGCGGGCATCCCCGCATCTGATCTGGTTAAAAGTTCAGAAAAAACTAAATATAACCGAGAAAAACATCGTCAAATGATACGAATCACAACCTGGTGCTCACATGGTTCAACCAGTTTAGAAAGAACGGGAAAATATAGATCGGGGATCATTTAATCTGATCAGAGAATAAATACGGTTGGACAATTATACAAAATTCTCCCAAAACATTTTGACTTTTTCTCAAAATTCTGGCTTTTTCTCGCTATGTTGAGACTTTCTTCTCTCAGAAGTTTGACTCTTTAACCACAAAACTCCCACTTTTGGACCCTTTTTCTTTGAAACTCATTCCTGTTTCTCATAGTCCTGACTTTACCTCTCGAAGCTTTGACTTGTTTCTCAAAAGTATTCCCCAAACGCCCTATATTTCTACAATTTCATTTACTAATCCTCACATTTCTGACTTTTTCCTCAAAATTCTTACTTTTCACAAGGAATTCTGACTCTTTTCTCAGAAATTCTCTACTTTTTCTTCATAATTCTGACTGTCCCTTCAAAGGATTAGACTTTTTTTCACCCAAACAAATCGTACCATTTGCTTATTATCATTCCTATTTGTCTTTCCTGACTTTCTTCTTAACGATGGGACCTTTTTTTCACCATTTAATTTTTTTATCCCAAAAGATTCCACATTTTTATCTAAAATTTCTGACTTATTTGATAAACTCTTCTCCTCTTTCGACTTGTTTTCTCAAAAGTTTGTCTTTTTATTCACAAAAATCCCACTTTTTTCAACAGATTTTACACTTTGTTCCTCAGATTTGTGTCCTTTTTTTCCTAAGAACTCTTAATTTTGACTGATTTGATGTTTTGTTTGATATCCATTCTTAGAAATCTCACATTAATAAAGAGCTCCCGTTCATGTTTTCCAAAATTTGGACCACAGTTTGGCTATCTAAGCATTGTGACTTAAGTTAGTGAATATACAGAGGTGTAGCATTTAAGTACACTTTAGTGTTTTCTGGTATTTGACATCATGCTGAGAAACATTATACCAAGATATCAACTTAAACACGACATCAAAAAGTCGATAATAGTCTTTTCTTTCTTTTTTCTTTCAACCTGACGCTCGGATCTTTAAATCCAGACTGCATGGTTTATACCCTGGAGATGGACGGATGGATCAGTGCTTTTAAAAGAGGGACTCTTTTCGCATGTGAATCAAAACGCGGCGTAAAAAAATCCCGTTTTTTTTTATTGAGATTCCGGCGATAAACGATCAGTCGTACCTGAACCCTGATGTGTGTGAGAGCACATGGACCTTTAGACACACGGAAGGATGGAGACGGTATTCCTGATGTTACATGGACGGTGTTCGCTCGCTTCATATTCACCCCCCCCCCCCGACCGTTGACGACTTAAATCCCTCTTCGTGACAAGAAGCGAGGACGAGTAAGCTGCTGAGAGGAGTAATCCACCGCACGCCCCCGCTGCATCTCCTCGTCGTTCACGTCTTTTCACAAGGTCACATTGAAATGTCCAAAAAAAAATACATAAATACTGTAATATTATGTATATTTCTGGGGTTGAGAAATGCAGTTCTCCAAAGAGAGTTGAGTTGAGATATTCAGAGAGGAAAAAGTAGGATTTCTTCTCTTTTTCTTTTCCCATAACGCACTTGGTCACGAGAGCACTAAAGGATTCACCAGTGGATAAGAACTGTGTCATTCTCTGGATGGAAATGTTACGGGTAGAAATGTTCAGGTGGGATTCTTATCTTCTAACCTTTTATACACCGTTCATCTTGAAATGACGTGTTTTCGCCCATTCGATGTTATTCAAGGCATTTTCTGAACGTTATATTTTTAAAAGTTTTATAACAATTTAAAGTCAGTGAAGACGGGTAAGTGCTTATTGTTGTAAATTCCATTGTTTGAAAAGTGCAAAACTGAGTGTCTGTGTACGTTTTCATTAAAACGTTAAATAACACGAAACCAGGGGAGTCAAAAATGAGGCCCGAGGGTCAAAAAAGGCCCACAAGAGGCTCTAATCCGGCCTCTTCAAATCATTTAATCTGACCAGAGATTAAAGTCTGAAATATTCTGACTTTGAATTCAGATTTCAGACTTTTATTTTTGAAAAACACAATTATCTTCTCAAAGTTTGTACCATTAGTTCCCACTGATGTTCTAATCTTTGTAAAGGCTTCTAAAAAGTTTAATCATTTTTAACATTTTTGAACTTTCAATTTATTTATGAGTGCTTTTATACTCTAACATATATATTGATTTTAAATGTATTTCACACACTTGTATGTATTTGATGCCAAAGGGAGCTGCACCTGAAATGTCATTATATCACTCATAATGGCACATAAAGCATTCTTTGATTCTATTGATTCTTTTCTCTTAAATTCTCTACTTTTGTTTTGGTCCAAACTCTAATATTTCCTGAATTTTTCCTTAAATTCGGACTTTTTCCTTAAATTCTTCTCATATTTCTCAGTTAGTTTGTAAAACATGCAGGTAAATATTGTAAATATTACTGCTGTGACTGTGTATTTTCTCCTCCATCTTGGTCTTTTATATATTTCTATGGATATATATACATATATTTATCTAATGATCTATTTACATATACATGCTCTATTCTCCGTGTGCAACTATTCTGTCTTTAACCATTTTGTACAAAGTGAAACTGCTGCAGTGTCGATGGAATTTCTCCTTGTGGGATTCATAAGGTCTGATGGAATCGAATAAATCAACCGCTAAAGGAGAAGTTTTTGAAAATATAGAAATATTCATGACATATATGCAGCGACACAACAGAGAAAAAACTTAAAGGTTAAACTCTAATTAGGTTCTTATGGTTCTATTTTACCACTCAGGATGAAGATGTGGCCCTCATCATTTTATTTTCTGTAACTGTCATGAACACAAACATTTTAGCTTCCAAACAGCTGAAAGCATCACCGACACGCTGGCAAATAGAATCATCTCTACTTTATTACACCGATTAATACTCTGGGATTATTCAGAGGATACAGGAAGCATGATGGAGGCGTTACAGTTTGACTGTTAGCTGGTAAAAAAAAAACAAACACGCTTCAAACATTTGTTATTTTAAAAAGGCACTTGTTTTGACGCTCGTCTCACGTGGGAAACATTTTACACCAAACTGCAGTGGAAGATCCGCAGATTATAGAGTCAGAATATCTGCTGCTGTGTGGAAGATGGACGGAGATACGGGCGAGACACTTTTATCTCCCGAGACCCCCGTCGAGACCAACGACCACAATAAGCTGATTTTTCACTTCTCAGTGGACTTTGGTGCCGTTTGTCCACAGAGAGCCGTCTATGAAGTGAAGATGTACTACATTACAGATCAAAACATAATCCCAGCATACAAATTCATAAAAAAAAAAAAAAAAAGGCACATTTTTAATCTGTTTCACGGCAACTGCGAAGTTAGTATTTCATATCAAACCTTATTTTCAGTTAATTCTACATTTCTTTTGATTCTTTTATCGACATGATAGATTTTAAGTAACAGCCAACTTGTGAAAACTTTGCAAAAGTGCCGTTACATGTTTTTCAAAGTGGTCAAATCCAAATCTCAATAGAGACTCATGAAATCAGAACTATCTTAACTAATAATATCCTCCTCACAAGGATCATAAGGCACGATCACCACCGTGGTTCTAGGGGGTTGGTTAGAATATACAGCACACATCCTTCTTGGATCTTTACCGGCTGGAAACACATTAAGAGTAAAAAATACAGTTTTCTCTCGGATTATAAACGAAGCCTTTCGTCGGGCTCAAAACACTGTTCGGCAGCCATGTACAGTCGTTCCCTGCCATGAAATATATTTCAGCATGTAGAAAACATCTCCAACACATCACTATGTAAACAAATCGAGTCTCCGTCACAGTGTTACAGCGGGGGGGTGGTGGAGGGGGTGGAGGGGGATGGAGGGGGGCGTCATACTGTAAATTGCTATTTTTCATGCCTCTAAGCTGTTCATCCTGCAGCTTTACACTTAAAACTCTTACGTAGCAATGAATGTGCATGAAAACACATGACGAGGAGGAATGTAAAGCTGCTGCATCAACATCCCCCGAATACACGGAGGTGGATACACAAAGCCCTGGAAGTACACAAGTCTGCGTTTTAGTGGGAAATTCTATTTTTTTTGTTGTTTTTTTTAAATGTGCCATTTGTGAGCCAATGAGGATTAAAGTCATTAAATGGAAACACAGTTCGATCAGTTACGACCTATGACTTTTATCTGATGAATCTTATTGTGAAATCACAGAATGCAAAGAACAAATAAACCTTCCACATGTTGGTTTACCATCATTTCAAATTAAAATTAGTTCTCACACAAAATAAGTCATCTGCTCATTTTTCTTCTGTGTTAACGACACGAGTTTACCATTAAATGAAGTTGAGTTGAGGGAATAAAAATGAGCGTCTGTTTGCTTTTGAACTTGTGTTAAACCAATTTTCTCAAAGCATAAAGGTCAAATAATTTCCCCCTGGAAAGTCTTTCCATTGTATTATTTTCTAACCTGAACAGGATCGGCAGGCCTGTGCTACTCTGAGCAAAGGAGAGCCTCAATTTTCAGACATTTCAGAGCAAATCGCATTATGCTTTCATAAATGTAGAGAATGAAACAGGAAGTCTATTGTAATTCACTGGATCACCACCCGGGGGAGCCAAAGTGAAGACTTTCTGCCTCCCGACTCCATCGCTGCTGCAAGAAAAGTGCTGCCTGAAGCTGTTGACCCAAATAACACTGAGACGGTTCGTGTTGCAGTGGAACATTGGTGCGAGCTGACCTCAGTCCGTCTGCCCACTGCGTCGTCTCTCCTACCCCGGGACATGCGTGCGTTGTGGGGGTAGAGGGAGAGGTGAGTCGCGAGGGGGGGGGGGGGGGGTGGAGGACGGTTTGTTATCGTCAACCACCTCCCGGTACTAGCAGCACCTTCTGGCGGACGGAGGCGGCTGCCGGGTCAGCTTGAAGGAGTCGTTGCTGTCCACCTCGGCGTTCTCCAGCGGGGGAATCTGTTTACCTGAAGACACGGGGGATCGTTTTCAGACCGGCAGGGTGGAGCAAAGGGATGGTGACAGAAATACAGCCGCTGAAATGTGTTAAAATAACTTAAGAGTTTAAATCTCTTTCCTGAATAAAGTTTTAGCCTCACTCCATGAGCTTCTTGTCTCTTTCAGGGCGTGTTCACATTCCTGTTTGGTCCAGACCAGAGTCTCTTCAGGGAAAGAAACGTTTCGTTTGGACGACGTGAAAACGCCCACGAACTCCGAACCGGAGCAAAGAAGAGCTCTCTGGTCCCCTTGGAGATCGAGATCTCGGTTCCTTTACAAACGATCTTTCTAACGGTTGAGGTGAGAGGACGTGACGTAGTGCGCAAGGCATTCTGGGTAGTAAACAAACAAAGCTAACTGCAAGAATCAGAAGAAAAAGTTTGAAAATATCTTGTGGAAGACCTGGAGTAGTGAGGGAGAATTAGTGAGGGAGAATTAGTGAGGAAGACGAGTGAGGAAGACTTAGTGAGGAAGACGAGTGAGGAAGACTCATTGATATCTGGTCTGAAGACTTTATATAGCAGATGTTTGTGGCTACCCATTAGCAACGAGCTAACTCGCCTAACCACCACGGGCTAAAGTGGCGGGACTTGCGGTTTCCGTCTGGACCAATCAATGAGCCGTGTTTCTTCTTCACTTCCTCTCTGGTCATTGTTCATTTCAGGCGACAGCGCCCCCAAATGAGCAGCTGGTGTAATTGCTTGACATCATGCAGATATTTTGATCCGGTCTCTAAAGTGAATGTGAACGCCACCCGAACCAAACGAAGGGGTGAAAATTCTCTCACGTCGACTCGAGACTAATTCTGCACTGTAATATTGTGTCATTGTTTTTATTCACCGATTGTTTTATTATTATTTAACTGTGAAGCACTTTGGTCAACCTTGGCTGTTGTTGTGCCGTACAAATAAAGTTGGATTGCATTGAAATAAGACATGGGTGGAGGAGTGTGTTCCTGCTCTGGATCTGCTCCATCAGGGTTTATTTACAGCCACGTTACTAACAACACATCGAACAGCTCTCTCTCTCTCTCTCTCTCCCTCCCTCTCCCTCTCTCCCTCCCCCTGTTTCTTTATATTTATCGACCAAACCCCGACACAGGCGACCCGACAGAAGCGGAGCAACATACTGATTTTGTGGAAGAGCTCTTCTACATTCACGGCGTTGCGGGCGCTCGTCTCGATGAAAATAGCTGCGATCGATTCGGCAAACTCCTTGGCTTCCTTCATCGGAACCTCCCTGCGACAGAAAACATGAAACGGTTGATAAAAGCGAAGCGGCGCGGCTTCATTCCGGACGTTCAAACCCACCTGATGTCTCCTAAATCGTTCTTGTTCCCTGCGATGGCGACGACGATGTCCTCCGGACCGTGTTCCTTCAGCTCCTTCACCCACTTCTTCAGCGTCTGGAACGAGTCCTGGACAAGAACAGGAGGACTTTCTTCTCTTTCTGTCTTTCTTTTTTTTTTTTGTTAAATGAGAATATGCTGGACATTTTTCTCAGCTTGTGTCACTGCGTTAAGGTTTCTCACACAAGTTTCCATTAACCGGGAAGGAAGGAATGACATTTGTTGGCCAGTGAATCAGAGCGTCTCACAGCCGCGGACAAGCAACAGAACTTTACATCAGATTTTTTTATTTTGGTTTTAATGATTCTTGGGAGTTTGTCATCTGATTTCGAAACGGTTTTCTCTCACCAGTTTAGTTATGTCGTAGACGATGACGGCGGCGGCCGATCCTCTGTAGTACATCGGCGCCAACGAGTGAAACTGGAAAAGGGAAGGAAAGAAAAGCCGTCAGTATAATCACGTCTCACGAATACGTTTTATACAATTATCAACGGATCTGCTTCATGTAGTTGTTTTGAGACTCATGTGCTTGTTTAAGGACGACGCAAACGTAAATCTGGATTGAACAGCAGACACAGATAAGATCTGACAACTGGCTTCAGCTGTAGTTGTTTTAAAGTCATTATTATTATATAAATGTAATATTTACTATGTATTTACATTAGTATTTACTATGTGCAATACATCCACCCCCATATTCTGTACATGTCCACACTTATAGGCACCGTGTGCATATTTTTATTATATTGTATTTTTATCTGCTTTTTTTAGTTCCTGCCATGTGTGCTTCTTTCTCTTTACTATCCAGTTGTACCACTGCAAGTTTCTCCACATGTGAGATAAATAAAGGGATATCTTATCTTATCTTATACAAATAAAAGTGACTTGACTAGATGGACTGAAGTTCTTCTCCAGTTTCAGATCTTTTTTGAGGCAGTTTAAAAAAAAAAAGGTATTCATGGAGGGAATTTCACAGCTGTGACATATTTTAGCTAAAGTGTGTTTAAAGGAACCTCATGTAGGAGTGTGTGATTGCAAAACACACCTGAAGCGGCGCGTCAAAGTCACTTCACTTGTCCAGATGAGTAAAATGTTGAATTATCAGGAGCAGCAAATTCTACATGTCTCCTTTTGCTTCATGCAAATATGTCTCATTCATCTCAAGTATTCCCAGTTAGAACTAGCAGTTTTTTTCTTTTATATTTCATCCACCCTATAAATCCGGCAAGTAAATGTACTTTTTTTTACAGTAATGCAATACAGTAGTTCCCCATGAAGTACTGTCACTGTTTTTTTTAAGGGAATCAAAGTTTGTTTGGAGAATATTTTAATGAAAAATGGTGATTTCTGCCAATTTTACAATTTTTACAAACAACTTTAATGGTATAATTTGCCTTATGTTTGACTCCCCTGGTCTAAACGACTCTTTGCCTCACTCAGACTTACTTTAATGTGCATTATTTCACCAAGTATATCGATGATTCTACTTCACAGCGGCTCTTATTGTCTTTTTGGTCATATATTCGTTCACACTTTGCGGTCCTCGAGGACCCATCACACAGTTTCTCTTCACACACAAGCAGGAAAATAGTTTCTGCTCCGTCTTGCTCCGCTGTGATGTCTCATGACCTTTGAACTCCGTTATGAATCATCCCGTTTCAACGCCTAATAATAACTTGCGGTCACGAGCGCCGCTGACAGCGAGGCGATTGTGTCACGCCACGCTCCCTCATGGAGGACGCGATGGAAAAACTGAACTTTGTGAAAAAAGAAAGAAAGTGTAAACTCAAAGGGAAAATGCAGAATTCACTCACCCGCTCCTGACCCGCCGTGTCCCAGATCAGAAACTTGTGCAGTTCGTTTCCACACGGCACCGTCTTCGTCAGGAACGACGCTCTGAGGAAGAATGTCACAATCACAAGAGAAGCAGCAAACGGAAGTTAGTTTGATGTAATGCTTGTTGCTGTAGGTGCAAATAAACAGACATGGAAACACACAAAAAGAAATACGCACACAGATTTTAAAGCTTTTGTCATGTTGTTGCATCACATTATGAGGAAACATTTGGTTTTGGGCTTCATGAGTCGAAGGAACTAAAAATAGAGATTTAACATCCTTAGCATATACTTTATGTATTTACACACATACCCAATACTCCACACATTAAACCGGCCTCTCGTCTGGATCTAACCTACAGTTGAAAGTTCGACTCCGACGGGTCGCTGCTGGTTCATTGGGCGAGAAACTGAACCACATGTTTCACGTGATAGTTTGCGAGGCAGATCTTAGTCTCTTAGACGTTCATGTGACTGATCATGTTCTCAATACAATGAGATCTTTAGTCCATCTTATTTAATTCGTCCGTCGTCAGTCCGACCGACTCGCCGGCGCCTCGTCGTGCGTCGTACTCACCCGATGGTCGGACTTATGTTGTGGTCGAAATGATCCTGAACAAATCGGCAAACGATGCTGGATTTCCCGACTCCAGTGTCCTGCAAACAGACGGCGACGCGTCTTAGGAGTGAAAGCATTGATGAAGGTGATGTTCAATTATCTGGAGGTGTTGGAGGATTTAAAACTGAAAACACAGATGATCTCTTAAGGCCCTGTTCACCCGAGCCAAAACAATCTTTAAATTGTGTCAAAACGATGTAGTACACATGCCAGGCCTACAGGGGGCACTGTAACGCTGCCACAGAAAAACACCAAAGACGGAGAAGAAGACATGGAGCTTGCAAAAATGGAGAAATCGACAAATCCAACATCTGGCCATATTTGAACATCAGTTGCTTCTGAAGCATCATCGAGAGCAAGTCGTCCGCCATGTTGTTATTAAGTGACGTCGTGGGGTTAAAGGGTCGGGAGGCGGGGCCATGACATCATCGAAACGTCGAAGCCGGCGTTTTCATATTCCTCCACTCTGGAACCCGTTTTTAAAACAACTTGTTTTCAGGCTCCTAAAGCGCCGCGCCGTGTGGACGATCGGACCAAAAACGATGCGGTTGCCGTGATTTCCGGACTATCGAGCGCACCTGAGGACAAGCCACACCCACTAAATTTAAAAAGAAAACAAGAGCAATCAGAGATTGGCAGGGTTCAAGGCGTAGCAGCTTATAGTTTGGAAATTACGGTACATGAAACAGCGTCGTGTCGTGTCTGTCCATAACCCCGTTGTTATTGTTAATGTTTGTGGCGTACTACACTCCGCACACGCGTGTGGGTTCATTACAAAAACCACCGACAGCACCCACTAGTGGCGCAACAGTAAAACTACATAGTTTTTCAGTGTTTCCGTGTAAACGGACGGCGTTTCCACAACGTCGCTGTTGAGTTGTGTTCCATCTCTCGCGATCCGAGCACCGTCGCAGCTCTCGTCTTGTTCCGGAGAGAAAAGCAGCGGCTGGAGGTGAAACAGTGGAAAGGTGAGGACACCGTGACCCCGAACGGAAAAACATGTCAGCGGCCCGAGGCGGTGCGGTCAGGCCGGGGGAAACCTTACTGGTGAGCTAAGTCTGACACGGTTTCTAAAAAAAAAAAAAAAAAAAAAAAAAAGAAGCAGCAGTGTGATTTTTGCTGACGCAGAGAGAAAAGTAACGGTCCGGTGGTGACGTCACAAATGATAAACTGTCAGATCCGTCAAGACAAAACAACATAATCACATTAAAAATCATGACAATTCACACGAAGGACACGGATTAAATGGGAAAGTAGAAACTAACCGGTGATCTTAAACAGACAAACATCGGCAACAGTTTGGTTCAATTTCCGATTTAAACTCGGTAAATCTTTACAAATAAAAATAAAAACTTTCCGAGTTTACATTAAGTCAGCGCATTTCCTGCTGGTGTTGTTGTGATCGTGTGTTTCTGGTTTGTTCCCCCCGCAGCTGCAGGAGTTGTTTTTTTTCCTCTCTTTTTTTTTTTTTTCACGGATCCGCAAAAACATGTTGCACTCACCCCTAAAAGACAAACTTTGAGCTCCCGGATCGCCATGCTGCTTCCCGGAAAAGTCCTCAGACCATCGTCCCCCGGGGTTCAGGCTCTTTGTCTCGTCATGCCTGAAGCGGCTTGATAGTTTCTCCTCTCCTCGGTGAGGAGACAGACCCAGCCCCGGAGACAGACACAGACCGAGCGCGTCCGTCCACCCGAAACCAGCGCGTCACGTGCGTTAAGTGCGCAATTACGCACGGCGCGTCTTCCGCTGGAGAGCGAAAAATAAAATCCCCATTTCGCCATTCAACAGTCGTAGGGTGTGCTCTCCAGGAAAGGGTTTGAAAAAGCCATGTAAACAATGAAGGAAAAGCACGATGAATCTATTTTCTACAGTCTTTTAGTATTTTCTTTTTGTACATGGAAGTGAACATATAAATATATAATATTTTTCATTAACTGATGTAGAACTGGTGTTGTTTATTTTATGTATGATAATTGATCCTTATTATATTTCATGATACATATAAATAAGTACAGTTCATTCATTGTCATCTAGATTATTCTTATGCCTGCCTTAGTGGTAAGGCACAAAGATTACTCTCCTCGGCGGCCATAAAGCTTTGTGTTATTATTATTATTGTAATTTTATTTTGTTTCTATTTTCTCCCAATGTGTTTATCTTTTGTATGATAATTGATCATTATTATATTTCATGATACTTATAAATAAGTACAGTTTATTCATTGCTAAAGATTACCATCTTCGTCGGCAGTTACATTTTTGTATTATTATTATTAATATTATTATTATTAGGGTCTGAGCACTGAAAGTAGATAAGGTAATAAGAAATAAGGTAGACCCTATTGGATTTCCTCAAATTATTATTATTATTAATATTCAGCCGGAACAAAGGCATTTTTGAGGGCCTTAGCATACATAAATTTTTTTTATTATTATTATTTTATTTATTTATTTTCTGCCATTTCTGTCTCCGGGTAAAGTCCCGCACTGTTGGGAGCACAGACACAATGTTGCTATGTCTTTGTGAACGATTTGGAAAACCGTTTCCCAAAAAGAATCCCCAACAACTGCCTGAAAAAAAAAAATAAAAATAAAAAGTCCCATTGAAAGTGGATGGGAGAGGCACCTCATGGAGGAGATCAAAGGTGAGGCAGGTACACAACATTTCCTCTTGAATTTTCTAGATGTTTCTGTTTTTACCTCAAAATGATTTTGTATCTGAAAAAGGATGATTTTGAATAATTTCAGGGAGCTGGATATATATATATATATATATGTGTGTGTGTGTGTGTGTGTGTGTGTGTGTGTGTTTATTGTTAGACCTACAGACAATTCATTAAGTTAGAAAATGTTATAGCCTAAACACAATTACAAGCATTTTTTCCATCAGTTACTACTCCAATTGTTGATACTACAACACTCAGTAAGAGCAGTACTACCCTGGTTTCAAAGACAACCTCAAGTTCTACATCAAAGATACATGTCACGACAACAATGAAAGAAAACTCTACAATTACAGGACCTGCAACAACTTTTTCATCTGGTACCACGACACCCGTCACATCAGTCACCACAGGATTGACTGAAACAACACAGACAATGGAAACAACAGAAACAACACCAATGGTTACAGTCTCAGAGGCGTCTTCAGATCAGAAGACATGTATGCAGATGTTAATGTTAAAAGTTTGATCATGCCGTGGGCCACAATAACACCATCCTCTCTACCAGACGGATAAATGCATAACAATCAACAATAAAATAAATGTTGTGTCCTCAAATCCTCCTGAAACAACTTATTTTTTAACATCAGAGCCACTTAAGAAAGAATCTTTCTGGATCAGACTGAAGTGTGGGCAGGCTGGACTGAGCTTTGGGATGTTTAACAACATTCAGACTGGTGAAGTAAAAACAGATCATTTACACCGTCCAACGCTGAGCCCATCAGTTGACACACAAAGTCTGTTAATGTGAGCCAAGTGGAAGTTAAAGAGACAATTTGAGTTGTTGAGTTTTATTCTGGAACTTCCTTTACTCACATCCGCCTGTGTGTGTGTGTGTGTGTCTGTTTCTGTCCACTTCATGAAGTCAGTTTCCAAATCGGAAACCAGTGAAAGCTTTTACAAAAAGGAAAAAAAAACCCAGAAGGGTGGTTCTGCTATCTCTTTAACTCTGAAGCCTGCAGGGAGATCCCACCTCCCACTGCCCTCAAAATGGAAGCACAGGCTTTTATTTTACCGACTCGGCTGAAAAGTGACCCTGGAAACAGAAGAGACCGACGTGAAACATCCAGATTGACACTTTATTCTTCACAGCATTATCCTTCTGCAACAATATGAAAAATAACCTGGCGAGAGGCTTCTGAGCCCACCGAGCATTCATCCGCTTCCAGATTAATAATCCAGGTGAGATTTGTTTCAATCTGCCCAAAAAGCTGGGCCAGAAACACAAACATAAACCGTACACGTCATTAATAATTATTATATATATATTAAAAAAAAAAAAGAAAAAAGAAAGGCATGAAAAAACATAAGAGCTGAAAATACAGTTCATTTAGAATTTTACAATAATATACAGAAATAAAAAGTGAGGACGTCGGATCGTGACTCTGCTTTAAATATGAAGGTTCGCCGGAGTCGTGGATCAGAAGTGAAATGGATTGACAGGGAAGTCGACTTTCTTTAGATAAGAAACGATGTCGCACATTTAAATACACAACAGGAAACGTCTCTGCACACGTTTTCAGCGTAGCCTCGTTTTTTGCGGGGGGGTTGGGGGGGGGGGGGTTATGTGAAAAAGACAGCGGGACAACAGAGCGACGTGTTGCAGCGATAAGCGACTTTTTGTATTTAATTGTTTAATTGCCACCGTCGGTTAGTAGCGCTGCGACGTTTACGTGCGTCGTCTGACGTTCGAAGGAAACGAAAGCATTTACAATATACTCATACATTTATTCATATATTACTAATGAGCCATAACGTAAAAGAATCGTATTTGTCGGTGAGTATTCTGGTGAACACCAGTTCAATATAGAAACTATAAACTAATCTTGGTGACTCAAAGAGCTTTGTTTGGGGGTCGGTGGTTGTGGTGGTGGGGGGGGGGGGGGGGGGGGGGGGGGGGGGGGCTCCGCTCCTCTGCAGCTATGGCACAGTGTTCTCTGTTCAAACATGACGAGTCTGGGAAACAACAGAGATTGAGATTATATCTAGTGATCTGACATGAAAAATAAACTTTCTTCACGCCGTAACCCCCCCGACACCCCCCCACCCCTGCTCCCCCCTCCCTCCTTCATACAGTATTGGCATGGCGGGTTACAGACGGTGGTCCCGCCTGGTCTCTCGAATCTGCTTCTACGTTTTGGTTTTTCGGGAAGGAAAATAAAAAGAAAGAAACAAAAACAAGCTCATGGACAAATGACGGACGGACTCGACGACGTGAAGCGAGCCAGAGGAACGAGAGCGACACGAGCGGCGCTCACATGCTGGCGTCTCTCCGGTCTTTGCTCGGCGACGGCTTCAAGGGATCCTTCGCCACCTTCCCGTTGGCCGCCGCCGCTGCCGCCGCGTCCGTAACGACAGCGGCCGCTGTGGCGACGACAGCGGCGGTGGTGGCGACGGAGTGTTTGGTTTGCTCCTCGCCGCGCGCCTCGGGGCTGGGCGGTGTGGGCGGGGCCTGCTCGGCCGGTGGCTGCACCACCGTCAGCTCCTGCTGCAGTCTGTGGCTCTGCAGGAGGCGGAGCTGCACGCGCAGCTCCAAGATGGCTTCCTGCTCCTCGTGGATCGCCTGGTTCAGGTGCGTGTTCTTATTCTGCGAGAAGCAAAACGTTGCTGCAGCTCAACACGTCATGACGCTAAAAGTGGCGCGTCGCATTAGTGACTCCGATACGTCGCCGCACGCCGAGCGTTTCCTCACCTCCAGTTCCTCGTTCTGCTTCTGCAGATCTTCCAGGATCATCTGCAGCTCCTCCTCGTCCTCGCTCTCGCTCTCGCTGTCGGACGAATACTCCTCCGTCTCGCTGCGGCCCTGCTGCCGGCTGAGGAGGAAGACGAGCCGCCCGGTTACAGCCGGTAACCGGCGACGCCCACACCGACGCCCTCACACACTCTGTGTGTGTCTCTTACCTCTGGATGTCGGCGATCTCGGCCCGCAGCCGCTCGATTTCCTCCTTCTCCGTGGCGATCTGTCGGCGCAGCACCTGCTCCAGAGAGATCAGCTCCTCCTGCTCCGTCAGAATCTCGTTTTCCTGATTGGTGGGAGGAGGCGGAGGCTCGTCACTTCAAAGCACAACCTCAGGTTATCGCTCAGTGTGAGGACGGCTCACCTGGGCGAGCAGAAGATTGATGACTTCCTCTTCGTTCTCAGTCATTTCCTCTTTTGAGACGTCTTCTTTTGACAGACTTGCTATCTCCTGGGCGATTTTACTCTCACACTCCTGAAACCACAGTGAGAAAATCAAGCATTTTTAACCTCCAAGGCGTTAGCGGCTCTCAACACGCGGAGGTGTGTTTGCCCACCTGGCGTTTGGCTTCTCTCAGCTTGCGTTTGAGCGCCGTCAGGATCCTCTGAACCTCCCACAGCCGCTCTTCTTTGGAGAGGTCCTTCACGCCGGCCTGCAGGTCCCGGTGCAGGCAGTTCAGGAGGAACTCCTGAAACGTGAACATCAAAGGTTGTTATGGCCTGATGGCGAGAGTCTGATGAACAATAAATCCTCTTTATCTCCAAGTCCAAGTATTTAAAACATACAAACAGTCAAATTTCATCTCGAGTGGGTGAGACCGGTACAAAACAAACCTTTAGACTTTTTTACGTGGTGGTGAAGAGCAGAGATGAATAATGTCTATATTTACACAAAACCATACAGTTTCAACATAAAGCCAATTTTAATGAAACCTTCTATCTCCTATACATTCTGGGTGATTTTACAAACCGACAGCACGGCCTTGAGTAACAAAGCTTTTCATGCCAATATCTCAGCTCGGGTCTCAATGTTGTTTTGTGTCGCTGCTCTTAAGAATTTTGTTTACAATTTTCTTGGTGGTTTGTCCGGATTGGAGCCTCTTGCTGACCAGCTTCGGCCCACAGGCCTCATGTTTGACACCCCTGATTTAAAAAGACAAAAACAAGGCTGCGGTTTGACCCTGACAAGAAATATTTTTTTCTCGGGTCGTATTTATAAACAGAACTTCATCTGTTTGTATCAGAATGATTGTTTGTCTTTAAGATAACGCAGGAAAAACAAAGTGTTCATCTGGAGAACATGGTGACGCAATACAAACCGAGAAAGAGACAAAACAATGTGCAGTGCTGACAAGACGCTAAAGAAGAGACGCTTACCGCTGCATCACTCTGTTCACCATAAACCCACTAAAACTACCATTATTCAGCTTTACTCAGGAATAAGAAAATATACATTCCTTGTATATTTAACACACAACAGTGAAAAGCAACATAGAAAGTTAAATTTAAAAGCTGGAAATCATCGTGACGTTGTAAAACGGACACCGACCTGCCGCCGGATCTCCTCCTTGATGCTCTCCTGGGTTTCGGGCAGCGCCGGCATGGTGGCCATGTTGGACCAGCGGAGCGGCCGCACCACGGGCTTCAGCACCACGTCTCCGAACAGCTCGCGCACGTGGGTGAAGAAAACGTAGAGGACGCGGTTCCCGATCTGTACGGGAAGCACAGGGAAGCTGAAATGTGACGTTTCTGGGAGAGTAAAGAGCCGATCTGGACGGGAAACGTCCTCATATTTATTCATCCTGATTAAACTGACCGAGGGACTCGACTGCTTAATTGAAAGGAGAGTTTATTTAGCGACCGTGCGGGTGCTGCTGCTGTTGGGTGTGAATAAATAGGCCAGGAGCAGAGACGTCTCCCCTATGGGAATAAATTAGCTAAAGTGGGGCATCGCTTTAGAGACAAACTACTTGATCCAATAAAAACTGGGCTGGCTGGTGGCTGAGGGGAGTCGTTCCTTTTTCTTTATCTCCTGACCTGTATGGTGGGATTGAGGACGATGGAAATGTTCTGGATGTTCATCTTGGTGTCGGCCTCGCGGGCGATGACGTGGTCCATGTGCGTGACGAGCCAGGAGAGGAGCAGCCGGCTCTCGGGCGGCACGTCGCCCAGCAGCCTCTGGAACTCCGTCACCTTCTCGGCCTCCACCTGCCGCCCGCAGGCGTCCTCGAAGCGCTGGGCCAGGTCGCGGCCCAGCAGGTTCTCGGGCAGCTCGCGGAGGTACTGCTTCAGCAGGCTGGCCACCGTGTGCGGGTCGTACTCCTCCAGGCAGGGACACTCCTCCCGGTCGTACGCTGCTTTCAGCTCGTCCACCTTGGACTTCATACCTGACGGGGACGGAAGATGCTCAGATTTGACTTTACCCATGACTGAAGGTAAGATCTGCGGCGGGTTTTTTCCTACCTGAGACCCGGTAGATCCCCTCACACTTCATGCCGTAGTTTTCGATGTAGTCCACACACTCCCTGAAGATGGCGGGCAGCTGGAGGCCGTCGTACAGCGCCGTCCTCTTCACGGCTTCGGTCAGTGGGGCTCCGAAGATGGGCCTGAAGGTGGGGGCCTCCACCGGGACCGGCTCCGCCTCGGTGGTCGGCTTCTTCTTCTTCTTCTTCTCCTTCCACTGCTTCACCACGTCGGCGGCCGTCAGGTCCTTGGACTTCTTGTCCTTGGCCTTGTCCTCCTTGGGACACTTCTCCTTCACTTTGAAGTCCTTCTCTTTCTTCTTGGAGAAGCTGGGCTTCTTGAACACGTGGATTCCCTTGGAACGCTTCATCTTGGACGGGCTCTCCGCTTCGTCCGCCGAACTGTCCTCCTGGAAGGCGGCGTATCCCTCCGCTGGGAGAGCAAAGGAAGAGAGACCGGGTGAGATACGAGGGGCAAGAGACCCCCGGCGTCCCTCTCGTTTTCCCGCTACGACTAAACGTCGACAGCGGCGGAAGAGAAAAGGCAGGAAAAGAGAGAAAGAGAGAGAGAGAAGATAGTAGAGGAGGGGGAGAACGGGGACTTGGAAAAGAGGTCAGCCACTGATTTAGCAGCTCCCACTGCACCTCACACCTTTTCTCTTCAGAACAGACGCAGGTTTCCCAGTTCTCACTAGAAATAAATGCAAGAACGATAGAGTGGAACGCATAAAGTCTTGTTCCAGGTTCAATTATTCCCACGAGAAGGAGACGCACCTTCACTCGGCCTCGGTGGGAGTGCTCTGAATCTGTTCATCTCTTCACTCATGTTGGTGATGGAAAAACATCCTCAGAAGAGGAACGTTTCTCTCCTAAATGTCTTTACCAACACTGATAGGACATTAAAACATTACTGCTGCTTTGAAAGCATCTTCGTGGCCTGAACTACCTGATCTGCAGGAAGCATTAAAGTGGGATGGATGTCGATCCAGTTTTGTCTGTGTAGCACAAAACACAACAACTCAACTGGGCCTAATCAATAAATCTGGAAGGAGCTGATCAGAACAATAATCAGATGCTGGACTGATACCTAAATAAAGGGAATTACACTTAAGGTGTTACTGCACTTTAATATTGAGCATGTGCAAAAAGTCTGATTACTGTTAACTTTGACAAACCTGCAGAAATTTTTCTAATACGTAGTGTGTTCCTTTCTGCATCACTTAAACTAATCTAGAGCCAAGTCTTTTTGTCAATCTGCTATTTCCACGTACAATAATATACTGAAATACATCTAAAAGTCCAACTTCCAAGTTTCTTTCCTCCTCCAACAACGAGATGTTGCATATTTCTGCACATTTTCCTCAAACCCCCCCGTCATGCCAGCACTCTGAGCTCCAACATAAATATTGTTCATCTCTTACTCCGTTTCTCCTTCTTCTTGAACTTGTTCTTCTTCTTGCTGTGCTCTTTGTCGTCGTCGGAGACGTAGGCGTCCGGCGGCTCGTGGTGGTGGTGTCCATCGTGCGGCGGCGACGGCTCGCCCGTGCGATACAGGCCGGGGAACTTGGTGGGGCTGATTTCCTCGGAGCTGGGCGTGCGGGCCACGCTCCCGGGGTGCTCGGCCCGCCGCTGCTCGCCGGGGCTGCTGCTGGGCGGCAGGAAGCACTCGGTCATGGCTGCTGCGGCCTCCTCAATCCTTCGACCGGAACATTATCTCTCCATCACACCTGCGGCAGAAAGAGAGAGAGAGAGAGAGAGACGTCAGGCTGGGAAGCAACAATAACACATTTGTATGTTGAATAGAAAATCCCTTCCTTCTACCTCAACCAGGGTTTGAATCCTTCCCCACAATCTGTCTTGTCCTTTTCTTTCTTCGATCCCCCACCAGAACGGCACAAAGTCTCAAAGCTAATGTGGAATTGTTGGTTTTTCTCTGTAAAAGTACTTTAAAATGACTGGGCTGTATTTGGCGCTTTAGAAATAAAATTTAATTGAATACTGATACCTCTATAATATTGTGCAAGAATCCAGATAATGTCATTTTATCTTTTTTTCTCTCAGTTATATATTGTTCAAAACAGGAAAATTGCAATTTTATTATTTGCATTTACTTAGTCTCCATCATTATATCAGTCATTCTGATGATAGCTGATTCAAAACACTAACAAGTCAAAAGCCTGTGAATGAACCAAAACCCATTCTTAAAATATTTGAACAATATCTGCATATTTCCCCAAGTACACAGTAGACGGATGGATCAATATGAACGGAAGCTGTTTTGTAATTTTTTAGTCCAAATCAACCTGCCTCCAAACACAGACACTACCCAGTGTTAGTTTCATGATGAGGATGGAGTTTGTCACGATCTGATCAAGCATTAAAGTACAAAAATCAGTCAGCAGGTGTTATCAGTAACTTCAAAATTCTTCCAAACCACTAATATAAAATGAAAATGACAGAAAACACGACGGAATAGATGTGATAAAACGCTGAGATCAGCGTAGAATCTGTGGTTGACATGATTTTATAACCTTTTTCATGCATAAATATAACTTTTCAAACTTTTTAAACCTCAAAATTGTGAATTATGTGTGTCTTGGGGCAGAATGCATATCATATAAAGATGCAAATCATGTCACAAAAGGAAAAAAAAGTCTTAAAAGTTTACATTTCCATGTTGTTCAGTGGGTGTCCTTGAAATGATTATTAGCCAGAACACGTAGTTCACAAATAACATTGGTGAACTTATAATGTTTCGGCGACATCAACAGTCAAAACAAAATGAACTTAAGAGTGATAACAGCAATATTCACGAACTTTATATACAAAAGTAGCAGCTCAGTTTTAGAAAAAAACAACTTTCTATGCATTTCAGAAACAGTTTAAACTAAGCGGATAAGAAACAGATATGTAAATTTGTCTTTTTGAAAGGAAAACATGCTGCAATACCTTGTCTATGAGCATAGCCGAGAAAAAATAAATAAGAAAAATCAGTGTAACATTTATATTTATCCAGCAGATGGGGCTCTGACATACAAACATCTTCCACGTCCCTACAACAGGTCGACTCTGACATTTACAGGCATCAAAAACTAAAACTGCAGACCCACGGTGGAGTATTTTTGATAGATATTACTCTAAATACATTAATGTCAATCTATAGGAAACAACAACACGTCTGTCTGCTTGTGCTGATGTCTAATCAAACACAAAACAGGAACTCGAGCACTCAATTTGAGAAGTAGCTCGATAACTGTCATCCAAATGTTGATCAAAATTAATCTGTTTACTGTAAAATGATGCTCATACAGGAACTGGAAGTTAGAAAACAGCTGTATCAAGAGGTAAATAGTCGATAAACATGACATGCTGCACGACAAACCTGGGAAATAAACCAATATCCATCTGTTTGTCAATAATTTCTTCATTATCTAATATAGTAAATATACAGATTAAACCTGTGTGGCACCTTAATCCACCTTCGCTTTGGGAGATTAACCTCGCCAGGTCCTGTATCCACACCGAAACATCTTAATCTAAACATGCAGTTACTCAGCTGTTCGTCTGCCAGTATGAATTTACTGATTTTAATTGTATTTTTTCATTCCAAACGTCTTAAAGTGTTGCTGTGTTGCTCTGCTCTCAATGGGCCCATATGCTAACGTTAGCTGTGCTAGGTGCTAGCCAGCCTGTACGTCACGTTAAAACCTCCCGATTCACCCGCACAAACCAACCGTGACATATTCAACCAGCTGCACGTAATTAAATGTGTTTCGAGACTGGCGTGCAGGAGTGAAAGGTGTACAAGTGAAAAGGTGAGAAACTTTACCGCAAACTATCCCGTTCGGCTTCAGAGCAGCTTCCGGTTGTCTTGTGTACTAAATAAACCCTGCTGCGCATGCGCAAATGTACGAGTGCATGACGGGGAATGTAGTCAAATCAGACTCGATTGCCGTTTGACGTTTCTTCACATATTTACACAAATTCAGTCTTTATAAGGGGAAAAAAACCCCGTTTGGAGCAATGAAGTCTGTTTAGGCTGCAGAGTTATTTGCAATTCGAGTGATTTGAAAAGCAGCTGCAAACTAAGTTTGGAGGAAAACCACTTGCTATTCTCAACTGTGTGTACTTTCCCAAAAGCTGTGGTCGGACAAGGAAGACTGGAAGTCATCATGACATATGAAACACATTAGTCCTCTGATCTCTGTTGGCACCGACCGCTCCGAGCCACACAGCTGCGGTGGCGAAATGAGGCTGTGATTCAATATCATAAAAAAGAAAAGACAAGACAAGACAAGGTCTCATTGTGTGTCTGGTAGATGAGTCTGTGCAAACTGCTGCTGCATGCCAAGCGGGAACATAATCAGTGATAGGGCACCCTGCTGCCTTTTCAAAATGTGCTGGCATCACAAAGAGCATTTGTGTGTGGCGGTGAGCGATTGGCATCAGAAAATGTTCCTTTCTTCCCTCCTTTCACTTGCATGCGACAGTCAGCGAGCACACCTGTGGACCAGAATGGTATAATAACAACTCTGTTTCCCCAGGAAATGATGCGTTTCCTGCCACGGGCAATTCCAGGCTAAGATTAGAGTAGGAGACAGGCAACTGGGAGGAAAAAAAAAAATACATTTACCTACTCACCCAAGCATTACACTTCATCCCCAAAGCAAAATAATAAATGGAAAAAAAAAAAAAACAGACAACACGTCACTTCAAACCACATATTCTTTTTTTATTTGTCATGAGACGGGGATTTAGTGGATCATAATTGTAAAAATATTTATATATACCTCTAGTAAAAAAAAAAAAAAAAAGACACTATTGCAAACATCTAAAAATATACAGTGACACAATAACAGCAGAGAAAAACAATTTGCAGGGGTGGGGGAGGGGGTGGGGGTATTTTACAAGGTAAAGTGAGGAATGCTAACACATAACAGTCCTATTCTCCTCTGCAGCTCAGTCCTCTTGGTGTGGCCCACACATTCTGGTACCAACATGCGCCGGCTCTTTCAGAAGAGGCAGTTCATGCATTTCACGGCCTTGCTGCCGTAGTCCACGCACTCGGGTCCGATGCACTGGCAGCAGGCGTTGTGGAACCAGCGGTACTTGGACCCTCCCATCGACTCGCAGTATAGTTTACACTGGCGGATGGACACGCAGTCATCGAAGTACACCACCGTGCACATGTTTTCTGGAAAAAGAAAAGAGCACGCGAGAAAGTCGCCGTGAGTCACAGATCCAGTAAAAGTGGATTTATAAAAACAAGCAATTACCTCCGAACCTCGGTCTTCCTACGTTTACTTGAAGGGTGAGGTAAGTCTGTTGCCCAATACTTAAACTGCTCCACGTGTTTTTGGTGAGCTTAATGAGTTACCCTCTTCAACTCGGCTTTTATTGCTTCATAGCAAACAGCCCCGATCATCCAGGCAAAACAACCACAAATGAGAATGAAGAAAAGAAAAAAAAAAAGGAGGAGGGGGGCAGCGGAGCAACACTTTTAACCCGTTTACGTCTCCCTTAACTCTTCTGGCGGCAGCGTCTGGATCTCGAAAAACCGAACAGGACCGTCAGCCGTGGCAACGCCATGACGTTCCCGCAGGTTTCGTACGTGTAAACGAGAAAAATGCGACGCGAGCGGAAAGTTTTCCGCTCGGTGTTTGTCATCCTCTGTGACTCAGAAACTTCATGAGTCATGTGGCGACGCCGCCGCCGCGCTGCTGCAGCTTCGACACAGTTATGAGGACTAAGATCATCGGACCTCATGACTTTATCGCGGCACAATCTCGGCCGTACCTCGGGTGTCGTAGCTGGCGTGGATGCTGTTCCCGGGCACCGACACGTTGTGGGGCTGGCTGTCGAGCGACTCCAGGAAGGACACCAGGTTCTCGTGGTGCGAGAGCTCCTCGGCGACAGGGAAGGTGTCCACCATCATGTTGATGGGGGCGTCGCCTTCGGTGAGGGCGCGGAACAGCGAGGGGATGGGGCGGTGCAGCTCCTCCACCGTGCTCTTCGACGTGGCCGGCGAGTCGCTGTAGTTCTTGGGGTTGCACATCCCTGCGACGGAGAGAAAATAAACACGTTCAAATTCTCTGGCTTCACTCGTTCTGATCGGTTTCCTGCAGCGACTCCAGACATAACGAAGGTGCTACAGGCGGCGATTAAAGACGATTTCATCGACGAACTGTGGAAAAAGTGGATCGACTAGATTATTTTCCAGTTGAAGCTCTTTTATAATGAGGCCACATTCATCTCATGTTTATCTTCAGCGAGTCGAACCGGTAAAATAGTCCATAATAACCTTTAAATTCAAACTATTAGGTTTTTATTTCTTGTGGCGCAGAAGTATACGTGATGAAAATGTCAATATTTGTGCGAATTGATGGACAATAAGAACAATGTTTTACTCCAGTGTCATGACTCCCGGCCCATACTCTCCTGCTAGTTTTCATGGTGCTTTTCCACTCGTTCCTACGCGACTCGACTCGCTTTAGACACTTTTCCACTACGTGTTCGACTATGAGTTCTCCGAGCCACAGACGCCACCGGTGTTTCGGATTTACTTGTTTTCCCTTGTAACCCGTCGCGGTCATAACGAACGCCATTTAACCAAATTTCCATTGAAGGTTAAAGTATCGAAGCGTTTGTTTGTCTCATTTTAACATCAGCTGCTGGTGGCAGAAGTCACCAGTTAACAGGGGCACCAGTGAAACCGAAACACCGTATAATGAAGCGCGACCATAACGACCCACAATATGTAATATTAATAAATATATACGATTAAATTGATATCTAATGCATGTTTGCTCTGTATTAGGGGATACAGATTACTTATGCAACGGGGAAAAGCTCCAATGACTCCGCCCACGCCCCGGTGGTACTATTGTAATGGAAAACTGAGTCGAGTAGGAACTCGTGGAAAAGATAGTTGACAGTCACCGTAATAACAATCCAACTTGGTCGTCTGTCCACCAGAATGTCCATGAAGTCTTGTTGTTAATGTTTCGAGCGTATCGCTCTCTGCTGCACGTGAGAAAAACAGCACCCACTAGTGGCCCAACATGAAAACTACATTGTTTTCAAAATGTCGCCGTGTGAAGGTGAAACCTTTCTGAAACGATGCATTTTCACGTAGCACGTTGTGTAACCGGGGGGCGGTTTATACTTATAGTTATAAATTCACTGTCAAGTCAAACACAGTTTGAAACATCAGCGTTTCACTCAGAACCTGCAGACCGTTTTCCCCACACGGTTTCCGCTCAAACCACGCCGCCCTTCAGAAGTGTCTCGTCTCAATTAAGCTTTTTAACACTTCATTTCATTCCCAATCACGGTAGCGATCGCCCCGCAAAGTCCCCACATCCTCCGATATGATCTCCCCCAAACCTTTTAAAGGAGTCAAAGTGAATTATTGCTAATGGGTAAATCATTTAATGGGGAATGGAGTTTGACAGAGGAGTTGGATTACAAACCGACGCTAAAAGCAGAGCCAGAGCAGCTGGTTTAGATAAAATGTACACATGGGTCCTCCCTGTGTCTCCTCCTCCTCCTCGCTGCTAAAACACACCGTCCTCTCCCCGCCGCTCTAACCACTCGCAGATACACACTTCAAAGCGCTCCGCGTTTGGCACAGATAACATGTTTATAGTGGAAACTTGCTGAAAGTGGACACAAACTAAGTCAAATCTTAAGTGAGGAGAGTCAACGCTGCATGCCGGCTCAAAAAACAAAAAAAACCTGCATGGTGGGAAAACACCTCCAGAACATCTGTGCAGCAGCAGCAGCAGCAGCAGCAGCGACCAGTTCAGTGTCACGTTGCTCCACATTAAAGAGCTTTAATAAAGCCTCCCTGTCAGCACCAGCAGCAATTTCTGTCTGTCAAAACAGATCTGAGAGGCAACGGGGCAGGAAATCAACCTGGTGGCTGCTCCACCGGAGGCAGAGGATTATGAGTAGCGGCTCGTCGGGGTTGTGGATTGATTGTTCAAAAGTCAGACGGGCTGCAGGAGCAAAGAGAAACTTCTGAGGAGTCATGCTGTGCGAGATAAAACAACCCGGCAAAGACCAAAAAAAAAAAAAGAAACAAAAAATGATATTCAAGGCCAAGAAAAGAAACGACACAAGCAAAATGACCTCATAAAGCTGCAAAAACACACAAAACAATCAAACTTAAGCACTAAAAAGATGCAAACGAAGCAGTTCCACAAGTAAAAAACAATGATCAGACATCTTAACAAGCAAAAAACATGCAAAACCGTCACAAAGTCAATAGAAATCATTAAACAGAAACTGGGAGGTTCGACGTTCAGTATGTTTAAAAAACAAAAACAGGAAATGATCAGACAGCCAAAACAAGCAAAAACATACAAGAAGAGACGCAGACAACCACAAACTGCTGTAACTAGACTGAATAAAGCAGAAAATAACCACAAAGAGGAAAATAAGACAAAAAAAAACAACCAAAAAACATCTAAAATGATGTGCAACACAAACACAAGCAGCATGAATCAAGACGACAAAACCACAAACTCAAAACTGAGACAGAATGAGGAACAACACTGAAGACAACGAACTTAAATAGACTTTTTATGGGCAAATTGAAGCAGTTTAAGATGAATCCTTCATTATTACGCTCCTGTAGACTTTGTCTCCTTCAATCTGTACTTTAAATTTCAGTTTTGTTTTTATTGCATCGTAAATTAGCTTTTCTACATCGACAAACAATGAATAACGTTTTGCCCAAATTCAATAAAATTTATTTAATCTACTAAGTCTGAGAATTGATAGGAACTTTTTCATGTTGAATTTTATATACGTGTGTGTGTGTGTGTGTGTGTGTGTGTGTACACGTGTGCATTTGTACATAGATTTATATGCACGTCAATTCAAATGAATAAAAATCTATCTTTTTTTTCTCTTTTGTATCTGTATCATTTTGACATGTCGGGACTAAAAATAAAAAAAATAAAAGTAAAATTAAGAAATAAATACATAAAAAAAAACTGTGAATTGCACTGACATATATAAATGACACTCACAAATACCTACTTCCTTACAATAATCTGAGTATTAGTACTGCATTACTTCCACTCCTGCAGATACTTTCCTCTCCTGCCCCACCCTCCTCCTTTGAAGGGAGGAGTCAACACTCGCCTCTCGCTGTTTTCCACTTTCATAAATCCGGATGTTTTGGACCCTGTCCCCCCCCTCCATCCTCCCCTCCCCTCCTCCCCCCTCACACCTCCCGGGGTCAAAGTTCAGGAGTTCGGCTGCAGCTTCATCCGGCCTCCTCATCCTCTCCTCCGGAGGGTTCGGTGAAGCGGCGCGGACGAGATCTGGCTCGGCTCAGCTCACACTCGTCTCGTATCGAGGCAGAACGTGTTTCACGGCGAGGTGACGGAGACACGGACAAGAGACTCCGGCAGCGTTGAGGACGGAGGTCAAGGCGGTTTGTCGAGAGTACGGGGCAAATCTAAAGCGTCCAGCTTTAACCCTTCGTCAGACAAGATCTGACGCATCGCTTCAGGTTTTCTAACTAAATGGAAGGAGAAACTAGAACAAAGGAAACATTCGTTTCACCAGAGCGTCAAACTGTTTTCTTTGAATTTCCCACCATTTGACTTGGAGCCTCTTTCCGGCCGGTTTATGTTTGACATCCCTGTGCTTAAACAGTAAACTATTCGTCTCATTACCTCTGCCAACAAAAATTGGACCAAGAAGGTTAGGGTTTCAGCTGCGCGTAATTATTTATTTATAAGTATTTTACCGACCTCTCGCAAAAACTCTTAATCCAAATCGCATGAAATCTTCAGAGATGAATTGTCATCACCCAAGGACCAATTGATTAGATTTTGAGACGTTAACGAGTAAATCTTTCCGAAAGAATCCTCCAAAACTGCAAAAAACAAAAGTCCCATGCAAAACGGATGAGAGAGGCACCCCATGGAGGAGATCAGCGTCTGTTGCCATGGAGACGCTCCCTGCTCAGTGTTTCACACGGTGATGTAGCTAACTGACAGGCTAGTTAGCATCGATATGCGCTAACGGCTAACACGCTAGCCATGCGAACTCGGTTCCGCAAACAAATGTGGCTTTGGTGAACGTCTGCGCTCTACCGAGTGTAGCTCTGGAATAACTCAAGCACTGCCGGTTAAAACTATCTATTTATTTTTTCCCATTACATTTCATCCACCGTACAAACCCAGCAAATCACTTCAAATGTGCTTTTTAAATAGTAATCTAATACCGTAAATATACATACTATTTTTTTTTTTTTTAAAAGGAGTTAAAGCTTTTATTTTACTCTATTTTGAGAATATTATAATGAAAAATGGTGAAATGTCAGATTTTGTAAAATTTTTAATACCTTTAATTGTAGTATTTGAAGTGCTGCAAAATATTTTGCAGATTTATCATCATTACGATATCAGTGTGTGATACGTACATTTATTAAGAGTTTTCATATACTTAGTGTTTATGCTCGGAGGATTTAACGTGCACGATTGTACATAGGGTCGAAAAATGGGATTATTTGAGATTAACTTGTGAAATTTGTTTTACAAATGGAATCAATCAATGGGTTGAATTATTTTCCATGTGAAGGCTTTAGTTTGCACAAAATAATGTAAAAGTTATAGAAAACAACCAAACTCAAACACGTGCGATGGAAAAAAAAACCAAAGACAAACAAATGAATTTACGCTCAGCACCAACAATCAGGAATAACAATCAACATGTTGAAGATGAATAATTCACACATTTTAAAGAGTTCGGCTCTCACAGTTGAGTTCAGTAGAAATGCCTGTCGGCCTCTGTAGCAGACACGCTGATGGTTTCCACAGATGCTCCGCAGTGCGTCTCGCTGTCTAAATACTTTTTTTTTTTTCTTTCTTGTTAAAGCGTGGGCTGAAGTTTTCCCACTCCCCCACCCGACCCCCCCCCCCCCCGCCCCCAAATATAAAAAAAGATATTGCTGACTAACCGGCTGCCTGCTGTAAAATAAGTATCTCAGAGGCGCTCACCCACGCAGTCGCAGCACTCCTCCCAGAGGTTCCCCAGGCACAGCATGCACTCCTTGCAGCAGGAACAGTTCCCGTCGGACGGGCGACACTGGCACAGCTCCTGCAGAGAAAAAAACACCACGGCCGTTAGGCGCCGCCGACTCCCGCCGGCGGAGAGACGAACGATGAGATAAACCGTTTTTATGACTTCAGAAATTTCAGGATTCCTGCCGATGAAACTGAGCCGAAGGGAAGCAGATCGGAGGGAAACTGAACACGGAGCCGAGGGGAGGATATTTGTTTATTTAGACAAAAGAAATAATTAAAGAATCCAGCTTCGCTTCACTGACCTCAGTTTGGCTTCACTTCCTTATGGAGAAAGACAAACTAAACTTTTTTTAAAAGTATTTTCTTCTAGAGCATGAATGTTGACTAAACAGAGGTCATGGGGGTCATGCCAGCCATCGCAGGGTCAAAGGTCAACACCTGGGTCACCAAAATCAATAAACATGTTGAATTTTTAATTCTCATCCTATTAAAAACGGCTGTGTCGGTGTAGAACAAGTACTTAAATAATATATATATATATACTTTTCGTGTCACTTTGTAATGGTTTTCCAACAGCATGGCCTGCACGAGGCCCCAGAAGTGAAGAAAGTCCATCATCTCTTTGACTTGCTCCACTTTTTAGTGAACGTGAGGCTCATCCAGGCCAACCAGACCTTCTCCCTTCATGACATCATGCAGGGAAAATAACCCCTCCCTCTGGTAGTGGATTCTCACTTCCCACAGGTCGATGACCTTTGCCCTCTAGAGTTACAGGCAGTCGCAATTTTCTTTTCTCCTTGCAAACAATACCAGAAAAGAGTAGGCGGGACGGACACAGCTCATTTGCATTTAAAGGTACAGTCACAGAAACAGCCTGTTCTCAGCAGAGTCACTTGAGGGACTTTTAGACTGAAATTCAGGACCAAGGCTGGATTTGGAGAAAAGTACTTTGGATACAACGTTGTTGGAGCTCGGACATGATGTGAAATTGTTTGGAAAACTGTATAATATGGGAAATGAACTTATATCAAACTGAACTGCTTGAAACAAAAGTTAATCACTTTTTCACATGTGTAAAATGTCCATATGAACAAGAATAAAATAGACAAAAGCTAAAAACTTAATGAGAACAAATAACTTGGTGAAGGAAAAAACAAATGTTCAAAATCAGCTTTTGTGACCATCATTTATTGAGACTTTCAATCTTTTGTATATGAGATAATAGTATATGTTATATTTTATACATTAATATCATGAAGTATGAAACAAAGATATTTCAGTTTATGTCCTAAAAATGGAATCTATGGAAGTTGTCCTGGTATATATGAAGGGGAAATTACTATACAAATTGTCTGTTTCTGCGAATAGTGAGTGCATTAGTGAGTGTCATTCATGATGTTCAGATTACAACTGAAGTGTTTTTCTAAGACTAAAAGTATAAAATTAATATAAAATATAATATAAAAGTATAAAAAAATAAGAACACTTCAATTTTTTTAAATTCTTTTTTGAGTAGAATTTAGTCGTTAACCTAATAACTTAAAATTATTATTTGTCTTTTAGAAATGTCTAACTTAAATTCGGGCAGATTATAAAGGCGGGAGAAGCACTTTTGTTCCATTTCCTTTTATGTGTGAATTAGTTTTTTGTAATTGATTTTAACTAGATTAAAATTTATTTAATTTAAAAAAAAATTGTGTTGTGTTTGTTTTGTAATATAATATTATTGTGAACCAAAACATTTCTGAGAAGCTGTACTTTTATTGTGAAAAGTTAAATAGAAATATTGTGGCAAACAAAAGAGTATCAAATTTGTGGAAAACCACGACGGCATGCGGTGAAACAGTCGATGGAGAAGAGGTGAGTGTGACTGGAGGGTTCGGAGTGAAAATCGACGGAGGAGGAGGAGGAGGAAGAAGAGAGGAGGAAGAAGAGAGGAGGAAGAGCTGGTTTTCCTGTGACGACCATCACGACCAGAGACGACGGCTATCGGAGAATGCGAGACGTGTGCAGACAGAAACAAACGCAGCGACTGTACTTCTGTTCAGGAGCGTATCAGGTCCCGACACGTCCGACTTCACAGCAATGAAATCACTTTCCTGACGCGTCACGTCAGCGGATGATTAAAGGGCGGCAGCGGCGGCAAGCGACAAAAAGCACATTTAATAATGGCCGGGGCGAAATCCTACAGGATGTAATACGTTGTCGAGTTTTCACTGTATCGGGTCTGTTAGCAAGTGCTTCAGTCTACTTTTAAATAACAATAATTTAAATGACAACAGCAAACATCAAAACAGTTTAAAGAACTGTATTATAAAGTACCATCCTCTTTTTTTTTTTCAGCCATTAAACCAGATTGTATTTTTTTGGCATTTAAAAAATGACATGACGTGATCAGACCGGAGTGAATATATGGTAAAAATCCTATTTAACTTGGTTTAAGTCTGAGAAATGTTCAGTGTTTTTCCCTGTAGTGTCTTTCAGGGGGGAAAGAAATGAATAAAAGGGTAAAAAGAAAAAATTAATAAAAAAAAGAGAAAAAAGAATGAAAGAAATGGGAAAATTTTAAAAAGAAGGAAAAGGAAAAAAAAAAGAAAAAGGAAAAAAAGGGAAAAAAAACTAAAAGGAAAAAAGAAAGAACAGGAATAATGGAAGAGAAACAAGGAAAAGGCAAAGAAAAAGGAACTAAGATGGAGAAATCAAAAAGGATAAAAGAAAGAAAGAAAGAAATGGGAAAAATGAAAAAGGAAGGAAAAAACTGAAAAATCAAAAGAGAAGAAAATGGGGAAAAAAGGAAAAAACCTGTAGTTTCTTCCACTTCACTGAGTACATGAGTTAAATTAGTATTTCTCTGTATACTTTCCGTGCTTGAATAAACGTACTTCAACTAAACAAGCAGATCGTGTGTATTTCTATCGCGTCTGTGTTAAAATCTAAAAGAATAACTCCACTATCTGCATCACTTTCTCTCGGTCAGCCACTTTGGTTGATTTAATGTTTGAATTAAAGCTTCAAATCACAGCAAAGCAGAAGAAATGTATGATTTTGAACCGCAGCCACAATATTATGTCATCTGGCTCCGGGATTGTTGCAGCTGCTCGCATGCTGATCTCCTCTTACCGCACGAAAAACACACCAGAGTAAAAAAGATCCCACGTTTAGTGAATCCATTTCACCGATGGTCTGTTTGAGAGTAAAACGAGCAATCAGGCAGGTGGAAATTCAGATTTACTGCATTAAAACATGCGAGTGTGACTGAACCTGAGAAGGAGTTTTTGCTTTTTCTCACTTTTTAAATTACGTCACAAAACCAGAAATCTAACGGGTCCGACAGTTACGTCCGTGGTGTCATGACTCACGGTCCATATTCTCCTGGGAATTGGTGCTTTTATTTTGACAGTCACCGTAATATCAATCCAACTTGGTGGTCTGTCCACTAGGATGTCCGTGTTCTTCTATTGTTAATGTTTCGAGCGTATTGTTCTCTGCTGCATGTGTGTGAAAAACAGCACCCACTAGTGGCCCAACATGAAAACTACATTGTTTTCAAAATGTCGCCGTGTGAAGGTGAAACCTTTCTGAAAGGATGCATTTTCACGTAACACGTTGTGTAACCGGGGGGGCGGTTTATACTTATATTATAGCTATAAATTCTCATTCTTCTCTGCTGCATGCCTGTGTGATTTTATTACTAAAACAACCAAAAGCACCCACTAGTGGCCCAACATGCTAACTACATCGTTTTCTGAACATTCCCACGGAAACAGACATCGTTTTCAAAATGTTGCCGTGTTAACATGAAACATTTCCGAAACAAAAATGAACAAATTATGTATTTTCACTTCACATGTCACTCCTCGTGTTGATGTCCTGCCGTTTCATTATATTAAGACAAAAAGGACTTTCGGGCTTTTCTGCTTTATGATTTGTGTGGACGAAAACACACAAAACTAATTTTCTTGAGAGAATAAAAAATCACTTTATCACTATATTGTATATCACTTTATTACTATATTGTATATCACTTTATCACTATATTGTATATCACTATATTGTATATCACTTCATCACTATATTATATATCATTTCATTACTATATTGTATATCACTTCATTACTATATTATACATCACTTCATTACTACATTGTATATCACTTCATTACTATATTGTATATCACTTCATTACTATATTATACATCCCTTCATTACTATATTGTATATCACTTTATCACTATATTGTATATCACTATATTGTATATCACTTCATCACTATATTATATATAATTTCATCACTATATTGTATATCACTTCATTACTATATTATACATCCCTTCATTACTATATTGTATATCACTTTATCACTATATTGTATATCACTATATTGTATATCACTTCATCACTATATTATATATAATTTCATCACTATATTGTATATCATTTCATTACTATATTGTATATCACTTCATCACTATATTGTATATCACTTCATTACTATATGGTATATCACTTCATTACTATATTATACATCCCTTCATTACTATATTGTATATCACTTTATCACTATATTATATATCATTTCATCACTATATTGTATATCACTTCATTACTATATTGTATATCATTTTATTACTATATTGTATATCATTTTATTACTATATTGTATATCACTTCGGAGGCCCCCAATTAGATTTTACTGGTTTCATGAATTCTGCTTGTTGAAAAGTAATTGAATGTACTATTTAATTAGAAATTGAATTAAAAGTATACCTTTATGATGTAATATCACAATAATGATATAATCTCAAAAACAAAATCTCTAAAATCTTCTGTCAAGTTTGATTTTAGTTGACGAAAGTAAACAAAACTAACTCTGTGAGCCAAATAAATAAAATAAAGTATCTTGGCAATGAGAGGAAGAGTTTTTTTCTTCCCGAGCCGGATCGTTTGTGCTTCATCGGCTGATTTTCACAGCGGAGAGAAAAGTTGTGACAAGAAAACCCTGGAACTCCCGAGGAAACGGAAAAACAAATGGCTGCGATTGAAAAGTGGGTGAGAGAGGCCGAGCGGCTCCTCTTCCTCCCCCTCTGGCTCCTCTTCCTCCCCCCTCTGGCTCCTCTTCCTCCCCCCAGCTCCCCCCTGACACAGAACAGGGAGCACATTCCTCCACGTCAAGGTCACTGCAACGAGGGGGGGCGGAGGGGGGGAGAAGAAAACACCTGGAGAACAGAACATAGCCGCTCCCCCACAACAACACCCTCCTCCTCCTCCTCCTCCTCCTCCTCCTCCTCCTCATACCCCCCCGGCTCCTTTATATCGGACCTCCTCGTGCACGTTACCAGTGCCGGTGGTGATAAAAAGACTCCGGTGACTCACCAGCGAAGGATTGTTGCTAAACCAAACGCAGCTTTTCTTAATCACCGGCCTGTTCGTCCCCCAAACCTCCGACCGGGCCGGTAATGACGACTCTCAAAAAGTGGAATTATAGTTTTTAAAATAAAAAAAATAAAATAAAACTAAACAGCTGCTCTGGAACAAACATGCAGCTCATATGACACAAATCCTTAAAAAAATAGAAACACGATCGCGACTTCTTCGGATTAAACGGAAGACGACACCTGCTTTTCACCCCATATCCATTTTTAATCCCGTTTCAATCATCCAAACGTTCTTTGTAGACACTCAATCCCCGCTCAGATTCATCTATAATCTCCGTGCGCTTCAAACGCCGCCGTTTCTACTTCCATGCATCCAAACGCAAAAGGCTCAAATCTCCGTTTTGAGGGCTCAAGGCCTCGTTCACACTGCAGGGAAAAGCGACGCGATGCGGATTTCCTGTTCACGGGGACTCATATCAGACCTGTTTTATGTGAAAACTGCAGTTCCAATGCTTTCCTACTAGACTTAGGCCTCGTTCATATGTGGTAATAATTCAGCGCCGGAGGAAGCGGCTCCGCCAGAATAAAAGCTGTGCTCTCTTTTTTTTTTACCTCATTGTTCTTCTTTCCTCCTCATGTTATCCAGATTCTGTCGCTCATATTTAACAACCACTTGAAAATGGATCTACACGCTGACCGGCGTTGCCAGATAGGACAGGTATCCCTCATCTGGTGAGCCAAACTCTCTCACCCTTTAATTTTATATATTTTGTGCGTATGCAGAGTGTTCTTTATGACACGTATAATAGTTTTAGGGCTTTAACATAATTTCTACGCAGGCTGAGGTTTGGGCTGGTTTTTATTGAGGTGTGCGGTTTCTACCTTGTTTGGGCTGGAAACAGTGAGTCACATCTGGCAACCCGGGTGCTGACCGGCGCGGCGTCCATATTTATTTCTGTCGACAGCGTCTTCTGCGCTCTGGGGCCCGAAACTGTCGGGTCCGATCGCGTTCACAACGGCAGTCTGATGGACGTTGTGTTTAAGATGAAACGTGAACGATCACGCAAAAAAATAAAATCGGAATTGAGCATCAAGACCCGCCATGCGAACGCCGCCGAAGAAACTCCATATCGTCTGTGAGCTTCTCGGCGGCGCCACCAACAGCCGATAACGTCTGACACTTTTCTAGGATGCCAAAGGAAGAACATGCAAACTCCCCTCAAAAAGGCCTGGAATCGAACCTGGAGACCCCCTGCTGTGAGGCGACGGTGCCAACCACTCCCCCATCGAACCACACATTTAAAAAAAAAAAAAAAAAACAACTAACAAAAAAGAAAGTCATTTAGCCTCCGGTTCAAATCTTCACATTCTCAGAAAGACTTGGTTTGGCTAAAAAAGGCATTAAAATGAACTATTAAAAGTCATAAAAGTGTATTATCTTCTCATAAAGTGGATTTCTTCACTCTAATCTACTTAAACTGACGAGACAAACGACAATTAAATATGAATGTGATCCTTTTATGCCTCCGCTGACGTGATTCCTGCTCAGCAGCCGAACGAGCAAAGTGTTTGCAGGCGTGTCGCCACACGACTTCAGAGCTGCAGTGGATTTATTCAAATGTCAAGAGTCTCCAGATGAATTAAGTTTAATCACTCCTCCCAGATTATTCCCACACAGGCGTCTATCTGGACTCTCAGATACTTTCCACTGCCTTTTAATTCACACCAGGAATAAAATAAACTTATATTTCTCCACATAAACAACAACAAAGTATGTTTTAGATTTATGACACAAACTCAAACATATCACATCGAAATGTCTCCGACTGTTTTCATTTTAATCCCTGAAGCTTCACGCCAGCGACACATGTGTGATGCGTTCAGGTGCATCACGTAACTCCGAACTTCCTTTTTTTTTTTTTTTTTTTTTTTTTAAACTTTGGTGGGTGCGGCTTCATCCTGAGCGGACCAGACAAGTAAAATAGTTAAAAAAAAAAAAAAAAGTTTTCTGTGTCGTGTATGCAGAGTGTACTTGATAAAAATGTCGATATTTTCACAAAACACAAACAATTACTACAGCAAATGACTCCAATCTCAACATAAAGACAATTTGAATGAAAGCTGGTGCAAAATAGAGTGAAACGTTTTAAAAACAACATTTTTTTTTTTTTTTTAAACAAGAATTATTTTAAACTTTTATGATTTTTTTTGGTGGTTTGGGCGGATTGGAGCCTTTTGCAGGACAGTTTCTGGCCCAACGTTTAACTCGCCTGTTCCACACTACGATAAACCGTAATTTCCGGACTACTGAGCACACCTGAATATAAGCCGCACCCACCAAAGTAAAAAAAAAAAAAAAAGGAAGTTCGGAGTTACGTGATGCACCTGAACGCATCACACATGTGTCTCTGGCGTGAAGCTTCAGGGTTTAAAAGAGTGTGAAAATGAGCAGCGGTTCATAGTCTGGAAACTACGGTAAAATGTATATGAAACTTCTGAAATTGACAAGAGTTGTTTTATGTATAAAATACATATAATCACACACAATCTGGTCGTTTTCAAGTAGAACATATCAATTCCTGACGGAACAGGATTTATACTATCATGAGAGATGTGCAGCAGAGGTGTTCACTTATACAATAATCTGGAAATCCTACAGAACAACATTTATCTCACGACGCTGCACAGCTTCTTACACGTGCAGAGAAAAATGCAGCAGTTACCCAACACAGTGGATAAAGTCTGTGTGCAAACAGCCTTAACTCAACAGTGTGGACCGACTCAAACAGCAGGCAGACTGAAGCCCAAGACTTAACGTGAAGCTCATCAGGTTAAAACGTCTGAACGTCTGAACGTCTGAACCTCTGAACGTCTGAACGTCTCAGCGTTACAGGATGAACGCGGGACTGAAGCGAGTCGCCCGGCTGGTGAAACGATGAAACCTCCTCCTGACGTGTCGGGCGAGAGGAGAACTAATGGAGGGACTAATGGGAACAAGCCGCGGCTGCAACCTTACAAACAACCGACTTCCTCGCCGAGACAGATGAGGTTCCTGCGGACGGTTTGAAAAAAACCCCACCGCAATCGGTCAGAGCTCGGCGAGACGGGAGGGGGTGGGGGGGTTTAGCTCCACCCGGCTGGGCAGCGCCGGCTGGCGAATCGACGCTACACACACACTCACCAAGAGCCCAACTGTAGATTTTCCCTCCAAACACACACACACACACACACACACACACACACACACACACACACACACACACACACACACACACACACACACACACACACACACACACACACACACACACACACACACACACACACACACACACACACACACACACACACACACACACACACACACACACACACACACACACACACACACACACACACACACACACACACACACACACACACACACACCTCCTCCTGACCTCCCTCCCTCAGGGGTTTTGGGGAATTCAGACAAATGACTTGAGATGGCAGCAGAGCGTGAAAGCGAGCGTCGGACAGCAGATCACACCAGGAGGAGGAGGAGGAAGGAGGAGGAAGGAGGGAGGGAGGGAGGAGTTTCTCCTCGGCGGCACTCGCACCATCGCTCTGGACTCCTGACAGCTCGCGGGTCGGGGTCGACGGGGTCGCGGAAGCCGCCGAGGTCGACGTTCCGAGCAGAGATTCATCAGGCGGAACGAACCGGCGAAAATCCAGACTGTATTCTGACGCAGAAGGAGGCTCACCTACCGACCGGAAAAATGGAAACTGTTCTGGGGAATTCGTAGCAAATGGTAATTCTCTGGATTAATTAACGGAAGTTATTCTCCTTAATCTCACTCGATGGTTTCCGGTTTAATTGTTGAGAGATTCTGCCACAGGAAGCACATTTAACGTGCAGCAAACTGAATTTATTTCCCCCAAAAAATAAAAGAAACATGCCAGTGTGCAGCTTCTCCAATCATCTCTCTCAATATTTTAGTTAATCGATTCATAAATGACCCGAAACAACTTCACCGTCCGAGCCTGGAGGTCTGCAGAGACTCTGGTAGCCGGATGATTACAAACTGCGCGCCGGGGGACTTGGTGGAAGTGACGTAGAGGAAGTAGCACAATAAAACGTTTCAAAACAAAACCTTTCAGAAAAAAAAAAGAAAAACGTTGACATGTAAACGGTTCCCGAGGTCATTTTAAATCTTGTAAACATCAGCTGGACGAAACGTGCTGACCGGGCGTTTCTCCTCCTGGCCTCCAGTCTCGCAGCGCCGCTCGGCTCCGACGGGTGAAAAGGCCGCGGAGGTTTAACGACGGCGCTTTCCAGACGCTAACGGCAGACGATCTGAAACGACGTGTGCAGGAAACACGCCAAGGCATGAAAGAAACAGTGTTCGCTGAAAACACTGAGGGGAAAAAGTGATGATGTGAGAAAGTAAACACAAGAGCCTGAAATTAAAAGAGGAAAAAAAAGAAAAAAAAAGAAAGAGCGATGGAATAAACTCTCCTGTCAGAAAACAAACTTTCCTCCAGACTTCTCCGGGATTATCCCAGGAATGCATCTCCTTTTTTTTTTTTTTTTTTTTTTTTTTCCCTCCAACAGATTCCATCTTTGTTTTGAGCTCCAAAATTCTCCATCTTGAGATTTGTTATGATGAGAAGGTTTTCCTCCCGGCGGTGGATCCAGCCACCAGGAGAAGAATCACAAACGCCAAACACGCGAGACTCGTAATGGAGTGAGTTTACGCCGAACAGCCGAGGCGTCGGAGGATAAACTTTCCAAACTTCGCCGACGACGTTCCGTCACCCGAGACCCGGAGGTGCCGGCGCACCGCAGGACGCGTCAGGAGAACCGTACCGTCAGAACCGAGGCCACACCAGCCAAAATCTTTTTCTTTTTTTTGTCCTCGGCGTTCTTAATAAATAAGTCAATCCATAGCTCACTGTGAACATGATGTAGAAGATCCTCCAGGCCTTTAGGGGGCGCTGTGACTCACCAGATACACGAAGAAAGAAAACGCAGAAGACACGGAGAAGACTCCTGCTCCTCCTCGTACTCCATAAATCATCTTATTAGACCGACTAACATCAGTAGCTTCTGCAACACGACCCGAAGCAGGTCGTCGGCCATTGTCGTGGTTATGTGATGTCACGGAGCGGGCGATGACATCATCATTTTCCGCAAATGTTTTTAAATAAATAAATAAATAAATAAATCATTCAGGCTCCTAAAACAGGTTTCAAGTGACCAAAGTTACTCTGTTACGTTTCCACTGCAGCAGCTGGAAAACTGACAACGGTGTAGATAGTCTGCCGGGCCACCGGAGGGCGCTGGTGCTTGTATTTTGCAACGACACAAACGCCATAAACCTGAAGAGAAAAAAAGAGAACCCGACATCCGTGTGGACTGATGAGGAGTCGGATGCCATCAGGGAGAGTCTCAACTATTAAACTGCTGATCTGGACGATAAAACTCGAATACGAACCGCGAGTCAAACCACTACGGGTCGGCCATCTTGGTTTACTGGAGCATGAGCAGAAGGAAGTATTTACCACGGCGGTGGAGGCGCAGTAACAAGGGAGAGAACTCTGGTTTGTGCGGTATTCTCAAGTTTGGAGAAAAAAATCCCCGTCACAGGAAGTGAACATGGCCTCGGTCCGGAAAGCGAGGCGGGCCGGAGACGCTCGTTTCACAAGGACGCGCACTCGCGTGCTACGTTAGCATCCCGGCGTCACGCCACGCCGCATTTCTGTTGGTTTGTTCACGCCGACGCGATCGCAGTAACGAATCCACACAGTGCGACGGCGGTGTCGGGCGTACGACCGTGACGACGGATTTAAAGATTCTCCCGCGATCCGATCTTTCGTCTCAGACGGCCGAACCCGTAAGAAGCTCCGATTCCACGGAACCGCCAAGAAAACGGTGAAAATGCAGGGCGACGTTTTTTTTAAAAAACTCCCATAATGCAGCGGTTATAAGAGAAGCTTTCTGGACATTTCACTGCATTTTGCAGCAGAAAGTTTCATTAAAATCGACTGTTTGTTTTCAGTCACGATTGTTTGAAAAATGTCAACATATCATCCGTCGGCAGAACCAGAGAGAAAACCTGTAAAGATTCAAACTTTAAAAAAGGTTACGGCGGCACTACATCTGTGTTTAAACGTCCCCGGATAGACAGACGGCGCATTCACGTCTATTTAAAGATGCGAATTCACCTCCAATGCATATTTCTGGACACGAGAAGGAAGCTTGAGGAGCAGAAAGAAAAAAAAAACAAAAAAAACAACCTCTGCATGCCCACAGGCGGTGGCTATAACTGGAGATCAGCTCGTTTTGAGGGGGGGGAGGAAAACCCGCCGTGACAACGTGAGAAATCCCAACGTGTCACCTCGAGAAAAAAAATAAAAAAACTTTATGAGCTCTTTTAGAATATTTATAACGCAGATCGCTATACCAGGAGACGTTAATGGAAATTAAATGAAAAGTTTTCTGGAGCCGCAAAACTTAACGTTGCTTTTCCACTAAATCCTCCTCAGCCTTACCCAGCCTTACCCAGCCTTACCCAGCCATACTCAGCCTTACCCAGCCATACTCAGCCTTACCCAGCCTTACCCAGCCTTACCCAGCCATACTCAGCCTTACTCAGCCTTACCCAGCCTTACCCAGCCATACTCAGCCTTCCTCGACTCACCATCAACACTTTTACACCTTCTTCAATTGAAGTTTAAAGTGTACCTTTTGTATTATTTCAGCCAGTGGCAGAGGTCACCAGTTAACAGGGGCACCAGTGAAACCGAAACACCGGGCAGCGAATCGTAAACCATCCACACTTTGTAAAATTCTTAATAACCATATACAAACATCTACTATTTAATTTATTATTCGAGCGGATTTCCAATGCACGCGATCGCTTGTACACGACGGGGAAATCTCAGACTCCGCCCACGCTGCGGTCGCTCTACATCGTGGTGGAAAACGACGGAGGCGAGTGGAGTAAGGCCATTAGGTCACCTTCATAATGAAGAGATAACCACGTGCACAAAATGAGTTATGTTTGGGGGATAAAATCAAGAAAAGTCTCGTGAGGTGTGTGTGTGTGTGTGTGTGTGTGTGTGTGCAGACAATAAAAGCACCAGAACAGGAAGTGGAGGTGAAAGGAGCGCCGCTACCTGGATGAGACACTTGCTGACGTCGCTGGCGCAGAGCGCCTTGTTGCAGCCGGAGGTGAGCGACAGTCCCGAGAGGAGGAAGAGGAGGAGGAGGAGGAGAGAGGTGGAGGTGGAGGTGGCGGCGGCGGGGATGGTCAGCTGACCGGGCCTCATCCTGACGTCTCACCGGCACGACACTGGAAACACCTACATCAACACACACGGCAGGTCAGGGACTCACAGCGAAGACAAATAAACACAAAACGCTCCGGCATTCCTGCAGGAGGAAGGAGAAGGAGCAGAGGAGCTGCTGGGGGGGGGGAAAATAAATCTGCTTTTACAGAAAGTTTGATCACGTTTACGACAATAAACGTTAAAAGTGAACGAAAAGTCACTTTGGTCAACAAACAGATGTAGAAAACATGAGATTCTCTGATCGGAGCTGGAAGAGCAGAACAACTAGGACTTTATTAAGGAAAAAGAACTTTGTCATCAAAACTGCAAAACGTGTAACTTTTAGTTCAGAAACAACACACACACACACACACACACACACACACACACACACACACACACACACACACACACACACACACTATAAAGCAGCTGCTAATAAACAAAAGGATTTTTGTTTGTTTGTGAGTGCAAAAACAAAAAAAATCACAAGTTTTAACATGAACACGTTTCATTTGCGTCACATTTCATTCAGAGTGCTGGAACGCACACACACACACACACACACACACACACACACACACACACACACACACACACACACACACACACCTGGAGGAACCAACTTTCACCCCTTTTACCAGTCTCATGCATCGTGCTGCTGCAACACACACACACACACACACACACACACACACACACACACACACACACACACACACACACACACACACACACACACACACACACACACACACACACACACACACACACACACACACACACTCTTCTCGGACACTTTCCCACTTGCTGCGCATTGTTTCATTTCCCCTGACGGAGTCACAGAACATGTGAGAAACATTAAGCTCCTTCAGCCCCGGACGCGTTTCTTCACCTCCTCTTTTCTTTCTTTCTTTCTCTCTTTTCTTTCTCTCCTTTCTTTCTTTCTTTTTTTTTTTTTCTTCCTCCAAACTTCAGCCCCACTCCGCTGCAAACAAACAAAACGAAAAGGAGACGTGAAAAAGTTTTGACTCACCACGATGCGGGGTTTGTTAGGGAGACAAAACGGAGGCTGTTTTCTCTTTGAACTTCTCCAGGATGGTGTCGCGCCGCCGCTCCGGTGTGTGTGTGTGTGTGTGTGTGTGTGTGTGTGTGTGTGTGTGTGTGTGTGTGTGTGTGTGTGTGTGTGTGTGTGTGTGTGTGTGTGTGTGTGTGTCCACCGTGTCCAGAGGGCGTCAGTCTCTCCGCTGCGCTGCGCACCGAGCAGCACAAAGCGACAGGCAGTCCGGCGCCTTAAAGGCACACACACACACACACACACACACACACACACACCCCGGTTAACTCAGCGCCCGTCTGGGGGGAGTGAGGCATCACGCCGCGGAGTGTCCGGAGGGTCACGATCACTCGTGATCAGATGTCGAGTCTGCTTAAAAAACAAACAAACAAACAAATAAACAAACAAAAACAAAAACCCGAGCGCGCAGCTCCGTGCGTAAAATGTGATTTCTCTCAAGTCTGCTGGTTCGTCGTGATTCTCTTCACAACAACAACAACAACAACAACAACAACAACAACAACAATAACAACAATAAACACCTTTTCTTTCCTCTCAAGCCACCCCCACCTCATTAACCCGACTCTCTGTGCTCTTATCAGCGGGCTCCGCTCGTTAGGTGAGAAAAGGCTGGTCGGAAGCTGTGGAGCTGAACCCCCCCCCACCTCCACCCCTCCACCCCCACCCCCCTTCTCCACTCCCCCCCCCCCCCCCCCCGCTGCGGCGCTCATTTGTCGCCGCCATACAAACGCCCTGATGGACCATTTCGCTCCACAGGTGTTTACACGTGTTTCTGCGAAACCGCATCAAACAGGCTCGACCCGCGGGGGGAGGAAGAGGACGCGCCTCCTCATCCTCCGTCACGGGGATGAATAAATTATGCACGAGCTGATTGTTTTCCTTCCGTCCAGGCGCCCGGGACTGAGTCCGAAACCCCACCATGAATGAATGAATGAATGAATGAATGAATGAATGAATGAATGAATGAATGAATACTTTCATTACATGAATACTTCACAGAGAAAGTACACGTCTCTCCTCTGAGCTGTTAGTGACACAGAAACTATTAACAATAAAACAAACAGCAAAAAATAATAAACCTTCAGCTCCTCAGTCAAAGATGTGAGGGAGGAAGAGGAAGTTAATGATTTTACTGGACGAGATTAAACCGCAGAATTAAACAAATTAAAAAACAAACAAGTACACAAACTATAATCAGCAGATGTGATGAACATAAAGCGGTGAAACAACTTAAAATAGATTAAATTAGGCTCAAGTGAAACAAAACAGCCGCAATGTGAGACAGGAAGTTATTTTAAAACTAATAAAATCCAAAAAGTTTCAGTATAACGTGAGGCGGTAAAATAAAAAATAAAATCACCACAGTTATTCACACCGATATAATCTCATCTGTTGCTGAAGGAAACCTTCATAATCCAGATAATCCAAGTGTTTATATGAAAGTCTGTTTAATGAAATAAACATCGTGTATTGCAGAGATCACGTGCTCCTACCAGTAATGTAATAATAGAATCACAGCATGTATATTATATTTAAATGATACTAACGTGAGACTCAACGTGTTCTGTCACGCTATTGGGACATTTCTCACTTTAATCTGCTGGCATGGATCAGATTACTTTGCATTCTGAATGTTTGAGGAGGAGAATACTCATTTTATTTATTCAGATAAAAACGTTGTTCTGTGAATAAACAGTCAGAATATATTCAAACATCCCACACGAATTCCTAACAAAGGTCAAGAACGGCACGGAGGTTCAGCTTTGCTGTGAATTATATATATATACACACACACACACACACACACACACACACACACACACACACACACACACACACACACACACACACACACACACACACACACACACATTTTATATATAAAATATTCATCCGATCATCTGTTTTCACTCACATAAGCTGAACCTCAGGGATCATTCAACATATTGATTGTGTAAGCAGTTTTCTGTCTGGAGTCTCCGCAGCGCCACCTACTGGCTGAGATCAAATCCTTCACCACGGAGAGATGAAGCAAAATGGAAGTTTAATTATGTGCAATTTGTATGAAATACAGTGCTAAAAGTGTTAAATAAGATGAAAAAAATAAAGAAAGAAAAAGAAGGAAAGTGAATCTTTTTCTGACGATGTCGGTTTAAAAAAAAAAATAGAACTGATTTTTCACTCCTTTTTATGCAAAGTTGCTCCCAGAACAGCTCCGAGCAGATTTATTTCTCCCATCAATGTGAATTGAGAGGATTAAGAGATGCTATATAACCCGGGGCGTCAAACACGAGGCTCAAACCATCAACATGTAGGAATTAATAAAAAAAACAACTAAACTCATTTTACACACAAAACTTCTCTTTTTGTAAGAATTAGATTAGGTTTGCCTAAATTCATCTTTGATTTCACATTTGTGGCTGTTAGTATAAAAAAGATGTATAATTTAACCTGCTCGTATTTAGTATTTTGTTTCTGCAATTTTAGGTCTCGTAGGTATGTTCATCCAGAATAAGTCAAAATTAATATCTAATTAGAGAATCACACGGATAACATTGTGCTGAAAAAAAAACATTCAAGTTTTAACCGTTTTAAATAGTCAAATATGAAGGTAAAACTCAACAGAAGTCAAAACTGTGACTTTATATGATTGTATATAAGTTGTAATTAGGGACACTATTGTTTTGTAACGTTTCTTCTTTATTATTATTATTATTATTCCGCCTCGTCATTAGACCCAAACCTGACCCTCTCAACACGCTAGAAAACGCATCAAATTTGTCATAAATGGCGAAATATTTACGAAAATGTAAAAATTAACCCCCCGCGAGTGCCACATGTGCTCTCTAGCGCCCCCTAGAACCCCTAAAACAGCCACCACGGCCCGTAGGAGTGTAGTGAGGAATCAAACCAAAACCCTCTTGTCTCATGAAGACAAAAAAAAAATGTGATAAAATAAATAAATCACGTGCTGATACCCTTGACCTAACTGCAACAGGAAGTCCACAATTTGACTTTCAAAATAAGATTTTCACTCGAAAACTCGAAATATCGTATGGACTTCAAAACACGATGCTGCTTGTTTGTATAATGTATTGCACAAGATATATATATTTTTAAAGTCTGTATGAATTTTATGAAACCAGGTGATAATTTTAATGGTTCTTGATGTTATTAACTTTTATTGTAGGTTATATTTGTAATATGTATTATAATGTGTGTTTGTCCTCGGCTAAATCTGGTACAAAGCAAGATTTATGTTTTCTGTACACGGTCCCTGAAAAATAAATTAAACTAAACTGCATTTTATTTGTCAAAGAACCAGTCCGACTCGTTCAAGATGAAATTGGACTGAAGGCGGCGCCTGAACTAAAATGTCTTTGACAAACCCAAAAGAACGATTTTCAATCATTTCCTTTCAAATTAAGAGTGAAAATAAAATTCAGAACTACATTTAAATTTGACAACAAATAAAATTTATTCAATTATATATTACAAATATGTACAAGTCATGTAACAAGTAAATATTAAAATAGACATTTTTTTAGAACTATCGTTCAAAAGGCATTATGTTGAAAAAATAGGATTTGTTGTGATCTCACATTGAAACTGTAAAAGTATGTTTTTCTTTTTTTCTTCTTCTTCTTCTTCTTCTTCTTCTTCTTCTCCCCTCCGAAGCCACAACAGACTCGAGTGTGCGCCGAGACACGATGGAGAAACACATGAGGAGCGAGGCCGCAACGCAACGGGGAAAACAGAGGAAAAGAAACCACGGAAAGAAAAACAAGAAAGAAAAAAAAAAAAAAAAAAAAACTAAACAAAAACAAACAAACCCCACGATTAAATCCACAGTACAGCTCTTTAGGAAATAAGTACAAAGAACGCAACGCATGCACAGCATTTAATTGCCAAAAGTCGAAAAAACACCAGCTGTGGCGCGGAGCTCCAGATGAGGAGGGAAGAAACGGTAGAAAACAAACAAACGAGAAAAACAAAAACAAAAATAAAACAACACATGCTGAACAACAACAGGAACATCACGGACGAGTAGGACACTCCATATATATATATATATATATATATATATATATATATATAAAAAAACAAAACGACTTTGGTCCATTAAAACATCAGACGAACGAGTTTACAATCAAAATATCTAATATTTGTCATTTTTACAGGCTTCAAACAATAATTACATGACTATTTACAAATGCACAATTTTCTTATGTATAAAATAAGTTAAAAAAATTAAGAGCACAGTCTGTACACAATGTATGAACACGCACGTTTAAAAACAGTTGAAACCTTTTTTTCTTTTCTTTTCTGTAGCGTGGCTCTGCGCCGAGCGGCACACGTTGGACCTCCGGAACCCCGGACCCAGACCTGGATCTGGATCTGGACCTGGACCTGGATCTGGATCTGGACCCCGGCTCACCACATCTTCCTCAGTCCTGAGCCCCCTGGTGGCGGCCCCCGGTAAGAGCTCTGAAGTGAAGTTTTCTAAGTGCTCCACGTACTAAGTGCTTCACATTCCATTCTTTCTCACAGACCCCGCCCCTTCCTCCTCCAAACCCCGCCCCCTCCTCCAAACCCCGCCCCCACGGTGTAAAGTCCGCCCTCCGGCTCATATGGGGGTGAGGTCGAAGTCGTCGTTGACCTCCACGAGCGGGATGTAGAACTCGGGGATCTCGAAGATGCTGGTGGACTTGTAGGTGGCGGGCTCCAGCTCCTGCAGCTTGAGCTGCCACTCCAGCCGCTGCACGGCGTTCAGCGCCGCCGCCTCGTGCTGCTGCCGCATCAGGAGACACGTCTGACGGGAGAAGAGCAGCGAGACGTCATTAAAAAAAACAACAACAAAAAAAAACCCTCCAGACGTCTTTAAATAGCGGCGGAAACGTGGCGCGGGCCGACCAGAGTCTCAGACGGTTTTTGGACGGTGACGACATTCAGAGTCACTGAAAACGCAACTTTGGGAAAAGTCCCAGCCCATATTCTCCTGGGACTTGGTATTTTATTTTGAAAGTCACCGTAATAATCTTCTAACCACTATAGAATGTCCGTGTTCCCCCAGTGTTAAGGTTTACAACCCGTGTGCGTGTGTGTGTGGTCTCATTACAAAAACTAACAACAGCACCAACTAGTGGCCCATCATGCCAACTACATCGTTTTCAGTGTTTCTGCCGTTGTAAATGTAAAACATGATGCGTTTCTCACCTGAAACGGGACTTTTATTGTGACGGTTAAAAAATAAATAAATTTCAGCGCCACAAAAAGATATAAAAGAAGAAATCAAATGCACAAAAACTGCACGTGGCACAGTGAGAATATATAAAAGGTTTAAAGGAGAATAAAATGCATAAGAAACTTCATACAGTCACAACTGAAATGTTCAATCGGAGGTTTTCTCACCTTCAGTTTGTCGAATTTGTCGTCGACGTCTTGTAACCACGACATGAACTGTCTGGCGTTGAATCGGTCTCTCACCGACGTCTTCCCGTCGTCGCTCTGTGAACCCAACGACTCGTCAGAAACTCCGCTGGTTTTCAAATAATGGCGGCGGCGAAGCGGCGGCGCCTTACCTGGACGTCTTGAGGCATGTTGTAAACTTCGGCGTCCAGCAACACCGTGCAGGCACTGAAGGGCAGCGTCTGATTGGCTAGTGTTCTCGCCGCCCGGTAATGGACTCGCAGGACCTCCTGTTCATTTGAAACGATGAGCTTCTCCTGAAGACGGAAAGAGTCGATGAAGCGAGAGACTCAAGAGACTCACTGTGACCTCAGACTCCTTAAAGGTACAAACCCGCTCAATGCTGTGCTGCAGCCGCAGTTTCATCCGGACGACCTCCTGCTGCTTGAACATTTCCTTCAGCTGCTCCGGTAACGACGGAGGAGGAGTTATCTGTACGGAGAGAGAGTGAGAGAGTGAGAGAGTGAGAAAAAGGGAAAGAGAAAGAGAAACAGAGAGAGCGAGAGAGCGAGAGAGCGAGAGAGAGAGAGAGAGAGAGAGAGAGCTCATCAGCAGGAGAAGAGGTTGACAGTATTCCTCCAGATCTTCACTCTTCCTCACCGTGGGGATGCAGAGTTTGCTGAGCGGGTTTCCATCCAGCAGGTAGGAGCCGTTGAACGTCACGTACTCGTCGTAATACTGCGGCGGCTGCGGCGTGACGCTGCACAGCACTTTCCTCTTCTCCTCGATCTTCTTGCGGATGTGCAGGAACTCGTAGTACGGGTTGGCCCTCTCGGTCTGGTAGGGCTCGATCTCCTCCAGCTTGACGGAGTCCACGATGGCCGCCAGGGACTGCTGACCCTGCTCTCTGTCCTGCTGGGCGGCGGCGCTCGGCTGGGACGACGACGACAACACCCTGGGCATCTTCCTCTTGCGGGGGTGGTGCACGTGGACGTCCGCCTCGTCGTCCGCAGAGTGGATCTTGATCTTGGCGCCGGAGGAATCGGAGTCACGGTCGGCAGACGTCGGCGAGGAGCCTCCGGAGGTGCTGCAGCTGCTGCTGCTGCTGCTGCAGCTGCTGCTGCTGCTGCTGCTGCTGAGGTCGGCTTGAGCTGCCGGCTGCACCGCGCTCCGACTCTGCTCCTCCGCAGACGACGAAAACGACAACGACATCGACAACTCTGGTTTCTCGTCGGCAGGCGTCACGTCCATCGGCTCCGAGTGGACGTCCGCTTTGGAGTCCGGCGAGCTTTCTGCACTTGCGCCGCCGGTGTCGGTTAAAGTCTCCGACGCGAGAGAAGCGGCTGCACCGCAGCTGCTCTCCGAGCTCCGAGGGACGTCAGTCACGTCTTCAGGCTTGTGTTCGGGACTTGAAAGAGGCGCGTCGTCCTTCTGCTCGCTCTGAGCATCGAGGAGCAGCGCGGCGGCGTCACTGGAAGGTCTGGATTTCTTGACATCCTGGTTGTTTACGTCGTCTGGAGAACCATTGCACTCGAAGCCCGGTAGAGCCTCGGCTACAGTGAAGCTGGTGGACGGTACGGGACTCGCTGCTGCTTCTGCTCTCAGGTTCTCTGAAACGGCCTCTGAACTGTCTGCTTCTGGTTTATCAGAATCTTCCAGGACTTTGTCTTTTGACTCGGGAGCCGGCGTGGGACAGGGCTCGGCGTTCTGCTGGGTCTCGTCACCAGGAGACGGCGGCGGGTCCTTCTGCTCAACAGCTGTGGCGATTAAAAGAGCCGTGGACTCGGCGGCTGGAGAACCTGCAGAACCCAAAATTTGCTCCGGTTCATTTTGACTGGAATCTATCTGCGAGTTCTCCGCTGGACTCTGGACGTCGTTCACCGCCGGAGCGTCGCAGGGAGGCGGAGGGTTCTGCTCCGCCGGCCCGGATTGAGAGCCGCTGCACTGAGAGACTGTGGACGGCGGAAGTGCCGTACTTGGAAGATCTTGTGCTGCCGGACATCCGGCAGAGCTCGACTCCTTCTCCGCCGCGGCGTCAGAAAGTGAATTCGAGAGCTGTAGAACGTTGGTGCTGTCCTCTGTCTCCGACACCTCCTTCGCTCTCGGCTCTTCCCCAGGAGACGAGGACGCGCCGGACTTCGGCGGGCTTTCAGCAGCTCTGCCTTCCGTCATCGAGTTGGCGTCCTCGTCCAGAATGGCCCTGAGGTACGGGGACTCGTGGCGGGTGGCGAGCGGCGTTCGGCCGCTCTGCGAAACGTCTGGAAGACTGTTGCAGTCTTTGTCGTGAAGCGACGGAGACCTGGTGGCCTGAATGATGAGGGAAGACTGCAGGAACGCAGGCTGGGAGTCCGACGCCTCCAGGTTCATGTCGGAGTCGTACTCCACGTTCCTGGGAGTTAACGTCGTGGCCTGACACGAGTCCTCCGAGCTGGCGACGGAGACCAAAGACACGGACCTGGATATGAGGCCGCAGCGCTCGCTCTCTGGCCGCGGTGACCTGCTCAGACAGTTCTCCACCGCCGACATGACCTTAGTGCTGATGGAAGGCAGACTCCGCCCGTCCAGAGACATGGTCCTGGGACTTGAACCCTCCTTCAGGGTTTTGTCTCTACCTTGGACGTCCGACGCTTCGGAGCTTTTGGAGCGCACGAGCTCCTTGCTCAAGCACGCCTCGGTTTTGGTTCGGTCTTTGAGCTTGGACTTCAGCTCCGCCAGAGGCCGCTGCTTGAGCCGCTCGCGCTCCTTCTGCTTGATCTTCTCCAGATGTTTCCGGTGCCACTGCTCGATCTCCTGGTCCTTCAGGCTCAGCATGCGCTCAAAGCTGGTCTGCATCAGGTCGTCGTTGACGAGCCTCTTCTCTTTCGGCTTGGCGTCTCGTGTTGCCGGCGACGCCTTTGATTTGGGCTTATCTGCGTCGGCCTCGGCCGGCTTGGCCTTGCCGAGTTTGGCTTGCTGGGAGCGGGACTCTTTGTGTCGGTCCTTATCCTTGTGTCTGTCGGCGTCTCTGTCACGGTCTCGCCGGTCGCGATCTTTCTCCGGCGCTTTCACAACTTCCTCCTTTGATTTTGTTGATAAAGACTTGCTGCTTTCAGAGAGAAAGCTTTTCTTCTCTTCCAAGAGTAACTTCAGATTGGAGTTTGAGGACAGAGTCCCATCTTTCACTTTATCTCTCCTTTTCTTGTCGCAGTCCTTTTCTTTGGAGCGATCAGATTTACTGTGATCTGGGATTTTCTCCAGAGGCTTTCCTTTCCTATCAGAGTTTGTGCGATCCTTCTCCCTGTGATCGCTGTACTCCCTGTCCTGCCGCTCCTTCTCAGATCGCTTGTCAAACTTATCTTTATTTTTTCTGCCGTCTTCGTGCTTTTTTGTTGTGGTTAAAGACTTCAGTTTTTCATTCTCCTTGGAGCTTTTATCTGCAGGCGAGAGTGAGGAGACGGCCGCCGTTCTTTCCTTTTCTTTCCAACGATCGACTGAGTTCGGTGGTTCCGCTTTGTCGGAGTGCTCCGTTTTAATCTTTTTTTCCTTGTCGGGATGCCTCTTCTCCATTTTTTCTAAATCCTTTTCCTTTCCCGGGAGTCTCTTGTCAGTTTTCTCGCGTGAGGCTTTTTCAGAGGGCTCCAGCTGTTCTTGATCAGCTGTGATCCCACTTATGGGTTTCTCTTCTGTCTCTTCTTTCATGCTGTTGCTCTGAAGCGGCTCCTCAGGAATCCGCCCTGAGCTCTGGCCGTCCACCTTCTCGTCACGCTCGCTCAGCTTAGAGTCTTTTACCTTCTCCTCCTTCCGCTCCTTTTTCACGGCCTTGTCTTTTTCCCGCTCCTCCCTCGGCCTCTTCTCCTTGCTGCTCGAGTGTTTTTCCTTCGTCGTTCTCTCATCCTTGCCGGGAGAGGCATCGGCGCTCTTCTGAAGCGAACTGTTCTCGTCACCTTCTTTCTTCACTGGCAGAGGTTCGTCTGTCTCGTCACTTTTGAAGAAATTCTCCTTCCAGAACTCTCTGTCGAACTCCAGATTCCTGTGGCCGTCTTTCTTGGCCTCCTTCTGCCTGTGGCGGCCGCGTTCAGCCTCGCACTCCCTCTTGTGTTTGTCTTTCTCTTTGTGTTTCAGCTTATGCTTCTTCACCACTTTGCCGTCCACATCAGTCTTCCGTAAGGCACCGTCGTTGCCGTCTACGCTGTTTCCTGTGCTGCCCTCCTTGTAGGGGCTGGAGCGACCGTCTTCTCCATCCACGCCGGAGTCTCTCTGCTGATGTTTGCTCTTCTCCTTGTGCTTGCATCCTTTTGTGCTGGACCCTTCAGTACAGTACTCCGCCTCCGTGTAGTGGTTGTATTTGACTCCGTCCACCGGACAGGAGCCGTCATTGATGGAGACGCACATCTTAGTATTTTCCTGTTTGAGTGGCGTTTGCTTGTCCGTCAGGCTGTGGTTCAGTTTCGGGGATTTGATCGACGACAAGTGGAAGAGGTGGACGGAAGAGTCGTCTTTGGGACTGAAGGACATCTTGAAGGAGTCTTCCTCTCGGCCTTTCTCCGTCTCGGACACCGTCGCAAGAGAGAGGACTAAAGTTTTACTGTTCTCTTTGCCATCCTCTTGGTTTTCCTTGTTTTTATTCTGGCTTTTGCTCTTCCTCTTCACCTTCCCCTTGTCTTTTTGTTCAGCATTGTCTTTTTTAGATCTGGTGTCTGGCCGGAGGCTTTCTGAGCTCTGCGAGCAGGTGGGGGAGTTTCTTTTCTCGGAGAGACTCTCCATTTCGTCGCTGGAGGTGTCCGAGCTGCAGTGGACCCGAGAGCCCTTCTGCTTTTTGGACTTGGCGGAGGAATCCCCCTTCGTGCTCTGCTTTCCTGCCACATGGTTCCGATCTTTCTCCTCCTTCTCACGCTGCCGTAGTTCCCTCCTGAGGATGTGCCTGTCATTCAGGGCTTTACTCAGATCTTCCTCCTCCTCCTCGTCCTTAAATTCGTACTCATCCAGCCCGGGGACGGACGACGATGCTTTCGTGGGCGGTTTGCTGTCCGAGTCCTTTTCGGTTTCGGAGTCTTCTATGTTGTCGTCCACACTGGAGAGGTTGACTGATGGAGGGTCTTCAGACTCTGTGGAGCAAAGAAGACCAGTTTTAGAAATAATACAAGTCAACTCAAGTGCATCTATGAGTGTTAGTAAAGCTTTATGACATAATCATAAACAAAAACCTAGCAAAGGTTCAAAACCCATCTGATCCTATGGAATAACAACTAACATTTTAAGTTTGTATATCAATGCAAATTTAAAAGCAGTTGCACGCAGACGTACCTGAAGACGTGTCCTCTTGGTCCGACAGCGGCACTTCTCCTTTTAGTAGCTGCTCCAGCTCCTGAGAGTCGGCAACATCCACCGGGCGCTCGCCACGCTTGTTGGCCTGGAAGGCGTTGCCACCGTGGCGAAGGAGAAGTTTCACAATCTACAGAAAACACACAAGAAACTGAGTTAGAATTAAAAAATTAACAGGAAGATCAAGGCTTGCTGTAAAATCGACAATATTCAGGGAGAGAAAAAGCTAAAAAGATTGAAACCGTCTTCTAATCTGATGTTTTATGCTGCACCGTTTGACCAAACCAGTTTACATCCCTTAAACATGACAACTGTAAACTGGAACAGAGATGTCGACAGTCGAGGCAATTTTCTTCTCTTCAGAACAAAAATATGATTTCTGGTCCAAATATGATTTGATGTTTGAAGGAGCTGCTCGATCTGATTGCTAAATGATCACCTCCAAATCTCACTCACTACATCTATAATGACAATCTCACTCAACGTGTTTTCATAGTAGGACCAATAGAATAGAGGAATAGAAGTCCTTTATTGTCACTCTGTAGCAATGTTAAAGCAGTGAAATGTTGTGACAGTAACCTCATTGACAGCAGTAAAAAAAACAAACACACAGAACAGTAGGGGGGAGAAAACAAAACAAAAGAAAACACACACTCAATGCATATCTAATGAGAAATCGAACTGGAATGGGACGAGCTCCATATCAGGAACAAATGTTGACTAGGAAGTGGAACATGAGTCGAAACGTCATGTAAACACAGTGTAAAACTGAAAAAAGCTTCCAACATTCACTGAGATCTAAGTAAGCTTTAAGCCAAACTTGTAGAGAGACATTATTCTTAGTATCTTCAAGACATTTTCTTTGATTATAACCCTTTAAGAGAAGCCCTTACGTCTTTGTGCCCGCTGCTGGAAGCGTCGTGGAGAGGCGTGTCGTCGTCCAGACCCTGCGTGTTCACCTCAGCGCCCGCCGCAATTAAAACCTTGGCCACGTCGTAGTAGCCCAGATTACAGGCTTCGTGAAGAGGAGTCCAACCTGGTGAAGGCGTGAACACAACGGCAGAGTACTGAGAATCATTTCTGCAATTAACATCAAATTTAAGCAGCCATTTTCTCAATTTTATGACACCAAAACACAACATCCTCACAAGAGGCATTAATGGGCCGACTGATTGCTGTTTCGTATTATCTCATCAGGAGATATCGCCTTATAATCAGCAGCTGCCACCCGGCTTCATGTCATTATTAACTGCCACGCAGACATAATGAAAGCTGTTAAGAGAGATCGTCGGGCACGACATCGTACCTGCAAAGTCTTTGACGTTGACATCAGCTCCCAGGCTAATGAGCTCTTTAACTTGCTTGGCATCGCCGCGGATGGCCGCCATGTGAAGGGGAGTCTCTCCTCGCTCGTTCCTCTTGTTGACCTTGTCTTTCTGTCGGGACGAGGCGCTGCTGGGGACTTTCTTCTGCACCGGGGTGGTTTGTGAGGGGTGACTGGGTGTAGAGTCTGCGCAGCGAGGAGAGAAATATCAAACATCTACCCTCTTGCACAAATACTTGATTTGACTTATCATTGATGAAATGTTAAAAAGCAACAGCAGAATTCACGTGAAAGAAAAAAAAAAAAAAAAACACACATTCCATTTCAGAGCTTCTATTTTGAAGTACGAAACGCTTCCCTGGAAAGTTTGCTTTTGAAAACGCTGAGGAGTGTGACTCACTCCACAGTAAACACACTTGGGGCCATCTTGAGGATGTGGTGAAGGTGAGAAGGCAGGTACACAAACCTGGACTGTTGGCAGTCATCTGCATTAGGAGAGCCATCTGTTTGCGCTCTGACAGTGGATATCCAAACAGAAGGTTGGGTGCCTGTGACTTCTTGCCCCCTGCCTCCTTTTTCATCTTTTTCTTGTCCGGTCCATCTTTATCTGCGACAGGAATGAGATAAAATTTTTTGAGAATGGTAAAAAATAAATAAATAAATTAAATAAAAAACAAAACAACCAAGGCAGCTCTTTTCGACAAGCAGCAGGTTTATTGTTAACAATGACATGTTTTCCTCCTTCTCTTGTATCTGTTGAGCACACAGAGAAACAGATGACAAGTGTGAGGTTTAAGAAAGAAAAAAAGGGAGGGGGGTGTGGCAGAATAGAGAGCATTATATTAAAGCCAGCCAAGTGCAGACGGCTCACCGAGCCCCCCCCCCCCGGGTCTCCCTCCAGTGTCTCCGGTGAAACACAGACATGCGTGAGCCGCGACAGGGGCAGATGCAAGGCCAAAAACCACACACCCGTGCATGTGTGTACGTGTGTTTACAGCGGAGTGGCAGCGCAGAGTGGTGGGGGGGTGGGGTCGAAGAGGACAGGGGTGGGTGGGTGGGTGGGTGGGGGGGGGGGTCTGAGGGTCGGGCCGCAGCGATTACCTGCGTATATCCTGCAGGGAGCCACTAATCTCTCTCCCCAGGTCTCACTCGACTGGCCTGGGTCTGAGTCATCTACAGTGCAAAGCAGAGAGGGAGGGAGGGAGGAGGAGGGAGGGAGGAGGGAGGGAAAGCACTGCATTAACGCTCACTCTCTCTCATCCTCCTCATTTCACATGTACTCAAATACACACAGTCACACACTCCACACACAGATTATGAGTCATGGCGACGCAGGAGAGACGATCCGATCCGAGCGGGTCAGCAGACTCTTCGCTTCCCTCCTTCTTAGAGCTGCGCCACACAGCACCTGAGAGCCCGGGAGGAGGAGGAGGAGGGGAGGAGGAGGAGGGGAGGGAAGGGGGAATGCTGGAAGGCAAAGCCGCCCTCCAGGCTCGTTCAGCTTCAGATCCTGTGCAGCATAAATGATACTTGCAGTGTTTTCAAAATTGAGGGTTCTCGGTTGTTCGGATGACGCAGGACCACACAATGGAAGTCGTCAAGTTTAGGCTCCGCTCTACGGAGGAGATGAAGGCGAACCTGCAGGACCTCGAGGGCAGTCCGTAAACACACTCGCCTCACTTATTGTAATTATGGCCGTACAAGACACAGCCCTATTTTTAGATGGCAGGCCCGGCGTAAACACACAGTTAAAGTTGGGACTAAGTGACGGGAGCAGAGCGGTGTTTACACAAGGCGAGGGAGTGAGATTAAGACGGAGCTCGCCACTCCAGCGTGCGTTTCATCCAAAAACACAATGACAGTTTCTGGGAAAGCTGCACGCCGTTCGTGAGGTTCCAGTTAAGATGCTGAAGACTTGCACCTTCCTCAGCCTCGCAGTAAAGCTATTAAAGATTGTGCGAGTTCCAAGATGAGTTATTATTTCCAAGCTTTTCTCATCCTACCCCGCCTTTGTTGTAGACATTTCACACCCTGGAATCAATTCAGTTACATACCAGCAGTGTTGGTTTCTCTCTTTTCATGAGATTTGTAGGGCAAAACACAAATACAGAGAATTATTTACAAGCCAGATGGCATATCAAGATCTAAAGAGCAAACTGTGATATTAGAGTGGCTTTATTTTTATTTCTAAACTATTTATCGGGGCACACACAAAATCTGTGTCTGCTGGAAATTGTACGATTAAATTCTTGAAAGGTATTTCTATACTTAAAATTTTAAAGGCAATATATTGATATAACACTACATGCCACATTTTCAATGAAATACCTTGCTTAATGGCAAAATACCGACAAATGTTACACACACTTTCCTCTGAATGTGTTTTACTTCCGTTGAGGAGTGCCCCTAAATTATTGAGAAAAGCAACAGGACGATGTAGTACTTTCAAAAAACTACACTAAATACAAACCTCTCGATTTGTAGCGTGTTTCAAAATAGCATCTTTATAGTAGTTTTCTGTGCACAATGTTGATATCCAAACACAGCGTTCAACATTTTCAAACGCATCAATCAGCTATGACACCTATCTCAGTCATCAGCAGTTGTTTCTTTTTTCTTTGACGTTGTCGGTTTAGAAGAAAACAGAGGTGTGAATTCTCACTCAAACTAAAGAGTAGTTGCTCTGTGGCTCTATTTGCTCCCAGCAGCTCACTCACGTCAGCCTCACAGTTACAACTTCACCAGTGTGGTCGGATTTGCAGACCGTTGCAGAACATTGTGCTCTAGTGTGGAAGCCTGAGGAACTCTTTGGAGCAGAGGCCACCAGGGGGCAGTACGAGGACATGGCAGCAAGCCAGCATCATGGCAGCTTTGAGGAGGGGCAGGGAGGAAGGCTACAGCTCCTTACCGGTGTCCGAGTCCCGCTCCTCCGTCCGGGGCGGACTGGTGGTGAAGGAAAGCTTGCGCTTCATGGAAGACTTGGCTTTCCCTTCTTTCCCCAGCAATTCACTCCGGTCCAACTTCGGAGTCTTGGTGAACGGGGACAACTTGTCTTTACTCTGGAAGCAAAACACATGTAGAGAAATCAGGCATGTCAAACAGGGCAGAGGTGTGGCCACAGCTAAAAGCCCCGTGTGTGTGTGTGTGTGTGTGTGTGTGTGTGTGTGTGTGTGTGTGTGTGTGTGTGTGTGTGTGTGTGTAAATGTAAACAACACAACCATGTCTGCGAACACGACTGTAGTTCCACTCAAACCTGCTCCGTTAGACCCTTTAACCACACAATGGGGCCGACCTCAGTGTGCAGGCAGGATTTCGAGACACGAGGCTCACTTAAAAACACGACACTGAGCCGGGCAAATGTTCCAGGCTAATATGTTGCTGCAATATAATGTTTGGGTCATGCAGACAGCAGGTTTGTCTGCATGAGTCACTAAAATCTTACTCCCGAGGCAAAGTCCCTGCCAAGTGAAGAGTAAAAGATCTGGAGTGACGAGTTTTTTTTTGTTTTTTTTTGTTCCTTCCTGCACTCTGTTTACACAGGAATAAAAACACGGAAGAGAGAGGAGAGTCCTTTTCTCATGGCTCTGTGCTTGTTGCCATGTGAAAATATTAACATACGTGCAAGTTGCACACCCGGATTAGCATTCAGTAGTAAGAGACCTGCAATATGTCCTCTGCAGATAAGAAGCCTACATTCATAAGAATAACAGCAGTAGGATGTATTTAATTTAAAAAAAGTGCATGTTGCCATATTTCGTACTTTTGGGTGTTGGTTATTCAAAACCGATATTGATTTCTCATACATCAAACAGAAGGTGAAGATTGACGGACAGATCAACAGGTTATTGGAGCAAACTTGTTTGCTGGTTCAGATCCCCTGAGCAAGGCTGGTGTGAAAAAAAAAAAAAACTTTTGCCAAATGAAATATGTGAATCACACGGGTGAAGGTTAGGCCAGAAACTCATGTGTGAATCCTGGGAGAGAATGAAGGGCAGCAGATATTAAACTCTAAACCCCGTTTACTCGACAACGTTCTGAGTGAAAACGCATGGTTTTTTTTGTGGTTTTTTTTTCAGAAAAGTTTCGCGTAGGGACAGACGACTAAGTTTGGATTGTTATTACGACAACTGTCAAAATAAAACTACCAAGTCTCAGGAGACTATGGAGTGGCATTCATGGCACCACGGAGGACACTTTGTTCTGACTGTCCATCTACTGAGCGTGTGCAGAAGAATCATTTACTACGGATCATTTCCATGGAGACGGACCCCGGGCGTTTTTAGAAAGTTACATTGTCCTCTGTTTCCATGGAGGTGGAGCGTTTTCAAAAAGTTCCACCTTGTAGGCCGTTTTTAAAAAGTTGCGTTTTCAGTGACTCCGAGCACGGCAATCACTGCAATGGTGCTGTGTTCACTTTAAACCACTGCGTAAACGGGACCTAGTTAAGCCTAGTCAGCAGGACGAGTCACTGGTCACCATTTGGTTTGTGTTTCATTCATTCATTCATTCATTCATTCATTCATGTGAAAAGTCAAACTCACATGCAGCTGTCCACCACTCGTCGGCGCTACAGAGCCGTCAGACTCCAATAAATACAAAGAGTTTAGTTGACAGGAACACGACGAAAGTCTTTGGTTAAATCTGATGTCGGAACTCGGTTCAGCCTCGTCTTTAGATGCACAGATGGAGAATATTTTGCATCAGGCTTCGAATGCATGACTACACACACGCATACACAAGAGTTAGGTGAATTTATTTTGGTGACCAGGGATCTGGGCTGTGACTCAGCTGAACCCACTGGAAAAGACACAACATGTAAGGATTGATACCTCCCACCAGCAGCTGCTAATTGCCTCTGTGGATATCGCTTTGCTCTCCCCTGTTTGAATTGGAATTAGCTGTACATGTGCACGGAGGGGCTCTCCGAATCTTCAGAAATCACCACGTGTGAAAGGAGGGGAGCGAAGCACTCCATTATCTAACAGCCCCCTCAGCAACAGGCCCAAACAGTGACACCAGCGATGCCTGTATTATCATGGTGTCTTTCACTTACTGTGTTTTTGATCTGCAGACAAAGCTTTTTTTTTTTTTTCCTTTTCCTTTTTCTTTTTTAGGAGCATTACTTTTAGCGAGCTGCACTTTGGTGCAGCAAAATACATTTCTGGCAGGAGGAAAATGTCTGCAGTGTGGTGATTCTTTGATCTCACTGAAGCAATGTGCCAGCTGTGCAAAGCTCAAGTGTCTGGCACGGCTGAAAGTGGAGGGAGCAAAGATGTGGAGTACTTTAGCCTTAAAATATAAAAAGCAGACGCTAACGGTCGCTTCTCGTTTGTGAGGAGAGAAATGTCGTGTTGTGCTGGTAAACAGCAACCCCCCCCCACTTACAACTTGACTCAGCAGCTTCATGATCCACCAGCACAGGCCGATTCAAATACATAGAGAATGATAATCTATCCGATGAACGTCTACACAATTTCTGGCGGTTTTTACTATTTAACAGGATTTATAGGTTCACAATGGTCAATGAAAGGGATTTTTAGGTTCCTACTTGCAGTGTGATTGTGAAACTTTAGCAGGACAATTCCTCAAAGCCAGAAAATGGTGAAAACCTCCCGTTTAACAGTTTAACAATTGTACTTGTTTGTAAATTGTAAATGCATCTGTGCGTCCAAAATCTCCACCACCAAATCATACTGTGTGAGTACATGCACTTGAGGTTAAAGGCCTTGTTTACACGACGTTTCAAGTGAAAATTCATTGTTTCTGCATTTTACTTTCAAAAACTTTTTGCAATAACACGACAACGTTTTGAAAACAATGCCTGCTTACAGGGCAAGGGGGGAGAAACGCTGGAAATGATGTAGTTAGCATGCCAGGCCACTAGTTGGCGCTGTTGATTGTTCTTGTACTGAAACCCCACACACATGCAACAGAGAACAATACGCTATAAACAATAACAATGGGAGAACACGGACATTCTAGTGGACAGACGATAAATGGGATTATTTTTTACCGGTGACTCAGCTATAAAACGACCAAGTCCTGGGAGAGTGTGTACTGGGAGCCATGACACTCTGGAAGAAAACTGTCCAGCTACTCACACATGTGCTACTTAATTTGGCCATGGTGCACGGTGGCAGTAGCAGTATTTCAAAAAGCTCAGTTTTCAGTGGGTTCAAGCACTGTTGTCATGTAGAGCCCCAAATCGCAAAGAAGGTTTGCATATTCATTTGAAAAGGTCATTGTTTGAACGAATCTATGTTTGTGGGGTTTTTCCTCCAGGTATTCTGCTTTAAGTCCAAAAACAAAACACCTGAAGTCAATTGGTGAAATAAATTGCACTTAAGGTGTGTTTGTGAGACTGTCTCCTCTGAATAAAGCAGCACAAGTTGGCACAAGTTCTATTTTTAATATTTTTTTTTTGCATCAGATGATACAAACACAACCCTCATTTTCCAGTTTATGATTTATTACGGGAGAAATGAACCCAGTGTCAGCCTCACACATCAGCTGCTGTGCTGCAGAGAGTGTAGTGAGGAGGTTAGAGGCATTCTCTGCCTGATCAAATGTCAGTGCTTTCTTTCACAAATATCTGCACAAATGTTTGTCACTTCCATTAAACAAAAGTCCTGGTGCAAAAGAATTAAAAAAAAAAGAAGGTATTTCTGCACGGAGAAACACTCAGACTTGAACAGATGCATCCCGAGCAGCAGATAATCTGCCAGACATTTTTGGAAGCGGCCAGTGACTCAGCAGAACTGCTAAATCTAAGACTACTGTCTCAGGCAAATACCACTGGGTTCATGCTTCAAGTAGCTTAAAATATGCTTATCCAACAGAGAATGAAGAGCAGCATCAATCTGGCTCCTCAATCCTAGAATAGAAATCCTGATCGATTAACAACCTTACACGTGCCAACGCCATCTTCAGGAGTGCGTGTGCATGTATTAGTTGTGTTCAGTTTATTAGATTAATGTCACTCTCACTCATTTCCGATGTAGAAGGAAAATTTAATTCCTGTGAACTTCATGTTGTTGATGACACAATGACACCGTCATACCTTCTTCCCTGCCTGCTTATCCACCATGGCTCCATCTCTGTCGCTCCCAGGTTTGGCCATGGTGCGGCACCTGACTAGCTTAGACAGCTACAGCACGGTAGGACCATCATGCACCTGGAGACACAAAACACAAAACACACAGCAGTGAGAAGGAGCTGCGGCCTGCCACATCACCGTCTGACTGGGTGACCAGGACTTGTAATTTTTGGTGCAAACAAACAGCGTTTGGCAGACTTTGGCAGGTAAAAGAGGTACTTTGAATTGTACAATTAAAATGGGAATCCTTCACAGAGGCTCATTACAGGTAGAGTATAAAGAAACGCGACTCGATCCTGAGAGGAACTCAATGAATTAGCAGTAGTAGTCGTACTGCTATTAAATAAAACTCAGCTGTGTTTCAGCACGTGGGCCGAGTGGATCGGCAACCAGGGATTTTCATTGAAATTTCCGTTCCACTTTGTGGGTCTGAACTTTTAAGAATAAGCAGGAAGTGATGACAACGAGGCAGCATGAATCACAGCTTCAGGGACTCGGGGGGGGGGGGAGCGTCCCGTCCTCTTGCTGCCACTCTGCTCTGCTCAGGGTAACCCAGCGTTCGTCTGATGTGGTCTGAGACAGTGTAGTAACACATGCTGTGGCGTCAACAGGACACACCGTGGGTGCCTTGCACGGCCCCGAGGGAGAATAACACTCGGCTGAACCTGTGTACGAGGCCGTCACGACATGTGCCACTCATCTTGTCACATGAAGATCACAGCGCTCAGTCATGAGGCTCTCTTCTCAAATGATGCGACTGGACTTTCACTGCTTCCCTAATTTTCGCACACTTTAAAACAGTCTCATCTGATTTTTGCATAAAATAGCCTCTCGCAGACCTATCAGTCACAAACACAGTATAGTTTATCTTAAGACACATGAGAATGGCTGATCAGCTGATAAGCAGCTACCAAAATGTGTGGTAAATAAACCTATCGTAAAACATAATAGGGTAAATGTTTGTGGCTCCAAAAATGGCATGACCTTTATGCAAATAATCACCAGGAATCTTTATGGTAAACAGATTAAATAATACTTCAAATCTTCATGTTGTGTTTCCAATAACTGATGTCAATTTGACAACACTGCATTTAAACTGCATTGGTTTTATGTATTTTTTCTTCTTGTTATTTTTGAAATTCCTAGCTGCCTTTTTTCATCTTCAGATGAGTCCAAACAACAGACCAGGTCACCACACATGCTACACCCTTTTAAAAAGCCATCACACTGCGCCAGACGCCCTGACATACCAGAAAAAAACTATTAGGAATGATCAAAAACACTTCTCGATTTTGATTCTATAAAATGAAGGGAGTTCTCTCGACTATGAGACTTTTCTAAACCTTAGACGGCTGAAAAAAGTCTCGAGGTGTCTTACAATCTCAACGTCGGTGGTTCAATTCCCCATCTTAATTTGTTCATTATGTCCTTGTGCAAGTCACTAATATAGGTTTTGTCTATTATTACAATAAGAAAGTTAGTGTGTTGAGTACTACTTGGTCCAGTCACTCAGAAAAATTCATCCTATATGGGCTAAATAGTGTTTGTTTCATAAAATACATTCTCAATAAAAAAAAAAAGAGTGCAAAGTTTGACATAAAGGTTCCCATGAAGTAGTAATAAATCAACTGAAATGCTAAGAAACAACATCCAAACTACTGATTTTATAATCAAAGTGCCCTTTTTTTTTTTTTTAAATCTAGTGTGTGCCTTTTAGTTTTTCGTGAAGACAAAACAAGTGTTGACAACTTTTAACCACACAGCTTTGCATTAAAACCTGGATGAATAAGAAACATGGCAGTGAAAAGCAAGTGAGAGGACAAACACAACGACATGATGAATGACATGCAACATCTGTACAAGCAAATTCTGCAATAATTAGCAGTTTTACTTTGAAAGCAGAATCAACCCATTGAACCTTGCAGCAGAAATAGCCACTCGCACTGTTCATATTCGAGGAAGACAGTTATTTAGAAACTACTTCTAAGATCTGTAGGATTAAATAACACTACACCACTTTAAGCTCGTGGTTTGCCATGTTGGCCGATGAAGATATAAAGAATGTCTTTGAAACGGCTTGCTTTTGATTTAACTGACAGTCCACTCTGAAGATGAAAGTCATGCTGCAGCTCATGACTTGTGAACCAAACATGCCGGTCTTATAAACAACACGATCAATAGCGACACTGCAGCATCGTTACTGTGCGATCGGTCCGTGCTTGTGTGTGAAACTAAATCAAAAACATACCGGCGGAGTCAGAAGGATCACAACAGAGTGCAGCTCTTCAATTAAGAGACGTCAACCAGATGCAACGTGAGTAACGGCATGTTGGAACATTTCGAACGCATCACCTCCATGTGGGACCAGGATGTGGCGTAATGGGGATTTTCTGGAAAAAGCTACAAGTCTTCCAAGTTAAATCAGCCACAGCAGTCAAAGGCCAAGGTGTGACGAGCATGCTGCCGCTCATCGAGGAAGGAAAAGGCTGTGGTTGTCGTAATCATATTTGACTGTCAAGTCCCGGGTCCTGTTCACACCAGAACGATCTGCTGGGAACGGCGGCGGCGTTCCGTTTGCCATCTGCACACGTAACTGTTCTGAAGGGGTGTGTGTTTTGATTGCTGCACAGCAATGCACAAGGGTTGTTCGGTATACCGATACTGTATTGGTATCACGGTACTGACGCCTTTATAACGATACTATAGTGGGCCCCGCATCTTTTTTTTTACGTCGCCCCGGAGCGTCACTGTGTTGTCATTTGCACCGGGGAGAGTCGTCAGTCTCTCTGTGGCGGAAGCGTCGGCGGGCTGCTCTGCTTTCTAACTTGTTTTGGATGTTTTGGACAATTGAAAGTGCGGAAAACAGCGCTCAAATTTCTTTTTTTTTTTTTTTTTTGCACTCCGGTTTCTCCGAGACGGGGTGCGCGAGTGCTCCCGCGCTCCGACCCGAGAACCGCAACTGAATAAGCGATTCATACTCGACCTACACAACTTCAAAATAAAAATAAAAACGTATTTTCAAAACAATCTTCTCCCAACCGAGCTTGTACTTTGAAAAGAATACCAGATGCGCATGCGTAAATGTCATGGCGTTTGCGTCCATGTGAGAGTGCTACATAGCAACACTACAATGCACAAAGCATTGAAAATGGAGTCAAGTATGCCAGGCCTCGAGTTGAATGTGCGTACTGCTTGCGTGCGGAGAAAAGTACAGCGTGAACGTCAAAAGTGCCTTTTAGCGGTCCGCCTCTGTTGCGTATTGATATTTGCCCGCTCGGAATCTCTAGGAAGAAATGAAACACTCTGGTGGAGAAGCGCTTTGAAATTCAAGAGTGAGCAGCACAAGCATGCCATTGTTGTTTATTTACACGCACAAGCACGCACACCTATAGAATGCTGCCCTGTAAATTCTTTTTAAAAAGTGGTTATTTTGGAGACTCATAACCTTACTGTATAGAGAGACATCCCAAAGGGAACAAAAATGAACAATATGTGGTTCATAGGTGTTCATCAATCAGTATGAATACACACGGAACAACTCGTAGAAACCAAGGATTGTTCCCGGTGACCATGCAATAGGAAACTCACCAAGTATTTTACGCTGCATATTCAGACAGCGTATTCCAAATGACACGATGAATCACAGCGTCTCTGCTCAGGGTGAACGATGCCTATCTATGTGAAGGCTGATAGGCAAACACTTAAACTGAATACAATTCTACATCACTTATATGCCTTTTCCCCTCTGAAATAGACTTAATATCTCCTTGTGTTATTGTCCAGTGGAAAGTTCTCCCAAACATTGCCTCCCTCCAACTACCCGACTATCTATTTTCAGTCTACTGGACGTGGGCTGCTGTCAGACGGCTACGTAGCCTCGACTAGTGGCCATTAAATGGTTTCCCCCATGAAAAACACACTAATTACTTTAATTAAATTTCTGGTGCAAACTAGTGAGGCGGTGGACGTTTAGTCGTTAAGCCACTGCATTGTGCACATCCCTCGTAGATAAAGTTACTTGGAGGAATCTTAGTTGTTTTACTTAATGGTCTGAGCCAATAGTAATAGGTTCCTGCTTTTCTGTTCTGTGCCATTTGAATATTCAAGGATATCATCCTGAGCTGTGAATAATTGTGCCTTTTTTCTTGTAATTAACCAATAAATTGTGTTGAAGCCCCACTGTTAATGTCCACATAGTATATACACCATATAGTATACACACTGAAGAATAAAATATAACATAAAAAAAACTAAACGTTAGCCTTTCCACACAGAATCCGGTCGTACTTGTTTGAAGTCTCCAGAAACAAACCAACTTTTGGCTAAAGCACCATTTTTGTTTTACGAGTACTTTAAAACCTTCGATGAGGCTGAATAATGGCGCGGCGTTGACAGGTGTCATTTTTCCGAAGCTCCCTGCTGCCGCACAGTTGAGGCCAGCGAGAGGTCCGTCATTAGTCAGCAGATCGCCAGTGTGCAGCGGCATTGTGATTCAGGCAGCTGAAAGGGAGAATTGAGCTGCCCACGGTGAACACGTTGGTGTAAAGAGGCTCGTGTATCGGGGGTATTAAAGCAGTGTGGACAGGCCGGGACCAGACCAGAAAACAAATGCTGACAGGACTCCAATCTGGCCCAGAGACGAGGAGAGGAGGGTGTGACTATAATTACAGAGGTATTTGGATACTCGCCAGTTTGGCACTCGAGTTTACTGCGTTTCATGAGCAACTCGGGACCTGGAGGAAAAAAAGAAAAAAACTAAAACAGGCTAGCTCCGCCATTAACCTTGAGAGGTTTCATGTCCAGATCAAAACCCTGCCGTGACAAATACTACGGTTCAGAGACTGAAGCCGAGATTAGTTTGGCGTGGGACCTGGTCCACTGTACAGTGGCGGCATCAAGAATTATCTAACCTACTTACCATCATTTAATCAGAGTAACTGATGCAGAAAGCTTGAGAGATGCACAACAGAGACGGATATGACACCGCAGACACTCACTGGCTCCCTCCGTCCAAACGTAACCCCGGTGGTAAATAATTCAGCAGCCAGGGGGAAGACTCCGAAGACCAACAACTAAATATACCTTCAAGCATCCGTCCATTCATCCAGTTCAGTCACATGGAGCCCATTCCAGCGATCTACTGTCTCCTTATCCAATTCCATCTATTTAAAGTGAAACCAAAGTGAATAATGTGACGATGCAAAGAAAATAAAAAGGCAGATTTTCCACAGAATAGTTACATTTTATTAAAACTAATGTGAAATGATCAGTTAATGAGCAGCTTTGTTTGACTGCCAAATGTCAAAGTTTTATTTCGTAAATCAGTAAAATTTGATTAGCTTTTTTTTTTTTTTTTTTTTTAAATCGGATGGTGAAGGCAACATCTTTTGATAAGAGATATACACGTTTTAAAGATTCAGCAAAACACAGAATAGCCACTAAACAACTTGCACGGTGGTGGTGTGGTTAGTGGTCTTGCCTCATAGCGAGAAGGTCGGGGGCCTTTCTGCATGAAGTTTGCATGTTCTCCTCACAGGTTTCCTCCCACAGTCCAAAAACATGCATGTGAGGTTAATTGGTGGCCCTAAATTGCCCCTCGGTGTGAATGAGTGTGTCCCTGTGTTTACCCCTGTGATGGACTAGAGACTTGTCCAGGGTGCAGCCTGCCCTAGCCCATAGTAAGCTGGGATTGGCTCCAGAACATCTGCATGCATCTCCATTTCCAACATCTTTTGTCCAATAAACCCACCATTGGCCTCTCTAGCATTATCTGTAAACTAAAGCTAAACCTTACCCGTCCCTCAGATTTGTTCTTTTTTTTTTTTTTTGTACCGTCCGTTCCAAATTAAAATCGTTATCCATTAGCGTTTGCCCACACATGACAAAATTATCTTCACCAGGTCAGTGAGGTCACATGCCAAGCAGAGGTGCACTTGATGTACTATTCAACGTCCACTGGTTCCTGACAAACAACAATAAGAACCATTCCCCTGTCGTGCTGGAGAGAGGTGGGCCCTGACGGCGGAGCGGCTGCTGGTTTTGGGGGGGGTGGATGAAGAACACATAGGGTACCGTAACTTGATCCACTGAATGCAGAATGGGACAGGGAGGGAAGAGTGCTAAGAATAGCAGCGAGCTTGACACACAGTACGCAGAGTACGCGGCTGCCACCAGCAGCAGCAGTAACATTACTCCACTACGGCTCCCAGCGCGCTGCCTGCTGTGAGCGCTCTCACACACCATGTGGAAAATACATGTGATTTTACCCCCCCCCCCAGTCTCCCATGTGGCCGCACACACAAAGGGGCCGCCTGAAAAACAAGCTCAGAAAGCGTCACTGGCTTTAAAATGTCGCACCGTGGCTGAAAAATTATTGGGAGGGATACAGAAAAACCGACAGGCAAGATTTATAGCCACCCCCCCCCCCCCCCCCACTCCCCGACAACAGAAGGCAGGCAAATCGGCAACGCGCTCAAGGAGACACACTACGCTTGCTGCAACGGTAAACAGTCGGTCACGTGATAGCAGTCCTCTATGCCGTCAGGCTAAATGATGGGGGAGGTCTCTCTCAGCTGCACATCCACTCCCAGCCTTCGTCTCCTCCTCCTCCTCTGACTTCCTAATGAGTAGCAGGACAAAGCCAGGCGCAAAGGCTCGATCGCAGACTACAAGAGAGAGGCAGGAGGGGCAACAATACCCAGCGAAGAGCCAGCCATCTTCAACATGATCACACAGAGAGACAGAGAGAGAGAGAGAGAGAGAGAGAGAGAGAGAGAGAGAGAGAGAGAGAGAGAGAGAGAGAGAGAGAGAGAGAGACTGCCAGCCAACATGTCTAAATTATAAACCTACAAACAAATACCTCGCGCAATATGTGGAAAATCTTTAAAAGGTGCCCGAGAATGTCCAGTATGATAATTATTTCAGCATAAATTTGATGAGATGTAATATATAAAATGTATGAAAGGGTTCCGAGTTAGCGGAGCGTCAAACCAAGCATGCAAACAGTCAATGAGTCGTCAAGCGATTACACTCAATACGTTCGACAATTTACAGAGCTCCAGCTCTGCAGGGCAGCTAGTATCAGCAGTGATCACAACAATGCAACAATCAATCTGTAAGTCTATTAGCTAGACCCATTGTGAATGAATAAACCGCATGTGTGGATAATTACGAAAGGAATTCAGTTATCCCGTGAGCCAAACAACCAACATATAGACCCCGCTCTCTGCCTTTCCCTTTTTGTTTCACATTGTGGGGCCTTGAAAAGGTTTTGAACAATCTGGCCTGAAAAATACAGAATATTTACCTGCAGATTACAACAAATAAATTATATTTGTATTACAAGATTAATTTTACCTGTCAGATAGTTAATAATTTTCTAAATGGCTCGTCTTGTGTTTTAAAGATGCCTCAGCTGCAGGTGTGCAACACAGTCTGCAACTCCAGTTTGTTTTTGGGTCAGCGTCTCCACTTTTCCTTCCATCACGAGGACTAGGCGTGATCACGTTTTTCAGTTTTACACGAGTTGCTTGATCGAAGGTGGTTGCCTGAAACGCTGTCACTGCTGAACGTTTTCATAATTCAGGAAGAGCTGGTAAATACCTGCAGCATTCATACTGCGACTTAAAGGAGGAGCAGATCTTGATTCTCCACACACATTACCTGTTATCCTTTACATTACATTTAGAGTTTTAGGTTTCATTTCATCTTGAAGAAGATGATCATGTCAAATATTCAAGAAAACATTGAAGCCATTTAGAAGTAAAAACCAACAACTTAGTCACATAACCTGTATAAGGAGTGAATTCTTATGTTTTTTTTTATGTTGTTTATTAACAGTGAGACTATCTGTGGGCCTTTCTATGCGGGGTTTTAAGTCAGTTTCATCACTTCATTCATACCCTGGGGCAAATTTAACAATGTGTGCTCCTTGGGAATGCATTGTTTCTTTCTACAGTCCAAAAACATGACGGTAGATGGCGTCTTGTGTCTCGTACGTGTGAATGCGTGTGTCTGGGATGGATCGGCGCCCTGTGGAGGATGTACCCAAGCCAGCACCCATTGTGGCGTTAGTGAATTTTTTAAAGGATTTCAGTCTTTTTCAGAAACTCCCTCCGAGCACAGAAGCGCATTACGCCCCGTATTGCCACACAAACTGATAAAAGAAAATATGTGCCTCGGATTTGTATTCAAGCCACCGCCGTCATATTCTCAACTGTGCATCCAGTTCAAAGGCATAACAGACTATGTGCAGCTCTCCTCCTCCTCCTCCTCCAGTCAATGGTCCGTCTGAACTGAAGGCATATTTCAACATGGACAAACAAACAGCCGAAGACGCTGAATGCCTGGAGGCGTCTGTTCACCTCTAGCTACCCTAACCCCAGACAGACGAAACCCACCTCTCCCAACTCGTGTCTGGCTCTCGTTGCGTTAGTTTTGGAGTTGGCCAAATAAGCCAGCGACTCTATGGGGAATGGGTGGTGAACTCTTTCCCACACGAGTTTGAGCAATTTCATGTTTATTAACATTGAAAAGTGGAGACGATCGTTTCCATGGCATTCTCAAGTTTCACCAAAATGTTTAAACTTTGTGATGACCATCATGCATTGTCCAGTATTGCACCATTTCTGGTTGGTCGACAATGTCACATGTCACAACAGCATCACGTGTCTTTGTATTCATCCAAAAACAAACTCGGATTACAACATAATTTAGTTAGCCGTTAATTGGCAGGCCTCTTCTAGAACTTTATACCTTTTTACATGCTGTTCTACTTCCTGCTATGGATTTGTTTAAAAGCTCCTGTTCCAGTCTGATTCTTCTGTATACATGCGGCGGTAGACATACCCAAAGAACTTTCACGTTCAAGTCAGGTTTGAGTGAAACTAACACAATAACTGGGGATGTCCCGATCACACTTTATGTCCCCGATACGGATCCAATTTTTCAGAATTGAGTATCGGCCGATACCGATACTTTCCCGATCCGATACTTACATTGCTATTGCAAATATACACAATAGTCTTTTTTTGGAGCAACTTTGATGTCTGAAGCTAAAAGCACTATTGGCAGACGCTTTGTTTAGCTAGAAATTATTGTAAAACTCACTTACTGAATGAAAATTCTTATTCTTAAGAACTTATTTAAACTTTATTCAGTCATAACAAAAAAAAACTTAACAATTACACTCTGCAGTCTTGTACCTCTTATTTATGTTAACTTAAACAACTTAACCTGGATTTTGTGGCAAATAAAAAATTTAAATGAAACCCAGTGAATCAGTTTGACTAACATATAAACTATAAAAAAGAACTACAACCTAAACAGTATTCAGTAAAACCAATCAGAAGAACCCAATTCCACTTCAAAGTGTCTTTGGCTGGTTGTGTTGAAAATAAGTCCTAAAAAAGTGCAAATACAATAATAAAAATAAATAAATAAATCTTAAACATAAATGCTCTTAGGCTCCAATGTAACTTCTTTGTGTATTAAATTTCAGTTTCACTTAAAGCAGTATGAGAGGTTTGACCTGAATTGTCACAAAACCTTTACATAATGTGAATAATAAACACTTAATTCCACTTCAAAGTGGTAAAACCTGTTTGACAAAAGTAGTCTGAACATAGTTCACTCAAAACCTTATTTAGAATATCCCAGTCTCCCTTCAAACTAGTGTAACCTTCTGGGTTATTTTTTTCGCCATATCGCTCCCCTGTGGGTATTTATCCTTTGCTGCTTCGGTGCTTCTTTTTCTTTAGTTGTTGTTGTAAACTGAGCGTACTCCGCCCCCTATAATTACTTTATAGATGTCTTATCAAATTAGTTGTGTTAAACGAAGCTCTGGTGCTCCACCTCTCGGGACTGTGGCGAAGCAAATAGTACAACTGGCCGCTGGACTGGTTTTGTTGTCAACTTTAAAATACCTCTAGACTGCTGACATTTTGTCCACTCAACGGCTTTAGGCGGCTAACGGCGAGGTTGCTATTCGTCAGTTTAAGGGAGGTCGCAAACGGGGCTCGCTTTATGGCAGCTGACATGAAAACGTTTTTTTTTTGTTTTTTTTTTTTAAGATCGGCGGAATTTTCTGATTCCCGATCACTCACAAATCACCAATATCGGACATCCACGATAACTCATTTTTCTCGGTGGCATGTAAACCGGCAGTTCACGCCTCAGTTAACTACCAAACTCTGTTTCTGTGCCTCTGATTCCTGGCTCGCTGTCGATAGGTTTGATGTAAAGTGAAATCCAATTCACTGACATGAGATTTTTCTTTGAGAAAGCAGGCAGATTTATTGTTTTTTGCATTAGTACTGTAACTCTGAAAGGTCACAGTGCACTTTGCATCTGCCACAACCAAAGAACAACAATTAGCATGATGCACTTAGCAACCGTTTGCCTTTGCATTGCTAAGCGAAGAAGAAAATAATTATTTCTTCAATTGCTTATATATGATCAAGCTGCATAACTTGTAGTCGACTTTACTCCTGATGGTGTTTATCTTAAATAATCTCCACATGGCTCTACCATCACCGATTAGCTCTTCTGCTGATAGTTGATATCAATCCTTGAGTATTAGTTGTGAAGCATCAAGGTACTTTTACAAGTACCTGCACACCGGACTGGACTGGAGAATACATTTCTGTCCAATCTACAGTAGATAAATCAACCAGCTTGGCAGTTTGAAGAAAATGCAAAACACTCATCCAATTTTGTTGCTCACTTCAAAACTCTTGAGAAAATATGTTGTCACGACCCAGAAATAGTCCAAAATGTCCCAAATGTGTATTCTTATGTAAGACTGAGAGCTGAACTCTTTCACAGCCTTATCCATCACTTAAAAGCTTCCATAAACATGCGGGATCCGCTGTGAACCCACGAGGGAGAGGCACAGGGCATCGCTCACACACAAATCAAAAGCTTCATAAAGAAAAAAGCCTCCTGTTCGTATACGAGAGGCATAAACGGGGTTAACTCTACTGGCAGGGATAGAAGGCCCAGCCCCGTTCTCACTGAAACACGCCCATTCAACTGGTCAGCGAGTCTGAAACTCTTAAGAAGCCTAACACCGCCGCTCTGCACCGAATGTAGGTTAATGACCAGATACCCAAGCACAGGACAAGAACAATGAGGCCTTTAATGCTGATTGTGGGTTAAAAGGAGGGGGAAGGGAATGAGCGAGGGATTAGAGCAAAGGTTAGGACCTAGGCATGGGTCTTGTTCTTAATTTCCATGGCAGTGCCAAGCTCACATGACTGAATCAAACACTGGAGAACTGTTGCTGTTCAAGTAATCCTCAAAGTGCACTGTACAGATGGAAATGTACAAGCAGAGCCATCTCGGTTTATCACATTTTGTTGAAAAAGGAAGGCCGTTCAAACACAATATGTGCTTTCATGGACGTATGTGCAGAAATTGAGTTTGTAAAAATGCTTCGTCACCTTTGGACACATTCCCCCTCCTTTATAAACAGCGCCCACCTCTTTCTCCTCTCAACAGAAGACAAGTTGTGGGGGAGCATTTAAAGACCCTGGAGGCAAAGACGCCACGCTACGTGACTGTAAAACAAAACACATCTGCAGCTAACAAGGTGTCACAACCACAAGGAAACCCATTCACCAGGCTCCATGTGAGCACCCGGCGGGTCGCAGACTGAAAGATAAACCGTCAGGGAAACGTTGCGTCAGTCTTCATTACGCCATTCAAGACACGACTTCGTCTCCACCTGTCGCATCTGATTAACCTTGATGAGCCGCCGATCCGATCACAGGCCCGACACATGGCCACTGTGCCAATACCCACAGCTTTGCAGTGCCTACGTAAAGCTGTGGACAGACGAGGGTGTGAAGGTTGACTAAGCATCTTCAACTTCACACCGGAGGAATACGCAGACTGCTGAGCACCACTGTATGAAAATCGGGAATCTAGCATCAGGATTGTGACACATTATCTATTTGCTATCTAACCCAATTTATTAACTATATGTAGAGGTAAATATTTGCTCAATACCACACTTAACCATAGGCAAAAAATTATCAAACATTTTAGCAGCGGGTGCTGAAACAAAGCCAATATATTCAAATCAATATTACTTTCTAAAGACATGGATATAATCCTATTCCACCTGAAATGTGAAGCAGCGTGCGGCGGCGAGGACAATCTGAGAGGTATTCAAAGAGGTTGTAGACATTTGCTGCATCAGGGGTTTGCGCTGTATATTTTAAAGCACCGACATTTTAAACATAAGACCTCGACCGTAATTTATTCCAAATGCCATCAATGAGCTTAACACTTACTCAAAGTAGAGAACGGTATAGAGTCGGCTGGTTTGATTTCCCCGTGATTGAGCGCACTCAGAGCTTTATGTGTGTTGTGATGAGGTGGCTGATTCTGGCAAGCACGACTTTGTCTATGGAAGCAGCTCTGATCCAAATATGAAGCATAACATAAGTAAACAGTCAACAAATAGGGATGTGATGCAGTAACGAGTGGCAGCACCACAATGTTTTTACTGCATGGAGGCAAAAGACATATGAAATGGTTGAATAAATGTGGCCACCAACAGCAGATTGTGGAGTTTGACTAAAAGAACCTCTCAATCTGAATTTGAATCCAGAGATGTTTTTACCTGAAAATGAGAAAGTGGTGAGGAACCGAAACTTATTTGATGCGGACTGATGCAAAAGAGGAGCAGGCTTGAGATTGGGATGTCACAGGTTTGAATCCTGCAGCCAATGGGTCCCTGAGCAGGACCCTTGACCCCCATTAGCTCAATGGAGCACTGTAATGTGGCCAAACCTCTGCAGACTGGAAATATGTCAATGTGGGGGAAAATAAGAACTTTTCCAAGGGGGATTAGCTAAAGTGTGATTAGCTTTAGTTTAGAAATCAGGTTTATCCAGGACTGTGACTACTATGTGATGGAGTAAATCAGTAAATACTAGCCATTACTGCAGAGAGTTTAAATACCAATGTATTTTCATCAGATATGAACATATCAACAATGGCTACTGATTATTCTAAAGTAAAAAAAAAAAAAACACAGATACTGAGCCATTCAATGAAAATAATTTCATTTATTTTTAGTGATCAGAATTTTAAATGGCATTTTAATATTGCATGTATATCTTTTACAATTTAAATACGGCACATTGTAAACATATTTATGGTGCTCTGGATGATAATGTTACTGTATATAGTTTTGAAACTGTATTTGTTTTGTGTTATTTATCATTTTAATGTTCTTTTAAGTGCATAATAAAGTCCTGGGTCTTAACTCTATAAAATTGAAAATTGAGCCATGCCTTACCACAGTCACTTTTACCTTTAAATATCTGATTGAACAAATGTTTAGCTCGGTTTTGTTAGCTGTCTAAACCCTTTTTCATAAATAAAGGTTGAACAGCAAATGTAATCCTTTAACTACAATGTAAATACTCGTTTTATGGGCGTATAGACTTTCTGGAATGTGTGCACAGATGTGAAAGTGACGCTTTTTAGCTTTGTTTACACTCTATTTACATAGCAATGAGGCCAGACAGATTGTATCATAATAGCATAAAACACTGTCAATCATTACTTCAATTTGACCCAAAAAATGAAATGATCCACATAATAATGTGTCCAATTCCTCCGTCAATCAAAAGAAGTACAGACTTTGTCTTGTGAATGAAAATTCATTAACCCTTTACATAGCCTGGTCACGTACAACGCCAGAGTAAACAGGATATGACCGATTTCTTTGGGATCGGTAAAGTGAAAGCAGCCCAGCGAAGAGGAATGCGAACCACACACCCACTGTCAAATTGTCTTTTTCCACCCTGAACTGTAAACAGACGCTGTCAACTCCCCTCGCAGCTCATTCATAAAAAGTAAACTTTGAGGGCTCATTAATAACTAAAAAGCTCACAGAGTTGTGATATTACGATGCTGCTTCCTTCCGTTTCATCGCTGCTGCACTGCCGAGTCCTGCGGGAAGGTCGCAGGCTCTCAAACCGCCTGTCTTTAACGGCACATCGTGGATTATCAATCCCTTGCACACAGTGATGGAGCACTCGGCGTACTAAACAAAAAGACAACACTCTGCACACATTCAGCTTCTGGCAAAGGCCGACACATGTTGTGTAATCAGGAGGCTCCACCCTCTCTGCACAGATACACTCGCTGGGCCTCTCGAAGACGCAGCAATTCGGTCGACGGAGGAGATTAAAGTATCACAGTTTCATTTCAACTGCAACAAAATACCTTATATCCAACATGTAAAAACGTAGCCTGCATGGAACAGAAGAATATATCTTCGTTTGTATACATTTCTAGATTGAATTACAGTTCACATGATTAGTTGGGAGAGACAAAGCTTCACCTGCATCAATGACCATTAAAGGCAATTTAACATACACTGGGTTTCCCTTTGCTGAGAAGGTGGGTGTAAAATAAAAACTCACACCGGTTTTTTTTGGAGGGGGGGGTTTCCCTGATTATATGGCTGCAGTTTCATCGCTCAAAAAAGAAAAGAAAAAAAAGAGGAACAGTGTTCAGAGTGTTATCTGGGTGAGATAGATTTATTACAGCCAGAGTTAATGTCTGAAACGCTGCAACGTGACAAGAAAATAGACAAACTACAAATTCAAAAGACGTGTTTCATATTCACATGAAAAGAGCCTCAAAATTTACTGGGCTGAAAAAAACATGTTTTATTGTACATTTTTAAGGCATTCATTTCCTTCCTTTAAGACTTTATTGCTTTCTCCTCAGACAGAACAATGACTGTTGAATTGCTTAGGATATTTCTTTCCTCGACAGTGACTTGCATTTCTAACTAGAAAGAAAAAGCTTGATGGACAAAACCTGAGACGTGGACGTGTCTCTGTCGATTTGTTAAGACACTGAACAATTACATTAATTTGCTTCTGTGACACCAAACATGTCTTGGGAACCCGGGCTGCTATGAGAGGAATCGTGCTTGATTTCAGGCCGTAGCATTTGTGTAGTTTGCATGTTTTCTCCGTGTCGCAGGGTTTAACACAGTGTCTTCATTATTCCAAAGACACTGACAAGAGGTATAAAAGTCTGATTTATCTGTTAGGTGTGAATAATAAAATAGACAACCGTGCAGAGAGCCACTGAAAACACAAGGCTTTGGAAATGACCCCGTCACCGTGTGGACTGGCGAAAACAAAACTGCACGTGTGAGTAGATGGACAATAACAACAATGGCGGCTTCAAGAGCGTCATTTCTCCCAGTCCCAGTGCATTTTTAGTTGAAATGTTGTCGTGTGAACGGGGCCACAGTTCTGAATAGAGTCAGATTTCTTGGACGTCAGCATTTTCACAATGTCAGCTGTGATAAACTCTGCCCTCTCCCACCTCAAATAAAGTGGGTACAGCGATGGCTGCATCCAAAAACCCCAAATCACAATCAAGTACAGCACAATCCTAATTCAAAAGCAACGTGCTGCATGGAGGAAACACTATATGACCTTACATAATTGTTCCTGCATTACAGCACCTTTGTCCAAACCCTTTTCTCTAAGAGGCTTACGTTCTGGCAAGCTGCAGTGTGTCGAGGCCATGGTATAGATCTCCAGTACCCATTTACGCAGTCCTTTGTACGCTTCTGTTTACAAAATAAAGAAATGTTGAAAAGCTTACAATGTAATTAAACAGACTTTACAAATCCAGTGGAGCACAATATTATGGAATAAACGTGTTCATTTAATACACTTCAAAGCCAACGCCTCATTAAAGCTGAAAGCAGTGTGGTACGGGTCCTCACAAGCTGAATCGTGGACGGATGTGGCAACATTTTAAAAGTTAAATGAAGTCTCTCGCTGAAAGTATGATGAACCTTTAGTGGTTCAAAGTTAAAGGCGTTTAAAGGAAAGTTGAAGGATTTTCCCAATGTCAAATAAATTTTTTTTAAGTTTTGCAAATGATTCCTATTTTATTCTCAAATAAGGTTGTCAAGGTGCTTGCAGGCTGGCTGAGCTCCTTTATTTGGAGCAAAAGGAAGCCCTGTCTTAAGATGACAAAACTTCAAATGGCAGATGTGGATGGTGTCCTCGATGTGCCAAATATGAGACTATCAGCCGGCTTCACACCTTCAAGCGATATCAAACTGGCTTAGGAGTGATACCAACTTGATATGGCTAAACATCGAATCTTCCCTCTCGCTCAGTTAACCTCCCCTCTCACGCCAATATCAAATAATCCGGACTTCCAGCCAGGTTGTGATAACCAGGGCTTTGGAGTCTGGAGAAGGCATGGGCTGATAAAACTAGGTTATTTGTTCAGAGGCGAAACAACTGGAACAACACTTCAACCTCTGCTGCAAAGGCGATTTTTTCAGATTTCTACAGATTTGGGATTTTATAATTAAAAACACCACATTAAAAACTAATAACACCACTTCACATGTTGAAAAAACTCTCTCCTTAGATAGGAAGCATATCACAATTTTCTACAGAGCCCTCAACTTCAACCCACCTCTGACATCACAGCCCACAAAGCAAGCATGGGAGAGGGATTTAAACATCACCATTGGGGATTTACAGTGGCAGAAGGTCTGGTCCAATACTACAAATATCTGTGTGCAATCAGACTAAGTCAATACAGCTCAGAATTGTGCATCATATTCATATAACACCTGCCATTAAGAACAAAATGGACCCCAATGTTTCACCACTGTGCTGCAAATGTAAATCTGAGACGGGTAGTTATGTTCACTGCATGTGGTCCTGTGTTAAATTGCAGCGATACTGGTCCTGCATTGTAAATGTACTGTCCTCCATTTTTAATGTCCCAATCCAGCTGGACACTAAATGTCTCACAGACAATGGTATCACCAACAGAGATCACAAGAGGCTTTACAACATCCTGACCCTTGCTGCGAGGAAGAACATCTTATCCTTTTGGTTTGATGCGACTGCTCCCGACCATTCTCAAGGACAACGTTTGGGGCCATGCTATGAGAAAACATATTTCCGTAAACTTCCTCTTAACAATAGGTGGCGCTATGGCCGTGAATGTACATTAGCATATGGGTTCAGCACAGCACTGTGATGACGCACGTGAAGTTTCAGGCAGAATGCACCATGTAGAGCAGAGTTACACATCCCTTCCCGTTTCATGGCGAACCATCAGATATTCATTGAAGCGCCGTGGCCACGCCCTTTGAGATTACAGTTACGTTTTCATATGTTTTCATCAGGAAAGCCTGTTGTATATACTGCTCAGATTTCAGGCTTCTAGGACCTACCCCCCTAGGAGGACTGTGTTTCACGCATTGCACGCATAAAGCAAGATGGCGGACTTCCTGTTGGATTTAGAGTACGGCTGTTGTGCAGTTTGACGTGCAGCATACGTCTTACCAAATTTCTTGGACATGGGTGAAACGTGTTAAACATGTTGCTCGTAGTAGATGCAACTAATGTGAAAACAATGTGGGTGGCGCTATGGAGCCATTTTGCCAGACACTTGCGCAATGACCATAAAAATTATAGTGGTTCGGCACTTCTGACATGCGACAATTTTCACAATTGTTTGAGCTTGTTTGAGCCGTCAAAAATGCAGCGGAAGAAGACAGTAAAATAATAAATCATTTATTTCTAAACAGCTTCTCAAAGATCACCTTAGCAAATAACCGTGGATCACATAAAGTGCTGCTTAGAGTAGCTGTTTGACATGTCGCTGATGGGAGAAGCTTCCATGAAAGCAAAATGCTCAGGGCTTCTTTCAAAGTCACTCCAGACTGCACTACATGATGCGAGAAAATGTGCACAAGCTATGTGGATAAACAATATCAACAAATCTTTTGTTGGAGACAAAGACCGATGACTAATGTTGAACAAGAAAGCAAGATCATAATAAGCCAGTCAAGGAAACCCTGCGAGAGATGATGAGATGAAGGAAATTACTGTATCTATTGCCAGTAGTGACAAGATTACTGCGATTTCAGAGAAAAGCAGGTCATAATCTATTGTGGGAAAAGCTTGGATTTGATTATTGAACTTGTGAGCTGCATTGTGAAACAGACAGTCGAGGTGGAAAGGTCAACCGGTATTGGGTCTGCTCCCGGCCTACAAGAGATTCACAAGTAAACATGATGAGACAGACGGATACTACAAGCAGAAGCACATACTTTTAAAGTGTTTAAATGGAGTTGCTCACCAATCACGCTAATATTCAAATACTCTTTTAAAATACAGGCACTCCAGGGTTTTATTTTCAGTCAGACTTAAGAGAAGGATGTGATGAACTATGAATTCTATAGAGAGAAGTGAAGGATTGTTCAAATATTTGTTTGGGAATCGACAGATACGATCGTGATATCTAAATATAGAACTGTGTCAATTAGAACTGCAGCTTCGCGAGAGATATAATAAATTCCTCCTTTGTTTAACCCCTCATTCAGAAGGTTTGGGGTAAAGTCCCATCCATCCATCTTCTCCCACTTATCCGTTTCCAGGTCACGGGGGTGGCAGTCTGAGCACCGTCACCCAGATCACATTGCACCGATTAAGAACCTTTCCTGCGTGGTGAGCCCACGGGAAGGTGGTGGGACGGCGTGGGACATGAACCCTCTACCTTGAGATTGTGAGTCTCATGCTCTACCAACTGAGCTAGCCGGGGGCATTGGGGTAAAGTCGTCTTGTTCAATTTAACCAAATTCACAACGTCATTCAGCTAATCTAATACGTTAAAACGTGTACAGTACAACAAATCATCGTAATGTAATAAATGTCACCTTTGCCAGAGACACGTCAACCACTCAAGAGTAACACAATAGCTATGTAGTATTGGGAGTTTTAATATGTGTATTAATGCACAGTGGATGTACCAGAGGTAAAAGTAACTAAACCTCGTGGGTTGCAAACTGGCAAAATAAAATAAATAAAAAAAACAAATTGAACATAAATTGAATGCAAATAGACTACGATTATATTTAATCACAAAATATTGATAAACAACCAAGGCGATGCTTTTAACATTTAATGTAAGGAAATAGTATGGACATAAATGTTACGTAATTTCCACTAACTCAAAGTAAACAGCTAGTTTAAAGAATAAAGAAAATATTCCTGTTGAAGTAGCATTACTGTCATTTCTCAGAGAAAGAAAATAGAGTCAGTAAAATGATCTGAACCATTATCAGATTATCAACAAACCTGGCAGTTGAAAACAACCATTGACCTCACTGTGAAATATTCTGTTTCTTGCTTTAGTTGTTAAAAAAGGTGCACTTTGTAGAGATAATCATGTTCCTGGTATGGCAGTTTCTTTTCATTCTTTGTCAAATATCTTCTGTTTTGTGGCTTGTGTAGCCCAGCAAACCTGGTTTCATACTAGTAACCTTGTATTAGGTGTCAGCTCTAGGAAGGGATGAGCGTTATAAGTCTATTAACCGTCCACCTCCTCTCGAGTCTGCGTCTGTAATAGTTGGATAAACCAGTTTTATTCATCTGAAGCAAGGGTGGGTATTCCTGGTCCTCGAGGGCCGCAGTCCTGCACGGTTTCTATGTGTCCTCACATCAAGACAGCTGACAGCAATTATTGGCTCGTTATCAAGCTGTCTGCAGAGCCTCATCATGACAACTCAGGTGTGTTTGAGCAGGGAGACATGGAAAACATGCAGGACGGCGGCCCTTGAGGACCAGGAATGCCCACCCCTGATCTGAAGTGACCTCAACTATGTTGGGCCAGGGCTGCAAGCACCTTCAGAGAGCAGTCGGTACTTTGAAATTAAAAAAAAGAAAGAAAACAAGCTAGCGTGTATGTGGTAAGAATGATGACGACGAATGAGCAACGTGCACATTCAACTCAAGCGTTTGGATATTAACCTGGACGGAATGACAGCTGCTGTTGTGCTCGCCATGAGCCACACTAAAGGAGAAAGGATTTCAAGTGAAAACACGAAACTGTCGTTGCGTTTTGTGTGTCCATTTTCACAACGGTGCCCTGAGACCTTGAAAACGGCTCCGAAGATGGAACTTTTGGAAAATGCTCAGGCTCCATTGTCAAGGAGACAGGTGAAATTTCTGGAGATAATTGGACTCGATCCGGAGAGGAGGGCGGAAACACTGCTATACGATCTGTCAGGACGGCCACGCCCCCCGTCGATTCCGAAAACTCTGTCAAGGCCGATGGCGCTCTGAAGAAGACTGCAAAAACCAACGCAATTTAACGTGAAACGTTACCGTGTAAACGGGGCCTCAAGATATGTTTCCACTTACCTTTGTTGAAAGTACAGGCTTCTGAGAGTTAATGGAATATGTTGAGTCTGGTTTTTAAATGTTTTGTGACCGTGATGGTACAGTTGATAGAAATGACTCAACAGCAACATTATTTTTAACAAAGGAAAGGTTCTTGTATTGGCTATTTAGTAGATTAATTAAGTGTTCTGTTTTGCCAGTTAGATTATTATACCATTTAAATATCAAGATATAGCAACGCCCGTCTCACGTTAAAAAGAAGAAAAAAAAATTTGACTGACTGTGGTCTTTAGGTCAGTTGCTTTAAGAAAATCTTCTCAGTCATACAGTTTAATATCAGCTGTCTATTTAAAAAAAATGTGTAAGCTTTCTGTTATGCAGAGTCAATATGCAATATCAGACACAGTCGTGGAAAACATGAAGCTACACCTCGACTTCAAGGGAACAACAAAAAGCCATTGATGTTGGAGAAACAGAACGGTGTCAGACTGCAATGTCAATTATTTGTCCTACCGTATTCTAACAACCTTTAGCACGACAGGAGGTCTCATTCAATCTGAGCCAAATCACCATCTGATGCCTCCTCAGCTGCCAGCCAAGTACTGAGATATTAGCGCAAATTCATTACAGACACCAAAAAGGAAAAGCTACTGAAGACGACCCAAAAACCACGTCTGTCAAAGTGGGTGAATGTGATTACAACCGCTATGAAAATCCCGCTTGTGCTGCCACATACAATTAACTCCACAAGCACAATGAAGGCAGTGACCATCATGACACTATATTTATACCTGAAGTCCCACCATGTTCATGTAAAATTAATAGATTACATCCATGTGAATCAGTTTCTACACAGCCTGGATGATCAGAAACCTTTTTTCGTTTGTGTCAACGCTTATATGAAGTAGATGTTAGTTTAACGATTTGTAAAAAAAAAAAAGGTACGATCACAATCTTACCTATAGATTTCCATACAATGATCAACCTAAATCAAGACTTTAATTGTCTTGCATAAAACTAGCAAATGTACAACATTACTTCTAAATGGCTTTGTAATTCTTACTAATAGGCATTTTAAATGTAACAGGTTTAATAAGTACTGCATTGTGTATTAGTAATGGAAAAACAGCAGGTGTTGTGTTCAATATTAAGCACAATGCATATTACCGCATGTCGTTTATATAATAAGATCCTCTTCTCTTATTTAGGTGTCATTATAGGATGAATGACATGGTAGTTTTTTTCTTTTTTTTTTTGTATAACAATGATGAAAAGCCATGTGGCATTTGCTTCCTGCATTTTCCAGAAAGAATATATTTGTTTGTGTAATAACATTTCAGTAAGAGTAACCTTGAGGTTTGAGAAGTAGGCTTAGGTCTGGAAGTTCACTGGTTAGAATCCCACGGTCACATAATATGACTAAAATATAGACTGAGATTCCATAAAGCAAATTCACCAACAGCATGGTTGGGTTAATTGTTGCTGGAATAAACTGGAGTAATGACCCCATATTACCAAAGCATTTGTTCAAAATGAAGATGGAAACCTGGTTAAATAGTCCACATTTTGAACAGATTACATTGTTTTACCCCCAGAGTTTAACAGCCTATATCAAGAGAGTGACTAGGATCATTTTATTTAGCTCAAGAAACTTATTTATAAATTAATAAATATTCTATATTTGGGTAATTTCGGGGGTTTTATGAAAAACTTAAGATAAGATTAATACATTTTTAAATCAATGTTATATTTCCAAGTCGTATTTCTTTGGCGTGAATTCTCAGAATCTTTTACAAAACATTAAAATCACTATGTAGTCATTGACTGATTGATCCTGCCATGTTCTGTGATACTGGTAAAAGGTTTTGCTTTTCAAATGCCATATCGTTTTGACAGTGCAGAACAAAAAAAAAAAAAGAAAATCACTCACTGAGATCACAAAATTAACATTTTAGGGACATGAAAGGATTTTGGTGCAAGGATCTTGATTTTTTTTGTGTGGCTTTGCTTGTCTACCTATGCCAGGAGCTGTCCACATTGAACGCTCCTTTATGAAATGACATTACATTCCAGTATATTTGCAATGCTTCTGATTTGCTTTGTGTTGATTTATGCTCATTAACAAATATCTGAACTCCAATTATACTGCTATAATACTAAAATACCACAATATATGCACTGTTTGTGAAGTAATGATGTTTATTTAATAGTAAATCAGACCTGGGCTGTATTTCTAATTCCTGGCTGACGTGTATAGTTGATTCAGATCAGTCGATGCACAGCCAGCCATCTAAAAACAGGCAGCTATTGTATCAGGCAACACACCCCCAAGATGTCACAGTCAAGCGGCTGGGAGGCGCAGTGCTTGCTCCTCGTTATTCCGGCCGGTTCCGTGCAGGTAATAAGCTGATCGTCACTACAATGCGTGGTACATTTGATAGTTTTATTTTGATTTCCCCCCCTAAAGCTGCGTTGATTGTAAATAAACCGCAGCGTTGAGCGGATCGTTGCAGACAAACACCACCACCCACCTCACGGCAGCGTTCACGTCGCTTTTCCTTTCAGCACACAGCAGGCAGTGTTTGTTGGGCGCTTCAAATCTCCCAACTTGACTCTATTTAGCAGGCACAACGCGCACTTGTGAGCTCTCAAAAAAAAAAAAAAACTGATCCGGTTGAGGGTTGGTGACTATTTAGGAATGAAAACAATCAAAATAAAATCAAACACAAGTTCACGATTTTGATCGACACTGGGTGCACAACAACCGAGGCTGAGACAAAAGCCCAATGCAGTCCCTTTCCTCACAACGATCCCCCTCCCCAGCGCCTCGGCTAGCTCCAGCAAACCCCCGCAAGCCCTCCTTCTCCAGCCCCGCAAAGCCTCCTTCTCCGGCCCCGCACAGGCTCTCAAGGCTCGGGCTTAAACCACCGCCCCCCCACCCCACCCCCTCCTTCCCCGAGCTCGCTCCGATCCTCCCCGACATTTTCCCCCGGTTCTCCGCTTCAAAAGCCACCGAGCTCACGTTCACTTTTCCCCCTTCTTTCTTTCTTTCTTCTCCTTTTTTTTTTTTTTTTTTTTTTTTTTTTAAACGTTTGTGGATTTAAAATAAAACAATAACCTACAAGTATTCAACGTGTGTAACGCACGTGGCGCACAACTATACCGAGCCCACGCAAAACACATAACATCGCATTTTCGCACGCAGTTTACGTCAAGTTAGCTTCGGCGCTAGCCAGACGGCTAACGCTTGTTAACTCGGGATTTTTCTACTCCTCCGCGGCAGCCGGGGAAATATTACCCAAAAAACACACCAAAAACTCGATATGGACTCACCTTTAAACCGGGTCACGCGCTCCGCCGACCAATTCGAGGTCCACTATATGTGAATATTACACAATGTTGGGAGTTATTTCCTAAATATTGGACGTTAACCGTAGCCTACGGCTGTGTGACGTTCATCGCCGCTTTTGAAAACATCTCCGCCGTTCGTCGCCTCGTCCTCGAGCCGAGAAAAACCCAGCAAAACATGCAAGCGGCGCCACCATTGGTCCGCCAGCGTCACGTGACCACCCGAGCCCCAACCGAGCTTATAAGGTCTTCCTCTCTCTCCGGCGTCTGCTGGAGAGAAACTGAACATGATGTGGCTACGTGTCAAACGATTTAACTCTTTTTTTTTTTGTTTTGTTTTTTCCTTGATGCTGTGACTGAATACTTTAACGTCGAGAGTAGTGTGTGTGCTGGTGGGTAAGACGTCTTACGGGTGAGTTTGGACAGAGAAGTAAATGGGAGAGAGAGATGGGGGGGGGGGTGGGGGGCAGAACAGGAATGGCCGCTTGACGTCATCTTTTCCGCTGCTGTGTTGCGGTCGGTGAGAACTTTCTCGAAGATCACGGGGCTGAGGTTAGCGGAGGAATGGCGGGTTAGATTTTTTTTCTGAGGGTTATTTAACCTCCCCTCTTTGTATTTTTGGACGTGGTTTCATTAATGAGCTGGTCGAGGCTAATTCGCCCCATTTTGAGCCCGCCAACTCTTTTGTACACGACGCAGCTCCGAGCCGGTGGCGCAGTGACATTTGCATCATGGGCCGCACTGCGCATGCGCCGCGGTGCATAATATTACCGTGTATGTTGCGGGATTGGAAGTGGCGTTGGGAAGGGGAGGAGGGAGTGGGGGAGGGGCGCCGGCTAGACACCGACACGCCAGCGGGGCGGAATGGCCATGAAATGACAGGGGCAGTTGTAAGAAGGGGGCTGTGTCTCTGGGAGAGGGAAGATCACACAATGGCGCGGCTTCATATGAGCCTGCGTGGTGAAGGCTGCAGACAGTTGCATTCAGCTTGGCTGAAAACACCTTCCTAATTATTCTAATAACCCCATATTTTCTTTTGTATATTTCAGCTATTGCACATTTCACTCAATGTGCATAGAAATCAGTAACGCAGGATAGTGAGGATTGATTGCAAAGAAAAAAGAATATGATTTGAAATAAAACACTACATGCATTTGTGCTTTGAGATTCCAAATAATATCAGATTTAGTATTCACCTGATTTTTGCGGCTCTGTCAGTAGAAACGTCGTCTTTCATTTGGAATGTTGCAGGTTTGATTCCCCATCTCCCCGCTGTCCACAGGCCAAAGTGAGCTTGAGCAAGACGCTTAACCTCAAATTACTCCCAGAGGTTGGCTTGATATCATGACCTAAACGGGTCGTATTCTGCAGCTTTTCAACACTTTCACTTGGGTCTCGTTGGTCCAAAAACATTGTATTCAAAGTTTATTGCACCAAATCCAGCTTATCTTTAATTTTCCGCCATTTGAATATTGGATCATAGGAGCTGCATTCAGAATCTGCTGTGTCTTGTGTGAGCTGGACGGGCTCCGCCCACACATGCCCATCTTGGGAAGAGGACGTTCTTCCTCTTGTGGTGCCATGTGCCAGAGCAGAGCTGCATCATTGTGGGAGGAGTCAAATGGAGGGCCGACCTTGTTTGGGATTGGCTAAACCCTCGATGACACTGTATAGGGTTTGATTTCTGATTGGCTGGCTGTCAAACGTTGATATTTTCACTTGAGCGGGTGCAACGCCATCTTTGACATCCCAGAAATCCTTGTGTGCAGGTTTCCGAATATAGCGTTAGTTAGCGAAACAAAAAAAGTCAGGTGGCTACAAATTCCGATTGTTTGTAAACATATCGACTTTGGGGAACTACGGGTTGGAAATTTGTGGAAATGAGTGGCGATGGTCTTGTTATTGTGTGTTGTTTGATTTTCTGTGCAGAAGTGATACTATTAATAGGAAGTATATTTTAGAGGGGTTTTCCTTCTGGAAGAGTAACTTTAAGCTTTTGAAAAGTACTGTATAACCGAAATCCATTTACCATTTTTGTGCATCGGACTTCTGGCCTGTGACCGTCAAGAGATAATCAAAATGTTTGAGTTGCTTCATTTGTGTGAATTGATCCTGTTTTAATTACACTTTCTGGTATTTTGAATGCAATTGCAGTGCATGGAAACATTTTATAGCAGTTCATCTTTGTAAATTTGCAGTATTTTGTACAGCTTTAATTGAGATGTATGGATCTGTTCACATTTTAATTTACATTGTTTATGTTCAAAGAAATAATCTTTAAAATACAAAACATGTTTAGTAAAAAGGGTTGGTGAATGAGCTTGTACAAAAAAAATTAACAGTAAGAAGACACTGGGAGGATAAAAAGCTTTCGCAAAGAAGTTAATAAATTTAGTATCACCAGGTGAATAATTGCATTTTGATTAAACTTAATATTGTGATATAAGTTTCACTTGTACCCACTCCTTTCTGAACATTTTAAATAAAGTAATTCATAGTTCAACAGTTTATTACTGTCTTGAGTTCTGTTTTTAATTATTCTTGTATGAATCACTGGGAAACCGAAACCACATCTTTCATAAGTTTTAGTCAAAACTAATGCTCATCGATTACACATGACACACATTCAGAGTAGTTTCAGAGTGATAAAAATGTTCTGATATAAACAGTATCGTTTTCATTTATATTAAACTAAACAATTACTTGTATTTATCGTCATCTGCAGTAATATGGAAATGTGTAGTAACCTGCCGGCAACCACAGCAGACGATGTCAAACGCGACACATGAAGCGTCACCGAGCAGGTCCGAACCTCAAATAGTCCCCGATAACGTGTGAATGTGACGGCGCGGCGCACGAGGAAACTGCTAACGTGCCACATAAAGTGAGATCCATTTGACATGTACTATCAGTGACACGACAATAAAACATTTTCCTACTTCTTCCATACTGGGTGTTGGAGCCGTCATTGTTATGATTCGACATCCAAATATACCAAAAAATTAATAGGTAATCTGCGGCATCAGATCCATTTACGGCTGTTGTGATCTCTCTGTTAGAATCCGTGTAAGAGACACACCAGGTTTAGAGGTACATGAACAGTTTATTTACACAATATGTCCGAGTTAAACACACCACCTTCAGGGACAAGTTGCTTCCAAAAGAAGCAGATAGGAGGCTGAGAGTGCCTACAGGTCGGCTCTGACACCGACTCCCGGTCCTGGTGGAGGCTCGGTCAGAGAAGTCAATCCACCAGCTGGCTCGCAGGAGAAGCGGCCGTTCCTGGAGAAAATAATAATACAGATTCAAAAACAACCCGTATGTATATATCTAGAGGATCTAAAGTCTTATTTCTTCCTCTTTCTGGAGGAAATGAAAAAACAAAACAAACAAACATAGATGTATATCCACACCTATATACATCGTGTTGCACGTACCTGGGTCCAGGTGGTGGGATTCTGCCTGCTTTGAGTTCATCGATTATTTCTTCAATGTCCGTTGTCGCGAGGTCCTCCTGCAAAAACGCAAGAATAGAGAACGTAACAAATTGCATCCCTCGTTTTAACCTAAAGCGTCAATCTTTGGAAGCAATGCTTACACTTTTAAAATGTAAAGACGTTTATGATGATTACAGCTCATTATAAAAAAAAAAAAAAAGCTCCGCGCTCTCCTTTTGTTAATGTAAATAGCGTATTGTCGTCTGTGTGTCTAATATGGTTTCAGTTTGTTTTGTAATCAAATGTGATGTAAAAAAATCCACTCTCATATTATTACTGCCGAGTTTCTGTTGTCAACACTTCAAAAGCAGCATCAAATACAAACTTCATGTCTTTTCCCTCGGCATATTTTGGTACGAGCCCACGATGTAATATTCCAATCCAATTAAAAAAAAAAAAGAAAAGAAAAGCAATAAAACTGGATTTAATTCAGCTCAAACCTGCGTTAATAGATTTTCACATTTCAAGTCGCTGCTCTGGAGGTTAAAATTATGCCAAATAAAGACATTTAATTAGTTTCGAAGCCAGTTAACTAAACCAGAACCAGTCTGGAGTTATGCAGTGGGTTATATTCCTGAGCCATGTTGACTTTTATGTGACAACATCTGACTTTAAATGTCATAATTGTACTATTAAACAAAGGCAGTGAACCAGACTTGAGTTCTGGAACAATCAACTGTTGAACAGATCAATCTGTACACCCAAACTAATGAATTTCAATGAAATGTAAAACTCTGTACTGTTTTACTCTCGGCGTGAAACGCGTCATACATTTTCTCACTCTTAATGACCGCGGCTCGAGGTGTCACAGAAAAGTCCTCCTTCCTCGATCGCATCCGTTTTAATTGGGTCATTCATTCCTGCTCAGCCTGTAAGAACTGAATGCAGTAGTAGTTCCAAATAGAAAACTTTTCCTATCCCTTCACAGGGAACCTGGTGACACACCTGGAGACTAAAACGTCTGACTTTGAGGTGCAACTGGAAGAGAAACGGACTAAAATGAGACATTTTCCAGCCATTTTAAGCTTAAAAATGTTTCCAGATGGGAATAATTTCTCTTTTCAGATGCTAAGTATCACAGAGAGCTACTGCCCTACAAAAATACGTAAATGTTAAGATATACTTTTTCTTGTGTCGGGCTTGAAAAAGATGATTTGTATGAGACTTAACACTGTTTTTGGTTTCACAAAGCCTGATTAGTGTATTTAACCTGAAAAATAGCACAGTAACAATTCAAGGTGTTTTAGTTTCTGTCCTCAAACTGAAATTCTTTTGACACAGTTAATTTTTTTCACGACCAGACGTGAGCCACATGCGCCCAATGTCAACTTCAATTATTCCTCACATGTTGTGCAACTGGATGCATTTTAAGGTGGGATTTCTGAAACGCATTGATTCTGATTCATTTAGCAAAAATTTGTACCTTCAATTCTGATCCAGCGTAAATAAGTTATGCATTTGTAGTGTTTTAAAAACGCTTGTTTACACGGCGACAGCAGAAATGCTATAAACAATGGAGTTGGCACGTTAGGCCGCTCGTGGCGGCTGTTCCGTTTTTGTAATGAAAACCAAACACACATGAAGACAACAATCCGCCCTAAACATTAACAAGGGGAGAACACGGACATTCTAGTTGACAGAACACCAAGCTGGATTGTTGTTATGATGACTGTCAAAATAAAAGTACCAAGTCCCTGGAGAATATGTACTGGGAGTCATGACACCACGGAGGAAACTTTGTTCTGATTGTCTCTACTGAGCATGAGCAGAAGAACTGTTTACTAAAGCCGTGGTGTGCATGACCAGTGGCAGCATTTGTAAAAAAAAAACGTTGCACTTCCACGGAGATGGAGTCGGGGCGTTTTCCAAAAAGTTGTGATTCAGTGGCTCCAAGCGCCGCTGTGGTCTGAACAAACACCCAAAATCAAATGAAAGTTTAGCGTTTTCACTTGGAGACGCTGCATAAACGGGAGGATGGAGTCGTAGTGGCATCAGTCCAGAAACAAAGTATTTGAGAGATTCACACCCTGCAGACATTTTCCACAAAACTCATTTCGAGCTTTAACCTAATTTTGTTAATTTACTTATAACGCGGAGCGAGGAGGAGGAGGAGGAGGAGGAGGTCATCTGGGCTGAGTGGTGGAGCACTCACATAATAGTTGTCATTGATCTGGACCATCGGGGCGTTGACGCAGGCTCCCAGGCACTCCACTTCTATCAACGTGAACATCTTGTCTGCAGTCGTTTCTCCAACTTTGATACCTGCGGAGACGCAAAATGAAGAACAGCTTCACGAGTCTGCGCAATCTCCTCCGACAGTCGACAGACCGTTACTGGAACGCCAAATGTTTCCTCTCTCGGTGCTGCCCGACGTACCACAGCTGTAACTCCATATGTGGGGTGAATTGAACACCACTGTGTGTGTGTGTGTGTGTGTGTGTGTGTGTGTGTGTGTGTGTGTGTGTGTGTGTGTGTGTGTGTGTGTCGGTGTGAGAAAACGAGTGTTTACAAATATAAAATTCATTTATCGTTTAAGACAAAAAGGTAAATTTCCCAAACGAGCGGTTTTTTATTGGCTTCTACGAAACGTCTTCTTGTTTGCTATTGTTTGAATACCACCCACTAAAGTTTGTTTGCATGTTTCCCCCCTCAATTTCTGTTTATATCAAACATACACAATAAAAAAAAAAAGAAAGAAAGAAGAAGTGTTTTCACGATGCGTTCGTATCTTATCTCCTCATTGCTCCGGCGGCAGTAAATGGAAAGCTCCTCTCGTACCCAGTTTGTTTTGGATGGCCTCCAGGATGCTGTCGGAGTTGCAGAGCATGCAGGGTGTTGTCGTGCAGATCTGAATGAAGTATTTTCCCACAGGCTGACGCAGGAACATGGTGTAAAACGTTGCTACTTCGTACACTCTCATCGGCGCCACGTCCAACACTTCGGCCACCTGGTAGAAAGCAGGAGAGTTCTCACCCGGCAGCTTTTAGGCGCAGAAAAAAACAAACTCGCGGGACGCCGAGAGAAAATCTCCAGTACCTTGTTCATGGCGGAGATGGGGAGCCACCCGTGTTGCCTCTGGGCTAAATCCAGCACTGGGATGGTGGCTGCCTGCTTGTGTCCGTGAGGGTACATGGAAATGATTGCATCGATCCTCTATGAGGGGGAAATTGGACATTTTGAACAAAACCACAGTTATAAACTATAAAATTGTGACTTAAAAAAAAAAATGTTCACCTGCACAGACATTTGTAATCATTTTAATATTTAGGTTGAAAATCATCTTTGAGGAGTAAAAACTAGTTTTTCTCCAAAGACATCAAGTTGATGATGTGGTTTTTAAAAAGCACCCAGTAAGTACGACAAGCCAAATATACAAAAACTCTATAAACTATTTGTAAAAAGATTATTATGGAAAAGCACGAAACCGTCCATTTATACTGCTGCAAGTGAAAAAGCATGTTTTTAATTTTATTTATTTGTTTAAGAAATCTCAACTTTACCTGTTTGTTCTCCTCAGTGAACTCAAACGGGGTGTCGGGGTTGTTGTCGGGAGTGTCCCTGTGCTGAAACACAAATCAAGTTTACAATCAACACAGATTTGTCTTCTGTATCTTAACATAGTCAGATGTAAAGATAATTTTGGGGTATCGTGAGCAGATTTCTTTGCTCAACGGGTTAATATGCAGCTGAATAGTAACTGAAACAAGAGTCGGTATCACAGAAAAGACTCATCAGATAACAATTAGCTCTGCTCCTGTACACACTGCCCCCTTGTGAGCAACACGTTTCCTTTGTGCCGCTGAGAAAAGAACAAGTTCAGGAGGAACTCGCTCCAAACAATGAAACTTTTGTTTCCTCCAAACACAAAAACACGTTCACCGTCGAGAGACTGAAACCATAGCAGGTTTCCATTGCATGACAAAGCCACATGTGGTGTTTGTCAGTGGCTTTAAGTGGCCTCGCTGGATAAATTAGGACGCTTTTGGAAAACGGATGCCTCCGGGACTCGTCCGGCGAGAGTTTAAACACTGCTCACATTGAGGAACGTTGGTATAGAGAGTTTAAATAATTTGTTAGTGTGATACTGAGGATGATTGTTACTGTTGTGTGATTGTTTTATGATATTCAATCAGCGAAACAAAACTGAACCGAGAAATGGATTGTTCCATATACTGCAGCAATTACTCAAGCCAAATATATAAAACTTAACACACCCACTGTTTTAGTCCTGGAGGCAAATAATAATATATATATGAATGTTTTTGATCATAATTTCTTGCAGTAAATTTAGATTTCGCTGACACTCCCAATGGACTCAACACTGACGGCCAACAGTAAAGTGATGCTCATATAACGAGGAGTGAAGCCTGAATACACGACATCGACGCCTACTATCTGCTCTGTCACTCACCACGAAGACGCCACCGGCTCCAGCGCGAGCAGCCGACTGATGCAGACTCCTCACCTGCCGGGCCTGCAACACACACGAGGACAGGTGAAATAAACAAACGCAGTAAAAAGCTGATCTTCCCTCTAGTTAATAAATAGAAAAGTGACTCCAGGCAGCATTTCTCAAGTTAAACAAGAAAAAATAATGTGTAATGATGTTTGTAATTGTGTAGCAGGGTTTGGTTGTGTTGAGTCTGAGTTTGCTGCATAATTCAGGTTCATTCCTAAAGCTGATATTGTCAATAACGTATAGATACAAACGGCAGCTAAAGTGATAAAATGTGATAGACTCCAGCCATTAGTTTGTAAATGTTTCGTGTGACACAAAATAAATAAATGAATAATAATGAGATGCTTTACAGACAAAGTCATCACTAAATGTAAACAACTCAAACAGATGAAAAATGACCAAAACCAAGACGGCTGCAAATAAATTCAGAATGTGATACGAAATGAATCAATATAATATTATAGAAATACTTTTTTAATCCGAGAGAGAAATTCTTTGTTGCATTGCTACACACAGACTAAATAGAAGTTAAAATATCAATAAACTATTTACAAGCATAATGTGAGTATTAATAAACACAACAATAATGATAATAATAATATCAATCAACACAACATTAATACTCTCATTATGCTTGTAAAGTCTTTGTGTATTATTATTATTATCATTATTGTTGTGTTTATTGATATTATTATTATCATTATTGTTGTGTTTATTAATACTCTCATTATGCTTGTAAATAGTCTTTGTGTATTATTATTAAAATATCAACAAACACAACAATAATGATAATAATAATAATACACAACAAAGAGTATTTACCAGCATAATGAGAGTATTAATAAACACAACAATAATAATAATATCAATAAACACAACAATAATGATAATAATAATACAAAGACTATTTACCAGCATAATGAGAGTATTAATGGCTTTATAGAATTCATCATAACCAGACGTAAACACCTCAAACAAATACAAAATATTACCAAAATGACAAAAATTGATATTTAAAAAAAGAGCATTTATTGATGCCAAACTGAAACACAAAAGTGGAGTTAATTCATGTGAACTTACCAAGTAAGGCTCGGATTACAATATGAGAAGCTGTAAAATGTAGAAAATAACTGAGGTGTCTGTTGGACATTTTCAGTTTATCCTCACCAACACAAAGAGGGTGGAGCACGTTACACCTGCGCTTCAATAAAGTAGAATTTGATAATATTAACCTTCCAGACCCCCGAGGTCCCCAGGAAGAGCTTCACTAAACGTTACCAGAGTCAGAAGAAACCAGGTTCCTACGCTCCTCACCTGTGGAACAAACTTTCCGACACACTTCTTTTAATCGTGACTTAAAACACTATTATTTTTTTCAGGCTTTCCATTAAACAATAGATTTTATTTATTATATTACCCTTACCAAAGTGTACTACACAGTCGAAGGAGACCCTTCCTTCCTGTGGCCAGAGGTCTATAACCTCCCTGTGAATAGTGTCTGATATTAATTCCATCATTTATGTGCTTACATTAGTCACTGCAAAGCCTGTACATATTACTTAAAATTACTTATTCAATCTTATCCTGTCTTATTAGATATTTAACGTTCTTTTCCAAATATTTTGTGTAGATAACTTCTACCTCATAAACAATTATAACTAAATGTAAACAACACATCAAGGCAAAAATGGTTAAAATAATTAAACAATAACTTTTAACGATACAAAACAACTAAAGTGAGACACAAAAGTTGAATTAATTGATTTAGGAATACCAAGCAAGGCTCAAATAATAATAACATGCTGTAAAGTGTAGTAAAAAGTATGCAACTAAACACGACCAGCATTGTTTATTCTTGTTTTGTTAGGTTGAATTATTGGGTGCTCATGGTCACAGTAAATAAACACTAAAATGACCACGTGTGTCCTTGTTTTTTTTTATCTGTTGTTTCACATTATTGTGGTAAAAAACAAAACAGATTGAAGTTGAATAAATCTGTGTTGTTAATGTGAAGCCGACTATGTAACGACGAAAACGCATCAGGCGACGTTATTAACACAGATAGGTGTTTCAGAGCAGGGGATCCAGTTTTGTTTTTGTTTTATTTAAAAGATAATCCACGGTTATATATAAATAAACATAACAGTTTCTCTTGAGATCACCTTGTGAAGATGTGACAGCTCTGTTAGCATGCTACTACCTCTGTTAGCTTAGCTTCGCTGCGTGTCCTTGTGAAAAGTCAAAGCGTTTAACCTCCAAACTATCCGAGCTGGAACACAGACGTTTACCAAGAACGGTGGTAAATTGAGCAACCTACCGCCTGGGACACCGCGGAGCGGACAGCCGCGGACAGAAACATGTTGAGGGAAGAGGTTTGGCCACGAAGAGCTTCAGCTAAAACACGGCAGACAGCAGCATCGATTAGCAAGGCCTGGCGGAAGAGACGTGACGTCACGCGAGGAGCCGCGCAATCGAGCCCAGATCGACGTTGTTGTTATAAAATCCGGTACATAACACATCTTTACAAGTCTTTTAATTTTTTTGTATATTATTGATGAGGAACATTGTGCTTGTTTTATTATAGTATAATGTATCATGTTTTATTTTATTCCCTTTGATCACTATTTGTTTCAGAATTGTAGAGAAAAGAATATAAAATACTGTCAAACATAGAATAGAATAGTCCACAACATATACACACACAAAAAATATGATGCAAATCAACTAAAATGAGACACAAAAGTCGAGTTAAGTGATCACTATGTGTTTTAGAATTGTATAGAATGAATAGATTAGACCACAACATACACTTAAAGACAACTAATACAAACAATATGAAGATACTATACAGTAAAACATCTACACACCCGACAATTGTCCATTAAAAAGTCTCTAACATGAATTCCAAAATCATTAATGGCAATAATTTCTTGTAAATTTCGTGCTTTTTTTAAGAAGAGGGAGCAAAATAGTGTTATATTCCTAAAGTCAGTCCGGGTCCAGGGAATAGACGCAGACAGGAAGTCCAAAGAGCTCAAACTGTATGTTGGATTTGATGTTAAATGAGGCATATGCAGAGGTACGATGAGGGCAGCCCAATAACTGCATTTTAAATTGTCAGGAGAATTTCCTCACAAAAACCTCAGACAGAGACAGAATACGCAGGAATCAGCCTGAGAGCGATTAAAAAGATCATTTACATCCTTCTTGCGAGAAGAGACAATGTCTCAGTACAACCTTCAGGAGGTGTCCAGGAGTTTGTCGAACTTAAGTCAGAGAGCGCCTTTTTAAATGCTGAACCGTTTTGAGAAAGATCCACCTGCTTCCTACATTCTAGACTCTGAAGGTTACAAAAAGTGGCACAGAGGTTCCAAAAGTGCTGACACAGGTCATCCTTGACACACAGACTGCAAAATTGCACGTCATTCTTTATGAGACAAAACAAGATTTCCATAACATAAATGAAGGTGTACCAGTGACGGAGTGTACAAAAACAACCATCCTACCTCGACATTTACATGAGTGAGTGATTTAGAGTCGGTAATAAATCTTAAGTGGCATCGATTGTACGCAATGCGGTCGAGAAGGCATTCATATACAATACATCACCATAGATGTGTCATTAAACATGCAACATGATCACATGTATTAGATCCACATGTTGCATTCAATCAGAAAATAAGATGAGTTGGCGTGTATTTCAGTATTTCTGTCCCATGAACAGAAACAAAAGTTTCACTTTCAATACAAACCGTCTGTTTATTCAACTCACTACAATGAGGACAAATTGCTCATCTTTTTTGCTCTCGTTTATTCGTCATGGGGTATAAAAGATTCATCCTTTCTATTGCCGTCTTGTTTCTGTAGGTCGTATTTATGATTTGTCATGCATTCTGTTTCTGCGCAAAACAAAACCAGGACAACTTCCGATCTGTTATAAAATAGATACAAGATATGAGTCACCTCACTTAAAGTACTTGTGAATTCTCAGTGTGAAAAAAAGACTCAAATATCATGCAAGAAAAACAAACAGTGGAATATGTAAAGAAAACACAACACATCTTGTTGAGGTGAAACTTTGCTTGTTACGGTGTGTTCAGGGAGCAGCCGTCACCCTCCCTCTCAAATCCAGCCCCTATCTGCCTGAATCCCAGCATTTGTTCTGCAGCACAGCCTCTACTCCACCCACTCCTTCCCTCCTCCACCTCTCCCTGGCTTGGAAACATAATGTGATGGACAGGCCAGGGAAGGTTCACCCAATGAAAAAGTGGGAGTGCCGCACCCTGCGAGCCGATTGGCCGGCCTGACACTAAGCAGACTGAGCCACGGACTGCAGATCAGGGATTAGGGGTGGGTCTTTATGCATGCCGAATTGTGTTGCCTCTGTGCAGGAGGCCTTGCAGTGCTCGCACCTTACACAGGAGGATCCAGACAGATCAGCAGTGGCTCCAGATTAACCCATTTCCTTTCCTACTCGCCCTCAGATGCTACAGGCCCGTCTGCATCTGTCCATCCACAATGGTGGTTCCTGAGTCTCAGGACAAAATGTACCACCCTCCCGGTGACTTGCAGAGGGATGCTCACGTGCCTGACTTTAACTCCTATCTGGCATTGTACAGGAAGTCTCTTGAGAACCCAGAAGGTAGGTAGAACAGTGCAGCTATTCCTCCACCTCTCCTGTCCTTTGTGCAGCCTAACAACACTTCTCACTTTCCTTTAGCATTCTGGAAGGAGATTGCTGACGACTTCTTCTGGAAGAAGCCTGCGACGGGACCAATGCTACAGTACAACTTCGACGTGACAAAAGGGAGCGTCTATGTGAAATGCATGGAGGGTGCCAAGACCAACATGTGCTATAATGTCTTGGACAGGCATGTGAGGGAAGGGAACCTGGGTGAAAAGGTGGCCTATTACTGGTAAGCTACTACATACCCGCAGAGTGAATGATGGCTTTGATGGGAAACTCTGCCCACAGTCATGTCAGGTATTCCAGTCAATGGCTGCTGTGTCCCCAGTGCACCTAAACAAACCTTGGTCGGAGCAACACAATGTCATCGCTTCAGTCCTCCTTATGATACCAGGATCTTTTTGCAACCTCTTTTTGCATTTTCTTTTCCAGAATAATTTATTGTTTACATCCCAAAACTTAAAGAAATCTAAAATATTTTGGATAGTTTACAGCAGATTTGGATTATTATTTCCATTTTTGAACTCAGTTGTTCACACGCTGCCATATATTTGACAATTAATGAGGAATGTCCGTGTTAAATCTCTTGCTTTGCGTTGTTTTCCCCTCACATATTTGCTCTGTCAACTGGAAATGCTTCCCGACCAGGAATTGCTTGTTTTGCAAGCTCAGCAAGTATAGGGGTTCAACAAAACGCAGCACAATTCAACATTCACACATGTCAGCCTGCATATACAGTGTGTACAATATATATATACATGCTTATATAATAGTTTTGCTGTGACAGTGTCACCTCCACATATGTAGAGGACACAGTCTGATAGCTGCATTATGTTAGTTACCAGTGAGGACATGGTTTGTTTTGACCATCGGTTCAACAATTTTAAAACTTTCAGCCACGTCTTAAAAGAATTATTTACAAAACTGTCTCAGAGGCTAGGACACTAAATAACACACAGGTGCAAACAAACTAAAGTAGATGTAATATAGTGTAATATTGCAAAATTTGTCACGTGAGAAAATTATTATTTTGGACCAATTTTAAGCGTTTAACACATGAAAGTTGTGACATAAAGCAGTTTCTTTGATGTTCATTGTAAAGAAATGATTCGGAGGATTGTTCTCTGTAAGAGGTATGTAGTGTACGTAGTTTGTATTTGATATCCATAATACTCATTTTGAATCGAGGCATTTCATCCACTGATTCCTTCGGCCAGTTATATACGAGGGGAAAAGTTCTAGTTACGAAACATTTAGAATTTTAGATTCAACACCATTGTCACGAGCTCAGATCATGAAAACGGGTTTATAGGATCCAATGAAAGTCCAAATAACTCTCACTTCCCAGCATGTAGTAAAATAAATGGTGCAATAAGTTGTGTAACAAAAGAAGTGAAACCTCTAAAACAGAAAATAAGAATACAGTTAAGAGTAGAGCAGTGTGAGTGTGTGTGTGTGTGTGTGTGTGTGTGTGTGTGTGTGTGTGTGTGTGTGTGTGTGTGTGTGTGTGTGTGTGTGTGTGTGTGGGTGGGTGGGTGTGTGTGGGTGTGTGTGTGTTGCGAGGTGCAGGTGACTGAGTTCAGTGTGTTTTTTCAGAGATAATGTTTCAGTGTCAATGTTTGGCAGGAACCTGCTTCTTCTCCAAGTTTGTTAATAGTTTTAAGCTCGATACTGTGTGAAATGTGTTTTTCATTTTTTACAAAGTACATCTGTTTTCTACAGTGTGACTCTCCAAAGAGAATAAATAATACGAACCAATTAAATCTGTGCCCGGAATACACCGAGTATGAGATGTTTTGCGTATGTTTTTTATTTTCACAGGTTATTCTGGGATTTGTTTAAATTATCTGCTACAAGCAGCTTCACCACTTGTCGACATTTTATAGCAGACAATCTTACAGCTATAGAGAGATTATTATCAATCTGTGATCAATTAGTTTAGTTTGTTTTTAACCAGTCGTTTTGGTATTTGTACATTGGAGATGTAGAGACTTAAGTGACTTAAGTGAACATCCAGAAAAAGTAAAAGAAAAACCTCAAAAAAATGTTTAATGTCGCCCAGTATTGGGTCAGTTTATAAAATACTGGTTGTTTTCTATCTATGAGCTCCTTTGTTATTTATTTGACTGGAAAAAAATGCTAAGATGGTTGTAAAAGTTCTGATGCCAAATGATACAAATGCTGCCAGTTTATTACCTAGTTTTTTTTTTACTTTTAATCCCATACCTGAATCACGCTGCCTCCAGGCCCGTCAATCACTGCAACATGTAGTCTTCCAAATGAATGCCCTGCCAAGCATTCAACCTTAATATAGACCCAGTAACGAGGGCAGCAGGTTGCCTCCCCTCTGAAGTGAAAAAAACCTCCAAATCCCTTAAGATTAAGATGCTTTATCAGGGTTTTACAGCACATTTCTGCTCCTGTATCTTTCTCAGGGAGGGAAACTCACCGGACCACCAAGAGACCATCACATACCGCCAGCTGCTCAGCCAGGTCTGCCGCTGCGCTAACGTGCTCAAGCAAATGGGTGAGAAGCTGAAGGCCTCATACTATGCAAAATTCACTTTTTAAAGTTTTACCAGCAGTACTAATCGTCCCCATACCTGGACTGACGCCCCAGAAGTGAAGACAGTCTGTCCTCTCTCTCCCTGGCTTGTTTCAGGTTTTAAAAAGTGTGTTGCTCCAAGCAGCCAATCAGGAATCAAACCCTATATAGTGTCATCGGGGGTTTAGCCAATCTCAATCAAGGTAGGCTCTCCCTTTGACTCCTCCCACAATTAGGCAGCCCTGCTCTGGCACATGGCACCACGAGAGGAAGTACTTCCTCCTCTTCCCAAGATGGGCATGTGTGGGCGGAGCCAGTCCTGCTCACACAGACACAGCAGATTCTGAATGCAACTGCTATGATCCAATATTCAAATGAGGAAAATCAAGGAGGAGCTAGAAACTTAGAATACTGAAGGTTTCTGGACCAACGAGACCAGGAGGAGGAGATGAAACGCTGGATGGTACGACTCCTTTAAACAACTTTTCAACTGAATACAATTTAAAAAAAAAACAGAAGTAGCCACATGTTACTCAGTAGTGACAGTGAGTACTTTGTGGAATTTCTTTACAACAAACATTGTAATTAAATTCCAGTAAAGGAGTGTGTGTGTGTGTGTGTGTGTATGTGTGTTTATTATGGGATTACAAGCACAGACACATCACTGGAATGACTTGTACTCTGTTTAATATTAGCCTGCTCGCTCATGATGATTATTCTTGTCAGAACAGATGCGTTCGTGTGCATAAGGTACATAGTCTGCCTCATATCGCTGCTATTGTTAGAAACAAGATCACGTTTCGTCATTTTTGTATTTGCCTGTGCTGTTTTTTCTTTCATGAAGGTGTGAAAAAGGGCGACAGGGTGTCCGTTTACCTGCCCATGATCCCAGAGCTTGTTTACACCATGTTGGCCTGCGCCAGGATCGGTGCCATCCACTCTGTAGTGGTGAGTACCACCGACCGGCCTCCAACGCACCACTCCGGTTTGAAACCGAGCCTGCGACTTCGGCACACATCGGGATTCTCTGCGGGCTCGTGTTGTTAGAAATGGTCCGACCCTGTTCCCACGTGAATCCACCGGCTGAACCCAGAGCTCCTGACCGGTCTGCTCCAGCAGTTATGGGCTGTCTCGTGTGTGAACGCAGCGCTGACAGCACCTGCACTCAATATATGGGTCAGACGTGTTCTGGCTGCCAGCAGCCCCTACAGTCTCTGCAGTTTTGCCAGCAAGCCAGCTCTATTTTAGCAATTCAACCTTCGTCTCCCACACGAAGGTTAGACTCCATAAAAATATCTGCAGGCTACTCGTTCCGAAGTGCATGGCTTCTTTTTAAGACTGCCGTTTTTGGCAGACGCTGGTTTAGATGACCTTGTCTGTGCTTTGTCACTGTTGTTTATTTACCAGCTCCGATTCACAACCTCAGACATGAACGACACACATTTCTACTCAAGAAAACTTCCCCCGTTGGAAGCTCACGTTAATATTAATCATGAAATGGCATAAAATCTAAATTCTGGACGGAGCCAGTCACGACAGCCTGTGACACTTTGCCGGAGTCCAAAGTTCTCAGTGAGCTGATTCATAATGCTGCTATTGACACTGAAACCTAATGCTGTGTGAACCGTTAACCTTGGCCAGAAAACAAGCGTCTGGTGGGCAGCGCCACAAACGGCAGCCAAATAAAAGAGCAGTTCAGGGGCACCTGGTTCATTATGTAAGATTGAATAGGGTTGAGAGGGAATGAGTCATCATGCTGCACTTTAAACTTCTGCATTTTAAACTACAAATCTACACACAAGGGATCATTATATCCAAAACTCACTTTCTAAAGGTTCTTCAGCAGTACTCATCGTCCCCATACCTGGACTGACGCTCCAGAAGTGAAGACAGTCTGTCCTCTCTCTCCCTAGCTGGTTTCAGGTTTTAAAAAGTGTGTTGCTCCAACCAGCCAATCAGAAATCAAACCCTATATAGTGTCATCGGGGGTTTAGCCAATCCCAATCAAGGTAGGCCCTCCTTTTGACTCCTCCCACAATTAGGCAGCTCTGCTCTGGCACATGGCACCACGAGAGGAAGTACTTCCTCCTCTTCCCAAGATAGGCATATGTGGGCGGAGCCAGTCCAGCTCACACAGACACAGCAGATTCTGAATGTAGCTCCTATGATTCAGCAACAAGTTCTGAAAAAAGAAGAAAATCCCAATTATTTGCCATCTGCTGAGCGACAAACTGCGTTTGCACTAAATCAGACGCTGTGAAACAGTTGATCTTCTCGGCACTGGGAGTGTGCTGAAGACGGGAGTTGCTGGAAATGGAAACTGGACTTGGATTCAACTCCAGATAAACGCCGGTGTTGCTCATTGTCTGCTGGAGGTGCACATCAGCAGGAGTTAGGACTCCAACGGAGTGTGTTTACGCCGTCCTCGACCTCCAGTGACTTCCACTTCACTTCATGAGTGTCGAGTCAGATACTGCTTTTCACTGATTGACGCTTTTGAGTAAATATGTGATTGAACAAGAGATGACTTTTCTCTCTGCTGCTCAGTTTGCAGGTTTCTCCGCCGAGTCTCTGTGCGAGCGGATCATGGACACCCAGAGCAGCGTCCTGGTGACAGCAGGTCGGTTTTTAAAACATCACGGCAGCAGGATGTGTTGTCGGGCTGTTAAAAAAAAATAAATAAAAAAAAAGAGATTCCCTGCTGTTTTTCATATGTGTTTCCATTGACGTGTCTCCCCCGACACACAGATGGTGTTTTCAGAGGCGACAAGCTGATCAACCTGAAGCAGATCGCGGACGAGGCTCTGCAGAAGTGCAGCGAAAAGTAGGTCCAGCACACGAGGCCATAACTCCCCCCCCCCCCAACACACACACACACACACACACACACACACACACACACACGTTATTTGCAGTGGCGATGCCTCGGCAGGTAACGGAGACGCGGAGGAAACGCGGCGAGCCGCTTTCGCATGATGAGGTTGCCGGGCAACATGGAGCACTTAGACTCATCAGGGAAGTCCGAGCTGCTCGTCTCCCGTGGCAACGTGAGCATCGGAGGGACGGGAGCGAGAAGCACAGCGTGAAGGGAGGGAGGAAGAGGAGGAGGAGGAGGAAGAGGGGGGCAGATGTGTTGGAGGAAATAATTTCTTTGTTTTCACATTAATATTTTTATATAAATATTAATCCAACTACAAATTATATCATGTAAGTCTCAGTATGAGTACCGCTTTATCCTAAACAAAACAAACACAAATACGTAACAAAGCCAATGTTTTTAATCAATAAAAACTATCAGATATATTCAAACTACTGGTTTTTAAGAGCAGCACCATGTCCACCCCCACAGATAAATAGACTGAAGATATATTTAAAAAAATAAAAATAAACTTTAACTGGAACAATATTTGCAACAATAGATTAAATTTGTTCAGAGAAAATGTTTTCGACAAACTTTTCGCAGAACATTTAAATTTTCTGACAATTTTCTTTGGCTTCTGTCGAGGAAATTATTTCTGTGGAACCCAAAACATAAATACAGTGAAAAAGTTTTTCATAAACTCACACATTGCTGGAGTTTACTTCATGAAATCTCATCTTCTTCACATTTAATTAATGCATCCGTTCACCGTTTTAGATAGAAATAAAATCTAAATTGTATTTAAGGCATAGAAGCGACAAGAGAGACGGATGCCAAGTGAAGAAGAAGAAGTAGAAGAAGAAGGGAAACTGTCATCAGGGACGATGAGAGTGGCGGGAAACAATGTTGACAGATAGAACCAGCAGATGGCGGTAATGCAACTTTATGGGTGCAAACTGCTGTTAAACCCAAAAGGAGAAGAAGAAGAAATTGTATTTAAGGAATATAGTGATAATATACAGTAGAGTAAAGTTATTGTGGAGCTACACGTTACAATTTTACAACATAATGATGCAACAACTAATAAAGTTTGAGGTCTATGTGTTGTATACGATCTAACCGAGATCCAGGATGTTTGATGAACAAAATGTTTGTTTGTGCAGTGAAAGCCTGTGAATACTTATGTACGCGCGTACATGTGTACTGTATGCGTGTATGACCGCTTACACATCTTCTTTAATATTCTCCACAGAGCCTCATGCAGCGTCACCAAGTGTCTGGTCGTCAAGCATCACGTGCTGAGGACCAGAAACGGAGCTGCGTGCAACAAACTACAGGTAAACAACTCTGAGACAACTTTATCATTGGAGGTGAGCCAGTAAAAATACTCAGATACAGATACCTATATTAGAGTAAAAGTGCCTTGAGAGTGAAGTTAAAAACCGACTCGTTGACTGTTCAGCTTCTGGTCTGATTAAAGTGTTAATCTCATTTACTAATGCGGCATGTCTTCACAGTGTGATTACCACTAACGTCTCCCAACCCACCAGGTCCAGACGTACTTTAAATATTAATACAATTTTAGTTCAGAGAAGCAAAGATTAGATGCAGTTGATTGAAATATCTGGCAGAGTTTTATAGATCCAGTCTGCCGGACTAAAACTCACTGTTATAAGTATTCTGCACTACGATGAGTGAAATCTGCTGTAAAATGTGTTTAGTCACATCAGTCATAGTTTAAATCTCCATTTTTATGTTCAATTGTTGCTCTTAAGGCTTCAGATCAGCGGTTTTAAACATAAGGCCCGGGGAACAAAATAATAATAATCCAGTTATTTTATTGGTCGTTACAGCGCCACCTATGGACCTGATATATGTACTACATCTTTTTGAGTCGTTTTCATGGTGTCGCAGATGTTCCCTGTGTGGACCGGAGACTTTTTAAGAACGACGGGGAAGAAAAAAAAGCTTGTTTTGGCTGGTGTGGATAGGACCTGAATTTAAAGGTCGTTGTGGCTCTATTTTACCAGTCCGGCTCTTTCAACATGAGAATCGTCCTCCTGAACTGAAACGTGTTGAGATAGAAGTGTAACCACATTAAAAGAGTTTTAATCAACCAGATTCACCTTCTGCACCTTCTACCCGTAAACTCACCAATCTTCAACTGAAGTGGTCTTAAAATAAACTTAATTAAGGGTCTGAACGTGTCACCATGGAGCGTCAAACTGCCAGAAACAATCGGTTTAAAGTCATTTTCGTGTAAAACGGGTCAAACTTGGCTCCTTCTGGAGGGCTGAGGAAGAACATTCATACATATTGTCTCATATCTTTGAGAAATAACACGTCTAAGCTTTTGTTCCTGTTCCTCAGATTTCCCGATGTGACCGTGGTGTTTGCCGCCTCTGTGTGACGGTGTGTAATGAGTGTGTGTGTGTGTGTCGGATCTGCTCAGACCCCCTGGGACTCGGAGTGCGACGTGTGGTGGGACGAGGCCGTGGCCGACTCCCCCGACGAGTGCGAGCCCGAGTGGCTGGACGCCGAGGACCCCCTGTTCATCCTCTACACCAGCGGATCCACCGGGAAACCCAAGGCAAGACACTGGTTGAGGCGGAGAGGCGAGTTACTCCGACTCACGACTCGTGTTGTGCCTGTCATTTTATCACTTATCTTATAAGCGAATCACAGCTTCCACCATCTCCTCCGATAAGCCCGTGAAGATGTTCACTAAGCCTTCGTACACATAATCTGCTGCGAAATAGTGAGAATTAATGGCTTTCCAATGCTAAGAGGCATTAATGCCGTCTTAGAAAGTTTCTCCATTGTCTGCGTTTCTCGAGAATTCATAAGTTTCATGATTTTCAACCGGAAGGCAACGATCAGGGTAAAACATGACAACTTCATTATTCTAAGAAGTCCATAAGAATCAATATCGTGAGCTCACACAAGTTGAAAGTGATGTTTTGTGGTAACTTAAGGTTTTTGATCCAAGTTTACTATTACTAGTCCCTTTAAAGGAAATGCAACTTGCATTAAGAACTCGATTAATCTAAACAAGAAGTACTAAAAACAAACAAGGGAAACAATATTTTTTATAAATTATATTATAAATGTTTACCTTTTTAACCATTTTCAACTTTCTATTTATATATTTATTTAGTGCTTTTATACTACATGTACCATCTATTTTATGTGTACTTTTGTACTTAATTGATCCACAAAGGAGCAGCTCCTGTAATTTCATTATATTAGTTTTATTTAATAAATATTATATGATATCCATACCGTGTACATTTTATTATAAAAACACTATATATATATATATATATATATATATTTATATATGCCTGTAAGTAAGTTGGTTACAACAAGTATTGTGGAGGCTTGAAGAACATGAAGATGAGACGGGATCAGCAGATTTATGTTCCCACAACATCACACACACACACACACACACACACACACACACACACACACACACACACACACACACACACACACACACACACACACACCAGCATATACGTGTCCCGTATTTACCGTGTGCCGTCGGCCCCCTCCCCTCCGCAGGGCGTTCTCCACACCATCGCCGGCTACCTCCTCTACACCTCGCTGACCTTCAAATACGTTTTCGATCATCACCATGACGACGTGTTCTGGTGCACGGCCGACATCGGCTGGATCACCGGACACTCGTACATCACGTACGGCCCGCTGGCCAACGGTGCGAGCAGCGTCCTGGTGAGCGGAAGCGGCTCGTTTCAGCATTGCTACGATTCTGCCGAAGCCGTCTTCACCTCTACGTGTGTGTGTGTGTGTGTGTGTGTGTGTGTGTGTGTGTGTGTGTGTGTGTGTGTGTGTGTGTGTGTGTGTGTGTGTGTGTGTGTGTGTGTGTGTGTGTGTGTGTGTGTGTGTGTGTGTGTGTGTGTGTGTAGTTTGAAGGGATCCCCGTCCACCCCCACGTCGGCCGGTTCTGGGAGATCATCGAGAAGTATAAAGTCACTAAGTTCTACACGGCGCCCACGGCGATCCGCCTGCTGATGAAATACGGCCGCGAGCCTCTGCAGAAGTGAGTCGATAAAAACTTCATGTCGGATCCATACAGAATCGTTCACAGAGAGCGTCTGACCTGATGGACACAAGGTTCAACTAGAACTACACTCGGTAGAGCGCACACCGTCACCAACGCCACATTCATCACCATGGAAACCAGTGGGTTATATGGTTATTTGATCCACCACGCCTCGCCTTCCATCATTTGTCCATGTTGTTCAGGCTTCATGTCATCATTGTTTGACAATGATATACACACATTTTACAATTCCAGTGTGACACCCCCCCCCCCCCCCCCCGACCTTTGACCCCTCAACCACTAACCAGGTTGATGACGTCACTGCATCATGTGACATATCAGAGGATAGGGAATTGAAAACTGAACATTTTGGCGTTGGTTCATCAATTGTAATAAAACTGACCGCGTTAGGACGAAAATACTTTTTTGACCTTTTCGCGACCTCGTCCTTGACCTTTGACCCAGTTGATCTCAAAATTTATTGAAACAACTCTTAGATGATGATGATAAAATATTCCTCATGTACGAAGAGAATGTAAACGTCTGTAAAGGTCTGGCCCCGTCGTTAGGTCTTAGTGAAGAAATGGATTTAAATCCTGTGAATCTTTTCCGCTGCAACAATGAAGAACGAGACGAGTCCCGCGTGACGACGCAGTGTAGAGGTGTGTGATGTAGATCTGTGGATCCGTCAGGTACGACCTCTCCAGCCTGAGGATTCTGGGTAGCGTGGGCGAGCCCATCAACCCGGAGGCGTGGCAGTGGTTCCACGAGGCGGTGGGTCGGGGCCGATGTCCCGTGGTCGACACTTTCTGGCAGACGGAGACGGTAAGAGACACTCAGGAGACGCCGTCGCCGGAGGAGGGAGTTTCCTCTCTTCTTCCTTCATCTGTTATCGCTGTTTCATCAGGGAGGCCACGTCTTGACGCCGCTCCCCGCCGCCACACCGCTCAAACCGGGATCGGTGGTAAGTGGTGACGACCTTTTATTGTGAAATGTCCAAACGTGGGCAGGCTGTTTGACGTTTTCGCGTCGTTCCAGACCTTCCCTTTCTTCGGCGTGGAGCCGACCATCCTGAACGAGCACGGAGAGGAAGTGGAGGGAGAAGCTGAAGGTTACCTGGTGAGTCGACCCGAGAAACGATTATTGGTCTCTGTTTCACCCATCAGTCATTGTTTTGTTTTGTTTTGTTTGTTTTGACATTTCACCGCATTTTGCATCAGAAGGTTTCAATGAAATTGGTTTTATGTGGAGATTATAGTTATTTTATGTTTTGAGTTTTTTTGCCAAAATATAGACATTTTCATGACATATACTTTAAGTTTAGGTTTAAATTTAAAGGGGTCATATTGTACAGCTTTTCAACACTTCCTCAAGATATCGTTGGTCCAGAAACCTTCAGTATTCAAAGTTTCTAGCTCCTCCTTGATTTTCCTCCATTTGAATATTGGATCATAGGAGCTACATTTAGAATCTGCTGTGTCTGTGTGAGCTGGACTGGCTCCGCCCACACATGCCCATCTTGGGAAGAGGAGGAAGTACTTCCTCTCGTGGTGCCATGTGCCAGAGCAGAGCTGCCTAGTTGTGGGAGGAGTCAAAGGGAGGGCCTCCCTTGATGGGGATTGGCTAATCCCCCGATGACACTATATAGGGTTTGATTTCTGATTGGCTGGTTGGAGCAACACACTTTTTAAAACTTGAAACAAGCCAGGGAGAGAGAGGACAGACTGTCTTCACTTCTGGGGCGTCGCTTCAGGTATGGGGACAATTAGTACTGCTGGAAAACCTTCAGGAAGTAGATTTTACATACTATAACTGCTATAAAGGTTATTAATACTCTATTAATATTAATAATATTTTCCTTGAGATGAACTCTCGGCTGAACGTGACCCTGAACTGACCCCTGCTCAAGATGATCCCCAGGTTTGAACGAGAGTTCTCCCATAATTCCCGGCGGTAACGCCCCCCCCCCCTTGTTTTCCCCGCTGTTGCAGGTCTTCCGGAGGCCCTGGCCCGGAATCATGCGCTCTGTGTACAGAAACCACGAGCGCTTCGAGAACACCTACTTCAAGAAATTCCCCGGCTTTTACGTGACTGGCGATGGTGAGACGCGACGGCCAGGAGCGACGATCACTGTGGGAGCCTCTTGAGGCGAGAGAGAGTACTGCGCTATAAAAACTCTCTCTCTCTCTCTCAGGCTGCAGGCGGGACAAAGACGGCTACTACTGGATCACGGGCAGAATAGACGACATGCTGAACGTGTCAGGTACTGCCCCCCCCCCCTCGCCGCAGATCGTTTCTTTTGCCCCGTTGCCCGATTAACCATCCGGGGGGTGATGGCTCGGCCCGCAGGTCACCTGATGAGCACGGCGGAGGTGGAGGCGGCGCTGGCCGAGCATCCGGCGGTGGCGGAGGCGGCGGCGGTGAGCCGACCTCACCGGGTGAAGGGGGAGTGTCTGTACTGCTTCGTCACGCTGAAAGAGCGGCGGGAGTTCAGCCGCACGCTGGAGGACGAGCTGAAGAGGCTCGGTGAGGCTCCGCCTCTCCGGAAATCACTAATACTCACAATACTGCAATCAAACGGGGGTTTTCATACTTCACTGCGTTTGACTAGGGTTTATTTACTGTGGTAATTTCAATCGATGTTCATACACTAGCCACCGTTTACATCTTGACCCCCGTATATATTAATATTACTTATCTAGTTTTTATTCTCTTTTATTGATATTTTAACTCCTTTCTGTTTGGAGAAACATTACACATAGTTCTTCTCTGGCATTAATAAAGTATTTCTATTCTAGTGTATTTGATTCAATCAAAGAGAAGTACAATATACATGTTATCTACTACATATTTTCTTATCTTCTCTGCTCTTCGTTCTCAGTCAGAGAGAAAATCGGACCAATCGCGACGCCGGACTTCATCCAAAACGCTCCGGCGCTTCCGAAAACTCGCTCAGGTGACGACGGGAAACTTCTTCAGCCTTCCTCCTCCTTCCTCCTCTTCCTCCGTCCTCAGCCCTCCTCCTCCTCTTCCCTCCTTCCTCTCCTTCATCAGCCTCCTCCTCCTCCTCTTCCAGGAAAGATCATGAGGCGGATCCTCCGGCAGATCGCCCGTAACGAGGAGGACCTGGGCGACCTTTCTACGCTGGCCGACCCCAAGGTGGTGGAGGTCCTGTTCAGCCAGCGGTGTCAAGCTGCAGCCTGACCCCAGTGAACTCCTCCTCCTCCTCCTCCTCCTCCTCCTCCTCCTCCTCCTCCAGATGAAGACTCACCTGCAGGTTGTGGATCAACATGTCGCTGCTCTTCAGGACTGAATGAAACATCAGACGACGATTTAATGCGTCAAACTGGATGTGAGACGAGCTTTCATGTATTGATAAGGCCAAGATGTCACTGACACACACACACACACACACACACACACACACACACACACACACACACACACACACACACACACACACACACACACACACACACACACACACACACACACACACACACACACACACACACACACACACACACACACACACACACACACACAGAGGTTCTTTGTTTTTGAATAATTAGTTGTGCTCAGCTTCTTTCTGATTATCAGTGTTTATTTCACATATATTTCTATGACGTCACAATAAAACGCTTTCTGCTGCTGCTTTTGTTCTTTTTTCCCCTTCGAGCACGGCGGCTGCCTGGCGCCCTCTTGTGGCAGGAACATCGTCCTGCAGTGGCCACCTGACACCTCTGTGTTTAAAAAAGCTCTGTTCTGCCTGGAGGGGCTTTTGTTTGTTTGTTTGTTTGTTTTTATTTATTTGTCATGTAACGATGTAACGATGCTGTGAGTGGAAACAGCTTTGAAGATGAGGAGAACAAAGACCCGCGAGGCCGTTCAATCTTAAGAATCTTTTGAAACTACAAGCATCAGTCACTCAGGACAACATGGCACAATAATATTTTATATATATATATATATATATATATATATATATATATATATATATAAAAAATTAGATTAGATTGCTGACGTTTGTTATGAAAGCAACTCTGAGGCACTGTGCTCTTCATCACGCTGTTCACGGGTCGCATGCCGTGGGTTGGTGGGTGGGCCGCCTCTTTGTCTCCTGCGCGTCACGTGCATGCGGCGATGTGCGAGCGCGTGCAGGTGGGCAGGGCGAGGATAAGGGTGAGGAAGAGGAAGAGGAAGAGGAGAGACCCAGCAGTGGGGCAACGTTACATCATCACCCCCAGCAGGAGGAGGAGGAGGTGTTACCATGACAACATCTTCACCACCACCGTCACATCACCCTCCTCACGTCCTCCTCCTCCTCCTCCTCCTCCTCCATCAATGAACTAGAAAGGGGGGAACAATCTGTATGTTGATGGACTGAGGGAGTAAATTAGATAAATAATAAAAACCCTTTGCACAGGAAGAACATGAAGACTCCAAACACAAAAGACCCAGAATCAGACACAGTATCGCTCGCTGTGAGGCTGCAGGGCAAAACACTGAACCTGAACTACTGAACCACTGAACTACTGAACATGAACCACTGAACCACTGAACATGAACCACTGAACCACTGAACATGAACCACTGAACCACTGAACCTGAACTACTGAACCACTGAACCTGAACCACTGAATCAATGAACCACTGAACCTGAACCACTGAACTACTGAACATGAACCACTGAACCTGAACTACTGAACCAATGAACCAATGAACCAATGAACCACTGAACCAATGAACCACGGTTCCTCACTCTGACACACTAAAGGAAAACAGGAGCTGCAGTTCATTGGTTTATCTGGCATCGGATTAACGTCTAATAAAACTAGGAAACATTCAATTTAAACTTTTTTTTTATTTTAACCACTAGTAGAAGTAGAAGTAGTGGTAGCAGTAGTATAGTAGTTATAATACTATTTGAAGTAGTAGTAGCAGTAGGACAGCAATAGTAATAGTGGTAGAAGTAGCAGTAGTTGTGATAATTTTACTGGATTTGTCAAAAACACCCCCTACAACTTTAAACAGGCTGCGGCTCTGAGGTTGTTGTTGTTGTTTGTGTCGCCGATTAAATTTCACAAGCGGAGACTTTGAAATCTCGGCGGAGGATCAACCTTCCAAAAACTCATCAATTATTCAAACGTTCTCGGGATGTTTCATCGCTAAAGTCAGGAAACCTTCAGACACACAGAGAGAAGAAATAGAAATACTCATCAACACATTTCCTGAAATTTCAAACTAGAGCTACACTCGGTAGAGCGCAGAGGTTCTCCGACGCCACATTTGTTTGTGGAACCGCGTCAGCGTCGCTAGCATGTTAGCCATTAGCTCATATCGATGCTAACTAGCCTGTCAGGTAGCTACATCACTGTGAAACACTGTGCATGGAGCGTCTCCATGGCAACAGACGCTGATCTCCTTTTATCTCCTTCATGAGGTGCCTCTCTCATCCACTTTGTATGGGACATATTTTCGCAGTTCTTTGTGATTTATTCAGCAACGATTAGTCGTAAACGTTTTAAAATCTAATCGACTGGTCCTTTGATGATGACAAATCATCCCTGAAGATTTCATGTAATTCTGGTGAGTAGTTTTTGCGAACAATTGGTGAAATACATATATACCAATTAAATAAATAAAAATATAGATAAAAAAAATTATTTCATATTATTTAATAATAAATGAACAAATTTAATAATAAATAATGACGAGAAGGCAATTAGGCCTCAACATGGAATACTCAAGTTGAGGTAAAGTACCCACACTCTACTCTCCAAACTGCTTTAATTACTCTGGGTTGTTGGAACTGATCCCAGCTGAGTGTGTGTAAACACAGACAACAGCCACACACACATTCACACCGCTTGCCATGTTTGTGGACGATCAATGACATGAAAACTCATTTAAACTCAGAAAAAGGCAAAAACAATCACTTTTGTCTTGCAAAAGCAAATATTCAGTGTGATACTCGGTGTGTTTTCTTATTCACGTCATGGAACAAGAATAGATTTAAACTTGTTCAAACACAAGAACTGAATCTTATAGCAGGATCAGTTTCATCTGCTCTGTGAATTACAATCTAGAGGGATTAAAACTCACTTTCACACAGTTTACTGCTCTATAACAACAATGTTTATCTACAGAGAGAAATAAAATGAAGCTGTGGGTAAATAACTGAAGCAAAACTAAAATTTCCATCTTTCTATCGTCCTCTGAGGAAATCCTTCATTATTCTTTTAAATTTTGGTGTTTACTCTGAGATCCGTGTGTGTGTGTGTGTGTGTGTGTGTGTGTGTGTGTGTGTGTGGCACATCCAAAGCGAATCACGCAGACAAAAGGAAACAAGCTGAATGGCGTCTTTTTGTTTTTGCCCGTCAAAAGACGGGCAGATGGTCCAACCGAACTCCGAGGCCGTTGAGACGTTTCTATTTCAGAGTCGAGGCGGAGTAAAGTAACTAAAGTTACAGGCATGGAGTTGTAGAGTATTTACATTTTTGTTGCTATTTTACTTTTTTTTCCTGAGGAAGATTTCATTAAAGAAGTTGTGATTTTAAAGTTTATCGCAAATAATGTGAATTATGCTGGTATTCAAATGAGGTATTATAGAAGTACAACATATTACAAATACCGGACAGTAACTCTGAAGTCTGAACTGTCAAAAACTTTGCTATATTTTGGTATACAAATCGTTTCCGACTATAAGTCGCAAACAGCTAAAAAAAGTGTAACTTACAATCTGGAAGTACGATCGCATTTCTCCTACTTTTATAAGCGTTATGGAATTGGTATTATAGTTTGGAACAATCTACACAATATTATTGAGTTGACTTAAAATCAGTTTAGTCTTGCAGTACAAGTTTACACCATAAGGTGGTGCGTTGAGTCGCGGTTCATATATTTCACATTAATTCCACATAAACTGAAATATTGTGATCCTCTTTTATTTCACATGAATCTCATCGAGACTGAAAGTTATTTTATCTAAGGTTTCAGTGAATAAACCAACTTAAACATTATAACTCAGTTATTACCGTTGTAATGACAACAGTCAAGTACATTGTTTGATATAATACTACACTCATATTCTTACTACTTACCAGTGACAATGTCTGAGCAAACTGGATAAGTTAGGTAGATAAACTTAATAATCACTAAAAATTATCATATTTAGACTTCGTTTACACGATTTTCAAGTGAAAACAGGAACTTTTATTGCGTCTTGGGTCCGTTTGTGTGACGACATTGCTGAAAACACAACTTTTTGAAAACGCTCTGACTCCGTCACCATGGAAACAGGGGAAACTGAACTTTATTCATAAGGATGTCTGTGTCCATCCCATTCATGTCCATGTTTAAACACAGACAGCAGCACCCACTAGTGGCCCAACATGATAACTACATCAATTTCAGTCTCTTTCTGCCGGGAGGAGCGAGGAAGATCAAGGAACAGTGAGGAGGAGCGAGGAGGAGCGAGGAGGAGTGAGGAGTGAGGAGGAGGAGCGAGGGGCAACGCTCACTGTGAATTTCTCCTCGGGGGGCCAAACCTCTCGCCGACAGCCACATGGTGTGGTTGTCATGGCAACCCCCTGAGATAATGGCTCAGCATTGTGCCGCTCATTGTCTGCCTGAGGCCGCCGTGCTCCGCGGCTCAGAAAGGTCAACGCCGGCGGCAGGACGTGGCGGCCGGCCATTTATGTCGTTTGTTTGAGACGTGTTGTTAGTAAACAGTTCAGGATGGAACCTTCCATCAGGTCAACAAACAAAACTGCCAGAAATAACTGATCAATCGTTTTAACGGATAACTAGAGCTACACTCGGTAGAGCGCACCCTTTCACCAATGCCACATTTGTTTGCGGAACCGATTTAGCATTGCTCGCATGTTAGCCGTTAGCTCATATCAATGCTAATTAGGTAGCTCAGGTCGCTACATCACTGTGAAACACTGAGCAGAGAGCGTCTCCATGGCAACAGATGCTGATCTCCATTGATCTCCTCCATGAGGTGCCTCTCTCATCTGCTTTGTATGTGAACATCTTTTTAACAGTTTTGGGGATTTATTCAGAAACGGTTATCCGCTAACGTCCTAAAATCAAATGGATTGGTCCTTAGATGATGACAAATCATCCCTGATGATTTCATGTAACTCTGGTGAGTAGTTTCTGCGGAAAGTTGGTAAAATACAAAAAAAAACTAACCAATAAATAAATAAATACAAAGAGACAACAGCAAAAGTCACAAAACAACAACAAAAAACTACCACACAACAACAAAAAGCCACTGAGCAAGTAACGCTCATAGACGTCCAAGACACGTCTATCCCTCCGTCCAGGCTGTAATCTGGACGTTTATTCGACACCAGAACTAGTTGAAAAATGACACATAAAAATAAAATGATGGAGGTCTAAGACACCCAGAATCAGTTAAAAGGTCACAAGCTGTCTGTTAAGTCCAACAGTCTGTATAAATACTGATTTGTCATTAAAATATTGAGGGAAGTAGATGAACAATATCTGAGGCCCTGTTCACACGACAACGAATACGAGTGTTTCCCCAAGGACACCGGTGTTCTGATCCACTGTTTCCTTGAAGTTTTTATCTCGGCTCCCGAGGAGGAAAGATTCTTTCACGGTCACTATTCCCTCCTGCAGAGACTGATGGAGGCTACGGAGCCTGTTACTGCGCACCTCTCCTGCTCATCCAGTTGTAAACAAACATGGCGGCCGCGTAGTGGTTTGACTGACGGTCTGTATTCTAGTTTTATCCTCCAGATCAGCAGTTTAATAGTTGAGACTCACCCCTGATAGCATCCGATGCGTCATCAGTCCATACGGATGTCGGGTTCTCTCCATTTTCTTCACGTTTATAGTGTTTTGTTCTCTGCCCACGTCTGTGTGGTTTCATTACAAAATTAAGCAACAGCGCCCTCCAGTGGCCCGGCATACTAACTACATCCTTGTCAGTGTGTCTGCTGCTGCAGTGTAAACACACTCCTTTTTTTTTAAGGGATTAGGTGTTGTCATGTGAAACGTTGTGGTGTAAACAGGACCTTAAATATGACCATTTATTGTTTTGGTCGCAAGGCATTGGACTTCTCAAGTCTCCGCAGAGAAACTCGCCACTTTGGTCACCTTTTATCTTGCGAATGCAATATGTACACGAGTAAATGTTTTATCAGCAGTTAGTTGTCATGGTGAATTGTCTCATTGGTGCACCGGTTAGCGCTCTCACTTTACAGACAGAATATCGTGGGTCCAAATCCAGCTGGAGGTGTTTGTGGAATTTATTTGTGAGTGCATGTGTTTCCTCAGGGTTCTCTGGTTTCCTCCCACATTCCAAAATAATGCATGTAATTGGTCGTGTTAAATTGTGTCTCCTGTGTCAGACTGATGACCTGTACTTTTGAAACATATTTTCATTGACGTCCAGAATAGACATCCAGACAACATCTATGTTTAGACGTCTTTTGGACTTTTTGCTCAGTGGGGGAAGCTACAACATTACAGCGTTTTTGCTGTTGACCCTTCTGGGCTGCCATATTTAACGCATGGCAGTGCATTAGCTGTGTCTAATAAATGATTTCTTGGAAAACTGCTCTGCCACACAGGATGTGTTTAATGAAATGATATGTTTAGATAATCATTAAAGTGCTTTTCGTACAGTTTGTTACAGATTTTTTAACAAGAATTTTGCCCTAATTCAATAAAATGCCCTCCTGGGTCTTTTTGCTGCCAGCCAGCGGAGAGAAATATCAACTTTCCTCCCGGTTGTTTCACTCATTTTTCCAAGAATTAAATCTGTGAATTTGAAACTGTTGGCTTTTTACTGGACAAATCCCAACTTTGTTTGGCGGTGGCGGAAGAGAGGGAGCGAGGGAAGAGAGGGAGCGATAAAGAGGCAGGGGCAGAGAGCCGGAGGCCGTCGTGCCCCTTTCACTGAGTTCTAAGGATGAATAATTAATGTGGCCTGGCTGGAAGCTGCTGATGGCACTGAGTGGGTCAGTGGGAGGAAGAGGAGGAGGAGGAGGAGGAGGAGGAGGAGGAGGAGGTTGAGGCTCTGCTTTTACTTCCATCTGCTGAGAGAGAAACCCTGAATAATTCACGGCTGGCCTGAAGTGACTGCTCTTACACACACACACACACACACACACTGACTTTGATGTCAGCGGCAGCGAGGATGACGACCTCTGGGGAGGAAGAGTCACGGCCTGGAAACAGAAGCTGTCATCGGGATCGCTCAATTCTGATACCGGCTCCATCTTCGAGAAAAGAAAGCTGTTTTCTGCAAACTGAACTCAGTACACCCATTTTATGGAAAACACTGTAGCCCCGCCCCCCGGACCTTTGACCCCCGACCGCTAAACAGGGTGATGATGTCACTGCATCATGTCTGAGGATGGGGATGCCTCAAAGTTTCTTCAAGAAAAAGTACATTCTGACCTCAATTAACTCGCAACTTATCTCCGTAAATACGAAAGACTATTAGTTTCTCTTGTGGGACATTTTTTAACACGCATCTTATTTCCGACAACTTTGAGTTTTCAGATGATTTGCGTCGTTTCACTGCTCCTCTATGGATGAAGAAAGAAATTGCTTTACATTGTACATAAATGCCCAAAACATTGATTTATTTACTTTTTTTCTGTCTCTGACCTTTGAACTGGCCCGGGGTGATGTTAGTGGCCTTCCTCTTGCGTGACAAGCGGGGAAACATGAGTAAGGTGGCACATGTACGACTGTGATGAAGAGGATTTGACTTCTGGGAGGGAGGGACACAATCTTCTTATTCACGTTCACTGTGTGTGTGTGTGTGTGTGTGTGTGTGTGTGTGTGTGTGTGTGTGTGTGTGTGTGTGTGTGTGTGTGTGTGTGTGTGTGTGTGTCTGCCCCCCCTGACCCACTGTAATCCTGCGGTCTGCACTGTAATCCAAACACACACACACACACACACACACACACACACACACACACACACACACACACACACACACACACACACACACACACACACACACACACACACACACACACACCAGGATCAGCGTCTGCAGCTCTCAGGTCTGATGACAGACGATCGTCTATCAAACCTCCATAAATAAAAACAGCAACAACAGAGGAAGTCTTGTAAATACACATTCATGTTTATTACCATTTAGTATTTACATCAGACAATAGATCGCTTTAGACGTAGACTTTCCAGTTAAAACATTCATCCCCCCCCCCCCCCACCCCGGCCCACATAATCTCTTTTTCTTGTCAAAAGAGAGAGAAAAAAAAAACTTCATATCCAATAGTAACTGTACAAAGACAGCCTGGTAGTTACAATAATTTACTTAAAAAGGGTTCTTATTTTATTCGATGCAAAATCATGAGACAACGTAAATCCATCACGATGAGTTTGATCTTCTCCTGAATGACTACAGCTCGTATGTACATGCACTAAAGTGCTAGTGTTCAAAAGGCATGCAAATATCTCCCCCATATTTGTACATCTGCCTTCCAAAAGTATGCATAAGTTTATCCAGCTCGTCGTCGTCGTCGTCGTCGCCCCTCCTCGTACGGACGAACGGTACAAAAAAAAACCTTAAATAAAAAAGGACGTCAGCATCGGAAATGACATCATGCGTCTCTGCTTCAGACCCGATGAAGCAGGACTCGTTTGTTTGTTTGTTTTTAACTTGGCAAAAAAGAAGAATGGAGGCGAGGAGGACTGGACGAAGGAGAAATGTTTCAAAGAAAAAAAGGAAACGTGAGAGGAGGTGTCAAGGTGCAGGGGCAGAAATGAGTTGAGACGTGGAGCGGCGAGTGACTCAGGTTCAGGCACCTCTGATGGAAAGTTTGTTTTCCTTTTGGACGATTTCAGTTTCAGGTTCGTCCAAAAAGAAGGTTCTTGATGGTCAGCTGGTGCTACTGGGTGGGACCCCCCTCCTCTCTCATGGTCCTGGGGGGGAGGGGGGTGTTCTGAGGTACTGAGGGTGAGAGGAGGTAGAGGACGGCGTCACGCCGGCTCCTCCCCCTCCAGGATGATCCTCCGGCGTCCCGGCGGCGGGAAGGTGAACCTCCTCCGGGAGGCGTCGCTCCACCTGGGGGAGGAGGAGGGGGAGCGGCCGGCCCAGCGCGAGGGGGGGCGGCGGTTCGCCGGGCGGGCCGGGCGCAGGAAGCAGGAGTCCAGGGGAGGAGCCACCGGAGAGCGAGGGAGGTCCTGACAATGAGAGGAAGCTGTCAGCGAGGAGGAGGAGGAGGAGGACGAAGTTTAAGAGGAAGAGGAGGAGGAAGAAGACTAAGAGGAGGAAGAGGAGGAAGAGGAGGAAGAGGAGGAAGAAAAAGAGGGAGGAGAAGAGGGAGGAGGAAAAGAGGGAGGGGGAGGAAGGAAGAGGAGGAGGGGGAAGAGGATGAGATGAAGAGGATGAAAAAGGGAGGAGGAAAGAAGAGGAAGTGGAGGGGGAAGAGGAAGAAGGAGGAGGAAGGAAGAGGGAGAGGAGAGAGAAGATGGGGAAGAGGAGGAGGGAGAGGAAGCACAAGAGGAGGAGATGAAGAGGATGAAAAAGGGAGGAGGAAGAGGAAGATGAGGAGGAAGCTAGACGAGGAGGACAAAGAGGAAGATGAGGAGGAAGAGAGAGGAAGAAGAGGAGATAAAGAGGAAGAAATAAAGGGAGGAGGAAGGAAGACGAGGAGAAGGAGTAAGAGAAGGACGCTAGAAGAGGAGGAAAAATAAGGAGGAAGAGGAGGAGAAGAGGAAGAAGAGGATGAGAAAGAAGAAAATGGAGATGATGAAGAGAAGGAGGAAGAGGGGGGAAAAGGAAGAGGAGGAAGAAGAGGAAGAAAAATCGGGAGAAGGAAGGAAGAGGATGAAGGGGAAGAGGAAGAGCAGGAGGAAGAAGAGGAGGATGACGTCTGCAGGTGTTTAAAAACAGGTGAAACAAACTGAAAAAAAATAGACGACAAGAGAAAAAAGTAACGACGTCAAAGAGACGATGAAGGAGAATGAAGAACTAACGTAGGAATCGTTTACGTGACAACGTTTCACATGGAAACGACTTGACTTTGCCCTTTCGTTTCGGAGACGTTTTACATGGCAACATTCTGAAAACGACGTCCGTTTCCATGGAAACGGCAGAAACACTGAAAACGACGTAGTTTTCCTCTTGGGCCACTAGTGGGTGCTGATGTTAGTATTTATAATGAAACCACACACACACACACACACACACACACACACACACACACACACACACACACACACACACACACACACACACACACACACACACACACACACACACACACACACACACACACACACACACACACACACACACACACACACACACACACACACATGCAGCAGAGAACAACGAGCTCTGAACATTAACAATGAAAGAACAAGACATTCTAGTGGACAGACCATCAGGTTGGATTGTTGCTACAGTATTACTGTACAAAACACAGTATTTTTCACCTTCGCCAACAAACGTTTGGCCAAATGTTTTGTTTTTGTGGATTTATTAGTTTGTCTGTATGTATTTGACCAACTTTTCAACCAAATCAACCCGAATCCCATGAATTTCTCATCATCAAAGGATCAATCCAGGAGATTTTGGGACGTTAACGGCAAATCGCTTCCCAATAAATCCCAACAAACTGCGTCAAACGTCCCAAACAAAGTGGATGAGAGCGGCGCCTCATGGAGGCGGTCAAAGGAGATCAGCTTCCGTTGCGCCATGGATGTGAATTTCACAAAAGCTATTCACCTGATTTGCATGAAACTTTCTGGTACAAGTTGTTTTCATCCGATGATGGTTTCTTTAAATTTTGAGAGCGATTGGGTCAAAGGTCGCGAGAAGGTAAAACGTATTTTTGTCATAACGGCAAAATGTTCTGTTTAAAATTCCTTATCCTCTGATATGCCACATGATGCAGTGACGTCATCACCCTGGTTAGTGGTGGTGGTGGTGGGGGGGGGGGTCAAAGGTCAGGGGGGGGGGGGGGGGTCAAACAGAAATTGTAAAATGTGTTTACATCAGTGTCAAACAGTGACAACATGAAGCGATTCAAACAACCAGGACAGATGACGAGAGGAGTGGTGGATCACATAACCTTGTAACAACCTGGTTTCCATGGTGACAAATGTTAGTGACGGTAGTGCCGCTCTAGTGCCCATTCTAGTTTATTCCGTTTGTGATCAGCAGAGTGAATTCAAACCTAAAGACTGTGACGTTTACGTTGATGTTTGAGTGTAACCTCAGTCACAGTTCTGCTCTCCAGGGCCGAAAACTCAAACCGAGCCCGGAAAGACGCTGAGAAGAGATAAAAGTGAGACGGTTTGTTTCCCTCCCGCAGAACGATGTCCGGGAGATGACCGAGTGAACCGTCACACCGCCGGCCGGCGCTATAAATAGACGGGTCTCCTGGCGTCAAGAGTTCATCTGAAGGATGAGCGCAAAAGCAACAGTCTTCTAAGAGGATGAGGTGGAGGAAAAGTAACTGATGGATGGACGGACGACCTGCGGGGGAATCTTCACCAACAGGTAGAAAAACAGACGGTAAATCATCTGATGGTGACACAGCGGACGGATCAGAAACACATGGAACGGCCCGGCTGGTGGGTTAATACAGGATCTCCTCTGAGACGCTGACTCATCACATCACATAGAGCCACAGGTCAACAGGTCATGCAGCGGTAATCTACACAGGAAGTCAGAGCGACGTGGACCTCACACTACCACGTCTCAGTAGATGCCTGAAAAGAATAAAATCCACCTTAAAACATCTTTGACACAGTCGTGAAGAAGAACCGCAGCCCAAATATCAAACACCGGAAACATAAACTTCATGTAGATGAAGCTGAATTACCTCAAACTCAAGGAACTGAACGATTTGTGTTTCGATGTTTGGCGCCGGGAGGAATGTCACATTGTAAAAATGTTGCTGTTAATGTCCATTGCAGTCGACGGTGCAGTAAAGTGAAAGTAAAAACATCACTAGAAGTAAGTGATGAGCTTTAATCGTCTTCGCCAACCAACGTTAGGGGAAGTGTGTTTCTGTCTCTATTGATTTATTGATTTGTACGTATGTTTTTCTTTTTACCAACTTTTCACAAAAACTCTTACATGAAATCTTCAGGGATGATTTGTCATCATCTAAGGACCGATCCATTCGATTTTGGGACGTTAGCGTTTAACTGTTTCGGAATAAATCCCCCCCAAAAAGGAGATAAAAGGAGATCAGCGTCTGTTGCCATGGAGACGCTCCCTGCTCAGTGTTTCACACAGTGATGTAGCTTCCTGACGTATATTTACTGACATGAAAACGCAAAAACGATGTGTTTTCACTTGAATCTAAACAAGGTCTAAGGGAGGTGAGCCATCAAACTTCCTGTTTATATATTTATTTATATTCATCTCATAATCTGATCATGAGATTAAAACTGACCCGTTGGTGAAAAGGTGTTTTGTTTTTACTCTCTTAAAGGGCTTGTTTCAGTGTTTAAAAAGTGTGTTGCTCCAACCAGCCAATCAGGAATCAAACCCTATATAGTGTCATCGGGGGTTCAGCCAATCACAATCAAGGTAGACCCTCCCTTTGACTCCTCCCACAATCAGGCAGCTCTGCTCTGGCACATGGCACCACGAGAGGAAGTACTTCCTCCTCTTCCCAAGATGGGCATGTGTGGGCGGAGCCAGTCCAGCTCACACAGACACAGCAGATTCTGAATGCAGCTCCTAGGATCCAATATTCAAATGGAGGAAAATCAAGGAGGAGCTAGAAACTTAGAATACTGAAGGTTTCTGGAGCGACCAGACCAGGAGGAGGAGGAGATGAACATCTGGAGGATATGACAACTTTAAATCTATACATTTTGATTAAGAGGGAAATAAAAACTGTCCAGTGCATCAATCTCAAAGTATATCTCCTTAACTTCGTCTTACTGAAGCTAAAATAGAGTGACTTATTGTTTCAATCTGTTTTTGTGACTTTATCGTAATGATAAAAGGTCAAAGTTCCATATTTCACCCATCAGACTTTGTGGTTCATCAACTGTGCAAAAGTGAATCTGAAGGTGGATTTTTTTCCTTCACGCACGCAAAACATGGATGAAAACATTGAGTTAGTTTTCAGTGAAGGACCGGTGAATCTCGGAGAGATCGTTATCGTGAGAGGAAATGGTGAAGAACTGTGGTAGGAGGAGGGAGAGAGAGAGAGAGAGAGAGAGAGAGAGAGAGAGAGAGAGAGAGAGAGAGAGAGAGAGAGCACCGTGCAGACACAGCAGAAAGTCCACATGGTGAGATGAACCTGGTGGAAACAGCGTTAGAGGGAACCGGTGAGGCCGGATGGAGACCAGAAGAACCACCAGCAGCCTGCGATCGAGTGAAACCACCGAAACCAGGACAGCTTCTGGCTCCAAGTGTCCAAACGTCCAGAACCAGACACAACGTCAAGACGCTCCGGGCCAATCTGCTTTAAAGGACCAAACTGCTGTTTGTTGATTGATTCATCTTTACGGTGGCTTGTAAATAAAATATTGATTCTCCTCGCAGATTTCCACTTTTTGTCAAATTGATTGAGATTTCATGTTCAAGACAAGGTGAAGTGGAAGGAAACCGACACTTGGTTTTCACTTTTCTTCTTTTTTTTTTTATGATAAATTAAAAAATGAAAAGTGTTCAAAAGTATTCTAAATAAAATCCAGGTAAATTCTGAGACTTTAGAAGTAACTAGAGTCCCAGGTGTGTGAAATATAATCTCATTTTAAATCCAGCTGTTCTGTGAAGGCCTCAGACGGTCATTAGAGACGATTTCATATGAAAACACCAAACTTCAGTTTGGTTTTGAGAATCCGTTCATACAATAACGGTGTTCGGAGCCACTGAAGCTTTTTAAAAATGGCTCCCCAGCTGGAACTTTTTGAAAACACTCCAACTCTGTGTATTTATTTCGCTAAATGAGGCTCGACAGATTGTTGAATCAGGATTGATGAAGACGTTTACAAGCCAGACTCTTCAATTTATTTGTAAAATAAACATTAAAAAAAAACAAAAGAATAACTTTCTTTCCACCTCATACTGTGTTGGTCACATAAAATCCCAATAAAGCACATTTGTGGTTGCAATGTATGAAAATCAGCTCACTTTAGCTGCACGATTCAGTTTTGTAAGAATTAAAACAAACCCTGGAGCCTTCAACCAACTTCCAATGAGACTCTGAATAAAATCTGAACAACAAGATCTTTTTAACAATTTTTTAGCCTTTAAAAAGGAAAAAAACAAAATCGCCAATCGCACCAAAAAAGAAAACCGCAGCTAAGTTTACCAGCTTATCAATAACAACAGCTCAACCTCCCAAAACAGTAGAAATGATAAAATAACTACATCGACACTGAGAGAAGACACATGAAAATCCCACTGCAGGTCCACGGAGCCTCGATATAACACTAAACGCAGTTTCTCTTTTTCCTTCGATCCATCCAGTCGTATCAGTCAGTTTTTAGTTTCTGTACAGATTAAAAAAGTCAGGAAAATTGTGTTTGGTTGATTATTATTATTTTCATTATTACAATATTTATTTATTTATATACCATTTTCCTTTCATCTCCACTCTCATATTATTACTGGTACCGACATCTTGTATTATTCTCATTTCTCGTGTTTTTGTATTTATATTTTCTTTTTTTTAAATGTTTGAAATAAAGATCTATACCATTATTATTATAATTATTATTAATATGACTGATAATGGAGATTAAGAAAACAAAAAAGCAAACTCTAAAATCTTTACCACTGAGCCGTTCAGTCTGGAGAATAATGGAAGAAGACTTTAGGATTCGTGCCGACGTCTCAGGATTGCCATCAAAATTCAATAAATTCTCTTAAAGATGATTTTCATACTTGTGTCGGTAAAGAAAATGCGACTACAACCCAACAAATGGTTTTGGAAGTAATGAAAGTGATTCATGAGTTCATGGGCGTCAACATGCCAAAACACCAGCGTGGTCCTTTAAATAAATAAATAAATAATAAATAAACAAAAAGTAATGATCCACCAAACAAACGGAGCATGCACGAATCGACACGAAGACACAGTCCGATGGCTGACACACCGTCACTCTGCTGTCCTGTGAAGCATGCATGGATGGGAGGAGGGGGGGGGGGGGTCGTGAGGTGAGCGGTCCCTGTGGTTGGTGAAGCCACCGCCACCCGGAGGTCGAGGAGGAGGAGGAGGAACTTACATCACGGAGACAAGCAGAGTTAGAGTCCCCAAGGAGTTGTTAGTATGACAGTGTGGTTCTGGATCTCAGGGGGGAGGAAGGAGAGATACAGGGGGGGGGATAGAGTAGGACATATTAATAAAGGAAAAGAGGAGACACACTTAAGATCAGAGGGAGAAATCAACAGGGCGGATTTTATAAAAATATTCACTTTGGACCTGTAAGAAACACTGCTGAGGCCTGTACTACCACGCTGGATCCTCTCTTATCTAGGTAACTTCAGAGTAACTCTGGGTTTCTGGACTACCACCCTGGATCCTCTCTTATCCAGGTAACTTCAGAGTAACTCTGGGTTTCTGGACTACCACGCTGGATCCTCTCTTATCCAGGTAACTTCAGAGTAACTCTGGGTTTCTGGACTACCACGCTGGATCCTCTCTTATCCAGGTAACTTCAGAGTAACTCTGGCTTTCTGGACTATGACGCTGGATCCTCTCTTATCCAGGTAACTTCAGAGTAACTCTGGCTTTCTGGACTACCACGCTGGATCCTCTCTTATCCAGGTAACTTCAGAGTAACTCTGGCTTTCTGGACTACCACGCTGGATCCTCTCTTATCCAGGTAACTTCAGAGTAACTCTGGGTTTCTGGACTATGACGCTCGCTCACGTCTGACCAGGATAAATCACCTGGTAACTTACGAGTGTCTGGATCAGTCAAACCCAGGAAACAGAGAGATCCTGGATATGTTGATCACAGTTCGTAGTACAGGCCTCAGGAGAATCACACAATAACAACAACAACAACAACAACACATCCAGGTCCGGTAAAAGCTGCACTGCACATCCTCACAGTTTAAAAATTCAATCCTGTCACATAAGTCAACCTCTGCACAGCAGCAGGAAACATGGCTGAATTACACATGTCATACTAAATAATGGCGTCAAAACGGAGTCACGTCTGTTGCTCACAAACTCAGGACCCGTTCAGCTTGTTACTGACTAACTGTCAAATAAGTCCTTCTTTTAGTGCAGGAGAATTATTAGGGACTGAGCCCGGCCTGGAGGCAAGGACCCGATTGTAACTGTAATATTTCTTCTTCTATTATTATTATTAGTCTTTTGTTCTGATACTGACGCGTTATTGAGCCCAAATTTGACCCATAAAAACACTCAAAAGCTCCCCAACGTTTTCATGTTCATCAAGACTGGCGAAAAATGTAAGACAATATAAAAATGAATGCCCAGAGTGCCAAAATCTGCTGTCTAGCGCCCCCTAGATACACTAGAAACGGCCACCATAGCCTGTAGGAATGTTGTAGGAAAATCAAACCAAAACTCAATTGTTCGTCTCATCAAGGCTGCTTGAAGCTTTTATTATTATTATTATTATTATTATTATTATTATTATTATTATTATTATTATTATTATTATTGTCATTGTTATTATTATTATTATTATTATTATTACTGTTAACTGTTGGCAATCACAGATAAAAAAATTCAATAATAATGTCTTTATGGTCTTTATATATAATCTGCAACCGTCACAATGGTTACAAACTAATCCTCTCATTATAATAACATGTAAAATAGCAAACCTGAAAATAGTGTTTGCTGCATCAATTTAATCTTTTCTGTGCTTCTATGAGTCACCGTAAAGCCCGTACATAATAATATCCAATAGTACTCGTGGTCTGTTTCAGGGCCCGTTTCCATGACAACGGTGCTTGGAGCCACTGAAAACATATGTTTTTAAGAAAAGGCTGCCGAGTTGGAGCCGATTGGTTGAGTCGGGACGGTGCCGCCGTCTGAGGCCTCCAGAGGAAAAAAGATGAAATCACTTCAGAAAGTCCAACTTTTTAAACTCCTGGTTGAAGGTTTAATCGGAGCGTGAGAGTGACGAATAATTATGTCGCTTCGCAAATGGGATTCTGCTCAGTGCATAACGGAGGGAGAGTTAGAGCGAAGAAGAGGAAGAGGGAGAGGAAGAAGAAGAAGAGCGAGAGAAAGAAGAGGGAGAGCAAGAAGCAGAAGAAATCGTTGCAGCAGAGGAGGAAACCTCGGAGTTTCAGCGGGAAACAGAAAAGTTGAGGCGACTGAGGAAGATTAAATATTTCATCTTTACCATTTCATCACACAGTTTTTTCCATCTGAGAAAAAAACATCAACATTTCAGTGATTGAACAAATTTCCTTTAAATCTTCGATCACCAGGAGCTGAAATCCTCCGTCAGACTGATGAAACATGGCCGCCACAGGAAATGAGTGATGAAGCTACTGATCCTCTGTGTGTTTACCTCCATACATCCGGTCGGCGCCCGGTCCGGGTCGGCCTGCCTGCTGCCGCCGCCGCCGCCGCCCGGCGCCCCGGCCTGCAGCCGTCGCTCCTCCCGGAAGCTCTGCTCCTGCAGCTTCTTGTTCAGGATGCGCGCGGCGTTCTCGGCCAGCGTGTAGCCCGGCGGCGCCGACAGGTCCTGCCGCACGCTGACCGCCTCCGCGCCCCTGTCGCCCTGCGTCTCCGCCGCCAGCTGCACGGGGCTGGGCGAGCGGCCCCGGGGGGCGGCGCGCTGGCCCTCGGTGGCGAGGGCGGCGTGCGCCGGGCTGGGCTCGGCGGTGGGCGGCGGCGTGGGGCGCGAGCGGCTGGGCGACTTGTTGAACTTCTGCATGGCGTCGAAGACGACGGGCGTGTGGTCGATGATGTTGAAGAGGCTGGACAGGCCGTCGTTGATGGTGGTGTGGACCGGGCTGTCCCTCGTGGTCGTGGAGCGCGCCCACGCCGACTCGCTGTTGCCCTTCTGCGGCGTGGTGGGCGTCGGCGCGCGGCTGTTGTTAGGCGGTTCGGTCTTGTTGGACGTGGACAGTTTGCGCTGGAGCTTCGGCGAGCCGTACTTCGGCGAGCAGCATGGCCGCTCGAACTTGCTCTGCACGACGGGGGAGTACTGGACCTTCCTGGTGCTGCGGGACGGCGAGGACACCGGCGTGCCGCCGCCCTTCGGCGTGAGGCAGCGGTGCGGGCTGCTGGTCAGGTTCCTGAGCAGGTCTGTCTGCAAGCCCACGCTGATGGTCTGTGTGGTCTGGGTGCCCCGCGTGGTGAACCCGTTGGTCTGGCACGCCGTTTCGCGGACGGCGGGCCCCGGCGGCGAGCGGATGGCGTTCCTCACCGATATGGCCACCTCCTTCATGTCGTCGCTCATGTTCCTGGAGAGCTGCAGCTCCAGCGAGGAGGCGTAGCCCACCGTGGGGCAGAGCGGAGACGGGCTCGGAGAAGTCCTCAGGCCCCCTCCCTCCAGGAGGCACGGCCACCTGGCGCCGCCGAAGACCTCGTCGGGCCCGCTGACTCCGCCCCCCGCCTCCCCGCCGCCCCTCGCTTTGGTCCCCTTGGCGTACAGGAAGTCTGGGTCCTGGGCAGTGGTGTGCTCGGCCGTCCCCGGCCTGGTGGGGCTGTGGAGGATGTGGACCCCGTACTGGTCCAGTCCCACCGCCGCTGCGGCGCCGTTGCCCCTCAGCGGCGACTTGTGGCATGGCTCGGGGCTGCTCAGCGTGCTGGTGGTCAGGGTGGCGCTGGTGGTCAGGAACCAGGACGCTGGCTGGAATGGATCGGGAGCAGGTGGGTCCCCCTCCCGGAGGAGGCCGGCGGCGGCGGGGGAGGGGAAGTCCCAGCCCTTGTTGTTGAACTCCTCGATGTACTTGAGGTCGTCCGGCGAGAGCGGCGGCGTGACGTCATCCCGACCCGCGTCGCCAGACCGAGTCTTATCGGGGAGGAACGGCGAGCTGTCCATCAACCGCTGGAAGTCGCTCATGGAGCACACCGACTTCGCTCTGGAGGACACACACACACACACACACACACACACACACACACACACACACACACACACACACACAAAGGTCACGAACTAAAATAAAAACCTTGAATTTGCTTATATAAACCGTATAAAACAGATTTTTTATCAAAAGCAGCTCCATGTTTTTTTTTCAGTTTATAACGGCCTGAATTATTTAACAACATCGTGACCTGAATCTCTCCGGTTCCATAAAAGAAATCTTCCCAAATAATCCACCGGGAGGAAAATCTGTGACTCTGTACCAACAAGCAGCAGAAGAATGTGGACGGTCTCACCTGAGCAGACTCCCTCCCTCCCTCATGTCCTCGTCCAGGTACGCAGGAGCGTCTTCACTCTCTGAAAGCTCGTTCAGAGCCTGAAACACAGAAACATCAAGTCAGATCCTTCATTTCATCCAATCAAGAAAACTAAATAAAACACATCAATGGATGGAATTTGGTTCTTTCAGCCCCACGAATCCTCTTGGTTCATTACTTAAAGCTTTTTAACACTAATTAAATACTCACATTTACGTACTGATATTTTTCATTGGCCAGTTTTAATCCATTACTTTTTTAAGACATGAAAGTAGCAAATTGTGGCGAAGAGCATGGGTGATGCAAATGTCGACATTTAAGGAAAATAAATTACGACTGAGAATGAAAACAAACTAAATCTCAGAATAATAGATTCATAAAATCGGACGTTTTTATTATCTTCTATTTCATTATTTGCTGATTCTATACTATGTGACTATGTTAAGAAAAGTTCTGTACAAGTCAAATGTCTTATTATCATCATCATCATTATTATTATTTCACTCTTTTATAACCAAAACTGCTCGATTATCTTCCTGCATCTTTTTGTCAGGAAGATTAAAAGTAAAGAAAAAAGTTGCAAACGTCTTCGTTTCTCTACTAAAACAGTTGACAAAATAATGACCTTGTTAGTATTAAACAGTATTTTAAAGGATTTCGTGTCTCATGTCAGCAGTTTAGACGTTAAGTCACAGATTAAACGGGATATTTAGACTTTTAAGACTTCTCTAAGGAACGCTGAGATGCGCTCATTTCTCTGAGTTCTCCGCGCGGCCTCACCTCCGTCATGCAGGGGAACCTCTTCTCGCTGTCCAGCCCGGACGGCGCCGGGACCTCCAGCCCGCTCAGGGGGTCCAGCGTCAGCGCGTCCAGGAACAGGTTCTCGGTGGGGCCCTTCAGCCTCACGGCGGCGCCGCCCTGCTCCTCCAGCACGGCGTCCGAGTCGGAGTGGGAGCGGGTGGGGGGCGGCGGGACGGGGGCGGAGGTGCAGGGGGAGCGGGCGCCGCAGGGTGAGGTCTCCTGGGGCGAGAACGCTCCTCTGTGGTCCTTGGCGTTCAGTTCCCTCTGCATCTGGACGGGGGAGGAAACGAGAGTCTGAGAACGACGAGGGAGAACATGCAAACTCTCAGAAACGACCCCGGCCGGAGCTTTTCACCCCACAATGCCACCACCCGGTCAGTGTCAGTGATTCTGTGGAATCTACTGCTTTTTGTCTGAGGAAGAAGAACCTTCATCCTCCTCGTTACTCTTCGTCTGATGACCTGAGCTTCATCGTAGCTGCAACATCTCCGAATAATGCATCGCCGCTTCCTGCGCCGCGCCGCCGGTGCGTCAGCACTTTTCCTCTGCCGAGCCGGAGCCGCACTTAAAGACGGTTTTTAATAGACGTATAGGTGTGAATCTGACATCGTGTCCTTAAGTGATTAAATAAATATTATTTTGTTTACCGTCCTCGCTGTTCTCCCTTGCAAGGAAGAGTCTAACTTACATTAAATCCCGTCACGCCTCTCCGTTTATCCAGACAAAAAAAAGGCCATAATGGATTTTCACATGAGGCGTAATGGTTTGAATCAGGGGTGTCACAGTCATTTTTTGTGACTGGGGCACATATAATTTAATCTAGAGTGAACTGGACCGGTAAAATAGTGCAACAATAACCTTTAAGAGAGAGACAGCAGAGCTGCCTAATTGTGGGAGGAGTCAAAGGGAGGGTCTACCTTGATTGGGATTGGCTAAACCCCCGATGACACTATATAGGGTTTGATTTCTGATTGGCTGCTGGGAGCAACACACTTTTTAAAACCTGAAACAAGCCAGGGAGAGAGAGGACAGACTGTCTTCACTTCTGGGACATCAGTCCAGGTATGGGGACGATTAGTACTGCTGGAGAACCTTTAGAAAGGAAATTTTGCAGAATATGACCTCTTTGAATTTAACCTATTAAAGTTTTTCTTTGATGTGATGCAGAGTAAACGTGATGAAAATGTTGATATTTAAGCAAAAAACAAAACAATTACGACTTAAACTGGTGCAAAATACAGTGAAATGTCTTCTGTAGCTGATGCATTCTGGGTGGAAACACTTTAGTGAGATCTTCTTCCTCTTCCTCCTCCTCCTCCTCCTCCTCCTCCTCTCACCCTCTCCATCTTGCGGTGGAGCTCCCTCATGCTGCCGTCCCACTCTTGCCGCTCGCGGTCGAAGTGCTCCAGTAGCTCCGCCCTCTCGCGGCTCCACCTCTTCTCTCCGTGCTGCAGCTTCCAGCGGAGGTCCAGCGACGTGCTGTGGCTCGCCGCCAGTAGGCGGCGTTGCTCCTCGCGCTCCTGCTTCAGGGCCCACTCGGCGTCGTCGGCCCGCCGCCCTTCTCCTCCCTGAGCTTCTCCTCGCACCTTCGACCGCTGCTCCTCCTCCTCCTCCTCCTCCTCCTCCTCCTCCTCCTCTTCCTCCTCCTCCAGCTGCTGAAACAACAGACGTCATCACGTTTTACACACGATCAAATGTTGATGCGGCATCGTGTGGCTTCAAACTCATTTCAGTCCATATTCATCTGGAGTGGGCCGAACTGGTACGGTAGTGGCATAACAACCTTTAAATTTACATTTTTATAGCTTTTCTTCTTTGTGGCGAGTATGTGTGATGAAAATGTCTATATTTTCACATAAAACCAAACAATTACTACAGAGAATGACGACAATCTCAACATAAACCCAATTTTACTGAAACCTTCTGGTGTAAAACACTTTGAAAAGTCAAAAAAAATCGACATTTTCTTTGAAACTATTATGATTTGCTTGGTTTGGCGGCTGGATTGGAGCCTCTGGTGGGCCGGAATTGGACCTCGAACTTTTAGTTTGACACGCCTGATCTAATAACTAACATTATGGAACAGAATTCAAACAAAAAAAAAAATCCTTTCAAAATGTAAAAACGGCAGCTAATAATGTAATAACATATAAATAATATGGGATTTCTTGGAAATTAAAGCTTTTTTTGGAGGTTTTGTGAAGTTTCCATCGTCTTCATTTTTACTCATTCAGGATACAGACGGAGCAACATTATCAATTATGATAAAAACAAACCATTTAAATGTTTTATTACATTTTATTTGATAAAAATTGGGGTCATTGTTGCAGGGCTCTAACAGGGGTCAAACCCAGTTCAGTTAGGGGCCACATGCAGCACAGTTTCATCTTGAGGGTAAAATCGAGCCACAATTAACCCTTAAATTTAAACTTTTAAAGTTTTTCTTTGTTGCGGCGCAGATTAAAACGTCTATATTTGCACAAAAAAAATAAGAATTACTACAGAAAATTACTACAATCTCAACATATAGTTAATTATATTCATGCAAAATACAGTGAGATGTCCCATAAAACCAGCTGTTGCATTGTGGGTGTTTTTATAAACTCACGCCGTCAGCGCGGTTTTATATTATAGTTTTTCTGTTTAATCTTCATATCAGCTGCTTTAAAACATTTTGTTTTTTCACACTTAGCTTACAGTCATTTGTTTGTCTATTAATATATTTCACAGTAGAGTGTTCATCTTTTTCTGTATGAGCCATATTTTTCTGGTATATTCTATATTTTGGGTCATTTTCCTCTTTTATAGTAAAATGAATTGCTGCACGGACAGATAGTTAAAGTCCTATTATCCTATATTGACCATTCTCTTGGTTGTGTTTGAACAGTTTGGAGCCTCTTGATTCTCTCACAATGTCACAATTTAAAAAAGGTGAGAAGGACCAGAATTTAATACAAAGTCATATTCGAGGTTTTACACAAACTTGAGTCAACGCTTCACCCTCATTCTTCTGACAAAGTGCAGGTTTACAGACGGTGCGTCCTGCCGGAGGAATCTTTAAAGCTGCAGAGCGAGGAGGGGAAAGAAGCTCCGAGAAGCTCCTCTAATCTTCACTCCGACTTTAAACACAATCGTAGGAACCAGCAGGTGGATTCTCCTCCACCACGTTACATAACTCTCAATCTGAAGCTCAGTATTTCTAAATCTGTGCACGTCTGCTCTGAATGATAACCAGGTTGGGGTTTTTTTTTTTTTTTTCCCTCTGAAGTCTCGGTAACTGTGTCATCAGAGGAAGGCGTGTTCGCCGTGTTCTCGCCGCCGCCCTCGGCCGCCTGAACCGTGGAGAAACAGATAATCGTCCTCATGTAATTCAAACATCTTTAATTGGCTCCCAAAGCGGCTGTTTTCCTTCTATCAGAGCAAAGCTGAGAGTAGAACGGCTCAGGGAGGAACATTTCATCTCCAAACAGCAGCGAAGAAGAGTAAAAACAAACTCCAAGAAAACCTTGAGTTTCTTTTAAACTGATTTTTCAATACTTGTATAGCTTATATTTTAATTGGTTTCTTCAAAAAGTCACAAAATAAAATGGTAAAAATACAGATTGAACTCCTCTACTTAATCAAAACAATATCGAATCTAAACTTGACTCTTATCAGCTTCCTAGTATTGATAGAACTGATTTACTCTTAAATCTAACTTAGTTATCAATATGTGCACTGATGGATTTGTGTTTGGGTGAAAAAGCTTTGGGTTATAAAAGTAGTATATTATTTCTGGTGATTAGCAGTTTGTGTTAAAAGCGAGTGTAGAAATACTTTGTAATTAGTTCCCTTGAAAACGCAACTTTTTGAAAACGTGCCAACTCCGTGGAAACGTGTGAAAATGCAACTTTTCTGAAAACGCCTCCATGCAAACAGAGAAAACTACTTGTTCAAAACGCCCCGTCTCCGTGGAAACAAGAAAAAACACAACTTAAAAAAGAAAATCGAAACCAAAACGCTCCGAATCAGTTGATACGCGGAAAACACAACTTGTCTGAAACGCTGCTGCTGCACATGCTCAGTAGAAACAATCAGAACAAAGTTTCCTCTGTGGTGTCGTGACTCCCAGTCCACGTTCTCCTGGTGCTTTTATTTTGACAGTCACTGTAATAACAATCCAACCTGGTGGTCTGTCCACTAGAATGTCCGGGTACGAACAGTGATAGTGTCTATAGCGTCTTGTTCTCGGCTGCATGTGTGTGTGGTTTCATTACTAAAACAACCAACAGCACCAACTAGTGGCCTGGCATGCTAACTACATCGTTGTCAGCGATTCTTTCATCGTTTTCAAAACGTTGCCGTCTCAATGCAAAACCTGTCCGATAAGAAAACGATGCGTTTTGTGTCGTAAACAAGACCTCAGAGCTGAAGCTTCTCAGCTCTGGACACAGGAAATACAATTAACACAATTTGACTTGAAATTGCTCCAATAATCATGTTTTGAATGTTATTTGGTGAAAAGAACAATTGATCTGCGGACCTGATATAAAACGTGTAAAAAAAACTACTCACACATGAAGGGAAGGCAACAATCTAATGATTTCCGTTTTTTTATCTCACAGTCGTATCAAAAGAGGAAAGTTTGCTTCAGTAAAGAGACGCTAACAAACTCTGTTTGCACAATATTGGAAATATCTTCACCTTCCAGCTGTTGGTTGCTGCCGTTTCTATTTGAATTGAATTGGGCTCTGGTCTGAGTTGGGAGCTCTCCTCCGTTGTTAGTGCTGCATTAAATAAAAGCGCTTGGCTCAGAGACGGGAGCTGAAAATATCAGGTCAAAAGACCAAAGCCTCCTTCTTGCTTGTTTTGGAGCCGTTACAGGTTTTCCAACCCCCCCGACCGGGATTCAGTCCACGGAGGAGTCAACATGTTTACTGTCGTCTGGCTGCTTACTGAAAGCCCGGCGAGCGCTCGGAGGCAGAGCGCGCGCCGTCCCTTTAAAGGCCTGCTGCTGAGACGCCATCTGTACCTGAGCGACCTGGCTCTTCATCTCGGCCCACTTGACCTCCCAGGCGGCTTTGTCATTGGCGTAGGACTGCTGCAGCTGGCTCCGCCTCGCCTCCTCGTCCTGCAGCTCCTCCCGAAACTCGTCCAGCAGCGTCCGTAAGGCCTGCAGGACCCGCCGGTTCTCACCCAACTGCACACACACACACACACACACACACACACACACACACACACACACACACACACACACACACACACACACACACACACACACACACACACACACACACACACACACACACACACACACACACACGTGTCAGCTCAGCAAGTTCCTCTCTTATCTGAGGGAATGTGACGGATTCGTCTCCCGTCTTTATCTGATGGTGTCCTTTGTTTCTCTTTAGGACACTTTGGGATGAGCCTGCTTGGTAAGTGCTTCATGAATCAATTTTTTTTTTTCTTTTCACTCTAACGTCTCCATCTCTGTTCTGCTTCTTTACCCTCGTCCCTTCTTCGACCCCTGCAGGAAGGTGCTTCTCGACCGATCGTGCAAACTGCTTTAAGAGCTTCTGAGCGACGCTGTGATTAAAGCCGCAAAGAAAAGTTTTGATGGCTGAGAATCTGGATTTAGACCTAGAATCCCTCGGGCCGGGTGGAGCAGCGGCTCCGGTGGTCCTGCAGTGGAGGGGCTGCAGGTCCTCCGTGAAGCCCATCGGGAATCTATATCACCTCGAGATGTGGTGGCCGTCACCGGATCATCGGAACACAGCAAATCGGCTCCACGGAGCTTCTCCAGTTTAATCACAGTCAAAGTAATGGGATTTATTTAAAGAGCTCATATTATGTAAAATTCACTTTCTAAAGGTTTTCCAGCAGTACTAATCGTCTCCATACCTGGACTGACGTCCCAGAAGTGAAGACAGTCTGTCCTCTCTCTCCCTGGCTTGTTTCAGGTTTTAAAAAGTGTGTTGCTCCAACCAGCCAATCAGAAATCAAACCCTATATAGTGTCATCGGGGGTTTAGCCAATCCCAATCAAGGGAGACTCCTCCCTTTGACTCCTCCCACAATTAGGCAGCTCTGCTCTGGCACATGGCACCACGAGAGGAAGTACTTCCTCCTCTTCCCAAGATGGGCATGTGTGGGCGGAGCCAGTCCAGCTCACACAGACACAGCAGATTCTGAATGCAGCTCCTATGATCCAATATTCAAATGGAGGAAAATCAAGGAGGAGCTGGAAACTTAGAATACTGAAGGTTTCTGGACCGACCCGACCAGGAGGAGGGGGATGAAACGCTGGAGGACAGGAGAACTTTAAGGAAATGTATCATGTGTGATTTCAGTTTTTTGAACCGACATTCCACAAGAAAGAAGAAATCTGCGGAAATTAGTCAATAAAATGTTCCATTCAATAAAACATACTGATAGAATTTGCATGAGTTTCATGCACACTAATAATATTTACCCACATATTTTTTTTGAAGCAAATTTCCATGTATTTTAATGTATTGACATTTTTCACCAGGACACTCTTGAATAAGAGATTTTTAATATAAACGTATACTAAATAAAAAATGTAAATAAATAAGTAAATAAATAAATAAATATTTTAAATTTTCTGCAGTTAATTCACTTATATCACCAAAACTTGAAAAGGTGTGGCGTTTGCATGTTCTCCCTGTGCAGACAAGGACTTCCTCCCAGCGTTTCCTCGGTGGACCTGCTGTCATCACTGCACTGCTTAGTTCACAACTTTCAAACACGCCCGCCATCCTTCATTATCCTCACAGAACAAAAACACGGCGCTTTTCATCCAAACACATCAAGAGGAATCAATAATCCCTCAGAGTGCCGTCAGAACACAGTGGAAGCAGAAAATGCCCATCAGGTTTAGAGCAACAGGTAAGATTAGTGAGGATGATATTACTGCGACGTTCGCAAAACCTTCAGAGGGAGTCTCGCTTTTCTGCAAAGCAACTGCACATTAAGATAAATGGCAATTACATTCAAGTGTCCCTAATGGAGACGTCGTTTCTGAAGAAATCTGAAGCTTCAAACCAGAACATTTATATTGAAAAAGTGAAGAGAGTCTCTTCTGTTAACTTACAGTGTTTTCCTGAAACAACTTCCTCACAGAGGACGAAGCAACAGGTCAGATCAGTGGAAAACCCTTTTTTTTTTTTGTGTGACGTTGGGAAGAAAATCAAATCACCACAGAAAGTGAAGCACTTATGGCTGCTTAATAATGCATCTCATGCCAAAAGCTCTCATATTCCCATTTTCTTTTTTTTTTTTTAACGGGCTGAAATTGGAGCGCTGAAGCTCCACTAACAGATCTTGCAGGCTGCGGCTTCCCTTTGTCTTCGGTGAGACGGGAATATTTCGGCCGCAGAAGCTTGAAAAACTGTGTACGGAATAATTGCCGCCTGTAAGCAGCTATCTGGGTCAAAACTCCCATCTGCATACTCGCGCCAAACAGCGCTAATGAAAGGCTGCGGAACGCTCACTGTGAAAAAACAAAAAAAAAACACGAAAATGAAGCAGAAACTGGAAAAATAATGAAGGGCCTCAGTTTGGTAGACGTCCAAACTCACAACAATGCGTCAAGTAATAATTCAGTTTAGTTAAATTTTGAGAGAAAACCTTCACTCATTCATTTTGATTTGTATTTGGTGTCTGTGGCAGAACTGAACCCGGTGATAATAAACTTGATTCTAAAGATGAATCTGGAGCACTTAGAACACCAAATTCTTTTAACCCTGATAAAGAAAGAGAATAATTATACTTACTGTCATTTATTTCATTAAAACACATTTTGGAACTGAATGCAATTAAAAAAAAACACATAAATTACAATTTTTAAATAAATATAGTATCAAATCAGAAGATGGTCTACAGAGGCTTCATAAAAAGAGAGAGAGCATGAGACACATGCGTCCCGTACCAGTCTGTGGTGCTGGAGGTGTCGGTCAGGTGACGGCAGTGGGGGGAGGGGGAGGAGGAGGGGTCCGGGGTCGGGGGCGTCCCCCGGTGTCGGCGGGAAGCACAGCCTGTCATCTCGGTCCGACTCCGCCTCCGCCTGCTCCGCGATCGCCCCGAGATCCGGGAAGCCCTCCAACCTCTCAAACTGGGAAACACAAGAAACACAAGAGAAAAGTCAGAACGACTCAGAGCCATAGGATCCACACCGACGTCAACGATCAACGGCTTCCTCAGCGAATTTATCAGGCTCCTTGCATCTCGTCACCGGATGTCAAAATATGTTTGTTTCAGCGAATCAAAGCGGGAAAATAAAGTCGAGCGATGCAACGGAAAGGAAACACGTGAATATCAAAGATGGCGGCTCGGCGCGAGCAGCCAAAATAATAAAGAGCTTTACAATCACAAGTACACACAGATATATTCACACACAAAGGCACATATGAACATATAAAACAACACACACACACACACACACACACACACACACACACACACACACACACACACACACACACACACACACACACACACACACACACACACACACACACACACACACACACACACACACACACACACACACACACACACACACACACACACTAGTAGAAACCTCACCTATGAACAGGCACAACGAACCACCGAACACCTACAATCGCGTGCAACCAAAAGTCATTAAAAGTCAAAGAATTAATTGCTGAGAGCTTCTAAGAGTCAGACGAGAATCAATCCATTAGATTTTAGGACGTTAGCGGCTAAACGTTTCTGAATAAATCCCCCAAGAACGGTGAAAAAAATTCCCATACAAAGCGGATGAGAGAGGAGGAGAACAAAGGAGATCAGCGCCTGTCGCCATGGAGACGCTCCCTGCTCATGTGTTACCTGACAGGCTGGTTAGCATCGATAGGAGCTAACGGCTATCATGCTAGTGAGGCTAACTCGGTTCCGCAAACAAATGTGGCGTTGGCGAAGGTCTGCGCTCTACCGAGTGTAGCTCTAGTTCTTTCTTCAGTTTTGTTCGTCGCTGTGGCTGATTAATGTCGCGAAGGAACGGCGTAGAAAAGGTTCACGGTTCCACCCAGGAGTCGTTAGGCTGAAAAGGAGAGCTGACAGCTGGCTGAAGTGTCGGCTGACCTCCAGGGAAACGCGCCGCCGCTCACCTGAAGATCAGGAAGCCATGAATCTCACAGGTACAGACCACTGGAAGTGGCTCAGGACTGGCTGGACTCACGTCGGGTGGCGCCGCCTCCTCTGCCGGGTCGTCCTTGCGGCCGAGCCTCCAGTGAGCGAGGATCCAGCGCAGCTTCATGTAGACCATGATGCTGCTTCGTCTGAAGAGTCGGACCTCCTGCTGCAGGGCGGCTCGCTCCTGAGCCCAGGGCACCTCCAGGCTCTGGAGGCCCGGCAGCTCCAGACCTTCGCGCTGGACGTCCAGACGCAGACGCTCGTCGTCCTGCAGCACAAACACACCGAGTCACGCAGAGCGACGAGGAGTCCACTCATTGTAATGGACGGAAATGGCATTTAGTCACTTTTCCCCTCAGCCGATTCTTCCAATTTCAACCTGATTTAATCAATATTCATGAATCAATACTCGATTCTGTAGTTCAGGGGTTTCAAACATAAGGTCAGTGGGCCAAAGCTGGACCACAAGCGGCTTTAAATCGGCCAAACCACAAAAAAAAGTTGTACAAATTTCAAAGAAATCATTGTTTTTAGTGGCCACAAAACAACCCTGAGACCCGGGCCGAAATATCGGTGACGCTGTCACGTAAAAACACCCATAATGCAACAGTCGTAGACGTTTTCTGTTCATTTCACTGTATTTTGCATCAGAACGTCTCTTTAAAAACGTGTTGAGATTGTAGTCAGTTTTTGCAGGAAAAGCTTTTTTTTGTGTGAAAATATAAACATTTTCATCATGTGTACTCTGCGCCACAGCAAAGACAAACGTTAAAGTTTACATTTAAAGGTTATTATGGCAGTATTTTACCCTTCCAGCCCACTCTAGAAAAAAAGAAGCTTGAGTTAAAACTAATGCTTCACACTATATTGCAATATTTCACAATCACATTATAAGCTTGCGTAAAATACAGAGACAGAATTTTAGGCAACTTTTCGATTAATCACGATTAATCCACTTATAAACTAATTTCAAATTTCATCGTCGGTGTATATTAGGTAAAAGAGAAAGGGAACCGTTTATTTTGAATAACTTCCATAAGTGCTTCTATATGATCTCTCACTTCTTCCTTAATAAAAAGCTCCAGAGACACCAGAGGCGATCACATTCCAGTACCTGAGGCAGAGAAACGACGGCTTCCCGTTGCTCCGCTGTCGCCGCCCGCAGCCTTCGTTCATGATCCAGGCGGAACTGGACGTCAGGAGCCGGCGCCTCCCGGAGCTGAACCCAGGAACCGCAGGACAGCACAGAAAATACAAAGATTAAAATAATAAAAAAAAAAAAAGAAAAAAAAAAAAGAAAACCGACTTAAAGCGGCTCCTCGGATCAGTGCACGCATGTTGACCTGCTGGAAATCAAACAGGGATTTGCGAGCAAGCTTCTTCTGCTAGATTACATTTGTTCTCTTCAATATCCACAAAACAAAGAAGAAGAAACGGGGAAGCTAAAAAAAAAGATGAGCTCTACTCAGAGAATTTATTTTTTTTCATGTGTCTGTGCAAAGGGCAACGCTCTCTGTTCCATTTAATCTCAGTGAAAGTAAAAAGTAATAATTAGATGCTGTATAGTTGAGCCAGGAGTATTATCTCCAATGTAGTAAAGTACAATCTTTAAGCTCAAACTTTTTAAAGAATCGTCTCATATCCCAGGAGTCAACTACACCGATTTCATCCGTTCCTGCTCTACAAACATTTTTTATGTATAAATTCATGAATGATGAATAAAACCTTCCACACAACTTTTCTTGTTATCATCAAACTGCCGTTCCTCCAAAACCATCAACTTTCTATTAGAGTTCCTCTCGGGACAAATCCTTTCACTTTTTCTTTGGCTCTTTTTTTAAAGCTAAATGATGTAATTCTCTCCTGTCCTCTCCTTTGTCGATACGCTGTTTCCATTAACTCCTTTATTATTTTGATTTCCATTAAGTTTAATAATGGAGAGGATTTCATATCGGCTCGTTGGGCTTATCCAGGGATGCACCGATACCGATGCCGATACCGATACCAGTATCAGGTCAGATACTGCACGGAGTACTTGTAATTGGAAAAAGCTCCTCGACAAACCACCCCGGCGAGTATTGCATGACATCATGCATCAGTAACGTCGCCCACAGGTCGGTGAGAGAGCACGAGTAAAAGTAAAAGTAATGAGAACGACAAAACTAAGATAAACTGTGAATTCTGTCCAGCGCAGTGCGTATAGACGCCACTGTAGACCGTAACGCTGTTGGGCGCGTAGCATGAATGAGTACTTATTAAATGGCATAAAAACGGATTTATTCTCCATAATGCCAACGATAAGAGTATCGTTTGCTATATTGTATTTTAATAAGTAATAGTATTGGTACTCGGTGAATTTTGCACAATACGAGCCCTTTAAATTTAAGTTTTTCTTTGCTGTGATGATGTGAGTATACGTGATGAAAATGCTGATTTTTATGTAAAAAAAACAAACACTTCCTACTTCAAATGACTCCAATCTCAACGAAAAGCCAATTTTGATGAAACCTTCTGGTGTAAAACACAGTAAAATGTCTAAATAAACATCTCCTGCAGCCGTTGCATTCTGGGAGTTTTTACAAACTTGGAAACAGTTTGGTGAATCCAGTGATTCCAACTAGATCTTCCTCATTCCAGGTGTTGGGGACGGTTATTACTGTCGGAAAACCAGTGGAAAGTGAATTTTGCATAATATGAGCCCGGCGATTTGACTAATTATTCTGATTTATGACGACAAGATTACGGGAAAAACTTAGGAGCAACAAACGTGTTATCTCTGAAGAGACTTTGTACTGAAGAGAGCGAGTTCTCTCAAGGTTCCTTTCAGGTAAATCCAGCAGCGGGTGAGGAATGAGATGCTCATGTTCATGGTTTTGAATGTGACGGTCTGTTAATCGCTCAAGAACTTCCACATGAAAAAAAAAAAAGAAGAAATTTCTAAGGCGTATTCTTCTTTCTTTTCGGAGCGTCGCCTCCCTCCAGCAGTAAGTCGAGCCGCTCGCCGCGTACTGACCGCGGATCCCCTTCCCGCCAGCCCAATGTCAAATGCAAACCGGCGTGGCGCTAATCCCGCCACATCCAGGCTGCTTCCCATTCACTCGCTCACTCCACCCCGCAGATTACACGGCGGCAGGACAAAGAGAAACCACGCCAACGTGCCATGACTGTAACTGTAATAGTTGTGTGTCAATGCCAGCGCGCCGCGTTGCGTAACCGCCGGCTATTTTTCTCCCCGCGAACACACGAGCATGAGGCGGCGATTATGAATCACCGCTGTCGCACAGCCGCCTCTGCTGAACGGCCGAGTCACTGGACGGGTTTAAGTGCTCTGAGCTGATGGGCGCCGCCGGAGGCTCTCATCCCTGCCATTGTGCTTTTTAGCCTCACGTTGTCGGCGCGTCCGGCCGGGCGGAGACGCTTTTCTACATACGTTCAATCTGCTGAGGTGGCGAGAGTCGAGCTGGCGGCGACGAAGCGGTGCCAGAGGGCGTCGGTTGACTGCAGATTCAGCTCTGAAACTCAAAATCGACTTAAGGTCTATAAAAAAAATAGACATTAAAATGTGCATTCTACTGATTTCTGGACTATTAATACTACATTGTGACATGTACATTTTGCGTCTTAACGGTAATATAGTTCCTTTTCTCCTTGGCATTTTTGCGGATGGATCCTATTTCCTTTCTTGCTTTGTTAAAAAGTCGTCTATTTTTCTTTTAAGGCGTCTTTTCATTGGTGATGGTTTCCACCTGTACCTGTACCTGTACCTGTACCTGTACCTGTACCTGTAGTTTCACATTGCTTCCACCTGCACCTTAAACTGAGCACCTGTAAACTTTGAACTCTGAAGTCGTTTCTATTCTCCTCTTATTAGTTTAAAATAGAACATCTCAGGCCCAAGACTTTGGAATGTCACAGACTCACATAATTAAAGGGGAACAAGTATGATTGTCAATACTTTTGTAGATCAAAATCAACATTTTCACAGCAAAGAATATTTTTTTCTTCAATGAAAAACATGAATGACGTACAGATATCCAAATATGTGTCAACATGTTGGAAATTAAAATTCAGATCGATCGTGGGTCTAGAGAATTAGTTCCACCCGTGTGGATTCTGCAGATATGATTCCTCGGCATCTTGGAAAGGAAATTCCCCTAAATTCCTCCCCTCCGCTTCAGCATTTGAACGCATCAGGATGAGTCAGAGAATTACGAACCAATCAGAGGCCGCCTTTCAAAACCACGTGGTACCAAATGACCAATCACGTTGCTCGTTACTTGGCGTAACACTAAACCCAAAGTCAGTAGCGAGCTGTGAACTCGAGCCGATAATTCGCAATGTTTCGTCGAAAAAAATGAATTCAAACAAAATTCGACGGTGACGGACATTATATCCATATTTTAGAGGCTTTGAGCAACACGGCCGCTATTTTAGAGGCCGTCTTTTCCGCAAATTGACCGTCTAAATGACGGCTGGACGGCTCGCTGCCTAAAACCATGACTGAAACCAAAACGTAAGTCTGTCTTCAAAGGGAAGCAAACCGACGCATTTCATTCAACAGGAGATCAAAAAGTATAAAAAAAATATAAAATAAAGTCACAATTTAACTTTTGACTTTGGCTTATTTATCTTCCACTTGTGTCCCAATTAAAATCTCCCAGCAGCGTAGGATAATCGAAAAAAATAAATAAATTAAAAAGCATTAAAAGATGTTGGATTAAAGGAGAAAATAAGAGAAAGAACCACCCGGAGCTGTGAGAGGGTGAAAGACGAGTGAATGGAGGGAAAGTGTGTTCATCCAAAAGCTGGACCGAGCGGCTCGAATATTTCACATCCAAATCAGATGAATTGTTCTTAAAAGCTCATCAAAATGTAACGTGAAAGCTTTTTTGCTTTTCTCTCGAGAGGCACCGATACGACTTTATACATTTCAGATTATTTAGACTCTTCATATTTGACCTGCACATGTTCAAAATCAACTCCAGAACAGAAACCGTCCATCACTTCATGCATGTTGGTTCGGATTCTAAATCTCGTTAATGGAATTAAGCTTTCTGTGAGGTGTTGCAGCAAAGCAACTCCTCGATTCATTTGTTGTTGTTGTTTTTTTTAAAAATAGAAAGTCACAGAATTTAGATGTTAGATGAGTGAAAATGAAAAATGTTTGATGCTTCAGTTTGTTGTGGAGTTGTTTTTTTTTGAGGAGGGGTCAGATCCCTCTGCAGAGCTGGATTCAACAGCAGTGAGGGAGGAAAGAAATAAAGAAAAAGAGAAGCAATGTCCAGATTTGTGCTTTAAACTGGAGGAGGAAGGGAGATGGAGGAGGAGGAGGAGGAGGAGGAGGAGGAGGAGGAGGCACTGACCTCTGCTCTTAAAGCCAGGGGCCTGTGGTACCTAGTGGGTCCCGGGGCTCCCCTGCTCTGGGCCTGGCTCGGGGGCTCCACGCCTCGCTCCTGTCCTAGACGCCACTCCAGCTCATCCCTCTGACCGGACTGTGAGTGACGTGGAGGGGGAGGAAGAGAGGGGGGGGGGGGTTGACGGGTGGAGGATACAGGGGGTGCGGGTGGTGGCGGTGGCATCGGGGGGAGATGTGTGAGGTGAATCGTGGACAAAAAACAGACAACAAACAGGGCAGTGAGGGGACGGAGGGGGAGAACAGAAATAAAACAGAAAATGGGTAAAGAATATAAGCAGGGGGGAGTGGGGGGGGGGGGGGGGGGGGGGGGTCTACTAACAGACTACACAGTGTGGAGACAAGATGGACTAGAGTACGAAGAAGAGCGCAAAGAGGAAGACCAACTTAAAGATGACGGCGTATGAGAGAGATGAGAAGAGAACGAGAATGAGGATGAACAAAATCATGGGCTGAAACATCTGGCGGGAACACAAAGAGGAACAGAGAGAGGGAGTCGGGTGGGGGGGGGGGGGAGAATGCAAAACACTTGTTATGAAGCGCATGCAATGAGGGATACATGAGTCCAAAAAACCGACAGATTCCACAGCAGAAACTGCAGAGCGAGAGCTACGGCGCGCCGGCGGCGGAGGAGGAGGAGGAGGAAGAGGAGGAAGAGGAGGGTCAACACATGCCCGTGCGCAGCCGCGAGCGTCGGAGGAGGAGGAGGAGCAGTAAATAAAAACAAAAAAACCCCTAAAAACTAACAGGACCGTTGCATCTCCAGCCTGTACGATGCACATCGTGGTCAGAAAATACAGCATTTCAAATACATGGAGGCTCGAAGGCAGCGAGCGACATGCCGGCTGCAGCGCCTGTCATTATCACCGCAACACATTTTGATATCAGATCAAAAAAAATAATATAATATATCATCATTATTCGGCAGTTAAAACACTTTAATCACATTTATGTTTTCACATCTGCAACTTTTCATCCTTTAAAAGTGAACGACACGTTATACAACTAAATACTACGATTACATCAGAGACGCAGTTTAATAATGACGAAATGTCTCTAATTAGAAATGCAGCATAACCTGAATGTAAAATAGTTTATTACAAGTTAAAGATGTTTAAAATCATCGTTATTTAAGTTCATTTCAATGTTATTCTGGATTATAAGTCTGAATTACTCATTTGTATCACTGAAACTCGTTTCAAGAGAATTTCAGGTCAGATAATATATATTTGGGATTATTTGTGCCTCCAGCACTTCTACATGCTAAATGTACGACTTTAATTTGAAATCTGCTTCGTTCTGCGGTTTAGTTTATTCTCAACCCCGCCTGGTGTCTTCAGCAGCTCTCAGTGGATGAATGACGGCTCCTTCGTGACGGCGGTCGACTGCGACTACACCACCCAGCTTCACCCAGACTACACCACCCAGCTTCACCCAGACTACACCACCCAGCTTCATCCAGACTAAAGCCACCCAGCTTCACCCAGACTAAAGCCACCCAGCTTCACCCAGACTACACCACCCAGCTTCATCCAGACTAAAGCCACCCAGCTTCACCCAGACTACACCACCCAGCTTCACCCAGACTAAAGCCACCCAGCTTCACCCAGACTACACCACCCAGCTTCATCCAGACTAAAACCACCCAGCTTCACCCAGACTAAAGCCACCCAGCTTCACCCAGACTAAAACCACCCAGCTTCATCCAGACTAAAACCACCCAGCTTCACCCAGACTAAAGCCACCCAGCTTCACCCAGACTAAAGCCACCCAGCTTCACCCAGACTAAAACCACCCAGCTTCATCCAGACTAAAACCACCCAGCTTCACCCAGACTAAAGCCACCCAGCTTCATCCAGACTAAAACCACCCAGCTTCATCCAGACTAAAACCACCCAGCTTCACCCAGACTAAAGCCACCCAGCTTCACCCAGACTAAAGCCACCCAGCTTCACCCAGACTACACCACCCAGCTTCACCCAGACTAAAACCACCCAGCTTCATCCAGACTAAAACCACCCAGCTTCATCCAGACTAAAACCACCCAGCTTCACCCAGACTAAAGCCACCCAGCTTCACCCAGACTACACCACCCAGCTTCACCCAGACTAAAACCACCCAGCTTCACCCAGACTAAAACCACCCAGCTTCACCCAGACTAAAGCCACCCAGCTTCATCCAGACTAAAACCACCCAGCTTCACCCAGACTAAAGCCACCCAGCTTCACCCAGACTAAAACCACCCAGCTTCACCCAGACTAAAACCACCCAGCTTCACCCAGACTAAAGCCACCCAGCTTAACCCAGACTACACCACCCAGCTTCACCCAGACTAAAACCACCCAGCTTCACCCAGACTAAAACCAGAGCAGAAACAAGCCACTGGACGAGAATGATCAGGAAAAAACTCAATAAAATCATTTTATCGTCTCTCCGCAGCAGAATGGCTTCTTCAGGAGGTGTTTGTTTAATCCCAGCGGATTAGAAAATGACGTCCAAGACGCTGCCTGATCAAGCAGCACAGAGATAATGAACCTGCGTTGGAGGAGTAAACATCAATGTTGACATGTTGACTCATTCGGAGCTGCGATAAAACAAGGACAGGAAGCAGGATGCCAGCCAGCGGGGGTCTCACGCAGCGCCATGCCACTCCGCTTCACACTCTTGTTTTGGATTGTTGCACGCGGGTTACTGATGCGGTGCGTCTCCCTGGAAACGCCACCGAGCGACCGATGTTTGTGTGTAAACAGCACCAGTCACACGGATGATAGCGTGGTGCAGCGGAAAGGAATTACCAGAGTTCGCCATGCAACCATTGGTCAGGAGACGTCGAGGCCAAATGGAAGAAGCTGCTAAAATTCCTCCATTCACACCAAGCACCCGGTCAAGCGCCCCCCTGTGGCCGGGCCGGGGCGGGGCGGGGCAGCAGCGACTGCAGACGGTGAGTGCAGGGAGAGGGAGGCAGGCGGGGCTGCTGGCGATGAGGATGTGCATGGAGATGTGAAGGTGGCGGCGGCGGCAGCAGGAAGCGGTGGTAACAGCGGTGGTGACAGCGGTGGTGACAGCGGCGGTTCTGGGTGGGGGGGTGGGGTGAGGTGACAGTGGTGGAGGTGCCAGTGGGGTAGAGCTGGGTGGCTTTAAGGTGGGTACGTCATGTCACCCTGTGCTGGCTCTAAAGACTCGACACCGGTCTCCTCTACCGGCTTTGGGTTTGGATCTTTTCAAGTCGTGGTACTTTACTGATATTTTTTCTTTTTTATCGGTAACAGATTTATACTTTTTTGATACTTTTCCCACTTTTATTAGTGAATAATTGATGCTATTTCCCTACCACTGGTAATTGATGAATACTTTTTCATTTTTATTGGTAATTGATACTTTTTGGATACTGATTCACTCTAACTTGTACTTTAATGAAAGTTTTTCAACTTAATTGATACTTTTTCTCTTTTATTGGTATTTTATTGATACTTTTGCAACATTACCACCTCCGCCTCTCGAGCCATAACCAACGGAGGCGGCCGCCATGCAAGGTGCTCTATCCCTCCACTGGGGGCAGTTTGGGGTCGCGTGCTTTGCTCAAGGACAGGGAGAGATGGGGAATCAAACCTGCAACTTTCCAGCTGAAAGACGAGGAACTGAGCCACAGCTGCTCATTTCTGACCCCAGCGGATGACCAACTACAAACAGGCTTCATGTCAGTTCCACTGTACCATCCTGTTTATTAAAGTTTGCCTTCAGTCTGGCTGCTCTGATTGGGTAGTGTGATGCTAGCGTGCCTGTCATTTAGATTTATACACAGATTATCTCCCGTAACAATTGAAGAAGATGAGTTTCACATACAGAACAACACCAGGGCTTTTTAAATGTCAGATATGAGGACTTATCAAAAGGTTTTTACTTCCTATTGGAGACTGAACGAGTTGAATCTGATCAACCAAGGGAACGTAAATATGATATATATAAAACCAGACTTGAAAAAAATCCAAACCCTTCATAGAATCCGCGATCAGCTTACGACAGTCGCGTCCTGCTAGAGATGGACGACGCTGCCACTATTTTTAGTTTGAGGGTTTTTTTTGCACATGCTGCTGAATTAGACTCTTTTAGTTCAGTTTAAATGGTTTACTAATGACTGCACAGTTCAACCCAAAGGTCATTTACTTCTCACAGTTATGGGGTTGGAGATACTTCCTGGTAGTTCACCGACCAGTTTTATAACATTTAAAGTGACTAAACCACGACGTTTACTTTTCTTCAGGAGACACGAGGCCTCAATCAGGAGAACTTCGTTCTGTTTGGACTTCTAGGAAAATGTCTCAGCGCGGCAGGTTTTCAGTTTTATTGGTGAACTATTAAGTCAGAGAGAAAAACCAACCAAACTCACCTGGAAGTCCGTCACCAGGTCTCTTCCGAAGGTGGCGATGGGCGAGTCCCGGGACATGGAGGTGACGGTGGACAGGAAGCTGCTGGACTCCGTCAGGTTCGGCATCGGCGACAGATCGTATGTGCTTTCCCTCAGCCCCTCCCCGATGTGGTCCAGCTTCTCCACGAAGATGTGCAGCTCGGTGCGGAACGCCTTCATGCGCGTGTTGATGGTGTCCAGAACCTGAGTGTCGGGTTTGGATCCCGGAGCGACGCCGCCCTCGAGGCTTTCGCCCGTCGTCACCAGCAGCCGGCCCTCGAAGACCAGGCTGTCGGTGTCGGTGATCAGACGGTCCACCGACCTGCCGAGCCTCTCGGCCTCTCGCTTCACGTTGGAGAAAGACTCCCTCTCCTCCCTCCGGCGGTTGGCCAGTTCGGCGGCACTCAGCTCGCTGCCGTCCGACGGCTTGATGCTTCCGAACCCCGAGGTGGTCGCCGTTTTCTCGAACAGATCTTCGGAGTCGCTCTCGCCCCCGATTGGACCCTCCCTCTTGGGCTGGAGGAGAAGGAGCCGGCCCGCCTCCTCTTCCTCGGCGGCCTCTCGCCGTCCGGCGTCGCTGTCGGCGTCGCTGTCCCGGGGACTGCCGGTGCGAAGCCCGAGGTGCGCGGCCAGGTCGCAGCGCTGCACGTTGGATATCAGGACGCGGTTCTCGTACTGCAGCTTCATCACTTTCCCGCTCAGCTCGTTGATCTGCATCCTGGCCGACTTCAGCTCCTCCATCATCATGCCGTTACCGCCGCCCCCGTTCCCGGGTTTGAACAGCCCGCCCTCGCCGCCGTCCTCGCCGCCGGGCCCGGAGCTGCTGGTGCTGCTCGGACCGAACTTGAAGTGGTTGAGTTCGGAGGTGAGCTGCCTGTTGTGGTCCTCGATCTCCGAGATGGAGCGGCGCAGCAACTCCGCCTCTTCCTCCACGAACTGGAGGTGTCGTCGCAGCTCACTGGCGGAATCCAGGGTGTCGCCGCCGTACGGCGAGGACGGCATGCTGGAGAAGGGCTCCCGCCCGAAGCAGTCTCTCTCGTACTGACAGCGAATGTCTTCGTTTTCTGCCCGCAAGCTGCGGTTCTCCACCTCCAGCTCCACGATCTTCCTGCCGAGGATGTTGGCCTCCTCCTCCACCAGCTTTAGGCGGAGGCGGAGCTCGGCCTCCCGCGTCGTGTGAGGGCCGCCGCCGGAGCACTCCGCCAGGGGGAGGGGGCTGTCCACGTCCCCGTAGACCGACTTGTACTTCTGCAGCTCCTGCTCCAGCTCGTCCTTCTCGCGGCCCAGCTTGGCCATCTTCTTCCTCATCAGGCCCGATTCTTCTTTGGCGAACTGGAGCTGACAGCGGAGGTCTGCACTGTCCTCCTGGAGGGGAGGGTCACAGGGGGGGGGGGTCAACTTATTAGGATGAAGGGGTGATTCTTCTTACACTTGGAAGCGTCCTGAACCAAAGACAGCTGACTTATGTCCTCTTTAGTAAACTTATTGGACATAAAAATCTCTCTGTTATACTGGATCACTTCATAATAAGTAAAAGGAAAATTACATCCTCATTCAATTAAAAAATAGTAATGCCTGGGCCACAGGAGGCTGGAGTAAAATTATTACACAGAAAAAGAATAAATAAATAAAGAGATAAATAAAGAGATAAATAAATAAATAAATAAATAAATAAATAAATAAATAAATAAATAAATAAATAAATAACCTCTTTAGTTATAGGAGGATATTTCACCTAAAATAATCTTAAATTTTTTCAAGTCCTTTCTTCCGTTTCTGAATCATATTCTTCATGAAGAAGTCAGAAATAAATGTGTGTGTAAAATAGATCTTAATAATATAGAAACTTAAATAGTTTTGTGAATTGTTTCTGCTTCCACAAAATTATTAGCTTTAAAAAATTATCAATTTAAAATGTTCTCCAAAATCTAAATCAATGCAAACTATAAGTTTTAAAAAGACAAAAATAAATAGATAAATAAATAATAAATCCATCAACAAATAACCTGGATATAAAAGTGCTTAGTGTGGAACATTGCATACCACATGTTGTTCTTCTCTACTTGTACTGAGATTTCGGATCACAGGGCGACATGGACCAATAACAATGAGACAATCAGTGTCTTTTCATATGAGCACGACTGGTTATTAAAGCTTCAGTGTGCGCACTCTCTCTCAGTGTAATTCAATCAGAATCATTTAAAAGAACTGAAAAAGTTTATTTTTCTTATGAATTCAACACAATATATATTAAGTCTTTTTCTCAAACACTTCAGGGACACGACACGAGAAAACGAGATGGACAATTTACATTTATTGGCCAAACTAATGTTTGTTCATTTTTTTTTTTTACCTGACTTGTGGATTTCTTTTCTTTAAAGGTTTCCCTGCTGCCTCGGCGCCTCAACGCAGTCTGAAAAAGAGCAAAGAAGACAAACGATTAATTTTGACATGCAGGCAGAGGAACACTGATGTGTGTGGATGCATTGCATGACGTGACACCCATCACCAGACCGACGCTTTGCTCTAATCAGGGCGCGTTGCATTAATACGTTCATATTCACACTCTAATGGACGCGATTTGTGATTCAAAGCTTTTCTTGAGAGAACTTAAGATGTGAGAGAATACAGATGTACCAGGATACTCTGGAGCCCATTCAGAGCTGCCCAGGGGGACAGACGTCTCATCCCGGCTCAGATTCAGTGACACATGGCGCTTCCACAGCACTGCGAGGGTAAAGCATCTGCCCCGTCCAGCGGGGCAAATCTGGCCTGGAGCTAATACTGCGGCGGCATCGCACGCAAAGCCTGGATAAAACTGGAGCTCGTGGACACCAGCTTAGTCTTACCCGCTGATAAAAATCATTCACTTTTACCAACTCGCTGTCTTACATCAGCTCCAGCAGCATAGGAAGGAGAAGGGGAGGTAAAGAAAAAGAGGAGAGAGAGAGAGAGAGAGAGAGAGAGAGAGAGAGAGAGAGAGAGAGAGAGAGAGAGAGAGACAGAAATCCCCCCCTCGTCTATAAATGCAGCGCCGAGCTTTTTCCAGGAACAGATTGCAGCCCCGGCAGAGTTATTTAAAGGTTGTGATGATCAGTGAAGCTGCGACCCGACTCCCCGCCACCAAGTTCATTTTCATGTTTCTGATCTCCGAGTGACACGTTTCACTCTACCTCCAGTTAATACGTTTTATTTCTCGGGACTTCTGCTGAAAAGAGAATTCTAATTCAATTCTAAAATGTTGCCGTTTAAAAAAAAAATACATTTCAAGCCACTTTTTGTCCGATCTTCCTCTTTAAAAGGTGTTTTGATCTTAACGCGGCACTTTAATGTTAATATCACGATATGAGATACGACAAATAAAGAAACACTTAAGTTTTTTATAAGTGCTTGTACCTGCTAATAATAGTAATCTCAGCAGATGTAACACAAAAAGGAAATCCTCATATTAGTGGTGTGTGATACTGCACCACTGATATACATAATTTTCCCGTCTGTGTCGGGGTCAGAGGTCAGAGGTCAGCGTTCTCTGGCTTTACACCTGCCTGTCAAACATTCAAGGGCTCAGCTCTGAAATGCTACGGAATGTCTCTAAAACGATGAATTACCCTGATCGGTTTGGAGATTTTATGCAAAAACATTAAGATGTCTGTCGGGATGGGTACCGAAATCACTACTTTTATAGGTACTACCGAGTACCGATTCAGGAAAAATCAAACGGTACCATGTTTCGGTGCCTAAATGTACGGAAGAGTTTTAGGGCCACTGATGAAAAAAAGAAATTTGGAGGCTAAAAAAAAACAAAAAACAAAAAACACCTTTGTGGCCTCAAAAAAAGTCGAAACTCAAATTCGAGATTTTTTTTTTTTCACAGAGAGACGTCTGTCCGTCCCTCATCATTTGCCCGTAGATGTGAATTCATATTAAATCACTTAATTGTGACTATATCAGGTTGCTTACTGCTTATGGACATGTGATTTTACACAGGATTTCCTTGATTAATAAGAACATTTAAATAAGCAGCCCAGGATCCGTGTCTTTGTCCTTCGTACTCGACGAACTTCCTCTACAGAACCAGGCAGCAGGCTGCTCTGTCTCTTCTGGTCCTGATACTGATGATAACTGTGTTCCTCTACGGAACCAGGCAGCAGGCTGCTCTGTCTCTTCTGGTCCTGGTTCTGATGATAACTGTGTTCCTCTACAGAACCAGGCAGCAGGCTGCTCTGTCTCTTCTGGTCCTGGTTCTGATGATAACTGACCGTGTTTATGAGCTCCATTCTGTCCTGAAGCATCTTTTCACCACGTCATTAAACCGCCTGATGCATTTTGAGGAGTAGTCACACCGCTGGCAGGTGGATGGACGCACTTTTTTTTCCACCTTGAAAAAAAAAAATCTCGAATTTGATTTTCGACTTTTTCTGAAGCGCACAAAGGTTTTTTGTTGTTTTTCCTTCAGTGGCCCCAAAACTCTTCCGTACTAAATGCCTCCTTGTGACTGAGGGAGAGGACGAGTGGGAGATTTTCCCGAGCCGGACTTGAACGCAGCATCAGAGCGGCGCGGCGGCGCTGATAGAAAACGCTCGAGAGGCTCCGTTTATCAAAATGCAGACGACGCTCGCTGAAATATCCGTGGCGCGAAATTCGAGGCGAGCGGCAGGAACACTTCTAATCTGAGGAAGTTCCTAGTTGAGCACTAGATGTCCTCCTATTCGATTTGTTATTATTAAGAAAAAATACTCCAGATTTGTGAAGCAACCGTGACGTTACAATACAAACAGTTGGGTGTTGTTTTGATTTATTTGTTCGTTTATCTATAGAGAAATAAATATGCATTTTTTTATAATTATTAAACAAAATATCAAACATTTATTACCACATAAACACACAAAATTAAAGAAAATTGGCATTGTTAAGTACCGGTATCGATTCCCCGGTGTCGGTACCGTATCGGATCAAAAGTGAAAGATACCGATCCCTCGATGTCTGACTGTTTATACTGTTACTACCACGTCATTGTGTGTTCTCAGGTAAGATTCTTCCACTTTGCCTTGAATCGACAAATCGTTTCGGTCTATTTGACCTCACATTGTTGTTTTTGTAAAGTAAAAATAAAGTGACCAGATCAATCCAAGCTGCCACGTTTGGAGGAGATCAGTGTTGCGGTACTGGCAGGCGACTTCTTCAGATTTAGTTTCTTTTCTCTCTGATCATCCTGTCGATCCCCCCCCCCCCGGTATCGACTCCCGCGTACAATAAGCGGGGGATCCCCGACCGGCCGTCTGGGACTCAGAGCAGCTTTTGAGCAAGACCCCGTCTAATCCATCGTCTCCCCCGGAGAGATTAGCTCCGTCACCACAGCCGGGAGTTAAACCACGGCTGGTGGCGGAGATACCGACACACAACCGGAGCCCCAAACTGGACCAACGGGGGGGGAGACAGGGGGCGGAGCTACGCCGCGACTCGCGAATAAATAACGGCGCTGCATCGTCAAATACGGTCAAATGTAGATTTACTGTGGCGCCGCATGTCTGAGGAACGACCGATGGAGGGCCGAGAGGAAAGCATGAGCAGAGCTGCAGCTTCTCCAGCGCGTCATCACCCTCAGTCGTTTCCAGGCGTCGCTATGAGCAACACCAATAATTCAGATAAATGGAGGGAAACACAGATCAGTCTGGCTGAAGGAAAACCTGCAGATCTGGAGCCACACTGAGGTCAAACGTGTTACAGGACCGGTCGTCATTTGTTTTTCCTGGTTTGGCTTCATGGCTCAAGCTCACGCGGTCACGTTTTCCTCCATGACGACTACAACAAATAAAAGTCCCCGTTTCGCTCATATACAAGGCGTCATGCAATCGATTCTAATAGAACCCTCAGTGAAAACCTGAAACAATGTCCAGCATGAGACCATTAAAAAATATATATAAATTAAACATGAACGTACACGGGTGTATGTTTGTATATTTTATGCAGACCTTTGGGTGTGAACTCATCATTAGAAATATATTCTTTGTATCTATATATAAACTATATAGTTTTACTACATCTGTCGCCAAGGCTTATTTTTGCCTTTCCTTTAACAACCCATGAAGTTTCCCAGGACACCAGTGACCAAATGTGAAAAAACTAAACATAACAGAAGTACTTCGAAAGACAGGAAAAAAAATACAGCGAAATAGAACTTAACAAAAGTTATACCAAAGAGAAAAACAAAAACAAAAGTAACAGACACCGTTTTTCATTGTGACCATGAATTATTTTACCTGTCAATGTTTTTTTTGAAGCAGAAAGATTTACGCAGTTTTAAGTCGTCACTAAGTCTTTTTCATAAAATGACTCCCAGAAAGGAAACACATCTATGTTCACCATTGGTTCTCACACTCTTTCAAATACACACAATCCTCTTAAATTATAATTATTTTCGCTTGATTAAAAAAAATTTAATTAATAGCTGTCGGACGACTTTTATTCTTTAATCAATATAGTATTTCTAATGTTTTTAAATATACAATATCTATGTAATCTAATCTATTTATTAGCGTTTTCTCGTTAGGAAGCTTTATTTATTATTCTATTAATCTTTTCTAGAGTTTAATGAGGGTCTATATGTGTTCTCTATGTATTTCCCCAAACCTCAACACAATATGTCATATATGGTGTAATAAGTGAGAAATACAAAAAAACAGAAAGTTGACCAGAAAGTCGCTTGTTTTATAAATAATACCAATAGTTCTAGAATTTCTTTTTTAATATATTCTATATGTGGCTTCCAACATAACATAAAGATAATTATACTGTAAGACTATTGGAGAAGTAGTTTTTAGTTCTTCCTACACCTTTTTCAGACAGAAGTGTGTATACTAGAATATAGATAATCTATTTCTTCTAAATATATCTTCATAAATTATAACTTAATTATATTATCACAAGAGGTTTATACACGGTTTTGTATATAAAGGTATGTGGGTAAGTGGAGTATATAGCATTGTAAACATGTTAAAAAAAAAATCACATCTGAAATTAATTAATAAATAAAAGTAAAAATCAGTTTTCTAGTAAAATCAGGACAGTTAGGTTGTATTTTCATCTTGGAAATGGAAGCAAGGTATCAGGCAGGCTTTATGAGAGGATTATGGCATGAATGTATCTCCACTGCATCAACGCACAACCACAGTCAACCCAAGCATTTGGACAAATTGACAAATACATCGGATTTTAGTGTGAAAATCTGTCAGCTGAAAGAGCACAATGAGTCCCGGGACTCTTTCGGTGACTCACAGTTTGGATGTAATCATGTTTTTTGGTGCCGTTTTCTAAGTGGGCGTGTTCTTTCTGGCCCGGAGCCAAAGACTGAGTCAAGGTCCAGTCCAGCCCCGGGCGAAACAGGTTCACCCTCACACTTTCCATCCGGCCGGCCATCAGTGACTCACTCTGTCCTACTGCTCCATTTAGGATGGCAACGGGGTGTGTACAGGGTGTGTACGGTGTGTGTGTGTGTGTGTGTGTGTGTGTGTGTGTGTGTACAGCTGGGAGTGAAGCGGCTGAAAAAGTTCTCCAAATCAATGACTTATTCATACCGAGGAGAAACTATAAAAAGCAATTAAAAGGGTTTATTCATGCCGTGATAAAACGTGTTTTCATATTTTTGGAGGACGAGCCACTCAAACCACATCACTTTTTATTAAACGCCAGATTCCCTCAGTTTTCTACCTCTGTGTGTTTCCTAAGTCACTTCTCCTGCTGCCGGAGGCTTTTAATTAGAAATATTTGGTATATGTTGTTAAAACACTTTATGACACTATGACAGTTATAGTTTTGCACAAAAGCTCATTTCATGATTTCAATTTGTCTCAAATTAACACAGAATGAATTCAAACTGTGTGGATTAACAACATAGTGCCTGATATATCAAGTGAATATATAGATAGATAGATATATAGAAACTTTATAAAACAGAAATTCGTCTTTTACACGGCTTATCACAATTAAAAACACACTTACAAACATTCACACACAACAGATAGAAACAGTGCTGTATAGTTATAGCAGAGGGGATGAAGGATTTCTTGTAGATGTTTATATTGTGCAATAAAAAGTTAAAATAATATCAATGAAAGATGAAGAATTAAACGACTGAAGGAAATAATCACTTGCAATTCAAGAGTGTAAACGGAATTTATCAAACCGTCTGCTTCTATTTAAATTATTCAAATATCCCACGGCTCAATCTTTCAATAATAATCATTAATGATCGCTTGTTTCAAATCTCCACCACAAACTTAAAAGGTTAAAACATCCTGATAAAAACTGATAAAAAAACAAAAAAATCTCTCCGATAGATGTATCAAAGAGATATTTAATTAATTTCAAATTAATATTATCAACAATAATAATCAGAATAATATAAACATTTTTAATAAATTAATTTAAATTAAATATAATGATCACTTTTGTTTAAATCTCCATCATGAAATGAAAAGGTGAAAACCTCCAAGGTTTATAGTTCAAACTGAGATAAAAAAAAAAGAAATTTATAGAAAACCCCCGACTCCACTGACCTGATTTCCCCTGGCAGGTTGATCCAGAGCCTCGGGCCTGGACTTTAAAAGCCCCTTTAGTTTTCAGTCAGGCACAAAGACGAACACCTCTGGCTGAGCGCCTCCAGGTGCGTCGGGTCAGTGAGACGCGAGCGAGCGAGGCCTTTAAGAGCTTTAGAAGAAATCTGCTGGATTTTAAGGAGTGATATGATGGTGTTTTGCTCGCTGCGACATTTTAAAGTGCACCAACACCGGAATTCTCCTCTTTCTCTCCCTCTCTCTCTGAGAAATGTGAGCTTCAGGGTCGAATCTTGGACTGAGAAGCAGCAGGAATCCCGTCGGTGGAGCTGCTGGGATCGTTTCACAGATCGCACAGATCACCACACGGCATCGATACGATTAGCAGCTCTCAAAGCGAGGTCGCTGAGACAGCGCGAGAGGAGATCTACCAGCACAGCTCCGAGGTCAGACCGCCGGGTTACAGGTTGGATCTGAGGAACCAAAGCTGCGTCACAACGACTCCACTGTGAGGAGCGAAGCGATTCCCTTCAGCTGGAGACGCTTTGGCCTCATATTCAACCGTGTTCCGTAAAACAGAAGAGAGCCATTGTAACTTTGCACCTCTTGAATAAATCCATGGACAAACTTGACATTTCGAACCCCAAAAACGATCACGTCAATCCTCTCACGCGACTCCCCGCGGAGCGGCAAATGTCTTCTTCGTGTCCTCCTCTCGTCCTCACTACCTGAGAGCGAGTAGTCTCCGAGCATGGACTTCTTGAGCGAAGCAGCCAGAGGACGAGTCGAGGTATCGGTGGTGCTGCCGTGAAAGGGAGTTACCAAGCTGCTGTGAAACCAGCGTCAAAGCCATGATGTCAGAGGGCGTTTGTAAAAACGTGCATATTAATGTGGACACGAAACAGTAATTTGTGGTCAAAAAATAGGAAGTTGTGGTCATGAATTACTATTTCTTGGCGACGTCAAGTTCACAAAATCCGTCATCTGAGGCCAAGAAATAGTGATTCCTGGTTAAAAAAAAAGGAAAAAAAAGGTATATAAGGCTACAAAATATTAATCTGAGGTCAGGAAATCTAAATTTAAAGTCACAAAATAGTAATTAATGTCCATAAATGACTATTTCGTGACGTCAAAGAGTATTTCTTGGGCACGAAATAGTAAATCGTGGCCACAATTCAAATTTTTATTTCAGAAGACGAGACTGGGGCTCCGTACGTTGCAGTGTTTTCTGTGTGACTGATCCTCCTTCAATGGAAGCTGAAGTCCACCAACGTGCACGGAGGGGTGTCTCCTCCTCCTCATCCTCCTCCTCCTCTTCCTCTTCCTCCTCATCCTCCTCATCATCGTTGTCTGTAACGTAACGCTCTCACGGCCAGTCAGCCTCACTCAGACTAACTGGCCGAGAGTCAGTCTGCATTCAGCTCCAGCTTACGGCTGCAGTACTGGTGCGGCTGGTTTTACTCCTGCGGGATTGAGCCAGCCTGTGGGATTAGCAGATTGGAGTGAGGCAGTCGTTTCTCTGCTGAATTAAACAGACGCTCCGGGCTCGGAGTGAGAATCTGTGCTCCGCTGTCCCCGTCATGCGCCTCCCTCCTGGAGACCCCCCCCCCCCCCTCTGATTCACTGCCGTTTGTTTGGCTTCTCACATGTCGCCCATGAAGGACATCTGAAATATATAATACGGAGTGTGTGTCTCACTACGAGGTTGTGCTGTTCTTCTGGGGACCGGCGGGGGTTTGACAGTCGGCTTTGAATCCGAGGATGAAGGTCAGAGTCAGGAAACAATTCAACCATTCCATTTATCAGCCACTAATCAGCCGGAGAGAGAGAGAGTGGCACAAAGATGGCAGAGCAGACTGATGAGCGAACCACCGAGCCCAAACGCTCCTTTTAAAGAAGACAAACGAATGTTGATCATTTCATCATCTCCGTTGTTACGATAAACGTCCTCCCCTCCAGACTCCACTCTGCTCTCTCTCTCTCTCTCTCTCTCCCATTAACTCTAATGTAATCACCGAGGACAAACAGCAGGCCTGTGCAGATTCTGAAACACAATCCAGGAACAGAATCACGGCCGCTTGAATGCTGTCGGACAGATTCTTACATCTGTGCAGAGTCGTATTACACAACCGCTTCAGTTTGTACCTCCGTGTAATCTGATTCCAAAACACAGTAAAGTGCTGAATGTGACGAGGAACCGTTCAGGATTCACTGTGTGACACGATGTGGTTTTAGTGAGGTCATATCATTCAAAATTCACTTCCTAAAGGTTTTCCAGCAGTACTAATCGTCCCCATACCTGGACTGACGCCCCAGAAGTGAAGACAGTCTGTCCTCTCTCTCCCCGGCTTGTTTCAGGTTTTAAAAAGTGTGTTGCTCCAACCAGCCAATCAGGAATCAAACCCTATATAGTGTCATCGGGGGTTTAGCCAATCCCAATCAAGGTAGGCCCTCCCTTTGACTCCTCCCACAATTAAGCAGCTCTGCTCTGGCACATGGCACCACGAGAGGAAGTACTTCCTCCTCTTCCCAAAATGGGCATGTGTGGGCGGAGCCAGTCCAGCTCACACAGACACAGCAGATTCTGAATGCAGCTCCTAGGATCCAATATCCAAATGGAGGAAAATCAATAAACTTTGAAGGTTTCTGGACCGACCAGACCAAGTTAAAGTGTTGAGCAGCTGGACGATATGACCCCGTTAACGCTTTCTGAATCAGTCCCGTTAGGATGAGAGTCAGGATGGATTCAGTTCCATTCGGGTTTCTTTACGCTGCTCAGAGCCACTGAAAACTGATGCGACGGCGGAGGAGCTGCTATTGTGCGTCACAACGATATTATATAGTTCTGCACATGCTCAGAAGTATTCCTAGTTTTATCGTCCATATCGGTAGTGTAATAGTTGAGCTCCACTGCTCATAGCGTCCAATTCGTCATCTGCTTTAACGTGAAACTTTTCCGAAACGAGCGGAGCTTTGCCACTTTTTGTAAACGTGGCCAAAAAAACCCCCCACAAAAACGACGAGTTCTCACCTGGAAGGTTGTGGAAACGAGACCTCAGTGTGAGGCTGAGGTAAGTGTGCGCGTGTGACGGTGTATTTATGTCCAGTGAGTATTTATGGCGTTACTTTACCTCTCCACCGTCATGAATAAAGAGCCGCTTGTCGACATTTTGAATCTGGACTCAGTCCAGATCTCAGGAATTACACTTTCACCCACGAGGAGGAGAAACGATCTGCTGCTGCTGCTGCTACAACCTCCCAGCATGTTCATGAGGGGAGAAAAAAAAGAACATTTTGGGGGTGGAGAAGGAGCCAGAATGGGAACAGCCAGTGTATTTTCAGCAGCATCTGCACTCAACAGCTTGGCCTATTTATGATGTTGCTCAAAGACGGTGGCAACACAGTGCAGTGCGGAGAGAGGCGTCTGGCTCTGGTAATGGGATTTAACAGGGGGAAGCGGTGTGACCAGCGAGGGGGGGGGGGGGGGTTTGGGGGTGGGGGTGGGGTGGGGGGTGGGGGGTTTGAGGGGGCACAAAAGGAGCTGCGATTGGCGCTGTGGATGCAGATAAAACCCCTCTCAGCCCTGACAGAGGAAGCTAAGACTCGACACAACAGAATAAATATTGCTCACCCGGCGGGAGAGCTCAGAGAGATAAGTCGCTCTAAAATGTTTAGAGGCAGATTATATTAGTGAGATCGGGATGAATGAGCGCTCAATCTGGGCTGTAATCCCTCTCAATGAATTAATTAATACTGCAGCAGCACACTTGACTGGAAATATCTAAGTGTCGTCTTAATTTCACCCCACGTCTGATTGATTTTTTTGGGGGGGGCGTTTCCGAGGTCACACGCCGATGCACAAGTGTTCCCGTTTTAACGCTGCGTCGTGATTTACGGCGCCGCGTTATTTTTATATGGACGATCAATCTCGGGCTCGCTGCACCTGCAGTGGTCTAAATATACTGCGTGTGTGGATGTGCTTCATCGGCACAACGCACCAGGAAACGCATTGAAATTCAATTTGCCGTTAGAATTGATGCAGGCCCACACACACACACACACACACACACACACACACACACACACACACACACACACACACACACACACACACACACACACACACACACACACACACACACACACACACACACACACACACACACACACACACACTGTGTACAGTGTTACACACTCAAATAGCAACAGCAGCAAATTTATGAAGAATTCCTAAACCAATCAAAGCTAAATTAATTAAGGTAATCCGGCAGAGTGCGCAGCTCCGATCACATCTGCAGTCATCAGTCTAACAGGTGCTTTGTTTTTGAGCTGGTGCATGCATGTGTGTGTGTGTGTGTGTGTGTGTGTCAGTGCTAGTGTGTGCATATATTTGTCAGGAAGACGGGCCGGATGCAGCACCCGGAGGTCACTCCAATGTCAGGGCATCCCCGGCGGAACGCCAGCATCTTGTAAACAGCGTCTAGCATCTCCACCGCCGCTGCGTCCAGACATCAATAGCTGTCCAGAGATTGTGGCGTGTCGGAGCTGCCCGGGGAGGTGGAGCTCCTCCGCTACGTGGAAAAGGGACCAAACGAGTCCATCCGAGCACAAAGCCAAGAGCCGCTGTCGGGATCCAACATAATGAGCCGGGATCACATGGAAAATTTGACTGCGACGTTTTGAGTTCGTGAGCAATTTCTAATATGAAAATAGCAACACTGCAATTCCTGACGTTGAAGTGGGTTTGTGTCTAACATGAATAGTTAATGAGCTGCAGAGCTGCTGTCTGCGATCCGGTTTAATCCTAATGTGTTCGTCTCTTGCCTCGTCGTCGTCTCTTCTAATAAAGAGCTGCGATGGGAGACCTTGACATTTGGTCATTTCAGTCTGCCGCTGCTGGGATCGGCTCCTGTGCCTCCCCAGATGGTTATAAAGCAAAGTTACTGGTGGATAAAAACACAAAAACAAACTTATGAGCTCAACTGATCTTTTGCGTTTTTAGCCCATCTCATCTTGTTTTGGCTGCACGGAGTGAAAACTCGGCTGTTAGACCGTGTGCAGAAAGCTACTCATTCGCAAATAAGAACAATAATTCATCAAATAAGACAGAATTTTGTGAGCTGAAAGATACAAACGGGAGCCCCATGTTTAAAATGTCTTGGTGTGTAAATAAGAAATTACCTTATTTCCCTTTATTAATGATGGAAAACACACTGTTGGCTATTCTGAGACCGTCCTGTTTTAATTCAACCCTCACTGAGTTATTGGATTTTTCTCAAATGAAAAAACCCTTTAAGGAACTTAATTTTCTGCAGATTGTTCACAAGCTTGACTTTGGTGCTGAAATGTGTCTTTAACAACAAACCACGAGCTCCGACACAAGACTTATGACTAAAATGTGAGATAAATCACTGGACTGAGACGTTTCTGTGAACGACCCGAGAACAACTTGTTGAAAACGGTGTCCATTCAACACGGAGTGTTACTGTTTGTTTTATCATCCCGGGGCTGTAAAAGCAGAGAATTACCAGCATGGGGAGTCAACAGATCTGCTATTCCTGGTTTTTCCCCACCAGAGACTTTTTATGTTCGACGGCGGCCGAGAAAAACACGGATTCTCCAAGGAAACGACCCTGGTCGCTATAACGACCCGTCTGTACATGCATCATCCTGCGGGATGAGCACAAACACTGTGAGCCAGAAATCACTGCACCACTCGGCAACAACCCCTTGAAAACACGTTTTAATCTGTACAATCGAATTTCATCTCAGGTGGACCAAACTTCTAAATGATATAATAATAATAATAACCTTTAAATTAAAATTTTAAGATTTATTTGTTGTGTATTCGTGATGAAAATGTCTATTTTGGCAAAAAACAAACAAGTTCCACCCAAATATGATGATAATCTGAAGATGAAGCCAATTTTAATGAAAATACAGTGAAACGTCTCAATAACTTCTATTAGAACTGTTGCATTCTGGGTGTTTTTACAAACTCCTCCTGACATCATGACCTTGAGGCGAGTTTGATATCAACCAGGAAGCTTTCATGGCAGCATCACTTATATTACATCGTTTTTTCCGCTTCAGAAAAGTTTTTGTATTTAAGCAGATTTACAAGTGGAAACTTTGTGATTATGCCAAATTTTTCAAATCATCTTTGCATTTTTGTTTGCGAAAAGTTTCGCATTTACGTGACATTTTGAGTGAAAACATACATTTTTTTTTGTTGCTGTGTCGCAGAGTCTACGGGATGTAAATATACATAAGCAAAAATGAACTATCACGACCTAAAATGACTTTCAACATAAATTAAACTTTATTAAACCGTCTGGTGCAAAATGCAGTGAAAAGTCCAGAAAACTTCTCTTACAATTTTCTTGGTGGTTTGTCAGGACTTCAGCCTCGTACGGGCAGCTCCCTGTGTGTGTGTGTGTGTGTTGTTTCCATACGTGTCTGCAGGAGGTGGCGTGTGAGCGGCGGAGGGTCACTCCCATACTGTTCCCCTCCACTAAGCTGGCCCTGACCTCAGTCTGAGACCCGATGTGCATTAAAGAGGAGCACAATGGGGCTTTTATGGGGCACGTCACTCACGCTTACACTCAAAAAATAAACAGAAATCCCCCCGAACGGCCCGGCAGGCCGCCGCCGCCGCCACCGGAACAAAACACGATGCCACTCGGCCAAACTGGCACCGGACAAAGACACCAGGTCGACGACACGGCTTAGAGGAGGGAGAGGAGGAAATTCACCGGGACTTTCTCCACTAATCTCCTCAGGCGATTCAAACAAAAGTAAACAAACGTGCCTCGGCAATTAGCTGCTAATAATAACAAGCAATTCCCTTAATCGCAGCCGAAGTGCTGCACGATTCAGCGAACGACGAGAGCTGGTGAATCAGGTTTGTGTGTGTGTGTGTGTGTGTGTCAGACACTTGAAACGGGCAGCAGTGCTGACTCTGCAGATCTCACGGTGAGGAGAGTCAGCTTCGCCTCACGGACATTTAATTTGATCTGGTCACTGCAGCTCAGGCTTGTCCGGGAATCGGAAAACGAGACGAGAGGTTGTCGGTCGACTGAATATATGACGCAACAAAACAAAGGTACAAACAAACTTTCTGTCAACTTATTCGGTCACCGTGACAACATCCTTCTTATAATTTGCGACCGAAGGGTTTTTGGCTGAAGTTAAACTTGTTTTGCGGAACCCGGAACATAACACAAGTAAAGCTTCTACAATTAAAGCAACAGCGCAGAAACAATTAATTCTCAAAACTGAATGCAGCATCAGTGATGTGAGTTCCAGAGGAGACTCCAAAAAACACAAAAACTCATTTAAACCGTCCTTTAAGGGAACACGGTGGATTTTAATTTGTGAATCCTGAGCTCAATATTGGTCAAAAATAGTGAGTTTAAACCTCCTTTTAAATGTTTTAAGCGTAGTCAATTTATTATTTTTTTTACTTATGGTCCAGGTTATTCCATAAACTAACACCTTTTACAGAAACGCATCTACTTTCTCGATTCGTTCCCTTATTTCTAACAAAACTCCCAGAAACCCCCGAGGCTGTACCGACTCTCTCTGGGTTCAAACGTCTTCTGGACAAAAGGTGGACGATTATAAACATGCGCCTCATACATTACAGCTCGTGTGTTGACAAGAGAGAGGCCGCAGATATTATTGCCATCCTGTCAAAGATAAGTAAAATATTACCGCAGAAGACGAGCGATAAGGACGTGAAGCGTCCCTCCGGCCTGCAACACCATCAACCAGAACGGAAATGAAACGTTACGCGGGATACCACACTTTCATTCTCACTGGAATGTGATCTGATATTCCTGTGATCGAGGCGTCTGACAGGTTTGGAAACACTAAGTTACTGAGAAGATGAGAAAACAACAAGATATAAAAAACAATCTAGTTATTTGAATGTTGGATCATAGGAGCTGCATTCAGAATCTGCTGTGTCTGTGTGAGCTGGACTGGCTCCGCCCACACATGCCCATCTTGGGAAGAGGAGGAAGTACTTCCTCTCGTGGTGCCATGTGCCAGAGCAGAGCTGCCTAATTGTGGGAGGAGTCAAAGGGAGTAGTCTACCTTGATTGGGATTGGCTGAACCCCCGATGACACTATATAGGGTTTGATTCCTGATTGGCTGGTTGGAGCAACACACTTTTTAAAACCTGAAACAAGCCAGGGACAGAGAGGACAGACTGTCTTCACTTCTGGGACGTCAGTCCAGGTATGGGGACTCTGCATAATATGACCTCTTTAACTCATCCGTCCAGCGGGTTCGGCGACAACATTTCAAGTGAAAATGGTGTTTTTGCGTTTTTGTTTGAGGAAAGTTTCACGTCTGTGACGTTCTGAAAGCGACGTTTCCATGTTGGGCCTCTAGTGGGTGCTCTTTGTATTTGTAATGAAACCACACACACACAAGCAGCAACGGGCTCGAAACACGAAACAGTGAATCCTCAAGCGGCGCTTCATCAACCACCAGTATCTCCGGACTTCATGTAATTAGTGAATTTGTTTGCTGGCTCGGACTCAAGCCGCCACAGCGCTCAGTCACCCCGTGAAACAAGTCGTAAAACCTGCGACTGTCCACGCGGTGATGAACGACCCGTCTCCTCGGCTCGGCCGGTCAGTCACAGGTTGCCATGGTAACCGATGGGGGGGGGGGGGGGGCGGCGAATTAAAGCCTCGGTCCTGGAGGAAGCGGGTTTTTTTTATTCAGCACAGCGACTGCCCCGGATGATCTCCGGTAAATTCGTTTATGTTGAAATGTCACGAGAAGAACGAAGCCGAAAACGAAAACCGCTCGGGGGGATCCGGAAAATCAACAAAGACATGAATTAAGTTTTATTGATCAGCGAGGAGGAAGGAACATCAGATCTGTGAGATGTAGTGACGAGCTCATGAGCTCAGCAAATCTAAATAAAGGCCGTTACTTTCATATATAACTCACTTTCAGAGTTTCTATGTTTTATTATACATATTGAATTTAACGTATATTTTAACTTTGTGACGTAAATGTTAGTTTTTCTGTTGAATTAAATGTGTCATAGATTGAGAATAGATTTCTGCTTATGTTTTTTACTCTTAGATTTTTAAGGAGGCTGCAGTCTCATTTCAGTTCAGAGGAAACACGCAGACCAAATTAATCTGGAGTAAAATAGTGCTATAACCTTAAAATCAAAATATAGAATGTGTTAAAAAAAAAAAAGGACGTTTTAATTGAAATGTTATACATTTGCCTCCTGCAGGCCGGTTCTGGCAAACGGACTTTATGTTAATCCAGTAATCTTTAGTCATTTGTTCAGGCGGAACTGAAGCGTCGCCGTCTTTGTAATCACAGTAAACACTGAAATCAATGGCACAGATTTCCCATCAGTTATTATTTTCTTGTTCTGGCGCTGATCCTGCAGTTTGGACAAAACCCAGGAAGAAACAATTTGAGGCTCTGTGGATTCAACAAAAACCAGAACGACCCTGAGGTTTTCTGGAAACCGGCGGCGGTGGACCCCGGTTTGTCCCCGCTGGCTGACGAGCGCCGAAGTCGCAGCTTTTCAAGAGGGAACGAATTTACGTTTGCGTTTTCGTTGAGAAATCCCATCATCTTTTGGTTTCTGAAAAGTTTCGCATTTACGGGACATTTCAAAGTGAGTCAAAGTGAGTCAAAGTGATGTAAATATATTTCAGCAAAAACGAACTATCACGACCTAAAATGACTAGAATTTCAAAATAAATTGAACTTTATTAAACCGTCTGGTGCAAAATGCAGTGAAAACTTGCTTTATGCATTTTTCCAATTTTCTTGGTGGTTTGTCAGGACGTCAGCCTCGTGTGTGTGTGTGTGTGTGTGTGTGTGTGTGTGTGTGTGTGTGTGTGTGTGTGTGTGTGTGTGTGTGTGTGTGTAAGCCAGAGAGAGCCATGTGCACGGTGCACGGCGGCGGCACCATCATGCCCTACAAATGGGATCAGATCTTAGAGCTGCGCTCGGCCGGAGCTAAATAATGTGAACACAAATCAACACCAGACGCCACGACAAGCCGCCGCGGCTCAGACGTGTAAAACACGGCGGATCATCTCTTTTCTTTAGTGTCGCCCCCACTGGAACCCGTCCGCTCAGCCCCGGATTAGGAATTCATCTTTTAAAGGGCGTCTCACAGGATGAAGCCGCCGTCGGTTTCATCATTTCATGGATTCATCTGACAGGAGGCAAAGTACCCGCGACACCAAAAGTACAATCCATTCTGCTCTGTGCTCATTCATCCTCTCACATCGACGTGTCGACCGTCCTGATCTGGACAACGGGACCACTGGGAACCACCTCACGATAGAAAAAGCAATAATAGCTATAAATGCTTCATTTTTTTTTTTTTTGCTCTGAAGGCGTCTAATTTAAAAGCATCCATACGAGCTAACGGCTAACATGCTAGCAATGCTAACTCGGTCCCACAAACAAATGAGGCGTCGGCGAAAGTTTGCCGCTCTACCGAGTGTAGCTCTAGGTTATATTTTTTTTTTAGGTAATGACTTTTTTGTGTGAATGGAAAAAAAAAAAAAATAAGATGAAATGTTTATTGGGTTCAATAGTGGGAGTGAAATAAAACCTGTGTGAGTTAAACTGTGTTGATTCAAATGAAGTAGAGACGAGCGATTCATCAGTTTAATCTTATTTACAGGGTAAACTTGTAATTAAACGTATCGTTTGCGTGAGACTTGGGGTGAGGTGATCTGATCTTTTCATCTGAGGACGCAAACGAAAGTATTATAAAAAAAAAAACCTTTAATTTCTCACTTTAAATAAGCGACGTTAGAAGCTGGGATTCAGAGGAGGAAGCGAGTTGATCAGTTTGTTGTAAACCTGCAGCGCCGAAGCTGCAAAACATTGTGGTACAATCAGACCGATAGGAAGAAACAATAATCTCATTCCAGTGCCGATTGTGTCTGCAAACAGCCTCAAGATGGCTGTTGGGCTTTAATTAAGCCGTTATCAGCAGGTTATTATCCGTCAGTCTATGATTAATGGAGCAGCCGGAGACTGCAGTCGCGGCAGCTTTTCATAATTAACGTGGACGAAGCTCTTCCTTCTGCAAACACACGACACGTTTTAGTTCAGGGGCCACACATCAGACCAAGCTCCTCCGGAGTACGAAAGTAGAACAAGAACAACCTTGAAATTTAAACGTTAAAGTTTTTCTTTTTTTTGGCAAAACATAATTCCGACAGAAAATGACTACAAACTCAACATAAAGAACTTTTTTAGGAAAAAATACAGAGAATTTTGTTGCATTATGCATGTTTTTTAAGAAATGCATCATTTTAGCATCAGTAAAGTTTTACATTCACGCTGCGTTTCAGGTTAAAACTTCTTTTTTTACATTTGTTTCTGAAAAGTTTTGCCTTTATATGACATTTCGAGTGAAAACATACCTTTTTTTTTTTTTAAATCGAGTATACTACAGATGAGAATACATAAATTTTTTGCAAAACCAAAAACACTCACTACTGAAAATGACTATAATTTCTACATAAAGTCTATTTTAATGAAAACTTCTGCTGCAAAATACGGTGGAACGTCCAGAAAACGTCCCTTAGAGCTGAAAACGAGGTTTGTTTCCACAGAAAACAGCAAAAAAAAACTGTATAAATGATGTAGTTGTCATGTTGGGCCACTAGTGGGGGCTGTTGTTACCTGTTTATGGTTTTGCTCGTCTGTATTTATTTATTTATTTATTGGTTTGTACGTATTTTACCGACGTTTCGCAAAAAACGATCGACCCATATTGCATGAACTTTTCAGGGATGATTTGTCTTCATCGGTTCCATCACATTTTAAGAGCGATTGGGTCAAAGGTCACGAAAAGGTCAAAAATGTATTTTCATCATAACGCAGTCAGTTTTAAATGACAACATGAAGCGATTCAAACGACCAGGACTAATGATGGAAGGAGTGAAGAGGGGGATTAAATAACCTTGAGATCCGTTGGTTTCCATGGTGACAAGTGTGGACTTGGTGGACAGATCACCAAGTTGGATTGTAATTACTGTGACTGTCAAAATAAAACTACCAAGTTGGATTGTTATTACTGTAACTGTCAAAATAAAACTACCAAGTTGGATTGTTATTACTGTGACTGTCAAAATAAAACTACCAAGTTGGATTGTTATTACTGTGACTGTCAAAATAAAACCACCAAGTTGGATTGTTATTACGGTGACTGTCAAAATAAAACCACCAAGTTGGATTGTTATTACGGTGACTGTCAAAATAAAACCACCAAGTTGGATTGTTATTACTGTAACTGTCAAAATAAAACTACCAAGTTGGATTGTTATTACTGTGACTGTCAAAATAAAACTACCAAGTTGGATTGTTATTACTGTGACTGTCAAAATAAAACTACCAAGTTGGATTGTTATTACGGTGACTGTCAAAATAAAACCACCAAGTTGGATTGTTATTACTGTGACTGTCAAAATAAAACCACCAAGTTGGATTGTTATTACGGTGACTGTCAAAATAAAACCACCAAGTTGGATTGTTATTATGGTGACTGTCAAAATAAAACCACCAAGTTGGATTGTTATTACTGTCAAAATAAAACTACCAAGTTGGATTGTTATTACTGTGACTGGCAAAATAAAACTACCAAGTTGGATTGTTATTACGGTGACTGTCAAAATAAAACCACCAAGTTGGATTGTTATTACTGTGACTGTCAAAATAAAACCACCAAGTTGGATTGTTATTACGGTGACTGTCAAAATAAAACTACAAAGTCCCAGGAGAAAATAGCCCGGGAGTCATGACAACAAGGAGGCCGCCATGTTTGTTATTATCTACATACTCGCGCATTCGCGGTGTCGTTGTCGCCGGGTTACGCGACGGCGGCACCCGAGCATTTTCGAAAAGTTCCACTTCTCTAAAAACAGTGTTTTTCCGTGGCTCTGGTCAGTTAAAAGCCTCACGTGAAGGGAAGTTTCTGCGGGAGGCAAACGCAGGCGGGCACTTCCAGATCTCCGGGGTCGTCCGTCGCGTGCAAACAGTCATGATTAAGTGATGACTTCATCTCGGCCCAGGCAGCTCGTCTTCATCAAAACTCACGACATCTTGGAAAAATCTCTGAATGAGTAATAATCCCTCAACTCGAAACGGGGCTGCCGTTTCCTCCACTGCATCATGACGAGAGGGAGACAATCTGGTAATAACAGTGGTCATTTTGTGTGTCAATCATTTTTCAAAATGAAACCAAAAATGAAAAACAAGAAAAACATTTGTTTTTCTTTCTAAAAACGAAACGAAAAAAATGGAAAACAGACAATTTCGTCAAACTTACCTCAAATTAAAGTATGTAAATTGGATGAAACCTTAATCCTTTCATTTCTGCTATTCTTCTATAACCCTAAAACTAATAAACGGAACGATTTGGTGCCGATTGAAACAGACAACGGACATCGTTTTCAGAACGTTAATGTGGAAACGTGCAACTTTTTGAAAAAAACGCGAAAACAATTAGTCTCACTCGAAAAGTGACGGGGCTTTGCACCGATGAGTTCTGAAAGGGAAAAGATTCTCTGACGTTAAATCATATTTCTGCGTCGCTGCTGCTGCTGCTGCCGGTCCGAACATGGTGACACTTTTTGACTCAGACCATCTCTGACCTCTGACCTCTGACCTCTGCCACGTCTCATTAAAGGTCTCAGTCCACCAGACGATGATCGAGTCAGAATCCTCTCACAGAGAATAAAAGCAAAGACGATTGATATTTCTGTGTTTAGACTCATAACGGAGACTTCGTCCTTGTGAAAAAGGACGAGACGGGTCTACAACCAAAAGAGCCACTTTTTGGATCTGTAACGGTGCCTTGACGTGTCGGGAACCACAACGGTCGGTTTGACTTACTCAGTGTTTTCGTCACGTCTTGTGACGACGTATTTCAGCGCAGGTTTTTATTAGTTTTTGTTCCGTAAAACCAAAACAGGCCAAAAAGAAGCTAAAAAAACGACGACCCCACTTGTTCAGTGTCAAAGCGATCCCCTCGGCTTGAACTTCATTCCAGTTTGATCCAACTTTGGGAGAAAATCAGAGTAAATCCTGGACAAACAGGGATCTAACCAACCTCCACACCACCGTGAGACATCCTCTGTATCCATCCTCCTCTTCACACACCAAACCCGACGTCTCTCTTTCTACAACCTTTGACAAATCCACTTTTCCTCCCCCGACAAGGAGACGAAGCCCCCGAACATATGAGAGGAGCTGGATTTGAGCCGCCAACCTCCCTGAATAGAACTGCTAATGCCATTCGTTCCAGGGGGGAGACGAGAGGCACCGTGATACAAACCTCTGACGCCGTCGTGAGCGTTTCGGATCTGGGTTAAGCCGAGCAGCAAAATTAGAGACAATGGGAGATTTTTTATTTTTATTTTTTTCTGGCGGTAGAATTAAAAACCTCCTTGAAACCACATTTCTTCCTTTTCATGTCAAATCGGCAAAACTTAAAAAAGAACAATTCAGAACAAATCATGTTTTTATTTTTGTAGTCGTGCTTCAAATGCGGCCTGATGTTTCCTGATGCGTTGGATCAGTGAATCTTTCAACTTTGATTCATCTTGTACATTAAAGGAGTAATACTATGTAAAATTCACTTCCTAAAGGTTTTCCAGCAGTACTAATCGTCCCCATACCTGGACTGACGTCCCAGAAGTGAAGACAGTCTGTCCTCTCTCTCCCTGGCTTGTTTCAGGTTTTAAAAAGTGTGTTGCTCCAACCAGCCAATCAGAAATCAAACCCTATATAGTGTCATCGGGGGTTTAGCCAATCCCAATCAAGGCAGGCTCCTCCCTTTGACTCCTCCCACAATTAGGCAGCTCTGCTCTGGCACATGGCACCACGAGAGGAAGTACTTCCTCCTCTTCCCAGTATGGGCATGTGTGGGCGGAGCCAGTCCAGCTCACACAGACACAGCAGATTCTGAATGCAGCTCCTATGATCCAACATTCAAATGGAGGAAAATCAATGAACTTTCAATACGTTTCTGGACCAACGAGACCAAGAGGAGGAGTTAAAAAGCTGGAGAATATGACGCCAATAAAAAAAACGTGTCGAACATATTCATGAACAGATTTTAAAAAACAATCCACATGGAGGGGAATTTCAATTTTCAACGATTTTAATCTTCAAAAGGCCGAGAATTAAGAGACACGGCTGCAGGGCTTCCTGCAGAATTGATGTTCCGTCTTTAGCTTTGTGTCAGCGATAGTTTTCCTTCAGGGAGGAGATCGTCATCGCCGCTGCGTGATCAGGTTCAGTCATCCACCGGCTACGTTTCCTCGTTTTTTCCTCCACATTCATTCTCAACACGTGTTTGAAGCCAGAGCTTCTCCAGCTACATTTTCCAAGTCACTGTCGTTTATGACAATCGCAGGATTTCTGCATGCCGGGGCCAAACCGTGACGATAAGCTTCACATGGATGTGTGTCACTGCAGCAGATTTCGAGTTGCAGCAGCCGCCCGCCGCTCTCCTCCTTCCTGTTGGCGGAGTCGCACGCAAGATGTTAACTGGGTCAATGAGATTCCTCCACACTCCTCCGACAGGGAACCACGAGAGAGGAAGGGGAGGAAGGGGAGGTGAGCGGCAGAGACGAGGAAGAGGATCAGAGGATGCTCCCTCAAAGGCTCGCCGTGCCGCGAGGAGTCGGAGGCAGAGGAGGCACGGCGAACAAAAGGAGTCTGCAGCGGCTTCCTGCTCGGGAATGCAGAAATTCACCCCCCCCCCCCCGAAAAAGTCCCGACTTTACAGCAGCGGTGTCAAACACGTTTCAGTTAATGTGTAAAACAACCTTTAAGTTTGTACCTTTCTAGTTTTTCTCTGCCGCGGCGCAGAGAGAATACCTGATGAAAATATTGATATTTTCAGAAAAAACAGAAAATTACTCCAATCTCAACATGAAGGTAATTTTAAGGATATACCACACCACCAACAGCGAGGCATCACTGCCCTCGCTTGTAAGTTTTAATCAATTTATTTCTTAAAATCCCTGTAAACACTAGAAATACTACGCGGCAGTGTTTTGTCGTGTGCATTTGTTTCTACGTCTTCATGCCTCTTGGTCGGGTCGTCACTGTAAACCGGTTCTAAAAAATAGACCCACCCGGTCAAAGAACGGTGAAATAAATAAAAACTATTCCGAGTCATCAATTAACCTGGAATCTGGAGGAGCTGGAGCGACAACATGCAGACTCCACAGAGAAATGGCTGCCAACCACTGACATCACTTCCTGTATCCACAGACGTCCAACCGAAAACAATGGCCACACATGGAGCTTTCAAACGCAACAGTTTATATATATATATATATATATATATATATATATATACATATCGTTTTGGTTTTTTTTAATCCACAGGTCTTGCTTGGAACTGCTTTCAGACTTCGTATCTCCAGAGTTAAGTGAGATATCATGTAAAAAACAAAGAGAAGTTTCAGCTGAGTGGACATTAAATAGTCGAGCACAACAAGGACCCATCCCAGATGATGGTGGGTGTTCCTACCGAGGCGTTAAAGGTCTGATGTTCTCAGGTATGAGGAACTCGATGGCCACAAGAGGAAGAAAAGCACAAAGGACCGAGTGTTGGTGGATTCCTATGGTGGGACTGGGAACGCCTGATAAATCGCCCGGCGCTGGCGTTCTGCCTGTTGGCATTTCATTAGTTCCATTTCATTACGTGTATCGGCGAGCCCGTCTTCGCCGTCACGCCGGGAACAACAGGACGTCCTGAAGGCCTGACGTGAGGTTTGGAACGGGGCCGGGCGATATATCGAATAAATATACTCGATGCATCGCGGCTCGTTCTCTGTGCAAAACAGGAAATTACTATATGGATTTTTTTTCTTCCTCATTAATAAAATCCTTCATTCAAAAACTGCATTTTGTCTTTATGTGCCTGTTTGGCCTGGAACCTTAATTTTTACTTTAATGAGTTTTAACCTCAACGAGGTTTAAAAAAAAGAAGGTTTTAATGTGGACGTAGAAGCGTCACACTAGTGTGATTACAGGCAATATAATGAGGCAAAATATCAAGATATATATATTGTATATCGTGATATGGAATAAGAATATCGAGATATTAATAAAAGGCCATATTGTCCAGGCCGAGTTGGTAAGCCGTGGCGCGGCGGCGGCGGCTGCGGCGGCGGCGGCGTTGGGCCTACGGCTGTCCGATTACTGCCTTTCTCTGCCGCTCTCCTCCCCTCCCAGCTGACTGGACAGAAACACGCCAGGCTGTTTCATAACAGGCCTTCTTGTTGGATTAATCCATGTTGAGGTGCCAAACTCTGGGCCAGAAACACACTGTGGCTCCTGATGGCCCAGCGAGAGCACGAGGACACGAGGAGACGGCCTTAAAGGGCCACGCCGGCGGAATTCTTTCACTATCAACAGATTAATGTGTAATATTCTCAGTGATCATAAAGGAAAAGCTGTTGAGGTTTAATAGGAAATTAAATTGAAGACTTTGATGCAGAACAAGAACGGGTCAACACTATGTATTATACTGCTTTTTAATAAAACTAAAGACATCTTCTGATTTCATCATTAAATTAAGAGTTTTCCATTGTGGTGATAAATTAACTTCCACTTCCTGATTGAACAATAAGATAAGATGTTAGAAGAAACTGCGCCGACAGAAATCTATGTGGAGCAGCAGTAACTCTGGGACGTCAAACCTGAGGCCTGTGGGCCGGAACCAGGCCGAGAGGCTCCAGTCCGGAGAAACCGCCAAGAAAACTGTAAAAACTTGAAAGAAAATATGATTTTTTTTTTTTTTTTAAGTAACGGAAAACTTCACAACACTGAGGCCCGAGCTGAGATATCGCCGATGCTGCTATGAAAGCTGGCTCCCTGCTCACGATCAAACTGGCCTCAGAGCCACGCTGTCAAGGTGAGTTTGTAAAAAAATACCCAGAATGCAACAGTTTTCTGGACATTTCACTGCATTTTGCACCAGAAGGATCCATTTATGTTGATATTGGCGTCATTTTCAGTACTAATTGTTTGTTTTTGTGAAAATATTGACATTTTCATCACGTGCACTCTGCAACACAACAAAGAAAACCTTTAAAAGTTTAAACTAAAGAGTTATTAAGGCTCTAATTCAACCAGTCTGCCTCCTGAACTGAAACGCGTTCGACACTCCTGCTCGAGCCGAAGAAACCGCAGCAACCATTCATCTTTTCATTCTTCCTTCAGCGCCGACACACCTGATGGAATCATACACAACGCATTTGTCCCGTCTTTTCTGATAAAAAACACAAAGACGGAAACGTGCAGCAATAAAAGTCGCAGTGTTGTGGATTCCACGCTCCTCACTGGGTCGCGGTTTACAAGCTCCAATTAAAGCAGAACCTTTAAATCCTGTTGAGCTGCATTCTTATCAGCAGAGTTTCACTCCACCTCTTTATTCTCTCACTGAGGTTTATCTCCCCGGAGAGCAGACGGCAGATTCCCAGATTTAAAAAAAAAAAAAAACATTCCCAGGTAGAAGAAGTCAGCATGTAAATATTCTTATCATCACCGCCCTGGATTGTTATGATAGGGGGGATTGTAGAAGAACTCAAAGCCTGCTTGTGTTTTTCTGGGACGAATCTCGATGGAACACAAAACAATTGTGTCATCCAGCGCTCATTCATGTATTCATCATAGGGCTCGACCCCCCCCACAAAAAAAAGAAAAATTCAAGTTTCAATTTGATTTTTTTTCTCAAAGCACTTAAAAATGACTGCAGACTTTGCTGTGATTGTCCTCAGAGTTAAAATGCATATAAACAATCCAAAAAATAAAAAGTGACTGAGGCTCTGTCGTTCAATAAACTCAAGCTTTAAACAGGTTTAAGCAAAAGTACAACAGCAACTACAGAAACACACAAGGAACGGTGGAACGGAACTACAAAAAACTGTGTTTTTCTAATTCATCATTTCACCACAAAACTACATGAGAGCTCATTGGCGGAGCGCGGCGCCACCTTCAGGTCGGACGATCACCGAGCGAGGGAGTCCTCCGATGGTTAAGAAAACTTCCCGTCACCCCGGTGATACGACGAGACGCCAAACTGTGTCACACAGGCGGCAGAAGAAGGCCACGCCTCCGTCGCGTCACGCCGGCTGCTCTGGCGTTAAGCCTGCTTTCTCTCCGCTGGCAGACGGCGCGTCGACCTGCTGTTGTCACAGTCGATTAGTCTAAGCAGCCGAACTGAGAAAAGCCCCTGCTCATGGTATTACCTGCGAGGAGGAGACCTTTATCAGCGCAGATACTGCCTCCGCTGAGAAACATGAGCAGGAAACCCGCTGAGAAACGTCAGAATCGGACGGAAGCAGCAGAGAAAACCCCGTAGAGAGTTTTCCATAGAGGAGCAGGATGGAGAAAACACGAGGAGTTCAGCAGGCGTAACCTCCGGCTGGAACGGGAACAACGAATATCATCTAAAACATGTTCCTGGACGCTGCAATAGATCCGGCGACATCAGAACTGCTTATTATGCTGAGAAATTAAAAAAACTAGAGCTACATTCGGTAGAGCGCAGATAATCGCCAACGCCACATTTGTTTATGGAACAGAGTTAGCATCGCTAGCATGATAGCCGTTAGCTCATATTGATGCTAACTAGCCTGTCAGGTAGCTACATCACTGTGAAACACCGAGCAGGGAGCGTCTCCATGGCAACAGACGCTGATCTCCTATGATCTCCTCCATGAGGTGCCTCTCTCATCCGCTTTGTATGGGACAGTTTGTTTTTTTTGCAGTCTCTTGGGGATTTATTCGGAAACGTTTAGCCGTTAATGTTCCGAAGTCTAATCAATTCATCCTCAGATGATGACAAATCATCCCTGAAGATTTCATACAATTCGGGTGAGCAGTTTTGGTGAAGAGTTGGTCAAATATATACATACAAACCAATTTAAAAAAAAATTATTTTAAAATAAAAAAAACTATTAAAAACATAAAATAAAATAAAATTAAATTAAATTTAATAAAATTTAATAAAATTTAATAAAATTTAATAAAATTTAATAAAATTTAATAAAATTAAACAAGTGCAGCCAAAATTATAACCTTCTTGCCCAACTTTCGTTGGCAGCGAAGGTAAAAATATCTGTCCATTAAATTTCCCTGAGCCCTTTAATTCCAGAGAGCTGTGATAGGAAATATAATATTGGCCGATTTAAGCGTGTAAACACGTCGGAGTCGAGATGATTAGGCCTTCAGGAGGAGCTCAGGATGTTCAGCTCTGATTTCCACACAAACCTCCGTTTCCTCTGCAAGGATCCATCAGACTGAACCGAAACGGCAACAGAGTCCACGGAATTCTCAACCGACCGTCGCCATGATGCTTTAACCACGATGCGTCACCAAAACCAGCTGTTTGTAAAGCCGTGCGTGTGAGATGAGATGTGAGATGAGATGTGAGATGAGGTAGAGAAAGGGAGGCCCGCCTCACCTCTTTGGTCCTGTCCAGCTCGTTGTGCAGCGCCTGCTTGGAGATCTCCACCTCGATGATCTTCTGTCTGAGCTGCTCGTTCTCGTCCTCCGCCCGGCTGCGCTTGTCCTCCACGCTCTCCAGCTCGTTGTGCAGACGCACCGACACGTCTTTGGCCACCTGGGGGGGGGGGGAGTCACTTTAGCTGAATGCATTAATACAGAAAGATCTTTATAAATATAACTATTGAATATAGGAGAAGGTATGTGGGTATACTTAAATATAGATTATCTATTTTGTCTGACTATATTTTCATAAGCTGTGATTTATTTATTACCTTCGCCAAAGAAAGTTGGGCCGAGAAGGTTGTGTTTTCATCTGCATATATATTTTTTTTTTATTGTTTTGTATGTATGCATTTTCCCACTATTTCGCAAATACTACTCACCCGAATTGTATAAAATTTTCAGAGATGATTTGTCATCATCCAAGGACCAATCCTTCAGCTTTTGGGACGTTAAGCGGCTAAACGTTTCCGACTAAATCCCCCCAAAAAACTGCGGGAAAACGGATGAGAGAGGCACCTCATAGAGCTCAGCATCTGTTGCCATGGAGACGCTCCCTGCTCAGTGTTTCACAGCGATGTAGCTACCTAGTTAGCATCAATATGAGCTTGGTGAAAGTCACCGCTCTACCGAGTGTAGCTCTAGTTTATTTTATATGTATATATATATGGATATGGATTTAATTAAACAAAAGACTTTACATCTGACTTTTCACACACAAACTTAAAGGTAGATTTATTTCCTTGCTAAATTCTGCAGGTCATCAGTTAAATGACCGAGTCGTATTTCTCGCTGGAGAAGCAAAATGTAATCAGGACACTTTCTATGCAGAGTTTGCATGTTTTCCACCCGAGTGAAGGACATTCAGGTTTTTCTCCCCCCGAACAACTACGTGCATTTGGGTTAAAGACAACGTGAGTGTGTGTGACTCGTGTCTCCTGCTTCCAGGAACATCTCAGAATTCCTTCAGCGGAATAACGACAGTTTGCGATGATCTCATTGATGGAGCCACCTTGAGGTCCTGCTCCAGGCTCCGCAGCAGCTCTCCGTCCACGTGTCCGGTCTGCGCCACCCGCAGGCTCTTCTGCTCCGCCTTGCGCAGGCGGTACTGCAGGATGCGGCAGTTCTTGTTGGACCGGTCCAGTTCCCTGCGGAGCTCCTGCAGCTGGTACACCTCCTCCTCCAGGTAGCTGTCCCGGACCTCCTCCATCTCCGCCCGCAGCTCGTCCACTTCATCCTGGGGAGACGCACGGAGGACGGACGCCATCACACTCGAACGTCTGTTAACCAGAACTAAACTTTCATTACATCTCTGAGCTTAACGCAAGGAAGAGTGCTGACTCGGGAGGTTTTAGTAGAATTAGAAAGGTCTATGGTTGCGTTCAACAATAAATCCTGTGATTTAAAAATGACAAACTGTTTAATAAGTTATTTTAAAAAGGTGAAAAAAATATGAAGACGCAAGCCTGGACTCAAACCGACAACCTTTTAGTGAGGCGTGTGCAAACTACTACACTATTACTTCCTGTGCAAAACTAATCTTAGTTTTTGAGTTTTTTCTTGTTACTAGTTTTTTCCCCCCAAAAATAACAAGGAATAGCTGAGACGTATTCCCAAAAAAGACAATTAAAATAAATATATATATATACATATTTAAAGAAAAAAAGAAATAAACATAATAATAATAATAATGATACAAAAAAAGGCCAAATAAAGAGGGCGGAGTCTGTACAGCTGCAGTTTCTTCGACTCACAACTGAAAAAAAGTGCAAAAGATTGAGCCTCTGGGAAGCAGGAATGAAAAATAAAACTACAATAGATAGAAAAACATTATTCATCCCCCAAACATGAAAATATACTGCTATTTTTACACGTGTGGAGCTTTGGAAGACATTTTAAATTTGGACCGAATTGATTAATTTGACCAACATCAGTGTGTTTAATGGAAAAGTCAGAAACAAACAGCCGATAGAAGCTGCAGAGCCGTTTTCCCTCCCTAGAACAGAGTAAACATTACTACATTAGAAAAGTAATGTACCTTTGCAGCTTCTGCTAATACTTTCATATGATTACATTTGCGTTCCAGCGATGCCGATGATGTAACACGACGGGTTGAATTTAAGCATCTTATCTCTCGGATTGGAAACATTTAGATTTCACTACTAAAAAAAAAAAAAGATTTATTTTCTAAACTGAAATTCTACAATAGTGGGTGGGGGGGGGGGGGGGGGGTGTCAATCGATGGACGGGTTAAAAGCAGAAGCAAAGCCACAACACACACATTTAAGAAGATTGCTCATGTTTATTAAGTGTGTGTGTGTGTGTGGGGGGGGGGGGGGGGGGGGCACCACCTCTTTTTCATCATTTGTGCTTAACTTCTCTTAATTAAGTCATGAAAACACATTATACTGCATTTATCAGAAAGAAAGAAATATCAATTTATAATTACTATTTTACCTATTTAAAAACACAAACCCAACCCTAACTTGGTTTAGAGCGGGGGTGGGGTGGGGGGGGTGGGGGTACCAGGGCCTGCATCTGGCCAAACCACCAAGAAAACTTAAAAAATGATTCAAACAAACCTTAGATTTGTTTTTAATCTAAACTATGGAGCGCCTGACCTCTAAAAAGTGTTCAAAATCAAAAATAGCCGAAGTTCCTTTCCAATCCCTCAGATGTTCGTCTATATTTTGTAGAATTGACGTTTTGCTTCTTTTTTCTCCTGATCAGGAAAATGATGAGGATGAATTACACATAACATGAAACTATTGCTTTTTCTTTACACCTTATAAATGACTTCAAACAAAACAAACAAAGACATGTTGAACCTGTCCTGACCCTGTCTGCTATTCCTACTCTTATTTTGTTTGTTTATTATAAAAACTTCCAATATTAAAACTAGCGTTGGTCTCAAAGGTTCGTTTGTAAAAACACCCAGAATGCAACAGGGTTTTTTTTTTTGGGGGGGGGGGGGGGGGACATTTCACTGTATTCTGCACCAGAAGGTTTCTTGAAAAACGTCTTTGCGTTGAGATTGTCGTCACTTTCAGTACTAATTGTTTGGTTTTTGTGACAATATAGACATTTTCATCACAAAGACAAACTTTAAAGTTAAACTTTAAAAGGTTATATTTTACCGCTCCGCCCCACTCGGGATGAAATTGAACTTAATGTGGCTCCTGAACTAAAACCACACTTTTGTGTGTCGTAACGTTCAAACTACAAGTTTTATTTAAGCTGCAGATGGAAAAACATTTCTCGCACTGTGAGCTTCACTGGAGCAGAATCGCTTCTATGAAATCAGATTTGGTTGTAAAAGTGTCTCTGTTACTCTATTCTCCCTCTTGTCTCCACAAAAGACCTGAAATGGGAAGTAAAAGACGAGTGGAAGAGGTAAATCCTGTGTTCACCAGCACTGATGGGGACTCCCAGACATTATGAGGGAGGGGGGAGGGGGGGGGGGGGGGTGAGGCTAGAGACCCTCAAAGTCCCAGCTGGCAACCTGACAGCCGGGCAGGAGGGTGTTTGAACCCGGCACACATGGGACATCTGACTGTTATCAACTCCTGTGGGATAAAGCCATTACAGCGAGAGCCTGTAAAGCTGATTAACTCTGTTGTGTTTCCACCCGGCGGAAGAGAGAGAGAGAGAGAGAGAGAGAGAGAGAGAGAGAGAGAGAGAGAGAGAGAGAGAGAGAGAGAGAGAGAGAGAGACAGACAGACGCAGACATGCGTGATCAAGTTTGAAATAATACTCTCATCAGGAACATGCAAATAAACCTGGCTCCCCGTTTGACAAAAAAAAGAAAAATAGATTGTTTGCCGCATTATCCGTCGGCCTCCCCCCCTCACCCCCACTCACCCCCCTCACCTCACCTCCCCTCCCCAGCAGCACATGGAAGAAAACCTGCTTAACGCAGGGGGAGGAGGTGGGCTCCTGAACGACACCTGCAGGGTCTGGAGTTTGAGATGGAGCTGAAAGTGCCTCTTCCTCTTCCTCCGTAAACACTTTACAGACACTTTAATAATCTGTCACAAGTTGTAGTGAACGAACTCCGAGGTTTATTCAACGTTTCTCCTTCACCGGCTTCACTTCAGGTTATTACAGTGGGGGGGGGGGGGGGGTCAACGCAACGCCACCGCAAAGGTCACAATGGAAGTTCACCCAGAAAGAGAACAGGCTTCGTTTCCGGGGGGGACAACATTTTCCGACGGACCATTTTGATGACAGGAGAGTTTAATGAAATGTAACAGCGACCAACACATAAGGACATTAATCACAATCATCCAGCAGCTGCGCTTCACTTACCTTTCATTAAAATGTCACTTAATTAAAATAGTCCGTCACAAAATAGTGTCCCCTGACTTTTGTGTTGCGTTTTGACTCTTGCCGTCGCCATTCGCCCCTAAACTCCTGACTTTTCCAATAAATTGAATAAGGAGGTCTTTTCCTTCAATGTGTTAAAAGGATTAAAGTCCCTCAATGATTCATGACTGATGTTCTGCTGTTTTGTGCTTTGATTGTTTTTACTTTTTTTCTTTTTAATTGACTGACAATGCACTTTAAAGAAATAATAATAATATACCCATGTGATCAAATAACATGAAGACTCCAGAATTAAAGGGAGCAGCAGGGTCAATAAAAGCCCCATCAATAGAGGGCAGATCCCCGGGGAGAAGCTCAGGAGGGTAAAAAGAAGACATGATGGATGGAGGGAGGACAGCTGCGCTTCGACGACTTTACGTTTTAATAACTTACAGATTGAAATGATGGATTTAATCTGAGCAGGTGGAGGTTGGACACCTGGGAGCGCTGGGCTCTGTCCTCTTGGTTCTGCCTGCGCGTAATTCGCAGCATTTGAACCTTCGGTTTTGGGAACTTGTTGGGAGAGAATAAAGCCTCCTACCTTGAGGTAGTCGTTTTCAGATCGCAGATCTTCTATCTCCCGCAGCAGGTCCTCCTCCGGCGCGTCCTTGGCGCCTGGCAGTTTGGGCGGTGCGCCTGCGGAGGGTTTCTTCTCTCCTTGCGCCCCCGGAGCGGGTTGAGCCTGAGACGTGCTCCCCTTGGCGGAGGAAGCGGCCGCTCCGGGCGCGTTACCGGCTCCCGGCTGGTCCCGGTCGCTGGAGCCGGTACCGGACTCTGCGTCGCTGCTGGCGGCCGGTACCGACAGCTGCTCGGACGGACAGTCCGACAGGTCGGAGCTGCTGTCGGTGTGGCTGGCCCGGCCCGGGGCTCCGGTCGGGACGCGGATCGGGGATCCGTGGCTCAGCGGGCCCGGAGACCCGCAGGCTGCCTTCCCCTTCTTCCCTCTGGTGCTGTCCGGTTTGGTACCGGCGGCGGCTTTGGACTCCGCGGCCGCCTGCTGGGGAACCTTCGTGGGCTTTTTCACGGCAGCGGACTTGGTGGCACTTTTGGCCGCGGCGGGTTTGTCCTTAGCCGCGGTGCCGGTGCGTCTGGAGCTGCGGTTCGGGTGGACCGAGGGCACCGGGGCGGACTGCTGCTGCTGCTGCTTGTTGAATTTGGGGGATTTGGGGACGATGGCAGGTGGCTTGGCGGAGCGGGAGTGCACATCCTTGAGGAACGGTCTGGCCGGTGAGGGCGCTCGGTTCAGCCTCTTCTTCTCCAACTGGTGGTTCTGCGGTTTGGTGTCGCTGCCGGAGCCATTGGAGCTCTCCATCATACACCGGCACCGGCAGCAGGAGGCTGCGGGAGGAAACGATCAATCCGCGGCGGGGAGCCGGATCCCCGACGAGCCGCGCCAGAAAAGCACCCCGGTGGTTTCTCGACCTTCTTCCCCGCCGGGTTGAGGATGCGCATCGTGCGTGGAGCTGCGTGAATTTCACTCCGTCCGGACTGCGTTCACCAGGTTGTCATCGTGGCTCCGCTCTGTAACGAGAACCGGGCGGGACAGGTTGCATCTGCGGGGGGGAAGACGGTCCCGTTTTGTGATGCAGATCAGCCGGTCTCCGTCGCTCCGTGGCACCGGGAGGAGTGTGTTAGATCCCCGGTGTGTGTGTGAGTGTGTGTGTGTGCTCCCTCTTCTCACACCTTCCTATCTGACATGGAAGATCTGCAATCTGCGGTGTGAAGCTCAACGCCCGTGATTTCCTGCGGGGCGCATGCGCCGCTGCTTCACCGACCCAACACACCCCTGGGTTTCTCCCGAACCAGGCGGGACCAGGAAGAACCAGGCGGGACCAGGAGGAACCAGGCGTTCTGACGCGCACTGGTGCGCATGTCCCGATGGCGCGCACGTTATTGGCCATTGATCATCTTCACATGAGGAATTTGCATCTTGTTTTGCAAGTCTGACGATCGATCTGACCTTAAAAAAAAAAGAACTATCATTTCTAACTATTCATCTGCACATGCGCTGTTCCTTCGTTCTTTATAGTTTAGTTTATCTTTTCGTTAATTACAAGTTGGGAACAAGCAAAGTATAAGCTTTTCATTGTGCAGCGTAAATGTCTATTTACCTGTATATTTAAATACATGACAATAAACATCTAAAATATATTCACAATTTGGCCATAAACACATTTTTATTTACTGAAAAATTCTATATACACAAAATTAAATGTTTAAAAACAAACTTTTCATAATGTAACTATTCTTTTCCATCTTTGAGAAAAACAGAAACATAAAGCTGTAAAACTTTGCATTGTAAACCCTGGTAAACTAACAGAAATGCAGCGAGTTGAAGCTGATGAGGACTAATTAGGGTCATAATATTCTAATTTAAACATTTGTTCAACATCTTTGAGGAGTTTATAGAATATATTTTTTTTTAATTTGGTATAATTTAGTGCCTAGTTTTTCTAACGGTACATGTCTTACATGAAAAAGGTAACAAAATGAGATATTGTCGGTTTATACGACACATTTAATGACAATATTAAATTTTTTTTACAGATTAAAATCAATAGTTCAATAACAAATAAGCAAAGGTATTTCAATAATATCAACATTTATAATATTTATCACTTCTTTTGGTCGCTGGGGTCCTTAATGTTGCGCTACAACCCATCACAGGGTGATTATTAACGTGCGACCTACCGCCACCTGCTGGCAAGGGAGGGTGTGTACATTTCTTCATCAGCCAATAATCACCTCCACTAATCAATCACTTGTTTCTAATCGCTCATTTCTCCTAAAGTATTCTGTTAAAGTACTTTGAGATTTGGACGTTTTCTTTCCAAACTCAGTTTTATCCTGTATATTAAGTAACTTCCTCATTTCTTACAGTTTCTGTCAAACTAATAATAAAGTATATCATGAAACTGCAGTTCTGAATGTTCGGTATGTTTTTTTACGACACTATTTGTTTGTTACATGTAGATGAATGTAGATCAAGTGGATCGTGTGGTTTTATTAAATGTTTCTTTTTCCTCTGTACATTCAAAATATTCATTCATTCATTCAATATATCAGGATTGTTGTTTAATCGGGATTGATCACCTCGTCCTAAAAACAGAACTAATAGAACCATAATAAATAACTGCAGTGGAGTATTTGGGTTAAAAATACTTAGTTTATTTTGAGGCAATGTTGTATTGGACGTTAAAAATTCTGAGATGCAATTTTCCAAAATTATTATTTATCAAGAATATCTGCAAAACGGCTCGATGTGCCGTGTACAAATGATTATTGTCCAAATACTGCAGGAACATAGTATTAATCCATTCGTGGGATTCATGAGCCTCTCCTCAGAAAACTAGAGATTTCAGCTTTGGTCCCTTTTTAGTTTTCTTTTTCCTCAATATCTATTACTAATAATCGTATAATGATCTCATTTCAAAAGGGCACAGAGTAACACCAAGACTAAATTCTGGTAATAAATATAGACATCTTTAATTGCATTTCATTAGTTCAAGAATGCCACAAGTTATAAATACCACAGATCTGTTTTAAACAAGCCCCCAAAAAACCCTCCAAGGACTTTTAGACCAGGTTTAATACAAAGTACAGTCTTCCATCCGAAAGGTGAGGAGCAGTTTGAGGGAAACGCCGAGTGAGTATAAGGCTGGGCTGTTATAACAAAGTACACAGGGTTAGTGCCAAAAGTGAAAAGTCTACTTCAACTGTCTACACCCGAAGAAACGCCCACGTGTGTAGAAAGGTGGTTCCTTCGATAATATCAATACTGCGAGGAAGTGAAAGAAAAAGAAGCGACTCGTCACCACCTTCTCCTGTCGCAGCAAAACCCCAAAGCAACGCGGGGGCGAGAGGCAAAAACAGTAAAGTCGTGGTTAGTACACATTAGAGGCCAAACAGAAGCTCGAGTTTAACATAAAACATGAAGGATTACCGGGAAGAAAAGCCGGGAAAACACTCGCAGTGCCACACTGATGGTACTGCAGTATCTCCGAAAGGAAAGTACATGACGTTATAAAAACTAGGAGTTAACGTGGAGGCTTACGGAGCCCGGTGTTTCTGATAGACGAGCGAGTCAAAAGGACTTCACACGCAAAAAGGAATCCCAAAGTGTTTGATCAGTAACTTTTAAAGGAGCAGTTCTCTGCTGCCGCGACTCTTCAGAGTTAAAGTCTGTCATGGTTTAGAGGGAAATGAGGAGGAGCTCCTCCAAAAACGACATTTCACTCCAACAGATACTCCAACTTATACAAACCAGACGCTTTTGTTTCTAAAAGTAATGAAACTGATGAAACTGGCGGCAAAGCGAGTTTTGCAGAGCGTGCAATAATCAAATCAAAGCTTCCCGAGTCGTTCAAATACTGAACGAACCTCCCGCACGTTTCTGTCCTTACAAACAAACTGAGCGTCTGAATCCAGAGGGACACAAAACTTTAGTAACTAAACTAAACAAGGACCTCTACCATGTGTGTGTGTGTCTGTTAGTGTTCCACCATGTCTCTCACACACACACACACACACACACACACACACACACACACACACACACACACACACACACACACACACACACACACACACACACACACACACACACACACACACACACACACACACACACACACACACACACACACACACACACACACACACACACACACACACACACACACACACACACACACACACACACACACACACACACACTACTTGTGCTTTTCTTCTCTGTCAGTTGAACTAAAGGGGAAAAGAGACTGAAATGCAAAACATGACGAGTTACTAGAAACCCTTTAATACTTTAAGGCGAATCAATACGAACTGATGTGATCTCCAACCGCACTGCATCCACACCTTCTGTTTACCTCACGTCGCCGTGGTAACGCCCTGGCAGCAGAGAGCGGAGCAGAGATGGAAAAAAAAAAACAGAGTCGGAGAGACGCGACACGTTGTTCCAGACTTTACCGGACGACTCGGTGTGATGAGAGTGATGAGAGGCGGGAGGAGGAGGGCGAAGAACGACCTCCGCCCGGAAGGCACCTGGAGGGGGGGGGGGGCAGCTCGCCAGAACTGTGTGTGTGCGGGGGGTGAGATAGTCTGGGTCACGTGCCGACGGGAAGGTGGGAGGAGCTGTTAGTTAGTGCGGCTCGGGGTCGTAGACGAAGAAGAAACAGGAAGAAGATGATGATGATGACACTGCCTGTTGAGTTCGTGCTTCCTAAATGCTGCTATATGCCGCCCTCTGGTGGCTACATTGGTACTCTGCATAGTGTGTGTGTGTGTGTGTGTGTGTGTGTGTGTGTGTGTGTGTGTGTGTGTGTGTGTGTGTGTGTGTGTGTGTGAGTGAGCAGGACTCTCAGCAGCAGCGCATGCGTGGAGGAGGCAGCTCCGGAGGCACTTCTGGTTCTGGCTGCAGAGACAGGACGCTGTTGGAAAGCTCCTTGTTGGAGACTTCCAGAGGCATCTGTTGGAAGAGACGACGTCGCCGTCAGACCTCCGCTAACACACACACACACACACACACACACACACACACACACACACACACACACACACACACACACACACACACACACACACACACACACACACACACACACACACACACACACACACACACACACACACACACACACACACACACACACACACACACACACACACACACACACACACACACACACACACACACACACACACACACACACACACACACCTCCTTTCAAGCTCCATACAGACTCAGATTTAGGGGGAATCCAGCAAACTGAACCAGTAGAATCAGTGGAAATTGATGGAAAAGCTTCATATGGGAGCGACTCCCTCTTTGTGCTGCGCCGGTCACAACAAACCGACACTTCCTGTTTATTCTCTCACATCTGCAGCGGTTTGCTTGTTGCTCCACGTCTCTGTCCGATCAATTTTCTCTTTTTCTATCCTCTAGTCATGACTGGAACAGCAGGAAGTCTCCTCCTCTGAACCTGGTTCTGCAGGTTTCTTACTGTTGAAAGGGCTTATTTGTTTTCTTTCCTCCGTTTCCTCTGACTGCTCGCATGGAATTAGTGAGCTGCAGCTTTGCAGATGCTTTAAACCAGTCTAATAGATCCCACTAACCAACCAACTAACCAACCAGCCGATCATAATGTTACGGCTGATCTGTGATCAGCCAGAATAGACTGGTTATACATGATTAAACTTGACTAAACAATAATGATGAATTGAGTCAGTGCAGGTGAGGATGTTGAATTCACTGAGAGAAACACGCCCACCTTGCTAAGAATGTCGTCCACGAGTTTCAGGAAGATCTCGTCCACGGTTGAAGTTATCCTTGGCACTCGCTTCGCAGAAGCGCATTCCACTAATGCGGGAGGCGAACTGGAAAACAAACAAACAAAGCCAGAGTGAAGTTTAATGAGCAAAAATAAAACCCAGTAAAAAAAGTCAGAACCTCTGCAAAACCTTCAGTCTGATTTTAATATGATATTTCGTCCATTATTGAAATAATTCAATATGTTTATTACAAAAAATCCTTCAACTGCAGCCGATAAGGTAATAGTACATAGATTAAACTGCATTTGGTAGAAATGTGTCCAGTTTTTTTAGGATGAGTAGAGCACAGGGCTCTGCAACCTCGACGTTCAATATAAATAAACATTTGGTTTTAAGTTTTATTTGACGCCCATACCACGTTTGTTTTAACAACGGTCTGATATCCGGGATGAAAACAGCTAAAACAGCTGGAAACGGATTAAAACTCATTTAAAAAAAAGTAGAAGCTAAAACAATGAAAAAAAACAACAATACAGCAAAAACAGCTCAAATCTGTTTTCCAGGGTAAAATTGCTTATATATTTAATTATTATTAAATGCACAGCAGCTATAAATATCAAACCAAGAAGAAAAGAGGAAAGAGTGACTCTTTTCTATTTTAGATACTTTAGCTAATAAATATTTAGAATTAATATCTATTCCTAGTAAATATTTGTAATTTAATCTGTTCATTACAAACAAACAAACAAATAAATAAACAAACAAACAAATAAATCAACACAGCTCAATAAAGTAAAACAGTCAGAAAGAAAATTTGAAAAAATTGTTAAAACTACTTGAAAAATAGGTAAAGAAAAAAAAGAAAGGAAATGGGAAAAATACTAAAAGAGAAAAGAAGAAAAAAATGAAAGAAGAGGAAAAAAGAAAAAGCAGGTATCGCTAAAACTGCACAGCGACTATAAATAGTTAAATCACTAAAGCGGCTAAAATAGACGAGACGCATTAAAACGGCCAAAGCGGAAAAAAGTAGAAAAATCTCGAAAAAATGTATTAAAATGGATCCAGATTGTCGCGGCGACACTTTATAATTATAATTTGTTTGAAAAGAAAAATGATTTTCTTTTCCTTCATTTCAGAGAATTGACAACCCCCCCCCCCCCGACGCTGTGAACTCACCCGCTCCCCTTGTTGTCTGGAGACGATTCGATCCGTCTCACAGTCCAGTTTGTTCCCGACCAGCAGCAGCTCTGCTTCCTCTGAGGCGTACTGACGCCAAACACAAGGCAGAGCACGCCGTTACACATCATCCAGTACATACTTTAAATTATACATACAGATTTAGGAGTTATTACTGCTCTACTTTACCGCTCAACTCGAGGTGAAACTGAGCTGCACTGAACTACAATGTGCTTCAATACCTTGTCGATCATCTTCATCCACTTGGGCAGATCCTCGAAGGTCTCCTGTTTGGTGAGGTCGTACACCAGCACGATTCCTTTGGCTCCTCTGTAGTAGGCCGACGTGATGCTATTGAACCTCTCCTGTCCTGCAGTGTCCCTAGAAAATAGACCCAAAGACAAAACAACACAAAACCTGTGAGATCAGAGAGTCACTAATTCCAATATAACTACTGATTAATGTCTATGATTTATCAATACACACATTGTAAGAATACATGGCGATCGTCAAACTACAGTTTGTGACAGAAGAATCAGTCCTGCAGCAATTTGCAATAATCTGACATCGTAGATTAACGGTGACGATGCTGCTGTAATCAGGTTTCCAGTTTGATCACCCTGAATCTGACATGCACATTATTTTCTCCATATCCAACTAAAGAACTTTGTTCCAGTATAATGTTGAAGATCAGAAGGAGTTGTGAAAGACGGGCGGATTAGATCGATCTCACTGAATCAGTTTAGGTAAAGAAGAGTCTTCGGCGTGGACTCTTGATTTGGAGCCGGGTGCAGTTTGACTCAGCGGATCATGTGATTCCTGCAGCAGCAGCAGTTTGAGGCGTTACTGTACCTTCAGCCCCGTCGCCCAGTGAGTCACAGTCAGGCTGACGAGCGGAGGAGCGCACAGCGGCGGCAGCATGGCGGCTGCCGGAGCCGATGTGACATGGAAAAGTGTGGCACGCCGGAGATGTTGGGGTGGGGGTGGTGGGGGGGGGGGGGGGGGTGTTAGTGGGGAGCAAGACAGATGTGTTAGTGAAACGAGCAATGGAGTTCCCTCAGAACACACAGTGAGTCACACAGTGAGTGAAAAAACAAAAACAAATGCGAGTCATGAAATATTCCCAAAATGTAATCAGTGGAATCCCATTACATTTTGGTGCGTTTGAAACTCGGCATCCCTCAGCACATGCATTGGTTCACACTAGATATCATTAATAGGCAATACGAGTCGTTCATGTTGAAGCCTGAAATAGCTGGTAAGTCTTAAAGATCTCCTATAATGAAGCTTTTCAACAATTTAACTTGGTCTGGTTCGTCCAGAAACCTTCAGTATTCTAAGTTGATTGATTTTCCCCCATTTGAATATTGGATCATAGGAGCTGCATTCAGAATCTGCTGTGTCTGTGTGAGCTGGACTGGCTCCGCCCACACATGCCCATCTTGGGAAGAGGAGGAAGTACTTCCTCTCGTGGTGCCATGTGCCAGAGCAGAGCTGCCTAATTGTGGGAGGAGTCAAAGGGAGGGCCTACCTTGATTGGGATTGGCTAAACCCCCGATGACACTACATAGGGTTTGATTTCTGATTGGCTGGTTGGAGCAACACACTTTTTAAAACCTGAAACAAGCCAGGGAGAGAGAGGACAGACTGTCTTCACTTCTGGGACGTCAGTCCAGGTATGGGGACGATTAGTACTGCTGGAAAACCTTTAGAATGTGGACTTTACCTAATATGACCTGTTTAATATTTCTTCTGCTACGGCCATAACACTTTAGACAAAAGAGTGCGTTCACGCGGTGCTTTCTGAACAGAAGTGAAAACAACAAACGTGTCTAAGCCCATAGGAAAGGCTGCGATCCAGCCAGTGAACCAGCTGTAGTGTTTTCTGCAGCGGTCCCTGAACGCACCACGGGGAGGATTCAAGAGAGAGGCATCTCTCACCATATCTGTAGTCGGATCTTCTTCCCTCTGAGCTCCACTGTCTTGATTTTGAAGTCGACTCCTGGGAGCGGAAGAAAACATGTAGATAACAGGGTTACTGATGTACTGACGAAACCCTAATGTGGAGTTTTCCATGATATTTACTGGAGTCCTGTAAAATATTGTTTACACACTGCGGAGTACCATTATCTCAATACAATCTGCTAACTGCAGGAAATACCATAAATGTGACTTAATGGATGCACAGACTGTCCCAGTTGTCGTGTTTCCGTCATGCGCCAGCGAGGAGCAGCGACTGGACGGGACGCAAAGTGGGACTAAAACACCAAAACACTGTTCTTATGTTAGTGTTGTTATGAGACATGTTGAAGCCATTAGTGGCAAACATGTTGTAGTTCAGGGGCCACACACGGCACGGTTTCATACGGGGGAAAATAGTTCCAGAACAACCTTTAAATTTAAACTGTCAGGTCGTTAGATGTCATGGCAGCATCATGGATACTCATCTCATGTCTCAGTGTCGTGTTGCTTCTCTTGAGAAATTTGTTAAAAAAAAACCAGAAGTGTTGTAGATTTATAAGTTCCAGAAACACAAGCAGGAATGACGATTAATGTACATCACCATCATGTACTCCTATGCACATATACATAGTGTATTCTCTTGAATACCACCATCCTAACTATCTTTAACTATTTGTACAACGCGGAGCTGTTGTGATGAATTCCTCCATGTGGGATTAATTAAGTCTGATCTAATCTGCACTAATTACCGGAAAACAATGGGTCAAATATGACTGATAAAGTGTTAAAAACTGAGTTCAGCGCGACAGGAATGATGAGATTCCCTCGATTTGAATCCAGAAGCACCTGTAGCCTGGTCACACCAGTAAGTGACTGTGATGTATTGATGATACTGCAATCAGAACAGGCTGACATCAGAGCTGCGCCGCTCAAACAACCTGCAAGTTGTGTGTTGCGATAATGACAGGGAACAAAATGGAGTTCTGCCAGAGCAGCTGCCCATGTGTGTGTGTGTGTGTGTGTGTGTGTGTGTGTGTGTGTGTGTGTGTGTGTGTGTGTGTGTGTGTGTGTGTGTGTCTATTTTGGGATTGGACACTATGGCGGTCTGCTGGATGACAGGGTTGTTTACCCAAAAGCAAAGCATCAAGTCTTCTCTTTTCTTGGGGGGGGGGGGGGGGGGGGGGGGGGGGGGGGGTTAATATGTTCAGGTACTGTTCAGATTGTTCATACGTCGTAAAAAATCTAAAAATAAATATGGTCAAGCAGAGCTAAAGGGCCACATTTGGCCTTGTGAAAGGTCCCACCAATCAAATATATATATATATATATATATATATAAATATTTGTTCTGTACAGAAATCTAGAAAAGGGCCCGATCTGGATATTCACTCACACACCTGACAGGTGAAGAAAGAAGCACAAAACAAATGCTTCCCAAGCTTGAGGTGATCAAGTCCAAGCCTGCCTCTTTAGATTACTGCCTCAGGGACTCCTAATAGGAGTATAAAATATAGGAAAACCACCTGAAATACTTCTCCAGGCCGTGAACCATCAATGTGATGTGGTGTGATGTAATGAACGAGCTCAGTGCTCATTTAAGAACATTTTCCTGTTAAAGTTAAACATCTACATGTGGAATTAGGAGAAGTTTGAGGAGTATATGTACTGTGTTGGCCCGGGCTGGTAAAGGCAGTCGTCTCCAGCTGGTATTGTGACAACTAGGAGGAGTGTATCTACTGGCTTCAGGCTGTTAGAAGCATCTCTTGTCCAGAAACTAGTCTGATCCCAGCCGCCCCACCAAGCGCCGGTCCGCCTCCGGTCCTCACCTACGGTCGACTTGCAGGCTTCGCAGAAGGTGTCGTCGGTGAACCGCTCCATGAGGCTGGTCTTACCGACGCCGCGGGAGCCGATGATGATGATCTGCAGTTTGAAATCAGCGGGCCGGGGCGGCACCTTCCTGCGCCGGGACTGAGCCCCCAGAGCCGGGGACGAGTTGGCGGAGTCCCCGCCGCCAGCTCCGGCGGCCCTCCGCGGGATGTCAAACCTCGGGTCCATCAGTGGCTCCACATCGGGGGCGTGAAAGACGAACAGAACGAAGCGGACGACGACAGCGAACTTTCCTCCGTCCCCGAAGAAGTTTTAGAAAGTTTGTCCGTTACCGACAGTTGTTGTTGTTCAGCCATTAGAAACCAGGCGTCATGACGTCACATCCGCCCGCGACGTCACTCCGCCACGGTGACGTACACAAATACTAAGTTCTTAAAATTAATTCTCAGTAAAATTCTGAATAAAAAAGAAAAAAAAATATTATTACTCATTTTTTAATATTAAAAAATAGTACATTTTTAAAATAAATTTTCTGTCAAAAAATGATGAATGAAAAAGGAAGAAAAATAAATAGATAAATGTTTTTATTTTCTAAAAATAATATTGGTGCTCATAGATCTATTCTCTCTGTTGTGTACTGATGTGACATTTACTTTTTTCTGGGTTTTTTCACGTCATTTTTCCTTCCAAAAAGAATCCAAATTACAACAAAATACATGTATTTCACTTTAAAGGAGACATATCATGCTTTTAAATCCTTCCTTTTTACATATAAATCATACAGTTGTGGTCTATACAACGCGAAACTGCAATGCTTGGGTTTGAATTCCTCATTATTATAGCTCCACAGGCCCCTTTTTCAACCCCTTTTCTGATGTGCTTCTGAGAGCAACTCGTTTTGGGGCGGTCTCTTCAAATGCAAATGAGACACTTCATACCCCGCCTCCTCTCCAGGTTGCAGAGGTGACACTCGGTTCAACGCCACCCTGTCCGGCCATCTTTGTAGTTTGATAGAACAGATACAATTATCTAGCGGCGCAGAAACTTTATATTCACACATTATTTACAAAATGTCAACAAGGGAAGATTTGTCCATCCAGCCATACATGTTGGAGCCAGAGTCGGACCCGGCGGAGCGAGATGAAAATGACGATGATGCACCTACAGAACAACGTCTTCATATGGATGTAACGCAATGGTGTGTTACTAGATTTACACTAACTTCTCCATCCATGCCCACTACTACAATACTGCGTGTATTACAACGACTATTTAACACAGAAGTTACATTATAATCTAAAACGAGCACACAGCGCTAACATATGAAGACGGTGCAACTGCTAATGCTAACAAAACAATGACAGGGACGTCTTATCATCACACTTTTTAGCGTTATATACAGCTTACCGAAGTGCTCTGTTCGTCGTCTCCATAGATAGAAGGAACTGACCGCTCAATCAGACCAAGTCTTTCGGCAAATCCTTCTTTATACTGGCGGAGGTTGCTGAAGCAGTCGTCCTTAAAGTGCTTCGCGCACACAAAAATGACCTTACCCACAGATGTGGGTACATTTCTGTGAAAAATAAAACTCAACCAGGCACTTGGAAAAGGTTCTGATGCTGGGAGACGGTGTAACGAAGCTTGTGGGTTACTACATCCAACAACCGAACATTTCCACTTATCCTCTCGTAACTTCGGTTGGACTGCAAAATCGCAGCGAGAAACAAAAATGGCGGATTGCTCGAAATGTCGATGTCCTAATTTGGCAGTTCCGCTGAGAATACTGTGACGTCATTGTTCAAAAAACGTAATAGAGAATAGAAGAATCGAAACCGATCGCAAAATATGACCAAAACAGAATATAAAGATATCAACGGAGCACCTGAAGAGACTACTTTGAACTTTTCTGTACTTCTAAACACTCTAAATATACAACAAAATGCATTTAAGGGCTAAAAAAGTGGATTTAGCATGATATGTCCCCTTTAAGTATCTATAACTAAACTGACTTTTTATAAAATATTTCATTAGTCTTTTTGTTGTTGTTGCTGTTGTTATTTGCAGTGAATCTATCTGCCCATGATCATGTTGAAGACTTATTTTAAATCACTTTACATCAAATTCACCCCATTTGACATAAAGTCAAATCACACAGGAATTAACAAAGTACAATACGGTGTTGGTAAGTAATCATCTCACTCAGGAGAATCGTTCAGGATCTTCTGCACTTTTTACGGAGGCCAGAAGAAGATCTCACTCAAGGTTGAGTAGAGAAAACACAAAAGACTTACACGTAACAGAAAAATTATAATAATACTATTTCTACAAAATAAGCAGTGGAAGCATAGAAGACCTACAAAGGAAAGGCAGAACAAATAGGAATTGATAAAACCTTGCTTTAAAATCGACTTCACCCTGTTTTCAGAAATATTTAGGATTACTTATAGACAGAAATGAGTGAAAGAAAACACTATACCATCCCCATCCACTGGAATCCCGCGCAATGAGTTGAGTTTTGCGTAATCTCTGTTGGAGTGTAATCCTTAGGCATTGGTTAATTGTTGGCCTCTAATATGTGAAGCTAATCTACTCTATTCTAATCATTTGGAATCATCAGATTTAAGAATTTGAGTCATTATTACATTTTCCTCTTTGACACCAGATTTAATGATATTGCACAATGGTGAACATTCTAATAGTTATGTGTCTATTTTAAAAAAAAGCATAATTTTAAAAGATAATGCATAACCTATTTTGTTTCCCCACTAATAGACGTTTTTCATATACAACACGATATAAAATGTTTCAAACTAAAATTACATATTTATTTCTGATTTCTTTTCCTGACTCTGATACTATATCAAATGATAATAAAGTATTTATATCTTCTAAAATAGGAATACCTTAGCAATTTCCCTGAGTGTCCTATAAATGTTAAAGCTCCATGTTTTCTTTATTCAGTAAGACTGAAATATTCCCGTCACGTGGAGGTGAAGATTTGTGTTTTTACTTTTTACGTCAATGTAATGAAAGCTTCCCTCCACTGGGTGGCAGTGTGGGGCCATCCATCTGGCTGCGCTGCCGCCTGCAATTTGACTCATTGCAAATTCAGCCATCCGACGGGAGCATAAATCTGAGATCAAGGGCTTCTTCTCTCCCACTGCGTCTTAGTAGAAATTATGTAAGAAGTCAGACAGCCGGAGATCAGAGAAAATGATTGAGAGGGGAAAAAAAGTGAGTTAGAGGAGGAACATTACAAACCCCATCAAAGAAGGGAGGGTGGGGGTGGGGGGTGTCTTAGACTAAAGGGAAAGTATGACAGGACAAAATTCCGCCCATGGTGGAAAGATTAGTATGAAAATGAACTGAAAATCTTGAGCTGAATGACCAGATTTGACAGATATATTTAAAACTACAGGCTCTCTCTGACTGAATTCACATTTTCTAGATATTCAAAAAGAAGGAATTAGGAAATGAGACACTATTATGTCAACTCAACTTTTCAAAATGCTCTCTCTATGATGCAATATAACATCATTTGGTATGTGAGAAGCAAATTTTCGGAGCTCTGCATGAACATAAAGTTAAATAAGTTTGAGTTTCTTTCATACAAGTTAAGAGAAGCTCATCAAAGAAATAAAAAAAAGTGTATGAGGTCACTTGAAAACACTCAGAAGATACTGAGCGTGTGGTTCTGGCCCAGTAAGTCATGATAGAACCTGAAGGGAAAAATTGCAGTGAGGAAATGTTATTGACAAGCCTATTGAGCTGATACGCGGGAGCGACCGTGTAAGGTTCAGGAGCAGTCACTCATAAAAGTGCTGCAAAGCAAAGTGCAAGCGCCGAGAGAAAGTACTGGGGTGTGTGTGTGTGTGTGTGTGTGTGTGTGTGTGTGTGTGTGTGTGTGTGTGTGTGTGTGTGTGTGTAAGAGAGGAGGCAAAAAGCTTCAGACTCAATCAATAAGTGAGAGTGAAGCTCGTCTGCCAGGACGAAAGACAACCACGGAAAAATGAGTGAAGGTGTGCAGAGGTGGCGACTCACAAAGCGTCTGCGCGTCGTCACGCTGTTTAAGCAGATTTTGTCGTCCATCAGAGGTTTGCGGGTTAAATCCCACCGACAGTTTCCCACGAGCAAGACACCTGACCCCAGCAGCTTCAGTGAATGTAGAGAAACGATAGAATTCGTTGAAAAATACTTTTTTCTTGCAACTTTACTCTCCACATAACCGGTTGTTTCCTTCTTTTATCTGAGTCTGGTCATACAGGTTTTAAAAAAAAAAAAATCATTATTAATATTGTCAACAAAGCGTCACCTCATCAACATATTAACTTGTGTACACGTTTTTCCAGAAATACATATCAAGTCATTCTTTATACAGGTGAGTGAGAACCCAATAATCATGAACTCATTTTAACTTAGAATGAGCCCCCATAAATAAATGAATGAATAAATAAATAAATAAATAAATAAATAAATAAATAAATAAATAAATAAATAATATGGAGTACTCTTGTCTCTCCCCTCAATATTTTCATTCCATTCTTGTCCTTTTTTTTTCTGCTGGTTTCTTCTTGTGAGATTTTTATTTTTCTTTCTCCTAAACCCATAAAGTTTTAATTTTTCACACAAAGAAATCCCTTGAAATAACTAGTATTTGGTTCTATACAAATACAAATAAACTAGAATTGAATCAATACAGACAAGTCAGAATATGTAATGTGTGTGTATGTGTGCACACATGTTTGTGTTTATGACCCCCCCCCCCCCCCCCCCCCCCCCCCCCATTGAGTTTTTTATATCAATAACGTTGATAAATGACATGAGATTACCTCTGATAATCCACCAACTGTCCCGGATCTTCAAACTGAATAAAACACGGTAAGAATACCAACGTCAAATGTCTATTTTGGAATTTTTCAGTCGAGCTCATTCACCCGATGATTATTTATTACTTGGACCCGTAAAGGTCAGCACCTACTTCACTGTCTTTACTGGCCGAGCATCAACACGATGATAATTCACCTGTTCACTCACCCCAGAGCGGGAATGCGAATGCTGCCTGGCCGACGCCGTGCAAACAGTCTGGTGGAGCAACCAGCAACCCGTCACTCAACCTTTCCAGCTGTTCTGCTGCGTTTGCAACTGGTTTTACCAAAGACTCAGTGCTGATCCTTACCTGGCCTGCTGCACCATGATTGTACTTATTTAACCTTTGACCTTCGTTCTTTGTTGTATTTATATCTGACCCTCTGTTTTATTATCAGGTTTTTACTATTCTATTCTATTCTATAGTTGCATTATTTATCTATTTATTTATTTGCACTGCCTTTTCTATGCTACCTTTTAATTGCCCCCCCCCTCCCCCGACAAAAATACCATCTCTGTAGTTGTGTCACTGATGCAGTGTTAAGGTTTAGTGATGATGTTTGTTGGTTCCGATTCTTTTGTGTCACCTGAACGCACCGTGAGAGCGAGTTGGCCTGTGATTGGCTGAGAGTGGATGCAGTGTGTGTGTGTGTGGGTGTGTGTGTTTGTGTGTGTGTCAGCTTGGATTAGAATGAAACAGCGGCCTGGTTCTGTTTATCAATAAAGCGGCTTTACTCGACTCACTTTCCAACCTCCCGCGGGACTCTACATTGGTAACGCACAGTAACTTGGAGGAGTAACTTTAATCTGATTACTGGTTTGGAAATAGTAACGCGTCAGATTACTCGTTACTGAAAAAAGTGGTCATAAAAGAGTGATTTCTATCTTTTCGATGTCCCACAGGCTCGTGGTCGAACAGCCAGAACCAACGTGAGGAAGCTGATGACTTCAGTCGCTTCATCGTTTGAGTGCTTTGTCTTGTTTCTGTGTGCAGAGAGACTCCAGGTATTTGTGGTGTGTTTTCCTGTGTGGCCGTGCTGCGACGCACAGCGGATCTCCTCAGGCGTGAACACGGAACGGCCATTTTAAACCAGAGCGGGTTCTTTCATTGCTTCTCCTGCCGAGTCCCTGGTTACGACTGAGGGAGCCACATTCAGCTCAGTCTCATCTGGACGGGTGACGAAAGAGCCGTAATGACTTTTAAATCTAAACTTTACAACTCATCTTTGTTGTGGCGCATGAGAAAAAGTATTTTTTTGCTAAACCCAAAAAATACTACTGAAAATAACTACGATCAAGAGAAATGTTTACTGGCTTCTCCTTGATTTTCCTCCATTTGAATATTGGATCATAGGAGCTGCATTCAGAATCTGCTGTGTCTGTGTGAGCTGGACTGGCTCCGCCCACACATGCCCATCTTGGGAAGAGGAGGAAGTACTTCCTCTCGTGGTGCCATGTGCCAGAGCAGAGCTGCCTAATTGTGGGAGGAGTCGAAGGGAGGGCCTACCTTGATTGGGATTGGCTAAACCCCCGATGACACTATATAGGGTTTGATTTCTGATTGGCTGGTTGGAGCAACACACTTTTTAAAACCTGAAACAAGCCAGGGAGAGAGAGGACAGACTGTCTTCACTTCTGGAGCGTCAGTCCAGGTATGGGGACGATTAGTACTGCTGGAGAACCTTTATAAAGTGAATTTTGCATAATATGACCTTTATTAATAACTCGGGTCAGCATTAATGTGCTTCACACTGCCACCTGCTGGCAAGGAAAGGTGTTAAATCTTTTTTGAGCAGTCAAAACATTCCAGGCACTGAAGCTCCACAATATCAAACCACTGCCAGTGAAGACTTTTATCAACCAATTAAATCAAATTGGATAATTTTCAGCTTCACACTGGTTGAAAACCACTGATCAAACTAGTTTATTCGTGGTTTTGGTTGTTTTTTTTTGTGACATTTGCATAGTTTTCCTGGGTTTCCTTCAGTGTTCTCTGCTTTACTGACATAACGAAAAAGCATCCATGTTAGATTTCCTGCTGTTTAAGAGCACGTGTGCAGGGGATTAATGACGCGTCCATCAGCTCCACTCCCCTGAAACTGATGGATGAGCTGTGAAACAGCTTTCGACCCAATTCTCTCCGAAACATCCACACCATTAAAGAAACAGGACGCAGACGTGTTGAAAATCTTACAATGTATATAATTGACACAAGATTTCAGGTACAACAGCAAATGAGACTTTTTTTATTTTTTTTTTTTAGATATATATTTTTTTTCCAACCTGTCTGGCGTCTGTCGTCCCCTTAAGAACAAACTTTCCATCGATTTCCGAGAACAATAAAACCAAAGTAAATTAAAACAAGAAAAATAACTTTTTTCTCCTCATAAATTGGCACCTTTCAGAAATGCCTCCCATTCTGAAGTCAGTGTTGAAATAAAAAAAGTTGGTTTTAATAATCAGCCTTGCATGTTTTGTTTTCTTTCCCTCGTCAGAGACGCCGACGATGGACAGTCCCGCTCCAAACCCTCGCGCCCAGTGCCGCTTTATTTACACCGTTTCACCACAGTCACACGGGAGACATCTCGCTGGGCCATACCTATCTGCACGCACACGCACACGCACGCACACACACACACACACACACACACACACACACACACACACACACACACACACACACACACACACACACACACACACACACACACACACACACACACACACACACACACACACACATCCCCAATCAATAGTCGTTTCTGGAAGGTGTTGACTTGCGCATCGATCGACCATCTTGTGATGTCTTTGTGCAGACAATGCCATTTATTGGCCTCATAAAAGTGCAGGTTTTTATAAAAGGGAGGAGGGGAGGGGGAGGGGGGGGGGGGGGGAGGGCTTTGAACAACAAATTAATGAGATCAAAAAGTGATGGAGGAGCGGGTGGGTGGGTGGGAGGGGGTGGGGATGTGCAAATTTCAGCCCATGACATTGTGAGGCAGTCATTGAAACTGAAGTTGTGAGTCTAAAGTCGTCTTTGAACTGGAATGTCGCCATCACAGTTGGAGCACTTTCTTATTCTTTACAGGCCTGCGAGTGTTATTTCACATTCACATTCAGAAATCTCCCCCAGCGCAGGAACCCACGAGGGGCACTGGCAAACGGTTAAAAGAGTTTGTGTCCCCCCCCCCCCCCCCCCCACCCCCGTCGGAACAACTAAGATCACAATAATCTCACTCTTTTTAAAATCTCAATGTTGACCCAGAAAAAGTTCCAAAGGCAGTCACAGGCAGATTTCTCAATCAGGGACAAACAGAGGAGACGGACGCAATCACACGGCAACGAGTCATTCACTAATAAAGCATTTCAACAAACAATGAAAGGTAAACCTGTGGAGTAACAATTAGCCGAGTCATTGCGTGACCCCGCACAAGCCCAACGACTTTGCAGTGTCGTCAACTCTCTAGTTGCATATAGATTATACATTTTTTATTTTTTATTTTTTTTTACATGAGTCAGAGTGGATTGTCCCAGTGCGCAACTGAAGAAGACACATAACCGAAGAAAAGAAAACACTCTTCCATCTTCCTGCCACGAGCCATTCTGACAGCACAGGCATCATCAATGCAGCTCGTGAGTTATTACAGTAGTAGCCTGATGATACTATTTTTGAAAAATGAGCTATATTAGTCTCCCATTGCTGTCACTTTAATGGCACTCCATCATACGCGTTTAGCCAAATGCATTTCAATAGATCTCCTCGACGCGCCGTCCAAACAGGATTTATAAATGCTCTGAAGTCCCCTCCCCCCCTCCCCCACTTCTTCTTTTTGCTCTGTCAATCAAAGACGAGCACACATTCACACACGAGCATCGTCTCATCATTCCTCGCCATGTCCCCATAACAATCCCAGTAAGGATGACGCGTAATGAAGCGCTGCGTCATTGTCATATTGCCTTCGCCGTCATGTAGAAGCCTTAAAAGGTCATTAGAACTAACGAGGGGGGTGGGGGTGGGGGGGGGGAGGCAGCGAGATAGAAAAGTTGCCGATGCAGATACTCCCGACGGATGAGGACAAATAAAACTATGATCTGACCACCTTATAAAAATTTTGGTACCTAACTGGCTAGTTTCTCTAGAAAAAAAAACAACAACAAATAAGCAATCAAAAATATGTACAATGTTTTGTTTGCCATAGAAATAGTAGTACTTCTCAGAGACGTGCATTGTTTTGTACTGTGGCGTGAGTCGTCGCTGTAACTACACAGGAAAACCTTTTGACACTGAAGTAATGTTACCGGAACCTTTTTTCAGGGTACACAGAGAAAAATGATGCATATCATATTGTGTTGCTCCGTTTTGCGATTGTGGAGGGACTACTGGGGGAAAAAAAGAGAAAAGAAAAGAAAAAGTGCAGCGAGATCGCAGGCGTCTCCGCTTCTGATTTCTGTTTCTGCTACAAAATCACAGGACTCGGAGATCTGTGGAGGGAGGGCGGCCCCGGACGAGCGTGGGCTTTACAGAATCTCATGGTGATGCTACACTGGCAGCGGGGTCTGGGGAGAGAGAGGGAGGGAGGGAGAGAGAGAGAGAGAGAGAGAGAGAGAGAGAGATCTGCCTCAGCAGGGGGGAGGGGGAGACGAGCGGACGGATGGAGTGGAAGACGGCCCTGTTCCTCTCATGTTAGACGATCATGTCAGTGTAAATGTGATCACGGCTGCTATTACAGCTTACATGATGAAATGGCAAAAAGTGCTGATGCAGAGAGAGAGAGAGAGAGAGAGAGAGAGAGAGAGAGAGAGAGAGAGAGAGAGAGAGAGAGAGACAGAGACAGAGAGAGAGAGAGCGAGAGAGAGAGAGAGAGAATATAATGATATTGTGAGGCTTAATGCATTAGGAGGTCTGCAGCAGTCCAGATTATCCTCCTTGTTAAAGTTATCACTACTTTAATACAATTCAGCTTGTGGTTTTTTTTCCTCTATAAATAATCTGCGTGTGACTAAATCTGTTTGGGGTTTATTGACGATAATCGATAAAAAATAAATAATCCAAAAGGGATTTGTTTTTCTTTAAGACGTGCCACTGCAAAAAGCTCCGTCCTGACTCTTGTGTGTGGCGTCAACACCATCGTAACCCGAACACTCCCACACGTCGAAACCCAAACACCAGAAAGGAAACGTTAGAAAGACCAGCTCTAATGGAGTCATAATATAGCGGGAAGGAAAGGGAAAAAAAAAAAAGAGAAAAAAAAGACGAGAGCGGGGAAAGAAAAAAAAAAAAAAATCGATGAAGTGAAATTTCCATTTTGTTCTAATCCAAAACCAAAGGAAGTCCAACCGAGCGATCGGTTCGTTGTTGTTTAGTTAAACTCGTTCAGTTTTGGCAAAGCAACTAAATCCCCCAAATTCCCTCCTCCCTCCTGCTTCAAACTCGCCCCGGACTCTCGGTCCCGGTTGGTCGACGCCCCCTGCTGGTTGTAGTGGATTATCGTCGCAGCAGCAGCAGCAGCAGGAGGAGGAGGAGCAGGTGGAGGCTGACGGAGGGGAGGTGCAGGGCAGCGTCGGAGCCCTTCACCTCCTTGTTTTCGGGGAGGTAGGGGTAGAGGACGGGCTGGTCGGTGGCGGGGGCAACGAGGCGGGGGCTTCGGGAGCACGAGTCGTCGGTGCACATGCCGCTTCCCGAACCGCTGACGTCATCGCCTGCAGACACAAACGGGGAACATGAGCTTCATCTGACAACGCAGAGTTTAATCAACCTTCGCCAATTCCTTACGTTTTCGTCTGCGTGTGTTTATTTATTTATTGGTTTGTATGTACAGTATGTATTTGACCAACTGTCCACAAAAACTATTAACCCAAATTGCATGAAATCTTCAGGGATGATTTCTCACCATACAAGGACCAATCCATTAGATTTTGGGACGTAAACGTCTAAAGGTTTCCAAATAAATGGACAAAAACTGAGAAAAAAATGTCCCATACAAAGCGGATGAGAGAGATCAAAGGAGATCTGAGTCTGTTGCCATGGAGACGCTCCCTGCTCAGTGTTTCACAGTGATGTAGCTACCTGACCGGCTAGTTAGCATCGATATGAGCTAATGGCTAACATGCTAGCGATGCTAACTCAGTTCCGCAAACAAATGTTGCGTTGGAGAAGGTCTGTGCTCTACCGAGTGTAGCTCTAGTTATTCTAATAGATCCACTTTCAAAGTGCTGCGGGTTGATAGTTCCCATTGTGAGAGACAAAGCAAACAAAAACAGGAAAACAAGCAGCACCATGTGGGACTGTAATTACACACAGGAACAAAAATCCCACTTCAACGGGGAAGCACAATCCAATTTAAGACAAAACCCTTTAAAATGCAATCCGAACACAAACCATATCACTTTGCCATTTCGTGAAATGGAAGACAGAAGTGTGCTGCTTTAAATGACCATGTTTGGCGAGGTTTTTATTAAGCTGGAACTTGTTAAAATGTTTCTATCATCCGTGAATCATCGGCGATGAAGTGTTCTTGTAAACGGCCTTCAGAGACTTCTGGGTTGTTTAGTAATCACTCACTGGTGTCCTGGAAGTCCACATCCTGGCCGTTGAGCGCGTTCTTCAGGCGGTGCGTCATGATCTTCAGCTGCATTATCTGCTGGCGTATTGTCATGTCTGGTTTGGTGATGTCGATTTCCACCTCAGGGTTGTTGATCTGACTGGCGAGGCCGTCGCCCATCACCTCGGGAAGGTACCTGGACCACAAACACACTTGTTTGAAGTGCTTCAATACTTTGGGACGGTAATAGCAAATGGATCCAATAAAAATTGGCTGTGTAAGAGTTAGTTCTATAAATCAATCATTTTTCAGGAAGACTCCATGAAAAGCAAGTGGAAAAAGGCCACAGATATGGGGAAATACATATAAAACTACCCTGGATCCAGTAATCAAATGGCAGAAAAGAGCGATTAGGATCATAAATAGAGCTGGATACCAGGAGTTTTGAAAAAGTGGGCCGGCCCTTGACTGTAAGAGCGTCTTAACCCTTGAGTTACCTCCATATAAGAAAATCAGAGTACAGGACCCAGGTCTTAGAACATCTTAGAGGGTGTTGAGATAGTGGTCATTTTAAGAAGTAATTGTTTGGTTTTGTGAAAATATATATCAGTGGTGTCAAATCCATCTAAGTTCAGGGGCCACAAACAGTCCAACTTCATCTGGAGTGGGCTGGACTGGTAAAATAGAGCCGTCATAACCTTTAAATTTGAACTTTAAAAATGTATCTCTGTTGTGGCGCAGAGTATACGTGATGAAAAACGTCTTTATTTTCACAAAACCAACCAGTTACGACAGCGTTTCAAGTGAAAACATTTTTTTGCTTGAAATATACCTAATATTACCTTTTGTTTTTCCTAAACTCCAAATAACTGTCATTTCTAGTAAACCAGCCCCAAAACACATTCAGGGACTAATTAAGCATCTGCTTGTTTGTGTTATAAAAGAGTCATGTTAATAAGTTCTGTCTGTTCACTAGCTGTTCAAAATAACTACAATGTTTCACCACTAGGGGGCCTCTCAATCTAAAGAAGACATAACTGTTGTATTGTGGTTTATAAAAGCACTATATTTAAATGAAGTTAATAATGAAGAGCCCCACCTAATAAAGGTACCACCGGCCTCCGCTGCTACACAATGATGGAGTCCGAGTGTTTTCTAAATGTTCCCCCTTGGCAGCCGTTCTCAGGGACTCTGAGCACCGTTGTTATGTAAACAGACCCCAAAAGCACAACAAAAGTTCTGCGTTTTAACTTGAAAACGTTGTTTTAACAGGGCCTCATTGTCTCTGCAGTGTCTTTTATTGATTAATTATTGACATCGTCAATCTTTTTTCTTTTGGAAATTCCGTCCAGCAGTTCGGACTCGACGCTCCGGCGTGGCGTGGCTGCTCTCCGCCCACAGGCCCCTTTAATTCCCGTACCTGGCTCGATTCATGCCGTTCCAACACTTGTCCTCGGCCCCGGTTCCCGTCGCCACTCGGTCGCTGCAGAGGACGCTCGGGAGAGAAACCCAGTAGGGCTGCATGTCCCTCAGCCTCATGGTCACATCGATCACCTGTGGAAAGAGAGGGGAAGGACTGAAACCCTTTTACCCATCATCACAGCGCGACAGGCCACGGCCAGAAGAGTCAAAGAAACTGCATCGCTGCCGGACAAACACTGACCAGCTTTTCCATTTTGCCGGCGCTCCCGTCCAGCCTGTCCTCCACCGTAAACTTCCCTCTCTTCATGTTTTCCTCCACCCCTGTGCTGCTGGTTCCTCCCGCCCGGAGGTTTCCACACGCCTGGAACAACTGAGGAATAAAGATTAAAAACAGAAGTCAAGGGTGAAGGTGGGAGCAAAGGAGGAATTCATGAGCAAACACATCTGCCATTGAGAATCGGTGGCGGCCAGTGGTATCGCTTATTTGCGTGACCTCCCGAGTCAATCGCGGCGCGGCTTTAGCGGAGCGATTCACGGCTCAGGAAGTAGCACTCGTCCCGGCGGGGCTTACGTTCTCTAAAGGGTGCATTGGGAATATAGAGGAAAAAAAAAAACTGCTAGTCAATCTGTCATCCAATCTGCCCTGCTTAGAGAAGTCTCAGGACTTTGTACCTTCACACATCACTGTGAAATAATCCTTCCTTAGGCTCAAAGCCACATCTGTTACCGTAACTCATCGATTCTGTCTGGTACATATCAAACAAAGTAAGTGCAGTTTTTGATTTCGCTAACCAGCAGAAACACACACACACACACATCACAGGCGCTGTAGGTTTTATGAAGCACACACACACACACACACATAACACAGCATATGGCTCCTGACATCAACAGATTATGTAAATAGGAGATAATCTTCCCAGTGCGATAATGCTACAGCATTGGTTGACTTTCCGACGCAGCACTTTCCGCGAGAGATGAAGATCAGACACCGACGCCGTGTGTGATTACCATGCTGAACCAGGCCGGCGGCGGTCCGCCCAGTCCGCGGCTCACCTCAAACTAACCGCACGGCACAGAGGAAGCTTTGTGTTTTCCACTCGCAATTTATTTTCCACCTTAACCAAACAAGTCAGTCCGTCTTTCATTGCTGCCAGTTGCGTTCAGAGGAGCTTATAAAAGTGGAGCCCAAACGCCGTTAAACAGTGAAGTAAAGGTTTGGCCTGCCGGCTGCTTTATGACTCACGGCACTTCGTTTGAAATTAGGAATGTGTAGCTTTAAAACAGTACTGATGGAGAACCAGGGGCGGTGATCAGTGTGGACATAAAGCCAGGCCATAAAATCAGACAGTGAACAAAGATAGAATTTCATGCTCGAATATTGTGGTAGGTAGGTGGGTAGGTAGGTAGGTAGGTAGGTAGGTAGGTAGGTAGGTAGGTAGGTAGGTAGGTAGGTAGGTAGGTGGGTAAGTAGGGAGGTAGATAAGTAGGTAGGTGGGTAGGTAGGTAGGGAGGTAGGTGGGTAGGTAGGTAAGTAGGTAGGTAGGTGAGTAAGTAAGTAGGTAGGCAGGTAGGTGGGTAAGTAGGTAGGCAGGTAGGTAGGTAGGTAGGTAGGTGGGTAGGTGGGTAGGTAGGTAAGTAGGTAGGTGGGTAGGTAGGTAGGGAGGTAGGTGGGTAGGTAGGTAAGTAGGTAGGTGGGTAGGTAGGTAGGTAGGTGGGTAGGTAGGTAAGTAGGGAGGTGGGTAAATAGGTGGGTAGGTAGGTAGTTGGGTAGGTAAGTAGGTAGGTAGGTGAGTAAGTAAGTAGGTAGGCAGGTAGGTGGGTAAGTAGGTAGGCAGGTAGGTAGGTAGGTAGGTAGGTAGGTAGGTAGGTAGGTAGGTAGGTGAGTAAGTAAGTAGGCAGGTAGGTAGGTAAGTAGCTAGGTAGATAAGTAGGTAGGTTGGTGAGTGAGTGAGTGAGTGAGTGAGTGAGTGAGTGAGTGAGTGAGTGAGTGAGTGAGTGAGTGAGTGAGTGAGTGAGTGAGTGAGTGAGTGAGTGAGTGAGTGAGTGAGTGAGTGAGTGAGTGAGTGAGTGAGTGAGTGAGTGAGTGAGTGAGTGAGTGAGTGAGTGAGTGAGTGAGTGTGTGTGTGTGTGTGTGTGTGTGTGTGTGTGTGTGTGTGTGTGTGTGTGTGTGTGTGTGTGTGTGTGTGTGTGTGCTCTGACCTTGCTGTTGATGTTGTCTATACTGTCCATCATGGTGAACATGGCTTCCGATATGCGATTCGGCAGATTGAGGATCACACTGTCGACGCCCGTCGGTCCGTCCAGCCGGTCGGCCACCTGCGTCATGGTTTCTACACGGACGGGATGGAGGAACGTTTCACATGAAGCAGGACGACTCGGAGCGAACATATGGCCAAACTCGATCCGTGTGTGTGTGTGTGTGTGTGTGTGTGTGTGTGTGTGTGTGTGTGTGAGCTCCCCCACCTGCGAGATGCCTCCACTCGGTGTTGAGGTCGGCCTGGTTGGCCAGACAGCCTTTCATGACGTTGCTGCAGTAGTTGGCACACGGCCTGGCCGACGCCATGCCGCGGCAGTGGGGACAGTAGGTCATCCTCATCATGGCCTTCATGCACTCCTGGCTCAGCGGCACCTGCACACGGGAAAAATAACCACCACCTGGATGAAAACGCACTGTTCAGTGAAATATATATCCATTGAAGTTTGGATGTTAATGTCTGAAGCCGGACGATGACGGCGAGATCAGCGGGAGGTCACCGCCCATGGTGACCTTCTTTTGACGTGCACCAGACTTTCTTTCAGCAGTTTCCTTGGAAACCACTTAGGGAGAATCTGCTTTTTGTTTCACACGCGATGAAAAGGCCCTGACATTCGTATAAGTATTAGCAGTCCCTCAATGCCTCTCTCTCTCTCTCTCTCTCTCTCTCTAGCTCTCTATCTCTTCGTGCGTGAAAAGTGAAACTGGGTTAATACCAGTAAGCCCTGTTCGCAAGAGAGTACAGCTATGCATACAAAAACCTCAGGAAGTGTAGGGCGTGTGTCTGAGAGAGCGAGAGAGAGAGAGAGAGAGAGAGAGAGAGAGAGAGAGAGAGAGAGCAGCTAGGCATACAAAGCTCTTCTAAGCTGACATCTGGGCCGGCCCAATGCTTTTCCTGGAAACTGTTCCTCCAAAGGCAAAGTCACAGTTAAAACCGGCTTTTAACAAATATACAGTGAAAATAGAACAACAATTGGGATCAGGTGGGAAAATAACTGTCTGACACTTTGCACTCTTCCTCCTCCTCCTCCTCCTCCTCCTCCTCCTCCTCCTCCTCCTCCTCCTCCCAGAAATACTGAGGGATTCTGGGAGGAGGAGGAGGAGGAGGAGGATGAGCTCCAGTAATCTCAGCGGTGTGGAGACCGAATCTGGGCTGGATGGCGCTGGATCGTGTTCGGTTGCTTTTTCCTTCCACGAATATTAACGAAAGACGGCTGCACGGTCACGCTTGTCCTGCTCCAGTATTGTTTGCAGTTGTAGGGAATTTTCCTATTTTCTCACGTGTCAAACAATGTTTTTGTTCCACATTTTGGCCGTGGCTCGGTTGCAGGTTCGATCTCCCCCTGCCTTGCAAGGCAGCCGCCTCCGTTGCTGTGTGAATGTGTGAATGTGTGAATGTGATAAAGAGTGTAAAGCGGAGGAAACGCACTACATAAATCAATCAATCTTTATTTCAGACTCTTGGGTCCAAATAAAAACTGAAAAGAATCTTTCTCCAATCTTTTCACTTCTTTTTGTAACTCGTCTTGTCTGGATATTTCTTTTTGTTTGTTTGTTTGTTTGTTGTTTTTGTTCTCTTATTTTAAAAAAGAAATGACCACAGATCATTACAACTGACCAATAAAACTGTACAATTTCACCTGTGAAATTTCAATAAATAAAATTGGAAAGAAAAGAAAAACAGACAACAGAAAAACAAACAAACAATAAAACAGATTCTAACCTCTCTAAGCACTGCCCCTGACACTGCTTTACTTTGGTCTGATTAAAACCTTTAGAAGCTCCAGTCTGTTCATAGGATTTCTATACACATTTTCTAATAGCGGCATTAAAAGTGGACACGCTATTCAGCACAATCAGCAAAAATGAAATGAAAGTTATTTACCATTTCCTTTGATTTCACTGGAGATGAAAATCAAAAGAGGTTCGATTTGACAGCGTTTCAACTTTCAAAAAAAAAAAAAAAAAAGAAAGTATTATCAGCCTCCCAAACAAAGTGGAAAAAGAGAAAACATCTCGACCAAATATTCTCATTAAAGGAAGAAGGATTAGGAGTGACACAGATGAGCAATAAGCACATTCCCAGGATTAATCTCAAGTCACATGAGACATGAGTCAGATCCTCACTGCTGCCCTCCTTTTCTCCCGTCTTTCCATCCTTACCCCTCCGCTCATTAACCAGGGATGAGTCAGACGCTTTCCAGAGCGAGAGAGCGAGAGAGGGAGAGAGAGAGAGAGAGAGAGGGCGAGAGAGAGAGCAGTGGGATGAGTGGGAACAAACAGAGCGGTGGTGGGACGTTAAAACAGATCCAGCAGGACGGAGCTGCAGAGGAACGGCGGGGGGACGTCAATGAAATACTTATTAAGGAGACACAGTCGTTAATGGGAGTTTCTGTTACATCATCCGCCCGGCGTTAACGCTGGGAATCCCAGGCCAGACATGAAACGGTGTGTAACTCCTCCGTGTGGCTAATTGGAGGCCAGGCGTCGACAACTTCCTGTGTGACCTTGGAGCGCCGGCTGTCGGATTAGAAGCACTAATAAGACCCTCAGAGTCTCAAATTGAGGCTCGTTCTCATTAACAATCAATCTGTGGATTGAAATACTGATAACGGCTCCTTAAATTGTCATGAAATTAAAAGTCTGCAATTTCATTTCCCAGCACGCAAAAGGACGGAAATACGATAAAAAAATAAAAAAGTTCTCATATTGAATTTCGTGACCTTCAGCTCATCTTAAAAGAAATTCTTGAATGTGTCACATTCCGAACCAAACGTATGCTTTCTAACTACAGGAACTAAAAAGAGTTTTAACTCCAGAAGACCTGAAAACAGTGCCGCTCCGGACTGACGACGGCTCGTTTTTATGTTTTATCATGTCTTTATTCGTGCTGATTTCTAAAGGAAAAGGAAAAGAAACATCCCGGAGCTCCAGGAGTTAAATCTTTCAGCTCGCATCGAATTAAATCATAGAGAGGAAGTTTTAGTTTAGAAAACCCCTTTTAGACGTCGCTGTGATCTCCCTGTACCTACTTGTCCTTGCTTCACCTTCACAACATGCTCTCCATACCTGCCTCTCTCTCTCTCTCTCTCTCTCTCTCTCCATCTTTCTGCCCGTCTTTCCTCTGTAATTAGTAAGGATATATGAGCGACCTCTCCTCCTCTTGTGCTACAGCGCGAGCGAGCTGATCCAGACTCCTTGCCTCCAGAGTGAGAAATGCGGCACGTGGCCTACTTCCTCCACTCCCTCGCCCGAGGGAACCCAAAAGTCCAGGAAAAAAAACAAGAAAAAAACAACAGAATTGAGGACCGAGCAACTGGTGCAAGAGAGGGGTTAACGCTGCGACTCTGTGCTGAGAGCTCAAATTCTCAGTTTGTTCACCACCTCCGCTTAATCAAAATAAACAACAAACACACGGCCGGGATTCATATCGTCTTTCTCACGCAGAAGAAATCTGAAGGAACACAAATATTCTATCTATTATATCTTCAGGGCTTCGCCGTGCAGCCGTACAGTTATAAATAGGAGCGGTCGTCTCATTGCGGCCCCGATCAATCACAGATAGAATTACAGTGGGAGAAGAAAAAGGGATTCAGAATTGAAGGTATTCACATTTCTGGGGGAAAAAAACCTAAACAGAAGTGGATTTTTACATGTCTGGTAAAATCAAACAAGAAGTGAGCCGAGTAATAAGAATGTTCTGGATTTGTTATTATCGTCTCTCACTGTCTGAATCGGTCACATCACAGCACAGTGTGGCATCAATCTGTATAAACACATCACAGCAGTCGTGACTGAAAAAAAAACAACAAAACAACAAAGTTAATAAAGAAATGTGAAAATGAACGGAAGTCGATATCGTTTTTAGTCGAATCAGATCCGACAGGCGTCGGCATGGATGATTCAGGACTCGTTTACACAGTCATGATTTAATCTGCACTGACAAACTGATCATGTTTGATTAACCCCCCCCCCCCCCCCCCCCCCCCTTTGGGGAAATCCCTTTTTTATGAGTGTATTTATCTATTTATTGGTTTGTTTGTATTTTCACCTGAATTGCAAGAAATTTTCAGGGATGATTTTTCTTTAATCAAGAATGGTTCCATTAAATCTCGAGAGCGTTTGGGTCAAAGGTCAAGGTCACGAAAAGGTCAAAAAAGTATTTTCGTGATAATGCAGTCAGTTTTAATCCGATTGATGTCAAACCGGGGACAAAATGTTCCGTTTTCAATTCCCCATCCTCTGACATGCCACATGAAGCAGTGACGTCATCACCCTGGTTAGTGGTTGGGGGGTCAAAGGTCGGGCGGGGTCACAGAAATTTTAAAATGTGCGTACAGAGAGTGATAACATGAAGTAACTCAAACGAACATGACAGATGATGGAAGGAGTGGTGGATCAAATAACCTTGTAATCCACTGGTTTCCATGGTGACAAATGTGGGGTTGGTGAAAAGTGTGCGCTCTACCGAGTGTAGTTCTAGTTTGAACATGAGACCTCCTGATTCCAGGTCTGCTGTTTTGCCTCTGGGCCACCCCTGCCTCCACAGATAAACGACGGCGGCTGCCATGCGAGGGGCTCAAACCAGCCAGTCGGTGCAAATTGAAGTGCGGTGTCTTGCTCAAGGACACTTCGACAAGTGGACACAGCAAGACGGGGAATCGAACCGGGCAAACTGATTCTGATTGAGAGTTCACAAATCTACCAACGGAGCCAAAAAACCGCCTCAAACGTCAAGTGAAAACTTTCGCAGCGTTTCGGGTTTAAACGACAACAATGCTCTGAGCCAATGAAAATGCAACTTTTTCAAATTGGCTCCCAAGGTGGAACTTTGTGAAATTGTTTGGGCTCCGTGGAAACGGGCGAAGACGACATTTTCTGAAAACGCTCAGTCGCTGGCCAATCAGAACGAAGTTTCCTCCGTGGTGTCATGACTCCCAGTCTATATTCTCCTGGGACTTGGTACTTTTATTTTGATAGTCAGTGTAATAACAATCCAACTCCGTGGTCTGTCCACTAGAATGTCCGTGTTCTCCCATTGTTAGTGTTTAGAGCTCATTGTTCTCTGGTGTGTGTGTGTGTGTGTGTGTGTGTGTGTGTGTGTGTGTGTGTGTGGTTTCATTACAAAACCAAACAGCAGTAACCCATAGCCTGGCACGCCAACTACATCGTTTCCTGACACAAAAAACGCAAAACCCTTATTTTGTTACTGGACCAGCTCGGGGTATTCTCCGTCACAGACACTGACCTGGTGTGCCGACGGCTCTGGCGCGGCTCTAAGTAGGACAGGAAGCAGCTCGTGACCTCATTCGGCACGCAGCAGATCCCAAAACCCGGAATCACAGCTGTGATTTCATAAAAGCTCGGCTAATTATTTACACAAATTCTCCCTTTTTATCCAGATTCGCGATGAAGCCGTCGCTCTTCCGTCCATCAGCACCAACGGATGTGTAACGGCACCATGGAAAAAAACGAGTGAGTCACATCTCGCTGACATAAGGGCCGCAGATCATGAACAAACATCTCAACATGTGGGTCTGATGATGATTATCTATTCCCTGTTTTCTTCTGCGGCTCCTGCACAGCCTTGATGAGGTGTTTGTTGTTCTCCATCCAGCTCTTTAACACCAACATGTCTGATTCCGCTGCAGGTTTTAAACCCATTAAAGTCTTTTTTTCCCCTCATTCCACTGTCACCAATGTGTGCTCATGTGGAATTTGTTGGGTTTTGTCTGTGTTCTTGTTTTATTGGAACGCCTTGAGCTGACCGAGTTAGTAATTCACAGTACATAAACGAAACTGAGTTGAACTGCAGCAATAATAATAATAAAAAATAAAAAAATCCCCCCAAATTCCCCCAGTTTTTATCGAGTGGGTGTAAGAGTTTAGTTCATGTGTCTTTTGAGCTGATATTCCAACAGCATTATTGAAAATACACATTTCATTTCACAGTGAATTGGTGTCAAATGTCTTATAACTTATCCTGCATCACACCAGCAACCAGCAACCAGCAACCAGCAACGGGGAAGGTAAGGAGCCAACTGAAGTAATAACCTTTCATTTTAAACTTTAAAGTTTTTCTTTGTTGTGGTTCAGAGTATACGGGATAAAATTGTCTTCGTTTTTCCAAATCTGAGCAATTAATACCAAAAATGTACTAAAGAAAGAAAGAAACCCCCTTCTGATGTGATGGAAGCAGGGAATCCCCCTGATGGGAGCTTCCCGCTTCCTGGCACAGCTTCTGCTGGTGAAACATTTTTCACAAGAATCAAACGGACCAATCACGGCTTCTTCACGCTTCCCGACGTCTTTATGAACAAATGTTATCAATGCTTCTAATTTCTGCATCAAAGAGAAACAAAGAGAGGTTTTCCTTTTAAACATGTTTTATGTTTTTAGACCTTTTCATAAGAAAAGCTTGAGAGAATCTGGATGGATGGATGATAGATGGAAGGATGATGGATGGATGATGGATGGTTGATAGATGGATGATGGATGAATGATGGATGGATGGATGATAGATGGATGGATGATAGATAGATGAATGATAGCTGGATGAATGATGGATGGATGATAGATAGATGAATGATAGCTGGATGAATGATGGATGGTAGATGGATGATGGATGGATGAAAAATGGATGGATGATAGATGGATGATAGATGGATGATGGATGAATGATGGATGGATGACGGATGGATGAATGATGGATGATAGCTGGATGAATGATGGATGGATGATAGATGGATGATGGATGATAGATGGATGATAGATGGATGATAGATGGATGAATGATGGATGGATGAATGATGGATGAATGATAGATGGATGATGGATGATAGATGGATGATAGATGGATGATGGATGAATGATGGATGGATGACGGATGGATGATGGATGATAGATGGATGATAGATGGATGGATGATAGATGGATGATGGATGATAGATGGATGATAGATGGATGATGGATGGATGACGGATGGATGAATGATGGATGATAGCTGGATGAATGATGGATGGATGATAGATGGATGATGGATGATAGATGGATGATAGATGGATGATAGATGGATGAATGATGGATGGATGATGGATGATAGATGATAGATGGATGAAAAATGGATGGATGATGGATGGATGATGGATGGATGATGGATGAATGATGGATGAATGATAGATGGATGAATGATGGATGGATGATGGATGAATGATAGATGGATGATAGCTGGATGAATGATGGATGGATGATAGATGGATGATGGATGATAGATGGATGATAGATGGATGATAGATGGATGAATGATGGATGGTAGATGGATGAATAATGGATGGATGATGGATGATAGATGATAGATGGATGGATGATGGATAGATGGATGAAAAATGGATGGATGATGGATGGATGATGGATGGATGATGGATGAATGATGGATGGATGATGGATGAATGATAGATGGATGGATGATGGATGGATGGATAATGGATGGATGATGGATGGATGATGGATGGATGATGGATGGATGATAGACGGATGATAGATGGATGGATGATGGATGGATGGATAATGGATGGATGATGGATGGATGATGGATGGATGATGGATGGATGATAGACGGATGATAGATGGATGGATGATGGATGGCGCCTCACACACTGAGAACCAATGAGCTGACAGCATGTATCAGGTTCCAGGTGGAGCTCCATGCCGACATATTGATTGGTCAAACCCTCCCAGCAGTTCTTCCCTCCAGGCTTCACCTCCTCTGCTTCATCACGTTTAGTTTCTGTGTTTCCTGGTGAGTGAATGAACTCCATGAAGCTGCTGGGGGAACGAGACGGTTCATCGCTGCACTTCGGCCGAGAGCCACAGAGAAACGGCCACACTGAACCCGGCTGCTGCTCGTTCCTCGGTCTTGGTTCTGTGGGTTCCGATCCCTCGCTGCTCCACGCTGATGATGTGCTGCTGTTCTCTCTCCAGGTCTTTTTTACTCTCCACTAACCTTGCATGTCTAAATCTGATTGCTCGGCACATTTTTTACCTATTACAGGATTTACTTTCCTTACCACCATCACCTACGCTCGCCCAAGTGGGATTGTGGGTTTTTTTTCTAACTGGTTGGGATGGTGCCGAATGTTCTAATATTCACATCAGCTTCCTCCGAAGCTTTCCTGCGACTCTCACCAGCCTCGTGTCTGACGGGAGATATTTTTCCACGCAGGCATCAATATGGGCCTCCTCCCTGAGATGATTTCTCAGCCCCCGTTCTGATCTCGTCTCATGCACAGAGGGAACCATTTCTCTCGGGAGGCATTAACCCTCCCTGCAGCCGGGGGAGACATTTTTCATTGTGCAGCTGACGTTAACTGTTGTCGCAGCGGCTGATTGTGTGAGCCGCGGGGTCATACTTTACAGAGCCTCTTGTTTCTGCGAACATTGATCTCCCACTGCCTCGCGTTATGTGTGTGGACTGGTAAAGCAGGCCCGGCCGGCGTTCAGGGGCTCATGGAGGCGAGCGCTAAAGGGGGACGAGCTCACACCTCTGAGCACTGGAATACTAATGCACACACACACACACACACACACACACACACACACACACACACACACACACACACACACACACACACACACACGCGCACACACACACACACACACAGGGCAGCGATACAGATCTATAATTTTAAGCGGAATCAACTACTTCATGAGGTATAACCAGCGTGTAATTTGAGTACAAGAGGGCGCTTCCAGCAGGCTTACGACAGCAGCTTATTTATTTTCTACGGACGCCAACTGCTAATAACAACTGTATGTTGTTGAGTAAAAAAATCTAAAATTCATCCAGAAAGTACTTGTTGATGACAGGCAAAGCAGATATGGCGTGAGAGTTTAGAGTTAATTAAGAGATGTTATATCCAGCAAAGTGCACCCTGGGAACAATTCATCATTAATTAATATTACCAAACTCAGTCAAGACCTGAAACAATGGCCAAGCATGAGACGGTTTAAAAAAAAGGCTGAAACTTCAAATATAAACTGTACAAGTATGAAGAAACTGTACAGTGTCTCTCACACTGCAAACAGGATTATACACGGGTGATTGTACATGTATTTTATATATATGTTTTGGGTCTTTACAGGCATATTGGGAAGGGGAGCACTGTGTGAATGAATGTATATGAATGCAAACTTGACATTTTGTTTTTATATATGAGTGTGTGCATATATATATATATACACACACATAAATATACACACACATATATATATATAAATATACACACATGTATATATAAGTCTTCTATATTAGAAAACATTGTTACTGTTATATTTACATATATAATGCTATTTTTAATACAGAAAGATAATTATAATATATAACTACTAAATATTGGAGAAGGGGTAGGATTTGATAAGTTTACTTCTTAATGCAAAAAACCTTGGTGACTATATGAGACAATTTCACTACAAAGATGTAACTAGTAACTAGATGTGTTAATATTGTATTTGTATCATTACATTTTTGATATATTTCTATTTATTTATAATTTTTTACTGCAAAACTTTGATTTTTATTCCTTTTCTTAATCTATGATCACTTACACTAGATTGGATTTGCAATTTTATTCGTTTATGATTTTATTGCTATTTTATTTTCGCCGATCATCTTGTTTTGTTGTGTGTGTGTGTGTGTGTGGGGGGGGGGGGGGGTGAAGGTTGTGTTGTGATTGTTGTTCAATGTAAAGATGAAAAAGACAATAAACAAAGTGTGAAAAACAACAACAACTAGTAACTGGAAAACCCACCTGGGAAACTTTGCGGACCACCTCTCCGCTGATCACCAACCCCTGAACAAACGACCTCGCCGCCACAAACGTGCGAGTGATCGTGGTCTTCACGGTGCGGGGGGTTTCTCCGAACGGACGCAGCGTTTCTATCTGCTTGGACACACAGTCCAGGTAGTCTTCACCTGTAATCGACACACACGTCCAGGCAAGTCTTGATCCAAGCATCCAAAATGGTTTAAATACATGAAAAAAATAAAAAAATAAAATGTACCTATGAAATATTGCTTGTTTGCCTGGTAGAAGAGTTTCTCCAGCAGCCGCACCCAGAAGTCATTGAGCACTTCCTCCAGGTTGACGTTGGAGCCTCGGTAGTAGTGCCGCAAGTCCGTGTACAGGTCGGAGAAGACCTGGGAATTCTGGGAGTACAGAGAGCCCCAAGTTGGAATGAAAGTCTCCTGCAGGCTAATGGCAGAGCGGTTCAGCAACTCTAGGAAGTAACCTAAAAACAGACATAAAATGTTAATAGTTTAAAAACGGCTGAGGAAGTGCATTTTTATACCCTGTCAGCAGCTCCACACTTCTTTCTCTCTGTGCCATAAATTACTTCACGTCTTCACGTTCACCTCCTGTACTACTGTACTTGCTGAACGCGATGCGGCGGCGAGGAGAAAGGCCATTAACGCGAGACGTCTCCGCCTCCTTACAGTCATGAATCCGTCTGTAATGCTTCCACATGATTATAAAGCCATCATATGCTGGAGGTACTTCCACAGGAAAAGTAATTATTTCCACACATTGTTCTGGGCTTTGCAACATATTCTTTAACCTCCGCTCACTGCATACAAACACTGCTGCTGCTTCTTTTCTTTTTTTTCTCCTTCCTCCTGTTTTCACTGCGAGCGAGCCCGAATCTGAAGTGCGTGAGTGTTCCCCCCCCCCCCCCCCCCCCCCCCCGGGAGAGGAGGGAGATTGACGGTGCTCCGGGGTGCAGTGCATCCCGCTTCAAGTGAGGATTTGCAAATATAGGTCTGAGGCAGTGAAGAAGACGGAGAGGTAAACAGAGTGACAGGCGGGAGAACCACGAGGTCTGAAACGACTCAACAAAGCTCCGAATCCAAACCCCCCCCCACCCCCATTTTTCAGTTATCCTTTAGAAAATCCAAAGCGATGGGACTCCAGACGATCAGGAGATCTTTGAGCATCTATTGGCGGACTGGAACCTTTCCTCTGAAGGCCTGAGGGAGCAGTTTGGGTCTCGGCAGAGTGACAGCACACACTTCAGCTGCGAAGGGAAAAGCTGCGCCGGAATGTCAAGAGGTTCAAAATGGTTTCCTCTGTCACTTCGCCCCAGGCCCTCGACATCTGCACCGATTCCAGAGCCCCCGGTTAAATCCTGCCGTTTTAAATATGTACATTTCCATTAACTATTTTAAGTGATTAATTTCAGTTAAATTTGATAAAGTATGCGCAAGTTCACTGTACATGATGCAACCCATATGACAGGGGTGTCCATCCTGCATGTTTTAGGTCTCTCACAGTTGCATCTCACCTGATTTCAATAAAAAGGCTCCTTATTTGCTTATTTTTAACCTGCTTGATGATGACGTCATCATCAGATTCAGGTATGATGACGCAGGGAGAGCTAAAACATGCAGGACGGCGGTGTTCGAGGACCGGCGTTTGACATCTCTGCCATAGTGCATTACATTGTGTAGGTTAGATTTAGTTATACCTGGGGATTCACTGATATCTGTTATCGGTATCAGTATCAGGTATTGGTACCTGATACTGGTATCAGTACTGGTATCAGTATCAGGTATCGGTACTTGATACCGGTATCAGGTAAAGGTATCTGATACCGGTATCTGTACCCGATATTGGTATCAGTACTGGTATCAGTATCAGGTACAGATACCTGAGTAAAACTTTTCCGATACAACCCAGCTCGTATTACGTGACGAGTATCAGCCACGTCAGCTCCAGGTACACAAGATAGCAGGAGAATACAGAAGATTATTCGGTATTAATGACAATGAGGAAAGTAAGGAAGACTGTAAATTATGTTCTGACAAAATATCAAAAGGAGAAAAAAAAGAAGAGGAGGAAGTCCGTACAACAGCCACTTCATCAGCAGCAGCGTTAGCCCGATGTCGCTCATTAGTTTCACTGCTCAGTGGATCCAGTAACTCAGAGCCGCGCTACATGCTACATGCTACATGCTAAGAGTTTTAAAGCTCACACACGAGCGATGCCACATGCTAAATATGATTAAAATCCGACTGATACTCATTAACAGCTCAGCTCCTCGGGTCTGCAGTCTATAGTACCATAGCGAAGTGCGTAGAAAAGACGCCACGCTCTGCGCTATGCTACTGTAGACTGTGATGCTGATGGAGGCGACGTAGCGTCGACGCGGAGGCTGTGCTGAGGGGGATTGAGGCAACACAAAGCCTTCGCACATCGTTGTTTGAATTAGGCTTAATGTCATTTAATAAGTACTCGTATCGGTACACGGTATCGAGAAGCAGCGAAAGGTTAGTACTCGTCCTTAAAAAAAGTGGTATCAGTGCGTCCTGAGCTTCACCCTGTGATGCACTGTGGTGTACTAGTGTGTCGGCGATGAGCGACGCACACTCCCGACTTTTGTTTTCAGAAATTTCACATTTTCCGGAGCATCGTTACTTTATTTTCTGTGCAAACAATGTTTATAAATGAGGTTCAGTTCTGCTGAGACAGCAGAAGGTTCAGCCCAGACCATCAGTAAGGCGAGCTGCTCCAGCGTGTGTGTGTGTGTGTGTGTGTGTGTGTGTGTGTGTGTGTGTGTGTGTGTGTGTGTGTGTGTGTGTGTGTGTGTGAACAGAATAGGAAGATGGAAGCCATGTTACTGTGCAACCTTGTTTTCTCTCTAGATGTCTTATCTTTTCCAGCCACCACCTTAATTCAGAGCGAGCTGCAGATGGGGGGGGGGGGGGGGGGGGGGGGGGGGTCCCTGACTGCACAAAAACACAAACATACACACTATCCTGCATATTTAAACGCACACAGAAACTACGATGACAGTGGATGGAAGTAAATTCCCATCACTTGGCCTTACGTAACATGTTGACGTGCTCATCCTGACCCATCTGTGGAGCATTATCTAAGCACCGGCCTCGGTGGCCACGGTATCCCTGCTCATTATCAGAAACTCGTCGACTCGCTTCGCAGCTGCTGCCTGCTGCTTTCTTCTGGCCTTTTTTCACGAGCCTGGAGCTCAAGGAGCTTCTTGTTTGAAGACTCATTAAATCACAGAGACACACGCAGAAAGTAAATCCATGTTCTTGCTCTCACCGATGGTCTTTGTATCATTACTCAGTTTGACAGACGTGAGAGAAATGAACCAACTCTGTGTTTTATCTTAGAATTTTTTGTTATTAAATTGATCATAGTTGTAGTGAAAGAGTGTGTGTGCGTTTCCCCGTTGCCCATTTTCAGTTTTCTACTCCAGCAGCACTGACCTAAATACATTTCAGCTCAGAGGCCACATACGGACCAATTTCATCTGGAGTGATAAAATAGTGCCATAATAACCTTTAAATTTAAAGTTTTAAGGATTTTCGGCATCGTGGGGTAGAGTATACGTGATGAAAATTATTATATTTTCACATTTTTTTACTGTAAATGACTCCAGTCTCAACCTAAAGCCAATTTTAATAAAACCTTTTGCTGCAAAATACATTTAAATGTCCAAAAAAAAAGCGTCTTTTGCATCATTATTATGCCCCTGTCAGCATGGTTCTGAGGCGAGTTTGACAGCAATGCAGTAGCATTGTAGTAACTTTCATGGCAGCGTCGGTAATATCTCAGCTCAGGCCTCAGTGTTTATTTGTGTCCAGTCCTGTTCAGAAATTTGTGAAGAAAATCTATTTTTTTCAATTTTACTTGGTGGTTAGGCCAGACCGGAGCCTCTCGCAGGTCGACAGCCCCGATCTAAGCTGAGGAAGATTTACAGAATATGGATGGATTAATTGTAAATAATATTTTGAGCTGCACACACACACACACACACACACACACACACACACACACACACACACACACACACACACACACACACACACACACACACACACACACACACACACACACACACACACACACACACACACACACACACACACACACACACACACACACAAATAATCTAAGTAATTGTTTTGAAACTTGCCCAAAAAATTTAAAATCATATTTTTGGACATGATGGATAACTTGGCTTGTTTTAAAAGTCATTTATGTGTTTTTAGTTCTTTATTTTACAAGATAGTCTTAAATCAAGATTTTTTTAAAATGTACTTGCTGGATGGACAGACAATTAAAATAATTTAAAGTAATTTTCTTCTCAAATTTAGTGTTTATTTCTTATATTTATTTTTTGCAGTGTACCTATTACACCTATTGGAGTCAGTCGGATGTCGCAGCCTCAGTCACATAAAATAAACATGCGGTGGAATAAATGTCTGCCGACATGCAGCACGTCCAGTTTTCGTTTGCCAGCTGCTGTGTGACACCTCGCTCCCCTGCTCCCTGACCTCCCGCCACTCAAACCGCCTTCAAACGGCGCCCGACTCGCCTCAAAGTGCCGAGAGGGACGGATCCGTGTCACCGACGGGCAAACATGCGAGGCAACACACAAAATCAGATTTCCAGACGTCAGCAGGAACGCATGTGTGTGTGTGTGTGTGTGTGTGTGTGTGTGTGTGTGTGTGTGTGTGTGTGTGTGTGTGTACAAATAGGCGGCGCGATCACATGACCACACACAGCGATTTTAATTCCTGCAGTCAAACTGCTTTCAGTCCGAATATGAGAAGAGTTTCAACACGTCATTCAGGTGTTCAGAGGAATTTATTGGGATTCACACGCGGATGCTCTCCCTGATCGCCACGCCTGGAGGTCAGGTCTTTTTGAAAACGGCGCTCTGCCGTCCCCGTTTGCACCGCTGCCCTTTCAGTTTATGTGAGTAATGATGTGTGTGTGTGTGTGTGTGTGTGTGTGTGTGTGTGCTTCCTGTGCCTCGCCGTACGACAATGACCTTTTCTCGTTCTTCTTATGTTTGTTGTCCCGCCGACAAACAGAGCTCGTCCCTTTTCAATACCCGTCCTCACCGTCACCTGCAGTCCTCCATCATCCTTCATCATCCTCCACTTCGTTCCCCCCCCCCCCCCCCCCAACGCCGGCCCTCTGGGGACGGGTGATGGAGACGATGTCTAATTGCTCATGCCGCATGCCGGTGGAGCTTTGGAGGCACAGACAACAGCTGGAAGTTGTTTTTTTTTTAAGAGCTGATGTGAAGACTAATCTTAGTTAAATGCTGATTCTAAAGGGTCCGAGGTGAGAGTCTGACTGTGTTGGACACCGTTTAGGGGCCTCTGACATTCAGACAGTCCGGGACTCGCTTCACCTCCGTTTGGTTTGTTTTGCGTTCAAGCAGCACTGCAGAGACCGGATCAAACCGCCTGGAAAAACCTCACGGTTTGGGGGCGCTGTCGCCTAAAACAAAACACTGACCAGAGAGGAAGTGAAGAAGAAACACGGCTCATTGATTGGTCGGGACCGAAAGAGGAAGTCCCGCCGCTTTAGTCTGTGGTGGCTAGTTAGCGGGTGGCTAATGGTTAGCCACAAGCAACCAGATCAGATATCAATGAACGTCGATCTACTTCTTCCACTTGTTCCTCACTGCTCCACGTCTGCCGCAAGATATTTTTCCTACTTTTTCTTTCTGCATCTGCTTCTTTTGATTCGCGCGGTTAGTTTTGTTTGTTTACTACCCAGAATGCACTGCACCCTAGGTCCCGTCCTCTCACTCCGTCCACTGGAATAACCGCCTGCTTGAGAACTGAGATGCCACACAGCGGCTTCTCTCTTCTTCTTCTTTGTTTTTTTTGATTTTGGGAGCGGTGGTAATGGTATGGACGAGCTGGAACCAGCAGATGGCGATAGTGCAACTCCACAGATGTCAACTGCCATTGACCAAAATGAAGAAGAAGAAGAAGAAGGGAAACAGTCATCAGGGAAGACGAGAGCGGTGGGAAAAAATGATGATAGATAGAACCAGCAGATGGCGACAACGCAACTTTATAGATGCAAACTGTCGTTAAACCCAAAAGAAGAAGAAGAAGAAGAGATCGACGTTTCCTAGGCGACCAGAGATCGCTGGTTAGATCCGGTTCAGAGGTCGGGGGGGAGTTCGAAGACGCCCAAATCAAACGTTCTTTCCCCGAAAATCCCTGAAGAGACTCTGGTCCAGATCAAACTGGGAAACGTGAACACGACTTCACGCAATGTTGGAGCTACGATTTGCCCCGGCTCCGGAAATGTACCATAAAGTTAAATCCCCGTGTTGTATTTATCTAACGAAACTGTAGGAGGCAGAACCTCAAACTCCTGACATTTATAAGTGATGAAACGAGCATAACTGAAACAAACCTAATGACCTGAAAACAGAAATGTGCTGCCTTCCCCGCGTGCAGCACAGGAACGGCCTTTATTTCTGTAGCAGCACCAGACTCATTATACTTTCAGCTGTCAGCAAAGTGGGCTTAGCCACCGGGGGATAAGAGGCAACTCCGCCGAGTGTCGTGCTGCGCGTCAAACTTTCAAGTCTCACATGTAACATCCACAAACTCTTGTTGTCCAAACTTAACTCAAACTGAATATAAACGGCAGCTAAAGGAGCGTCTGCGTCTGGCGAGATGAAGGCTCGTGTGATTCTGCATCTATTTAACCATAATTTAGACGGCTCCCGTTCGATCTGATGATATTTCAACGTTATCACCTTCTGCATGCGATGCAAGTCGTTCATTATCACCAACAACAACCAACGAAAAAAGACTTTAATGTGACAATAGATCAGCCAAATTGCTCGAACTCGAGGCTCCCAGCATCACATTTTGACTTTCCGTCTTTTTATCTCCCCGACTCACACAGAGGCACTTTGAAGGAGCGAAGCGGAGCGAGAGCGTCTTAATGATTCTCTTCCTGCAGTGACAGAGGAGTTAATGATTTCATTTGTAATCACTCCAAGCTTCATCCAGGCCACCTTGACATGTCAGAGGCTTATTTTAACTTTACTCCCACTTTTCTTTTTTAAATTTCTTTTTTATTCTCAGCCTCAATTAACACATTCGCGGTGCGTTCCACACTCTTCTTTATCGCCCCTCAATCCGCCTGTCCTCCGCTCTGTATTGTGTTTTAGCTGCAGCTCATGCCACGATGTTTCATCGTTTTTACGTTTTTGTTTCAGAAAGATTTCACTTTTCCATTTCATTTTAGTTTTTTTTTATTTCATGCTCAAAATCAATATAGAATCCACAGTGCACGCCAGATAACCAAAGATATTTTACCACACAAACGGTGAATAATCAATCAGGGAACATTTTCCTCTCAATCTCATCCTGGTTTTTATTTCATACAGTGTACTACTTTTCGAATTGTATGTACAGTATATTACTTTCTTTTTATTTTTTATTTTATTTAATTTTTTTGCATTGTACAAATTCGAAATAAAGACTACTACTACTACTACTTGCCTTGTTATTGTCTTTATTATTTATGTATACATGTTTTGTTATTGAAAAAAAATATTTGAATGAGAAAAAGAAGTATAACTTATTAAATCCCACCCTTTCTCCATAAATTTATACATTTCTTTAGCTTCCACTTATTTAATATTCACTTCATCCAAACATCTAAATCATCAGATGGAAAGGTGTCAATAAATTACATATTCTTTTAAAGGATGATATATAATACAGAATACATATAATAAAGTTGTTTGACCAAATCCAATTATACAAACATAAATGAATTTAAGTAAGTATGTATACAATTTATATGCATAGAAATGTATTCACACATACAGGAATATAGAGCATGTAGGCAGATTTACTCAAACGCCATCTTTACATAATTTAGAAATCATCTCTTTATATGATTCGATGTCCAAACTCAAGACGTCTATAAAGCACCAATGTCGTTTTCATGTCTGGCCACTAGTGGGTGCTGTTTTGTGTTTTTCTTCCCCAACTTGAAAAAGTAAAACGGGGTCTAAGATTCTCTAAAATTAAAACAACAAACATCCACAGCTTCAGCAGATGCACCGTGAGAACATTCGACTTTTTTAATATCCCCCCCTCCTCCTGTCCTCTTCTCATAAGCTCGCTCATTTTCCCTCTCGCTCGCTCGCTCGCTCGCTCCTCTTTGCCGAAACAAAATCCGTCTAATTTGATCTTTCAGCGCTCGTCAAATGGGCAAATAGAATTAAGTCTGCCAGATATGAAAGAGGCGTACAAATGGTGCCGCCGCAGCCCCGGTTTCATCTTCTACTACCTTTCATTCTTCTCCAGGTCTCCCTTTTCTATCCCATCTCTTGGTAATGAGTGATGCTCTGCCAGAACGAGTCTGTCTGTGATGTGCGGCTGCTAGTTTGCTATTTATGTCCGTAGACCGGATGTGTTGCCGCGTCTCTGACTTCAAATAGTCATGAAGTTTAAAGGGAGGAACATGCCAGTATTGAGAATATAATGACGAGGAAGTATTAAAAAAAAAAAAAAAAAAAATAGACTTACATTCAGAGTATTTGTGCCAACTTTTGTTGAAACGTCGCTTTTGTTTGTTAAAAATGACTGAAAAAGTTGTCGAACCGTATTGGGCCTTTGCATGAATGAGCAGCACAGTGAATACAGAACAACAGAAACACAACCTTCTGAAAACGCTCGGGCTACATCTCAGTGAAGACGGCGGAAATGATGCCACTGCACACCACGGCCGATAGGCCTGGGACGATAATCAGTTAAAAAAATTTAAAATGAATCACCCGCTAAAAGATAATGACCTCGATCATTCGATATATTGTCGTATCACCTTCACCTCCAAACAGGCTGGATGACAAGACGCTTCACTCTGAGCACCTGGAGGTTTTGTTTCATGGTGGAATGAAGGGAGTGAACCCTCCTGTCGATCCAGAATCTTTGTCTCTGTCTCATTTCTAGACACAGCGTCTACTTTGTTGTTTTTGGTTGTGATTTTTATTCAAGTGTAGTTTTTGTTGACAGATACAGTCCATTTTTTATGTTTTATTTATTTACATTATTTAAAAGTTCTTGACATAATTTCAATGGTAAAAAAAGCTTATTGCATTTGAAAGGGTATATTTGTATTATTTTGATATATTATCATTATATTTGTGGTTAATTGTCTAAAAAATTTTGTGGGACAATAAATCATCCAGCAAAATTTGTTATCGTCACAGGCCTAACGATCGGAGTAACTAGTAGTTCCGCAAATGCTCAGTATAGACAATCAGAACATATTTCCTCCGTGGCGTCATGATTCCCAGTTCACATTCTCCTGGGAGTAGGTACTTTTATTTTGACAGTCACTGTAATAACAATCCAACTTAATCGTCTGTCCACTAGAACTTCTGTGTTCTCCCATTGTTATTGTTTAGGGCGTATTGTTTTCTGTCGGCATGTGTGGTTTCATCATAAAAACAACCCAGAGCTACACTCAGTAGAGCGCAAACCTTCGCCAACGCCATATTTGTTTGCGGAACCGAGTTAGCATTGCTAGCATGATAGCCGTTAGCTCATATCGATGCTAACTAGCCTGTCAGTTCGCAACATCTCTGAGCAGGGAGCGTCTCCATGGCAACAGACGCTGATCTCCTTTGATCTCCATAGGGGGCCTCTCTCATCCGCTTTGCATGGGACATTGTTTCGCTGTTTTTTTGGGTATATATTCGGAACCGGTTAGCCGTGAACGTCCCAACATCCAATCGATTGGTCCTTGGATGATGACAAATCATCCCTGAAAATTTCATGTAACTCGGGTAAAGAGTTTTTGCCAAAAGTTGGTCAAATACATACAGACAAATAAATGAATTCTAAATACGTGCAGACAAACACATAACCTCCTCGGCCAACTTCATTGTTACACAACTTTTGTTGCGAACAGCTCCCCCTAGTGGCCCGGCATGAAATCTATGTTTTCAGAACATTGCTGTTTAAACGTTTTCCAAAACAAACCAAAAACCCCACAAAAACAATGCTTGAAACCTAAAACGACCTAAAATATTCCTGCATGAAAACACTTGAAAAGTCGCCCCCCAGTGGTATAAAGGACAAAAGGCCAGTGTTTCAACTCGTGACCTTCCCGTTCTGAGGCGAGAGCGCCACCCCCTGAATACAAAAGCAAACCAGGGAACCTTTCAGTGTGACTCCTGGTGACATCACGGCTGATTCACACGTTTCCTTTCACTTCCTCGGACTAATCGCAGGCTGTCGCCGCCCGGCGCCATAACGGCTTCAGCGCAGCTCCACCTTGAGCGTTTATTTAAAAAAAAAAAAAAAGAAGTAAATGGAAGGAAAGCAGACTGAACAACACACTGTGGTAACGCCACACTCGCAGTAACAATCCATCACCCGCCACGACTACCCACAATCCTCGGTGTTATTGCTCCACCTGTACAAGGACGATGAAAAGCTCAACACAAACAGAGACCGTTGCCCCGGGTACAGTGAACCATCAACCGATGATCTGGGAGCCATTAGACGCTTTACAAGACTCTTCATCAATAGCGGCACAGAGGAAGACTTCAGGCCCCTTCGTCAGCGTTTAGACTCCGTCATAAGGTGCCCGACTTTAAACAGGCCGACACGTCACACCATGTATGTCATTAATCACGGAGCTCTTCATCCTGCGACTTCTCCTGGCTGCCATTATGCACCATTTACCGCTTCTTCTTCTCTCCATCTGGTTCTCTTTTCAAAGTGGTTTTTCCTCCCTCGCTGTCACTTTGTTCTTCCTCTTCCTCTTCCTCACTCTATCTGATCTTACTTTTCCCCCTCCCTCACTCTCACGCCGTCTCCGTTGCTTTTATTTCTTCTTCTTTCTTCTTTCTTTCCGAGGCGCCGTGGCTCCTGGTGAGTAACGGGTTTGGCGTTAATTAGGCCGCGGCGCTCCGTGTCCCCGCCGACGTACATGCAGATAAAATGAGCTAATCAGGCGCCACAATGGGACCACATGTCCTTGTCTCCCGTGACATCATGAGGGGTGACCCTGAAAACAAGAAATTGGAGTGCGGGTGGCGGCGGCGGCGGCGGCGGTGGGGCTCGGATGTTTTACATATTTGCAGTGATGTTGTCATAATGTAGGAGGCGTCACCTGGAGGCTTTTCACCAAACTGACCTTAACAAGGACAACACAGTTGAGATTGATTCACTTTACAGATCATAGAGCAGAGCTGTCACTTTTATTTATTTAATTTATTTATTCAATTTATATTTTTAGACAAAAAAGGGAAAAAAGTTTATTTCATTCATTGTAAAAATAATAATACAATTCAATGCAATAAAGAACAAAAGTTTTCAGATTTCTGAATGAAAGAGAACAGAAAGAAGATTAACTGATATCCTCTGCCCCTTTATCCCAATTAATCCCTTCAAATGAAAATTAAAAGCAAATATCAAATAAATAAAAGTCCAAGTGGCCTACATAGCCACTGTAATTTATATGAGTTATATTATAAAAAAAACAACAACAAAAACACTTTGATTCTGCTGCATTTATTTCTTTGTATTTCAATAATAACCTTGATTTAATCGCATTTAAAAAAAAAAATCTATCATGTGTTTGAGACATTTTTGAGTCTAGATTGTTCCATAACTGGACTCTTTTTACCGAAATGCAACGTTTCCTTTCTGCTCCTAAATATATTAAATGTTTTTAAGATTTCTCTTCCTTTCAAGTTCTAGTTACTTTCTCTTTTTGCAAATTTATTTTGAACAATAATGCGTTTTCTTTGTTGTGGTTCAGAGTATCTGTGTTGGAAATGTCTATAATTTCACAAATACCAGGAGAAACAACAGGAATGTTTAAATTGTCAGTGTTTTCCTTGAAATTGTCGCCATTTTCTTGGTGTTTTGTCCAGACTGGAGCCTCTTGCGGCCGGTTTTGGCCCGCGGGCCTCATGTTGGAAACAGTCATCAATCTCAGCTAACAGGAGGTTCGCCTCCAGATCGAAGCTGCGCTGCGGTTTGTTGTTGAATTAGTGACTATAAATCAAGTATAGGAATAATTGTGTGCTCGCCGTGCGACGGCGTGCCGACCTCTCCGGGGTTTACTCTGCCGGTTCATCAAGGTCGGCTTGGATTAATGTGGATAAACGTGAATGGAGTTCTGAGACTTATAACTATATTGCTTTTTTTTGGCAGGTGTCTAATAGAGTGACTGAGCCGAATACGTAATTCATGAAACAAGAACTTTTTCCTGGATTAAACTGTCAAATGAACTTAAATCGTATATTCTCATCCCGTCACCCCAGATAGGATTTGGCACGTGTACTTTTGGGATATTTGAAATATCACCATCTACCAGAAAACACATAAAACTGAGCTTTTTGTTCATCATAGTGGCCTGCAAGACTTCAAAACAGCTGTCCAGTTACAGCCAAGGTTCATAAGCTTAAATACATTTCTATCACAAATCTGTCAAAAACACAGAGTAATATAAAGTAGAAGCAGCTATAAAATCTAAATAAATCCATATACATAAAACCACAAGAGGGATTTAAACATATTTGTGCCTTTTCACTTGCATCCCACCAACTTTAGCATTTGTAATTAGGTGTGTGCAGCATTACGCTCCTCAACAAATTTAATCTTTAACTTTTAGGTTGGCCTAATGTGGTTCGCCTCGGCTGCTCCCTCTCAATGTGTCTCCAAGGGAGAACATGGGATTACTTAACAGGCCAGCTGGGGGATGTTCAGAGCGCCACTTTAATGAAAATAAAAAGAAAAAAGGATGAAATTCCTACCAGAAATGAGCATTCAGCCATTGCTCTTCAAATCAGATTAGGCTCAATGACCAAATATCTGCCAGCTGAAATGGGCCGGAACTCGTCGGCCCAAAGGTCTGCGACCTCGTGTCAGTGTGTCGTGCAAAGTGCATGTAAGCACTTATTAATGACTGGAGACTGAAAAATCAGGGAAAGAAAGAGAGACATCTATCCAAGAACAATGAAAAACCCATTTCATGCCGTCATAGCCGTGTAGAAAATAAAACATTAAAAAAAGGGGCTCGGGTCCAGTTTGAAAATCGATGAGAACAGTGTGTTTCATGGGAGTTCACCAACAGTACTGCCAGATATGAAAAGTGAAAAGAGATGTGACCTCGTCTTCAGGGGCTCAGGCGTCATTAACATAACATAACATAACACAACGTCTCAAGAGGAAGCGCATCGTTTCACAACGGCAGAAACGCTGAAAACTATGTAGTGAGCATGTTGGCCACTAGTTGGTGCTGTTGTTTGCTTTAATAATAAAACAACACAGACATGCAGCAGAGAACAATGAGCTCTAAACATGAACACTGGGAGGAGACGGACATTCTAGTGGACAGTCGATCAAGTTGGATTGGCATTATGGTGACTGTCAAAATAAAACTACCATGTGGACCATCTACTGAGCATGTGCAGAACAACTAGTCACTACAGGCCGTGGAGCAAATGACCAGTAGCAACGTTTCAGAACATTTTCTCCCCGTTTCCATGGAAACGGAATTGGAGCATTTTCAAAAAGTTGCATTTCCCCCTCTTTCCTATGGAGATGGATCGTTTTAAAGAAAAGTTACATGTACCCCCGGTTTCCATAGAGACAGAGTTGAAACAGTTTTTCAAAAAGCTGCGTTTTCCCTTGTTTCCATGGAAACAGAGTAAGAGCCTTTTAAAAAAAATTGTGTCTTCCCTCATTTCCAAGAAGACAGAATTGGAGCGTTTCCAAAAAGTTGCATTTTCTGTGGCTCCGGGCTCCGTTGTCGCGTCAACACACACCGAGAACGCAATCAAAGTTTTGCGTTTTCAGTCGTTGCCGTGGAAACGGGGCTTACTAAAACTGAAGTTCAGAAAGCAGTGTGATTTCACACATTTCCAGCTTCATGCAGGTCATGAAAGACTTTAAAAATCCATCATTCATCCATCTTCTCTGCTACTTTAAAGTCATCAGGTGAAAAAAAACCCAAAAGACTTGTTTTCTCCGTCAATTTTGTTATGCAAAGTATAAACAAATACTCCCTTCAAAGATTGTAAAAAGTTCAGATTTGCATGAATTCCGTGTGGCAGCAGCAGTTTGAGGACACGCCGCGTCCGCAGACACACAGACATCAGCGATGGCGCCATCAGGCCGAACGCCACCTGCCAGGTTTAAGGTTTCCGTCTGTCTGACACACCTGGATGCCATCGAGCGCCCGGCTCCCTCCGGTGCCATCACTCTCCGCGTCCTCTCCGACCTTTTCCTTCCCGCTTCTCCTCTCGCCTCCATTTTTTCTGTTTATCCTGGCTATCAAAATCAATTTTAATACGCCATCGTTGCCCTTCCCTCGGCTCGCCGCCGTTTTTTCATTTTCACCGTCCTCTCATTCAGCCGGTGTGTTTGAGTTTCCCCCTCTCTAAATTACATCCTGCACATATTGTTTAGTTTGTAGATTTCACACAGGAATACACTGCGAGCCACATACAGTCACACTACACACACATAGTAAACACACACAGCGACACACATCTGACGTGTGTCACGGGGCAAACACTCGGCCGGCTGCATGTGAGCACGCTCGTCCTCTAATCTGTGGCTTGGTTGGCGCTTCGTCCAAAAATCCTGGGACCTTAAAACGTCCCGGATCGACTGGGCCGGAGCAGCGACACCCTACACTTAGCCTCATGGTGCGGGCCAGCCCACACCCTGCTAAACACAGCCAGATGTGCAGCCACTGGAATCGTGGTGCAAAGTCACTGAACTGTGACTCAAAGCAGCTCATCTCGTCTTTACCTCCGCCAAACAAAGTTATGTTTTCATCTATGTGTACTTATTTATCGGTTTGTATGTATTTCAACAACTTTTCACCCGAATTGCACAAAATCTTCGGGGACGATTTGTCATCGTCAAAGGTTCAATCCATTAGATTTTGGGACGTTAACGGCTAACCGTTTTCGAATAAATCCCCAAAAAGTGATTAAAAAATATTCCGGATGAGCGAGACACCTCATGGAGGAGATAAAAGGAGCTCAGTGTCTGTTGCCATGGAGACGCTCAATGTGTCACACAGTGATGTTGCTAACTGACCCACCTGGTTTAGCATCAATATGAGCTAACGGCTAACATGTTAGTGATGCTAACTCGGTTCCGCAAACAAACGTGGCGTTGGAGAAGGTCTTACGCTCTACCGAGTGTAGCTCTAGCTAAACTGACGATCCCAATTTTTTTAAAGGTCGAGTATCAACCTTTAACCTCTCGTATCACCGCGGGCGATGGATGACATCACGTAATTCTCTCTGGGTTGTATCGGGGAGCTTTATAAGTATAAATACACCGTGAAGTATTGACCCGATACTGGCATCGGTGTCGGTACATCCCGACTTTAAATCTGAAGAATATTCGGTGTCTGAGATCCCGACTCCAACCAATTCACTTCATTTTATGTACCCCAAAGAAAAACTAACAGGTACTCAAAGTCCTTCATTCCCTCTGTCATAAAACTCTTGAAGACAGGCCACGCCCATTTTAGAATTTAAATTACTGTAAATTTCTTGAATGGCATTATCCTTCTTTTATTTATTTATTTTAAATTATTACCATTCTTACCATTTCACTGTCTTGTGTTTTCTGCTTCATGCTTATCTTATCTGGTTTCATTGATTTCTTCTGTTCTGACATTTCCCTATATCACTTGCTGTTTCCTGACAGATTGAATGAGCGAATGCATGCACGTATGTAAATGTACACGCTGAGAAACTGTAAATGAATTGCCCCTTGCGGTATAAATAAAGGTGTCTGAATCTGAATTAATACTGAAACAGTAACAGAACTCACTGAAGCCTGAAACTAAAGTCATTTGTCTGATTTCCCACTTTTCAATAGCAAACGTTAACAGGATGGAACGTATTATCGTCCAATTAACCCCAGACTTTCACTCAGAGGTGTTTGAGGACGCAGCCTCCAGCAGATGGTTTTTAGACCTCCAGGTCTACACACACACACACACACACACACACACACACACACACACACACACACACACACACACACACACACACACACACACACACACACACACACACACACACACACACACACACACACACACACACACACACACACACACACACACACACATCTCCCTCTGTCAGCTCTCATATTTGCATCTGATGCTCGGCTGGGGTGAGATAAGTTAAAAAAAAACAGTGAAAAAAAAAAAAAAAAAAAGGAGGCTGAGCAGGATCGGAGAGGAGAGAAAGTACAAATGCACAAGGAAAAGTAAGAAAGCTGAAGGGAAGTGTAGAGGAGAGGACAGAAAGTACAAATGTGGACGGATTAACAAGCACCGGAGATAAACAGTCCAATTAATTCTCTGTTTTCAAAGCAACAGCAGCAATCAGGAGTTTGTACCGACACGTCTAGCAAAGCGTACGAGAGCAGCTAACAAGCTGCGAATGATTCCACGATGAGGCAACACGACGTACCGACGACGTCTGTGTTCGTTTATCTGTGATTTGGTGAGGCTGCAGCCGAGTGCATGTGTGTTTGCCTGCAGACCGTGTTGTTTACTGCGCTAAACGAGGTGCATCAATGAAGGGTGGGGAAAAGTTCAGGACGACTTCAACCATCCGGGACCAGGTTTGTACGTTCTGGACGTCCTGCACGGAGCAGGGAGGAATCCTTTTCACGAATCAGCAAGCAGCACCTGACTACAAAGGAGGGAGAGCGCGGAGCTCCAAGCAGCAGAGGAAGAGTAAACAAATGTCAGCAGGCCACTAAGCACTGTGATCTGGAAAGGTCAGGCCAACTAGCCGAGCCCAGATCCAGCTGACACCGTCACGGACTGGCCAAGGGGAACGAGCGGAGCCCAGTGACACCCTTCTATTAACTGAAGCAAGATGTCAGAAGCAAATAATTGCTTTGGTGCCTCATTGTTGAGACACCGTGGCTCCGTTCACACCGCGGGTCTTGATGTTCGATTTCAATTGTTCTGCTGGGATCCGATTTTTGTTGTATGATCGTTCACGCTACATTTTAAACTCGACCTCTATCAGACCCGACGGACCCCAGAGCGCATGAGACGCTGTCGACAGAAGTAAATAAGGACGCCACGCCGGTCAGCACCAGGGTTGCCTGATGTGAATCACCTTTTTCAGCCCTAACAAGGTAAAAACCACACAACTCAATAAAAAACATAACACTTTTACAGTTTGGCTGAAATTTGGGCTATGTGGAATAAAAAATAAAGAAATGCTATAAACACACAAATGCAAAGTTAAAAGGTAAGAGGGTTTGGCTTCCCAACTGGGGGATACCGTCACATCTGGCAACACAGGTCAGCATGTAGATTCATTTTCAAGTTTCAAAGAAACAATAAGCAAAAATGAAAACAAGCAACGTTTACTGAATCATTAAAAAACAAAGGTTAACTAGTGGTTAATAACGTGACTAATTAATGCAGCTAGTTAATGGTTTATCACCTCCAAAGCGAATTTAACGTCAAAGATAATTAAGTCATGTAAATTGAATACAAGTAAAACCTCCTTTCACATCTATACTTATACTCTCCTGTGTATGTGAGCAACAGTCAGACTTTTCTCACAGAGTACGTTGATTATCTTCATCCAATTGAGAAGGTTATGTTTTAGTCTGTATTTATTTATTTATTTATTGGTTTGTATGGTTGTATTTTAACAACCTTTCATAAAAACCACTCACCCAGGGATGATTTGTAATCATCCAGAGGACGAGTCGCTTAGATTTTGGGACGTTAACGACTAATCGTTTCTGAATAAATCCCTAAAAACTGAAAAACAAAAAGTCCCATACAAAGCAGATGGGAGAGGCGCCTCATGGAGGAGATCAAAGGAGATCAGTGTCTGTTGCCATGGAGACGCTCCCTGCTCACAGTGATGGAGCTCCCCGACAGGCTATTTAGCATCGATATGAGCTAACAGCTATCATGCTTGCGATGCTAACTCGTTTCCACAAACAAACGTGCCGTTGGCGAAAGTCTGTGCTCTACCGAGTGTAGCTCTAGCTATCGATGTAAACACCTCCTACAACCACTGCAGGCTGATTGACAAAATAGACTTTACCTCGTCTCCCTGCCGATCATGATCAGGGTAAAAAAGAGTAAAACCTCCTTCAGAGTGTGGAAACTCACCGTCGAAGGCCTTGTACTGTCCGGCCAGCGAGGTCTGCAGGGAGCGCCCGGCGTCTTTGAGCAGCATCTCCATCTCCCGGCGGCTCATGGTGGCCAGGCTGTCCTCCATGTCGCTGGTGCAGCAGGTGTAACCCTGAGGACAGATGCGCAGGTGCTCGCCTGAATCGGAGACAAAGCACAGGAAAGGTGTGAGGAGCCGGCGAAGCAGAGCGTCGAGTCTGAGCCGAGCTGAAGGATTCCACTCGCTGCTGCTGTAGAAAGCACACCGACATGACAGGAAGTAGATCTGGCCGCTTGTTTTCTCAGAAGAAAGCGCGGCTGTGTGTGTTTTAGCCGCACGATTACCCATCCAGATGTGGCGAGAGGAGCGGCGGCGCGGCTCCCATACACCTTTAATGAGCGCTCCTGACATGCATGCTTATGTGTGTGTTACCAGACAAACAAACACACACACACACACACACACACACACACACACACACACACACACACACACACACACACACACACACACACACACACACACACACACACACACA